>NW_024464993.1:0-600000 GCF_017591425.1 Ochotona curzoniae | reverse complement strand
ACTGCGGGTAAAAAAGCCAGACCAAATCAGATCCCACATATCAGAGGCTCCCTCCAGCCTGTGCTTGTATCCTTGCCAGTCACTTCTGAAATATGTGGGCCTTTGTTAAAAAATGGAAGCCGTGGAGCCCTGCACAGTAGCCTGGTTGCTAAAGTCCTCGCCTTGCATATGCTGGGATCCCATATGGGTGTTGGTTCTAATCCCTGCAGCCCCACTTCCCATCCCAGCTCCCTGCTTGTGGCCTGGGAAAGCAGTCGAGGATGGCCCAAAGCCTTTGGATGCTGTACCCGCATGAGAGAACCAGAAGAGGCAACTGGCTCCTGGTTTTGGATCAGCTCAGTTCCGACCATGGCAGCCACTTGGGGAGTAAATCATTGGACAGAAGATCTTCCTCTCTGTCTCTCCTCCTCTGTATATCTGTCTTTCCAATAAAAATAAATAAAACCTTTTTTAAAAAATGGATGTTGTGGCTCAACAGGCGTTAAGCTTAGCAGGTGCTGGCATCCTATATGGAAACCAGTTCTAGTCCTGGCTGTTCTGCTTCCCACCCAGCTCTCTGATTAAGACTTGGGAAAACAGCAGAGAATGACTCAAGTTCTTGGGACCCTGCACTTATATGGGAGACCTGGAATAAATTTCTGGCTCCCAGCTTCAGATTAGCTCAGATGTGGACATTATGGCCATTTGGGGAGTGAACCAGAAGATGGATGATCTCTCTGTCTCTCCTTTTCTCTGTAAATCTTCCTTTCAAATAAAAGCAAATAAATATTAAAATGAAATAAAAATGGAAGCCCAAAATAGGAGTGGAGATGCCTAGGCAGATTTAGATGAGTCTGAGAAACCTGCACCTCCAGTGTTACCAGGTTCTCCTGGCCATCAGCAGAGCACTTCCTCCCCCAAAGTGAGGAACTCACTTTCTCTGGCTGGAAGACTCCCTGGCAACCACCTCTGTCCCTGGAGCACTCTCTGGGCAAGAGTGTACAATTCTTCCT
This sequence comes from Ochotona curzoniae, assembly GCF_017591425.1. NCBI lineage: Eukaryota > Metazoa > Chordata > Mammalia > Lagomorpha > Ochotonidae > Ochotona > Ochotona curzoniae. The sequence continues at coordinate 599,008 of NW_024464993.1, read as the reverse complement.
TGGACCCTATTTTACTTGTCTGTTGCCATGGTCACAGAAGACCAGGAAGTCAATGGCTTAAAAACAGCACGGGTTTATTCTCCACAGCTCAGGAGACTGGCACAAATGCAGGTTTTCTGGGGAGGGTTAGGGAAGGGGTAGGAGGAATCCAGTGCCTGGAAAACAGTGCCACATAATGCAATGTAATAAAATAAATAAATACATAAATAAATAAATAGCAAATGCAGGTTTTCTTGCACTGGATTTGACGGACTGAGAGGGCTGTGTTTCTTCTGAAAGCTCTACAGGGACCATCTGTGTCCCTGTATTTTCCAGTCTCTACTGGCCTCTGGCACTCTTTGATATGCAGCCCCTTGCTTTGTGTTCAAAGGAAGTACAACAGCATCTATCTTCAAGGCTTCTGGCCCTGTATGTCTCTTGTCTAAGGACCTTTGTGTGGCCTTGGGTTCACGCAGACAATCTGGGATGTTCTTCCTGAACACACTCATGCCTAAAAAGTCCTTTTTTCCATGAGAGATAACACATTTGTAGGCTCAGGAGATTAGCACATAAGGGGCATCATCCTGGCTACCAGAGACCCTAGTTCGATACCCCTCCTGACTTTCAGCTCCATAAATAAATCAAGGAGGCTGGAATTAGCTCAGCTGACGCCCAGCCAAGGAAACAGGGACCTCAAGTCTACAATCATGAAAAGGCAATTTTGCAACAAGTGCGTGTCCCCAGAAGAGGAAGCGGAGGTCAAATGGGGAGCCAGCCTTGACTTTGGCCTTGGGAGGTCCTGAGTCCTGAGCAAAGAATCCAGTCATGCCAGGCCCAGTCCTCTGACTCAGCTGTGCGCTAATCCCTGGGTGTTGTTGTAGCTACTGTGTTTGTAGAAAAATCATTACTCACCAATGAAAAACAAATACATTAATGAACTTATCATACATTCTAGATTCAAAATATTAGCTCACGTAGCTGGGACTCGCCCTAATAGCTTTCTTGGGTGATCGAAATATGGGCTCACTGGGCAGGTGTTGAGGCATAGCAGGCCAAGCCGTTGCTTGGAGCACCTACGTCCCATATCAGAGGGCTTGGTTTGCGTCCCTCCCACTTTGCACTTCTGATCCAGTATTCTGCTAATGCATCTGGTAGCAGTGAATGATGACCCAAGTACTTGGGTCCCTGCCAGCCACAGGGAGACCTGAATTGAGTTTATGACTCCTGGCGTTGGTTTGGCCTAGCCCTGACTATTGTAGGTACTTGGGGAGTGAGCCAGCAAATCAAAGATCTCTCTCTCTCTTTTATATAAGAGAGATAGATAGATAGATAGATGTTTTCAAAACAGACTTATTGCCCCAGGCAATGAGTAGGTAACTGTCTAGGTTACCTAGCACCAAGGCAAGTGTCACAGTGTTGGAAGAAAAGCAGTCAATAGCTGGCAGGCATTCTGTGCCTGGTTAATGTCAAATTTGCGTTAATTATAACAGTGTGCTGACATAATCGCCTGTTCTTTTTTAAAAAAATATGTGCAAGAGGGGCATCACACAAAGTGATCCCCTTAAAAAAAAATACGGACTTACTGGTGGTCCACATTAAATGAAGATGAGGTTCCAGTGTTTCCTCGATATAATTAGAATCAAAAGTCTGCAGACTGAAGGAGAGAATAAGGAAGAGAATGTGTCATGACTGGTACCCTCAGATGATTCGATACTTTCCAAAAGACATACTTAATCTGAAAAACAGAGAGAGAAAGAGAGAGAGAAAAATCCTTCCATCTGCTGGTTTACTCCCTAAAGGCCTACTATCATGGAGCCTGGGAACAGCTGAAGTCAGCAGCCAGAAACTCTATCTGGGTCTCCCATGTGGGTGGCAAGAGCCTAAGACTTGGGCCACCTTCCACTGCTTTCACCGGGGGCATTATCAGGGAGCTCGATTGGAAGCAGAGCAGCTGGCACTCTGATGTGGAATGCCAGTCACAAGTGGCAACTTAACCCATTACTCCACAATACCAGCCTTGATATTTTCTTAATTGAGGCAAGTATTTATGTCTTCAGAAACCCCTGTGGCAGGCAGCTCTTTGGAAGCCTTGATGGAAGAGCTGACCTTTGAAATGGCTTCCTGATCTCAGAGGGCACAGTGACTCATCAGGAGACAGTGACCTGGACAGAACGCTCTACTGCTAACGACCCAACCTACTAACTGCAGAGATCAGAGTAAACCCCGCTAAGGGCATCCTTCTCCAGAGAGGCCTGCGGGCAGCTGGGTCACACTGACCTCTTCCCATGGCAGGAGGAGTGAATCACCCTCACTGGTGTGACAGGTGTTTTGCTTTCCCTATGTTCAGTGCACCTGTTGCATCACTCCTGGGCCTACTGCATGCCTTTTCATCATCATGTGCCCCCACCAGAGCCGCTGGCCAAGGAAATTATGATACTGATGAAAAAAAAAAGGAGGCCACAGGGACAGTTTCTAATTTTTGAAAAATTGAAGTAATGGACCTGGCACGGTAGTTCAGTGGCTGAAGTCCTCATCTTGCATGCGTCTCGATCCCATATGGGCACTGGTTCTAATCCTGGCAGCCCCACTTCCCATCCAGCTCCCTGTTTGTGGCTTGGGAAAGCAGTTGAGGGTGTAGCATCTGCATGGGAGACCCAGAAGAGGCTCTGGGCTCCTGGCTTTGTATCAGTGCAGCTCTGGCCATTGTGGCCACTTAGGTGAATCAACAAATGGAAGATCTTCCTCTCTGTCTCTCCTCCTCTCTGTATATTTGATTTTCTAATAAAAATTAAATAAATCTTTTAAAAACTGAAGTATAAATCATATACAACAATATCTGCAAGTCTTATGTGACTATTTCAGTGAAGTTTCACTTAAGTCAACACCTAAGTGGTCACCACTCAGACAAAACACAACATTCTCTCTGCCAACGGCTCAGTGGCCATATCATCATCTCGCCGGATCACATGTAAGCATCAGTTCATGTCCTGGCTGCTCCACTTGCCTTCCAATTTCCTTTGTGTGGCCTAGAAAAGTGGTAGAGGATGGTCCAAAACCTTAGGACCCTGCACTCGCATGGTAGACCCAGAAGAAGCTTCTGGCTCCTGGCTTTTGATTGGCTCAGCTCTGGCTGTTGTGGCCACTTGGGAAGAGAACCAGCAGACAGAAGATCTTTCTGTCTCTCCTTCTCTCTCTGTGAATCTGCCTTTCCAATAGAAAGAAATCTTTTTAAAAATGTGGCTTTAAGTCCATTTCTCTGCCGTAGTCCAGCTCCAGCTGAGTTCCCAACTCATGAAGGGTGCGTGCCTGAGGTGCAAAGAGGAAAGAAAGATGGACCACTAGGATTTCATGATCATAATGGACAATACACGAAAGCTGTCAGCTTTATTTATACAAAATCAGTCAAACTCTGGCTCAGACTTTTTACATCACGGTCAAGTGGGTATTTCTAAGGATAATTCTGCCATTAGTTTTACCTACAAACAATAGAAGTTCCTACTACAATTATTATTCTACAACTTAATCTTGTATCACAAAGAAAAGGAAAACTTAAAGATCAAGGAAAGAATGAAAGCCTAAATATAGGACCCTCGATTAGCATAAGGTCAATGGGGACAACCAAGACAGTAGGAATAATAGAAGGCCCTTTTGCAAGATGTATTATTGACATTAACCTCCAAGCTCACATTGAGTAAAAGGCCAGCCTCACAGTAGCAAACAATGCCTGGATGGATTAGAATTCTTCCGCAGGGTGGTCCGGTGTCCATGCCAAAGAAGGTGGAGCTGCATTCAGGTGGTTGTAGAGACATCCACGGGGCCCTGCCAAACATCCAGAAGTTCCTTGCGGCCCTGCCTGCAATGGAACAATACTCTTCACACCTTCATGTCCCCCACATCCACTGCACGGACCCCAACATTTCTCTAATAAGCAGTTTTTAAGTGTGCCTATAAGTGAAATCCTATAACAATTATTTCTAGGTCTGGCATATTCTCTGTGTCTCATCTAGCATGATGTCCCCCACATGCATTTGTGAATAACAAGTGGCAGGCTTTGATTTTGTTGTTAAGCCTGAATAACATTTCATTCATATTTTCTTCATTCATTCATCCATTAGTACATTTTTGGGTTGTGTCCAAATTGTGGCTATCATAAAAATGCTGCAAAGAACATGTGAGTGGGGCTGTCTAGATGAGGCAGTGACTTAATCCCCTTTGACTGTATGTCCAGAAGATGGATTGCTAGAATAACTGATGGTTCTATTTTTTAATTTCCTTAGGCACCTTGACATGGTTTTCCATAATTACTGTACCATAAACATTCCTACCAACAGTGTACCAGCGTATCCTTTTTCCCATAACCTCATTGCATTTATTGTCTCTTGTTTTTCAGATAATGGTCATCCTTAGTTGTATGAACAATTGATTATGGTTTTAACATGCATTTCTGATCACTAATGATGTCAAGAACCTTTTTATACACCTGTGGACCATTTTTGTATTTTATTTGATGAAATGTTTGCTCACATTTAAAGGTATATTCTGGGGGGCTGATGCTGTCCTTTGCAGTGCTGGAATTCCAAATGGGTGCTAGTTCATGCCCCAGCTGTTCCATTTCCAATCCAGCTCCCTGCTAATGCATTTGGGAAAGCAGCAGATGATGGCACACGTACTTGGGCCTTTGCATCCACATGGGAAACCCAGATGAAATTCTTGGCTCCTAACTTCACCTTGGCCCAGCTTTGACCATTTCAGGTATCAGGGGAGTGAACCAACAGATGGAAAATCTCTCCTTTTCTCTCTCCCTCTCTAACTCTGTGTTTCAAACAACAAAACAACAACAAAATAGAGAAGTTCTGATACTGGATTTTTAAAAATACATATTTATTTATTTTTCTTGGAAAGGTAAATTTACTAAGATAGAAAGGTCTTTCATCTGTTGGTTCATTTCCCAAATGGCCACAACAGCCACAGCTGAGCCAATCCAAAGCCAGGAGTCAAGAGCTTCTTCTGGATCTCCCATGTGGGTACAAGGGTCCATAGAATCTGGTCATAGGATCTGGTGACAATGGAACAGCAGCTAGGAAACCCAGGTGGTCTTCAGAAATAAAAGAATTGTAGATTTCCTTGTGGACTCAAGAGAGAAGCTTTCTCTGGTCCTTACTTAGTTCCATCTTTGGTTCCCCATCCTCTCTTGCACTGAGCAACAGGGTCGCTCAGGAGTCCCCAAAATTAGCTCAGACAGAGAGAGACTAATACAGAAAATTTTGAACAGACAGGAAGAAGTCAGCTGGCCTATAATTGCTCAGCCTGTACCTTATTGGTCAGGCTCCCGATTTGGCTTTTCTGAGACCTCACTAGGTAGGATGTAGACTTCCTTACCTGCTAAGTTATTGGAGATTTTGCTGCTTAACCGCCTAAGACTATTCAGCTATTCAGTTGTTAATATATGGCTTATTAGAGTTATAAGTCTGTTTTGATTGCCCTAGAATGCACAAAGTTCTGTAAAATCTTGCTTGAATATTATAAACTGCTAAGTTTAAATTAAAATTAAAAAATCAAGCCCCTGATACTAGATTTGAATGAAATCTAAATTATTAAACTTTTCATTTACAGTTGGTTCTTTTTTTATCTTACTGAAATATCTTTGGCTACTTTAAGATCATATTTTCCTCATAGATGTGTTGTTTTTGTTAAAAAAATAATTTATTACTTATTTATTAAAAAAGCAGAGTTATATATAGAGAAAGAAATCTTGAGAAAGATCTTTCACCTGCTAATTCACTCCCAGATGTTCATAACATCCAGGGATGAGCCAGGTTGGAACTGGGAGCCAGGAGCTTCATCTGGGTCTCCCGAAAAGGTGCAAGAGCTCAAATATTTAGCCATCTTTCACTGATTTTCCAGGCCATTAACAGTGAGCTGGATCAGAAGTGGAGCAGCCAGGGATTGAATTTGCCTCATGTAGGATATCAACCTTGCAGACAGTGGCTTCACCTGCTTCATCACAACATTCTCCTCCAACACAGGTGTTTTTTTCAGGATTAAATGATGATGTATTTTAAAACTTAGCATTTGGTATATATAAGACTCTCAAAAACAAAAACCCTTGAAGAACACTTCAAGAACAATGAATGAAAACAAGCATATCGTTCCAATAATCATTTATTCTGGGCTTCCCTTCCTTACAGATGAGTTTGTAACATGATAGTATCCCAAGGAAGCTCAAGGATAAAAAAACATGACCGTGTACTGGTAAGAGGAGAGCTGTCTTGGTGTTGCCATGACTCCCACAATAGGGTCTGAGACTTGGAGGTGCTCAGGGAACTTTGCCCTGATGTCATCTCCACATGTGGCAAGGTCTTGTGCCTCCTCAGAAGCTGCCAAAGCATGCCCTTCCCTAGCGCAGGCCAAGGGCTCTGTCATCCTTTCACCCACTCCTCTCTTAACTGAGGTCACGTCCATCTCCACAGCTCACTCCTGGGAAACATTCTTGGCTTCATTTTCATCTTTTCTTGGTCATTGTTTTCTTATTCCCCATGATCCCGTCCACTCCAAGCTTTCATTGCTCACAGTATTTTCTGACAGTCTAGGGCCACAGCAGCCATCTTGTCCTGCTGTGGTCTCTTCGGCGACCTCCTCGGTGACCTTCACTGTGGTGACCTCGGTGACCTCTACCATCGCCCGTTTCAAAGCCACTGTGACGGCTACCTGCAACTTCTTGATGCTCGCCATGACCCACCCCATGACCTCTTGCAAGGTTGTGGCTTAGTCCGTGACCTACTCCTTGGCCATGCGTTCCTCTGTATCCGATGTCAAGTCCACCTACATGAAAAAGTTCAGTTCTCTGACTGTGGAATGTTCCAGAGCCCAGGCCTAAGTCCAGGTCCAGATTAAGGCCATGACTGTGATTTGGAGGATAAAAAGTATAACTCCCTCTCAGGGGGAAGCAACTGCCCCTCTAAAAGAAGAAAAAAAAGATAATATCATTAAAAATGAGGTTCCTTTTCCTTTATCACTTTATGTCTGTTTCATCAATGTCACTTTCAATTGCACTTTTCAAAACTGCCTAAGCTCTTTTTGTCACCATCCTCACTGTAATCCCTTTTTGTTTTCTTTCTCTCTCTTGCTGCTTTTCTCTGCTACTCTGAGGAAATGACCTCCTTAATATGTACAATAGTAATGTAAGCTTGTGTGAATGGTCAGGCCTCACCCTGCAGTGAGATTTTATGCTGTTGGACTTTCTAGACAAGGGCATATCCACGCCCTGATGTGACAGACACAGAGGCCTGAAGGACAGTGTCTCTGTCTGTTAATAAAGTGAGGGCAGGTATGCGGAATGAGAGCCCTCAAATCCTCATAAGTCTTGGGATTATAGACACTAAACTCTGCGAGTCAACCAACCCGAATCTGAGTCCAAGCCTTGCCAATTGTCATCATGTGCTGGGGCAAACAGTTAAGACCCTAGAGCCCCAGAGCTCTCACTTGTGAGGGTAACATCTGATCAGAGAACAGGCTAAATGATGTGTTGCACTTGAAATATTCAGCTTTGAGCTTAGCACTTACTGAAACATCATATGTCTATTCTCATTATTTCTCCTGATCTGAATTATAAAATCCGACAGTCTAGGAAGTCACTCTTTCTAGGTGGAAATTTATTTTATACCTCCTACATGGAGTGAGGCCAAGAACTCTGAGGCAAAGAACTCTAGCAAATTGAAGATATCAGTCCAGCCTTTCACAGCTGCAAAATGGTTTTCATTTGCCCATTTTTGCCAGTAGAGTGTGGGTCTGTATTCTCAATAATCAGATCTCAAGGGCCAGCCAAGCTCTTGTTTGCAGTGCTTATCAACGTCTGTGGTATAAATACTTCCATCATGGCATTTGTGAGGCCTCCAACACATGTCATGAAACTCAGAGTTGGGAAGGGACTTGCAGGCTCTAGGGACCCAGGATAGCTTAGCTCCAAAACTTTAGCTGTTTATACTTATTGCTCTTATGAGAGCTCCCTTATAGGGATTTTTTTTTCCCTTCCCAGCATGCCAATGTATTCTTCTCTTCCATTCTGAATTCCTTAACAGCACTGGTTCCGTGAGTTTCCCCCTCACTTATGCGCTGCCTGCTCACCTGATAACCCATTCTGCATACTTACCAAGCAGAAACTCAGTCCTATCAACAGTCCAACAGCAACCACGACAGCAGCCAGAGAAATGAGGATGATGGCCCAGGGCTGTAAAGATCCACCTGGCTTGATCACACTTGTTGGCGTGTGGCTCACAGTAGCTGGGGCTGTGCCAGTGGATGTAGGGCTTGTTGGGCCTGTTCTATTGGAGGTGGTGCTGGTTGACTCATCAGTGCTGCCTGGGACTGAGGTGGTGGCTGATGCTCCAACAGTGGATGTACCCAGGCCAGAGGTGTTCAGGGTTGTTCCAGGCGTGATATTGCTGGTAGCAGAGTCTGTGGATCCCCTTTCAGGGGAAGTCGTGAAAGAGACAAGGGTGGTTGGTCTCATTCCAGTGGTCCTGGTGCCTAGGAAACAGGTCATGGAAGATGGCACATTTGTAATGGAGATCATTACAGGTGAATTGGGGGTTGAGCAGAGGGGCTTGAGTCTAACATGCCTATGTTGCTGGTGATGGCAAGGCTTGTTGACAGACACAATGATAGAAATAATTAATCTGTGATCAGAATGCCAGTATCCCATATGGGTGTTGCTTCATGTCCCCAGCTGATCCACTTCTCTTCCAGCTCTCTGCTTGCAGCCTGGAAAAGCAGTAAAGTATGGCTCAAAGCCTTAGAACCCTGCAGCTGCATGGGAGACCTGAAAGAAGCGCATAGCTTGAGATTGGCTCAGCGCTGGCCATTACAGACATTTGGGGAGTGACCTAGCATATAGATCTTTCTCTCTTTCCCTCCTTCTCTCTGTAAATCTGATCTGCCTTTCCAGTACAAATAAATAAATCTTTTTTTTTATTAGGAAGATTTAAAATAAACAGTCTAACATTACAACTCAAGGAACTAGAGAAGAAAGAACAAACAAAAGTCAAAATTAGTAGAAGGAAAGAAATAATGAAGACCATACAGAAATCAGTAAAATTAAGGCTTAGGAATATTAAATTGCAATAAGCCAGGAGTTACTTTTTTAGCTATATCAGCGATGAAAGAAATATAGAAGACCCAAATAAATGAAATCAGAAGTAAAAAAAGAGACATTACCAATGATACTACAGAAATGCAAAGGAGATTAGAAGCAATTATAAACCACTATGTAAGTAACAAGGTAGGGAACTAAATTTCTGGACACATATGACCTGCCAAAACTGAACCAGGAGATCACAGAAAATAAGAACAGACCAGTAACAACTAGTAAGGGTGAAGTAGTAAGTCTCCCAACAAGAAAAGCTTAGAACTTCACTAAACACTTTGACCAGAAAGTAACTAATCTCTATTTGTCTCAAGCTATCCAGTGTATTAGAAGGGTAGAATTCCTTTGCAAAGCTCATTCTACAAGGTCAGCATTAGTCTAATTTCAAAGTCAAATAGGGGTACAACAACAAAAACTACAGACCTGTGTCCCTGATGAAACTGGATGCAGAAGCAGGCATTGTGACATACTAAGTTTTTTTTTTTTTAAGATTTATTTTATTTTTTTGATTGGAAAAGCGGAGAGGAGAGACAGAGAGGAAGATCTTCTGTCCGATGATTCACTCCCCAAGTAAGCGCAACGGCCAATGCTATGCCAATCCGAAGCCAGGAGCCTCTTCCAGGTCTCCCACGTGGGTGCAGGGTGCCAAAGCTTTGGGCCATCCATGACTGCTTTCCCGGGCCACAGGCAGGGAGCTGGATGGGAAGTGGGGCCGCCAGGATTAGAACCGGCACCCATATGCGATCCCGGGTGTGCAAGGTGAGGACTTTAACCACTGCGCCACCGCGCTGGGCCCGACATAGTAAGTTAAGATGCCATCTGCAACACTAGCATAACTCCATATAAGAGCATTGAATTGAGTCCTGACTGCCCCACTTCTGATCCATCTCCTTATTAAGGCTCCTGAAAAAGTAGTGGAAAATGGCCCATGTATTTGCACCCATGCAACTACAGTGGGAGAATTGGAAGAATTTCCTGGCTTCACCCTGACACATTTCTGGCCATTTTTGGCCATTTGGGCAGTGAACCTGTGGATGGAAGAGCTCTGTCTCTCACACACTCTCTTTTTTGTAACTCTGCCTTTCAAATAAATAAATAAACAAATAAATAAATATTTTAAAAGAGAAGACAACCTATAAAATGGACAAACCATTTCCAAGCTGTTCATCTGATGAAGAATTAATTTCTAGGATTTATAAGGAACACAACTCGATAAAAATAAGGCAAATAATCAGTTTTTTTAAATGGGCAAGTGGTCAAATAGACATTTCTGAGAACAGGAACATAAAAAGCCAACACATATGAAAGAAATGCACAGCATCACTAATCATGGCAGAGTAACTCAACACCACAGGAAGACAGCATTTCACATCAGAGTTTCTAAATCATAAAGATTTTTAAAATGGAGAGATGGAATTCTCACATACTGTGATTAAGGATGACAAGTAGTTTGGAAACTCCTCAAAAAGTGAAAAATAGGTCTACCATATGATCTAGAAATCTCACTACTGGAAATACTTATTTGAAAGAGATTATTACAACGTTTCAAGGAGACATCTACACTCCTTTGCTTGTTGTAGCAATATTCACAATAGCCAAGTCATGGAACCAACCAACAGGTGGATGAATGGCTAAAGAGAATGTCACACACACACTGTAACATCTAGCCGTAACAATGAATGAAATATCTAATATTTGCAACAACATGGATAGAACTAAGAGACATTAAGTAAAATAATGTTGTCACTTACACACACATTGAAGTTAAAGTGATCTCAACAAATATGAGATACACTAGGACTGTCAAAGGCTTGAAGGAATGTAGGGAAGGGACAAATGGAGAAAATGGTTAGTGGTGATGGGGTACAGCTGGATAGGAGAAACAATTGCTAATGTTCTATAGCATAAGAACACGAGTGTTTGACAAAGCTTAATGGAATATCTTTTTTAAAGAGTCATTTTTAAATAAAATATTTCTTTTTTTTTGCAAAGTCAGAGAGACAGAGAGGAAGATCCTCTGACCACAACAGCCGGTGTTGCGCCAATCCGAAGCCAGGAGCCAGGAGCTCCTCTGGGTCTCCCATGCGGGTGCAGGGTCCCAAGGTTTTGGGCCATCCTTGGCTGCTTTCCCAGGGCACAAGCAGGGTGCTGGATGGGAAGTGGAGTTGCTGGGGTTCCATATGGAAACCAGCACCCATATGGAATCCTGGCACGTTCAAGGTGAGGACTTTAGCCACTAAGCCACCGCACTGGGCACAAGAGTCATATTTTTATTGGAAAGGCAGATTTGCAGAGAAAAGGAAAGACAGAGAGAAAGATCTTCCATATTCTGATTCACTCCCTAAATGTCTACAATGGCTGGAGCTGAGCCTATCCAAAACTAGGAGCTAGGAGCCTCCACCAGGTCTCCCACATACATACAGGGTTCTGAGGCTTTGGGAAATCCCGTAATAATCTCCCAGGCCTTAGGCAGAGAGCTTGATGGGAAGTGGAGCATTCAGTACGTGAGCCAGCACTCATCTGGGGTTCTAGTGCTTGCAAGGAAAGGATTAGCCAATTGCTGGGCCTTATTGGAATATTTTGAAATAGCTAATGGGAAGAATTTTGAATGTTTTCAACACATACACACACACAAATAATATTTGTCTCAGATGATGGAAATGCTGGTTACCAGATGTGATCATTATTGATGGTATACATGCACATGTTTTGAAATGGCACACTGCACCCTATGCATAGGAGTTAGAGGCCTGGAGACTAGGGCAGAGACAAAAGAAATGAATGAAAAGATGGTGAACACTGAAATACAAGTGCCCAGAGAAAATATAGTATTGATACCTGATTCGGCCGTGTTGCTGGTGGATTCAGTAGAAGCTCCAGTGGCCTTAGTGAGCATGAAGGTGGTGGCTGAAATGGTGAAAGGCCCAGAGACCTTGGTGGAGCCTGACATAGACCCAGGAACTGCAGTAGAGGCCTGAATGGGTGTTGAGGATGAACTGGAGGCTATGGTGGATCCATAAGATGAGGCAGAAGCCTGAGTATCCCCAGCTGTGGAGAATGTGCTGGACTCAGAGGCTGGAGTAGAATCTGTAGAGTCCTGAGAGGCTGTGCTTGAGTCAAGGGGAGTCTCAGCAAGTGTAATGCTGGCTGTGAGGGGAAAAGTGAAGGTGGACAGGCTCGTGGGAACTTCAGAGGCTGAGGATGAGCTTATGGGGGAGGTGATGACTTCCGACTCTGCAGTGAAGATTGTGGAGGGCCTAGGGGCTTTGGACAGTGTTGTAGGCTCAGACACCATAGCGGAGATTGAGATGCTATCAGATGTTGAAGGAGAGGTTGTGGAAGATTCAGAGATTACGGTATTCTCAGATGTGACAGAGGTCAGAGTGAGCACAGAAACGGTGGCAGAGGCGGTGGAAGGCTCCGAGGCTGTTCTAGAAGCTATGGTGCTCTCGAGGGCTGTAGTGATGACTGTGGTGGGAACAGATGTTACCACAGAGGCAGGGGTAGGCACAAATACAACGGTGGTTGCGGCAGTGTCAGTTTCTTTGGTGGACACTGTGGTACTGTGAGTAGTGCTCGTGTAAACTGTGGTGGTCTCAGCAGTTGTAGGCACGCTTGTAGTGTCAGTAGGCGTGGATGGTACCATGGTGGTATGAGTTTCCGTGTTGGTCTCGGTGGTGGTGTCAGCAGGTGTGGTGGAGGTGGTATCAAAGGCTGTGGTGGACCCCAAGGTAGTGCCAGCTTCTGTAGTGAGGACTGTGGAGGTATCAGCAGAAGTTGTGGATGTTATGGTGGTTTCAGTAGTTGTGGAAGGCACCATGGTGGTTTCAGCTTGTGTGGCTGGCACTCTAGTGGTGGCAACAGCTGTGGTGGAGATCGTTGTGGTGTCAGAAGCTGTGGTGGACACCAGGGTTGTGCCAGCTTCTGTAGTTGGTACCGTGGTACTGCCAACTGATGTAGTTGATACCGTGGTAGTGTCAGCAGGCACGGTGGACACTGAGGTAGTGTCAGCTTCTGTGGTCAGTATTGTGGTGGTGTCAGTTTCTTTGGTGGACACTGTGGTACTGTGAGTAGTGCTCGTGTAAACCGTGGTGGTCTCAGCAGTTGTAGGCACGCTTGTAGTGTCAGTAGGCGTGGATGGTACCATGGTGGTATGAGTTTCCGTGTTGGTCTCGGTGGTGGTGTCAGCAGGTGTGGTGGAGGTGGTATCAAAGGCTGTGGTGGACCCCAAGGTAGTGCCAGCTTCTGTAGTGAGGACTGTGGAGGTATCAGCAGAAGTTGTGGATGTTATGGTGGTTTCAGTAGTTGTGGAAGGCACCATGGTGGTTTCAGCTTGTGTGGCTGGCACTCTAGTGGTGGCAACAGCTGTGGTGGAGATCGTTGTGGTGTCAGAAGCTGTGGTGGACACCAGGGTTGTGCCAGCTTCTGTAGTTGGTACCGTGGTACTGCCAACTGATGTAGTTGATACCGTGGTAGTGTCAGCAGGCACGGTGGACACTGAGGTAGTGTCAGCTTCTGTGGTCAGTATTGTGGTGGTGTCAGTTTCTTTGGTGGACACTGTGGTACTGTGAGTAGTGCTCGTGTAAACTGTGGTGGTCTCAGCAGTTGTAGGCACGCTTGTAGTGTCAGTAGGCGTGGATGGTACCATGGTGGTATGAGTTTCCGTGTTGGTCTCGGTGGTGGTGTCAGCAGGTGTGGTGGAGGTGGTATCAAAGGCTGTGGTGGACCCCAAGGTAGTGCCAGCTTCTGTAGTGAGGACTGTGGAGGTATCAGCAGAAGTTGTGGATGTTATGGTGGTTTCAGTAGTTGTGGAAGGCACCATGGTGGTTTCAGCTTGTGTGGCTGGCACTCTAGTGGTGGCAACAGCTGTGGTGGAGATCGTTGTGGTGTCAGAAGCTGTGGTGGACACCAGGGTTGTGCCAGCTTCTGTAGTTGGTACCGTGGTACTGCCAACTGATGTAGTTGATACCGTGGTAGTGTCAGCAGGCACGGTGGACACTGAGGTAGTGTCAGCTTCTGTGGTCAGTATTGTGGTGGTGTCAGTTTCTTTGGTGGACACTGTGGTACTGTGAGTAGTGCTCGTGTAAACTGTGGTGGTCTCAGCAGTTGTAGGCACGCTTGTAGTGTCAGTAGGCGTGGATGGTACCATGGTGGTATGAGTTTCCGTGTTGGTCTCGGTGGTGGTGTCAGCAGGTGTGGTGGAGGTGGTATCAAAGGCTGTGGTGGACCCCAAGGTAGTGCCAGCTTCTGTAGTGAGGACTGTGGAGGTATCAGCAGAAGTTGTGGATGTTATGGTGGTTTCAGTAGTTGTGGAAGGCACCATGGTGGTTTCAGCTTGTGTGGCTGGCACTCTAGTGGTGGCAACAGCTGTGGTGGAGATCGTTGTGGTGTCAGAAGCTGTGGTGGACACCAGGGTTGTGCCAGCTTCTGTAGTTGGTACCGTGGTACTGCCAACTGATGTAGTTGATACCGTGGTAGTGTCAGCAGGCACGGTGGACACTGAGGTAGTGTCAGCTTCTGTGGTCAGTATTGTGGTGGTGTCAGTTTCTTTGGTGGACACTGTGGTACTGTGAGTAGTGCTCGTGTAAACCGTGGTGGTCTCAGCAGTTGTAGGCACGCTTGTAGTGTCAGTAGGCGTGGATGGTACCATGGTGGTATGAGTTTCCGTGTTGGTCTCGGTGGTGGTGTCAGCAGGTGTGGTGGAGGTGGTATCAAAGGCTGTGGTGGACCCCAAGGTAGTGCCAGCTTCTGTAGTGAGGACTGTGGAGGTATCAGCAGAAGTTGTGGATGTTATGGTGGTTTCAGTAGTTGTGGAAGGCACCATGGTGGTTTCAGCTTGTGTGGCTGGCACTCTAGTGGTGGCAACAGCTGTGGTGGAGATCGTTGTGGTGTCAGAAGCTGTGGTGGACACCAGGGTTGTGCCAGCTTCTGTAGTTGGTACCGTGGTACTGCCAACTGATGTAGTTGATACCGTGGTAGTGTCAGCAGGCACGGTGGACACTGAGGTAGTGTCAGCTTCTGTGGTCAGTATTGTGGTGGTGTCAGTTTCTTTGGTGGACACTGTGGTACTGTGAGTAGTGCTCGTGTAAACCGTGGTGGTCTCAGCAGTTGTAGGCACGCTTGTAGTGTCAGTAGGCGTGGATGGTACCATGGTGGTATGAGTTTCCGTGTTGGTCTCGGTGGTGGTGTCAGCAGGTGTGGTGGAGGTGGTATCAAAGGCTGTGGTGGACCCCAAGGTAGTGCCAGCTTCTGTAGTGAGGACTGTGGAGGTATCAGCAGAAGTTGTGGATGTTATGGTGGTTTCAGTAGTTGTGGAAGGCACCATGGTGGTTTCAGCTTGTGTGGCTGGCACTCTAGTGGTGGCAACAGCTGTGGTGGAGATCGTTGTGGTGTCAGAAGCTGTGGTGGACACCAGGGTTGTGCCAGCTTCTGTAGTTGGTACCGTGGTACTGCCAACTGATGTAGTTGATACCGTGGTAGTGTCAGCAGGCACGGTGGACACTGAGGTAGTGTCAGCTTCTGTGGTCAGTATTGTGGTGGTGTCAGTTTCTTTGGTGGACACTGTGGTACTGTGAGTAGTGCTCGTGTAAACCGTGGTGGTCTCAGCAGTTGTAGGCACGCTTGTAGTGTCAGTAGGCGTGGATGGTACCATGGTGGTATGAGTTTCCGTGTTGGTCTCGGTGGTGGTGTCAGCAGGTGTGGTGGAGGTGGTATCAAAGGCTGTGGTGGACCCCAAGGTAGTGCCAGCTTCTGTAGTGAGGACTGTGGAGGTATCAGCAGAAGTTGTGGATGTTATGGTGGTTTCAGTAGTTGTGGAAGGCACCATGGTGGTTTCAGCTTGTGTGGCTGGCACTCTAGTGGTGGCAACAGCTGTGGTGGAGATCGTTGTGGTGTCAGAAGCTGTGGTGGACACCAGGGTTGTGCCAGCTTCTGTAGTTGGTACCGTGGTACTGCCAACTGATGTAGTTGATACCGTGGTAGTGTCAGCAGGCACGGTGGACACTGAGGTAGTGTCAGCTTCTGTGGTCAGTATTGTGGTGGTGTCAGTTTCTTTGGTGGACACTGTGGTACTGTGAGTAGTGCTCGTGTAAACCGTGGTGGTCTCAGCAGTTGTAGGCACGCTTGTAGTGTCAGTAGGCGTGGATGGTACCATGGTGGTATGAGTTTCCGTGTTGGTCTCGGTGGTGGTGTCAGCAGGTGTGGTGGAGGTGGTATCAAAGGCTGTGGTGGACCCCAAGGTAGTGCCAGCTTCTGTAGTGAGGACTGTGGAGGTATCAGCAGAAGTTGTGGATGTTATGGTGGTTTCAGTAGTTGTGGAAGGCACCATGGTGGTTTCAGCTTGTGTGGCTGGCACTCTAGTGGTGGCAACAGCTGTGGTGGAGATCGTTGTGGTGTCAGAAGCTGTGGTGGACACCAGGGTTGTGCCAGCTTCTGTAGTTGGTACCGTGGTACTGCCAACTGATGTAGTTGATACCGTGGTAGTGTCAGCAGGCACGGTGGACACTGAGGTAGTGTCAGCTTCTGTGGTCAGTATTGTGGTGGTGTCAGTTTCTTTGGTGGACACTGTGGTACTGTGAGTAGTGCTCGTGTAAACCGTGGTGGTCTCAGCAGTTGTAGGCACGCTTGTAGTGTCAGTAGGCGTGGATGGTACCATGGTGGTATGAGTTTCCGTGTTGGTCTCGGTGGTGGTGTCAGCAGGTGTGGTGGAGGTGGTATCAAAGGCTGTGGTGGACCCCAAGGTAGTGCCAGCTTCTGTAGTGAGGACTGTGGAGGTATCAGCAGAAGTTGTGGATGTTATGGTGGTTTCAGTAGTTGTGGAAGGCACCATGGTGGTTTCAGCTTGTGTGGCTGGCACTCTAGTGGTGGCAACAGCTGTGGTGGAGATCGTTGTGGTGTCAGAAGCTGTGGTGGACACCAGGGTTGTGCCAGCTTCTGTAGTTGGTACCGTGGTACTGCCAACTGATGTAGTTGATACCGTGGTAGTGTCAGCAGGCACGGTGGACACTGAGGTAGTGTCAGCTTCTGTGGTCAGTATTGTGGTGGTGTCAGTTTCTTTGGTGGACACTGTGGTACTGTGAGTAGTGCTCGTGTAAACCGTGGTGGTCTCAGCAGTTGTAGGCACGCTTGTAGTGTCAGTAGGCGTGGATGGTACCATGGTGGTATGAGTTTCCGTGTTGGTCTCGGTGGTGGTGTCAGCAGGTGTGGTGGAGGTGGTATCAAAGGCTGTGGTGGACCCCAAGGTAGTGCCAGCTTCTGTAGTGAGGACTGTGGAGGTATCAGCAGAAGTTGTGGATGTTATGGTGGTTTCAGTAGTTGTGGAAGGCACCATGGTGGTTTCAGCTTGTGTGGCTGGCACTCTAGTGGTGGCAACAGCTGTGGTGGAGATCGTTGTGGTGTCAGAAGCTGTGGTGGACACCAGGGTTGTGCCAGCTTCTGTAGTTGGTACCGTGGTACTGCCAACTGATGTAGTTGATACCGTGGTAGTGTCAGCAGGCACGGTGGACACTGAGGTAGTGTCAGCTTCTGTGGTCAGTATTGTGGTGGTGTCAGTTTCTTTGGTGGACACTGTGGTACTGTGAGTAGTGCTCGTGTAAACCGTGGTGGTCTCAGCAGTTGTAGGCACGCTTGTAGTGTCAGTAGGCGTGGATGGTACCATGGTGGTATGAGTTTCCGTGTTGGTCTCGGTGGTGGTGTCAGCAGGTGTGGTGGAGGTGGTATCAAAGGCTGTGGTGGACCCCAAGGTAGTGCCAGCTTCTGTAGTGAGGACTGTGGAGGTATCAGCAGAAGTTGTGGATGTTATGGTGGTTTCAGTAGTTGTGGAAGGCACCATGGTGGTTTCAGCTTGTGTGGCTGGCACTCTAGTGGTGGCAACAGCTGTGGTGGAGATCGTTGTGGTGTCAGAAGCTGTGGTGGACACCAGGGTTGTGCCAGCTTCTGTAGTTGGTACCGTGGTACTGCCAACTGATGTAGTTGATACCGTGGTAGTGTCAGCAGGCACGGTGGACACTGAGGTAGTGTCAGCTTCTGTGGTCAGTATTGTGGTGGTGTCAGTTTCTTTGGTGGACACTGTGGTACTGTGAGTAGTGCTCGTGTAAACCGTGGTGGTCTCAGCAGTTGTAGGCACGCTTGTAGTGTCAGTAGGCGTGGATGGTACCATGGTGGTATGAGTTTCCGTGTTGGTCTCGGTGGTGGTGTCAGCAGGTGTGGTGGAGGTGGTATCAAAGGCTGTGGTGGACCCCAAGGTAGTGCCAGCTTCTGTAGTGAGGACTGTGGAGGTATCAGCAGAAGTTGTGGATGTTATGGTGGTTTCAGTAGTTGTGGAAGGCACCATGGTGGTTTCAGCTTGTGTGGCTGGCACTCTAGTGGTGGCAACAGCTGTGGTGGAGATCGTTGTGGTGTCAGAAGCTGTGGTGGACACCAGGGTTGTGCCAGCTTCTGTAGTTGGTACCGTGGTACTGCCAACTGATGTAGTTGATACCGTGGTAGTGTCAGCAGGCACGGTGGACACTGAGGTAGTGTCAGCTTCTGTGGTCAGTATTGTGGTGGTGTCAGTTTCTTTGGTGGACACTGTGGTACTGTGAGTAGTGCTCGTGTAAACCGTGGTGGTCTCAGCAGTTGTAGGCACGCTTGTAGTGTCAGTAGGCGTGGATGGTACCATGGTGGTATGAGTTTCCGTGTTGGTCTCGGTGGTGGTGTCAGCAGGTGTGGTGGAGGTGGTATCAAAGGCTGTGGTGGACCCCAAGGTAGTGCCAGCTTCTGTAGTGAGGACTGTGGAGGTATCAGCAGAAGTTGTGGATGTTATGGTGGTTTCAGTAGTTGTGGAAGGCACCATGGTGGTTTCAGCTTGTGTGGCTGGCACTCTAGTGGTGGCAACAGCTGTGGTGGAGATCGTTGTGGTGTCAGAAGCTGTGGTGGACACCAGGGTTGTGCCAGCTTCTGTAGTTGGTACCGTGGTACTGCCAACTGATGTAGTTGATACCGTGGTAGTGTCAGCAGGCACGGTGGACACTGAGGTAGTGTCAGCTTCTGTGGTCAGTATTGTGGTGGTGTCAGTTTCTTTGGTGGACACTGTGGTACTGTGAGTAGTGCTCGTGTAAACCGTGGTGGTCTCAGCAGTTGTAGGCACGCTTGTAGTGTCAGTAGGCGTGGATGGTACCATGGTGGTATGAGTTTCCGTGTTGGTCTCGGTGGTGGTGTCAGCAGGTGTGGTGGAGGTGGTATCAAAGGCTGTGGTGGACCCCAAGGTAGTGCCAGCTTCTGTAGTGAGGACTGTGGAGGTATCAGCAGAAGTTGTGGATGTTATGGTGGTTTCAGTAGTTGTGGAAGGCACCATGGTGGTTTCAGCTTGTGTGGCTGGCACTCTAGTGGTGGCAACAGCTGTGGTGGAGATCGTTGTGGTGTCAGAAGCTGTGGTGGACACCAGGGTTGTGCCAGCTTCTGTAGTTGGTACCGTGGTACTGCCAACTGATGTAGTTGATACCGTGGTAGTGTCAGCAGGCACGGTGGACACTGAGGTAGTGTCAGCTTCTGTGGTCAGTATTGTGGTGGTGTCAGTTTCTTTGGTGGACACTGTGGTACTGTGAGTAGTGCTCGTGTAAACCGTGGTGGTCTCAGCAGTTGTAGGCACGCTTGTAGTGTCAGTAGGCGTGGATGGTACCATGGTGGTATGAGTTTCCGTGTTGGTCTCGGTGGTGGTGTCAGCAGGTGTGGTGGAGGTGGTATCAAAGGCTGTGGTGGACCCCAAGGTAGTGCCAGCTTCTGTAGTGAGGACTGTGGAGGTATCAGCAGAAGTTGTGGATGTTATGGTGGTTTCAGTAGTTGTGGAAGGCACCATGGTGGTTTCAGCTTGTGTGGCTGGCACTCTAGTGGTGGCAACAGCTGTGGTGGAGATCGTTGTGGTGTCAGAAGCTGTGGTGGACACCAGGGTTGTGCCAGCTTCTGTAGTTGGTACCGTGGTACTGCCAACTGATGTAGTTGATACCGTGGTAGTGTCAGCAGGCACGGTGGACACTGAGGTAGTGTCAGCTTCTGTGGTCAGTATTGTGGTGGTGTCAGTTTCTTTGGTGGACACTGTGGTACTGTGAGTAGTGCTCGTGTAAACCGTGGTGGTCTCAGCAGTTGTAGGCACGCTTGTAGTGTCAGTAGGCGTGGATGGTACCATGGTGGTATGAGTTTCCGTGTTGGTCTCGGTGGTGGTGTCAGCAGGTGTGGTGGAGGTGGTATCAAAGGCTGTGGTGGACCCCAAGGTAGTGCCAGCTTCTGTAGTGAGGACTGTGGAGGTATCAGCAGAAGTTGTGGATGTTATGGTGGTTTCAGTAGTTGTGGAAGGCACCATGGTGGTTTCAGCTTGTGTGGCTGGCACTCTAGTGGTGGCAACAGCTGTGGTGGAGATCGTTGTGGTGTCAGAAGCTGTGGTGGACACCAGGGTTGTGCCAGCTTCTGTAGTTGGTACCGTGGTACTGCCAACTGATGTAGTTGATACCGTGGTAGTGTCAGCAGGCACGGTGGACACTGAGGTAGTGTCAGCTTCTGTGGTCAGTATTGTGGTGGTGTCAGTTTCTTTGGTGGACACTGTGGTACTGTGAGTAGTGCTCGTGTAAACCGTGGTGGTCTCAGCAGTTGTAGGCACGCTTGTAGTGTCAGTAGGCGTGGATGGTACCATGGTGGTATGAGTTTCCGTGTTGGTCTCGGTGGTGGTGTCAGCAGGTGTGGTGGAGGTGGTATCAAAGGCTGTGGTGGACCCCAAGGTAGTGCCAGCTTCTGTAGTGAGGACTGTGGAGGTATCAGCAGAAGTTGTGGATGTTATGGTGGTTTCAGTAGTTGTGGAAGGCACCATGGTGGTTTCAGCTTGTGTGGCTGGCACTCTAGTGGTGGCAACAGCTGTGGTGGAGATCGTTGTGGTGTCAGAAGCTGTGGTGGACACCAGGGTTGTGCCAGCTTCTGTAGTTGGTACCGTGGTACTGCCAACTGATGTAGTTGATACCGTGGTAGTGTCAGCAGGCACGGTGGACACTG
Source organism: Ochotona curzoniae (assembly GCF_017591425.1). Taxonomy (NCBI): domain Eukaryota; kingdom Metazoa; phylum Chordata; class Mammalia; order Lagomorpha; family Ochotonidae; genus Ochotona; species Ochotona curzoniae. The sequence goes on along the minus strand of NW_024464993.1, from coordinate 577,872 downwards.
AGGTAGTGTCAGCTTCTGTGGTCAGTATTGTGGTGGTGTCAGTTTCTTTGGTGGACACTGTGGTACTGTGAGTAGTGCTCGTGTAAACCGTGGTGGTCTCAGCAGTTGTAGGCACGCTTGTAGTGTCAGTAGGCGTGGATGGTACCATGGTGGTATGAGTTTCCGTGTTGGTCTCGGTGGTGGTGTCAGCAGGTGTGGTGGAGGTGGTATCAAAGGCTGTGGTGGACCCCAAGGTAGTGCCAGCTTCTGTAGTGAGGACTGTGGAGGTATCAGCAGAAGTTGTGGATGTTATGGTGGTTTCAGTAGTTGTGGAAGGCACCATGGTGGTTTCAGCTTGTGTGGCTGGCACTCTAGTGGTGGCAACAGCTGTGGTGGAGATCGTTGTGGTGTCAGAAGCTGTGGTGGACACCAGGGTTGTGCCAGCTTCTGTAGTTGGTACCGTGGTACTGCCAACTGATGTAGTTGATACCGTGGTAGTGTCAGCAGGCACGGTGGACACTGAGGTAGTGTCAGCTTCTGTGGTCAGTATTGTGGTGGTGTCAGTTTCTTTGGTGGACACTGTGGTACTGTGAGTAGTGCTCGTGTAAACCGTGGTGGTCTCAGCAGTTGTAGGCACGCTTGTAGTGTCAGTAGGCGTGGATGGTACCATGGTGGTATGAGTTTCCGTGTTGGTCTCGGTGGTGGTGTCAGCAGGTGTGGTGGAGGTGGTATCAAAGGCTGTGGTGGACCCCAAGGTAGTGCCAGCTTCTGTAGTGAGGACTGTGGAGGTATCAGCAGAAGTTGTGGATGTTATGGTGGTTTCAGTAGTTGTGGAAGGCACCATGGTGGTTTCAGCTTGTGTGGCTGGCACTCTAGTGGTGGCAACAGCTGTGGTGGAGATCGTTGTGGTGTCAGAAGCTGTGGTGGACACCAGGGTTGTGCCAGCTTCTGTAGTTGGTACCGTGGTACTGCCAACTGATGTAGTTGATACCGTGGTAGTGTCAGCAGGCACGGTGGACACTGAGGTAGTGTCAGCTTCTGTGGTCAGTATTGTGGTGGTGTCAGTTTCTTTGGTGGACACTGTGGTACTGTGAGTAGTGCTCGTGTAAACCGTGGTGGTCTCAGCAGTTGTAGGCACGCTTGTAGTGTCAGTAGGCGTGGATGGTACCATGGTGGTATGAGTTTCCGTGTTGGTCTCGGTGGTGGTGTCAGCAGGTGTGGTGGAGGTGGTATCAAAGGCTGTGGTGGACCCCAAGGTAGTGCCAGCTTCTGTAGTGAGGACTGTGGAGGTATCAGCAGAAGTTGTGGATGTTATGGTGGTTTCAGTAGTTGTTGAAGCAAAAGTATAACATTTATGCAGAAAAATCACAAATGAAAGAACATCACTTTTAAAAAGGGTGTTCAGGGCCTGTCATGATCGCTCAATGGCTCTATTCTCACCTTGCTTGCACCAAGATCCCCTATGGGTACCAGTTTATGTCCCGAATGTTCCATTTGCCATCCAACTCCCTGCTTGTGGCCTTGGAGAGCAGTGGAGAATGGGCCAAAGTCTTGGGACCCTGCACTCACATGGAATACTTGGAAGAAGCTCCTGGCTCCTGGCTTTAAATCAACACAGCTCTGGTCTTTTTGGCTACTTGGGAGTTGAACCAACACACAGATCTTTTTGTCTCTCTCTCCTTCTCTCTCTAAATCTGCTTTTCCAATAAATAAATAGATAAATAGATAGATAGATGATAGATAGATAGATAGATAGATAGATAGATAGATAGATAGATAGATAAAATCTATACTACTATTAAGTAAATTGATTGTTTTTAAAAGTGCATAAGAAACCTTTTGGAAGTAAAAATGAAAACATAATTTCAAAATTCACTAGACAGATTGGGAAACCTTAGGAAGTGAGAATGTTTCCCCAGCAGAAAAATAAAATGACAAGGTTGGAAGACAGAGATATATTAAAAACTTACACTATATATCCAGGAAATCAACCATCCAAATAATAAGATTTTCAGTAAGAGAGAGCAGGTGAAATGGCTGGGAGGCAGTCACACATGGAAATGTCCAAGCCTAGACCAGGGTGATTCCATATGGTAAATTCTTAACACAATCAAAGAGGAATCCGCACTGCCAGGGTGAGATTTGTAGAACACTGGCTTTTAAAAAAATCCAATGTTCTGGAGCAAATGAGTCTTTGACAAGTGATCAGTAAACAAGCAAAATCTCATCTGCCTTCACATCTGGAATCTGAAAACAGTAGATCAAGACCTTCACAATTCCAAGGGAAAATAATATGCATCCTAAAATTTGATAACCAGCCATACTATGAATCAAGTGGGAGTTTGGAATAATATTTTCAGATGTGGAGGGTCTACAGACTGCCCGATCTGTTTTCCTCTTTGTTCTGGGCATCGTGCCAGGCTGCCATCCCAGCCACTCTTCCACCGGCTGTATGTGACTGTGTGGGTAAACCCTGACCTCATCAGAGCACCATGAAGGGAAGAAATACAGGTAACTTGCCTACGTACGCCCCAAATAGCCATAACAGCTGAAGCTGAACCAATCCAAAACCAGAAGCCAATAACCTCTTCCGGGTCCCCACATGGGTGCAGGGTCCCAAGGACTTAGGCCATCCTTTTCTGCTTTCCCTGGCCATAATCAAGGAGCGGGATCAGAATTGGTGCAGTGGGGACATAAACTGGTACCTATATAAGATGCTGGCGCTTCCAGGCGGAGGATTAGTCTGTTAAGCCAGAACGCTGGCCCCTATTCCTTCATTTCTGCTTTGATTGCACATGTTTCATGATTTTCAACATATCATGCTTTTATATTTTAAAGCATTTTTAGAATAACATGTAGTACTTGCACATTCTTATGGGGCACACAGCAATATTCCAACACACACACACAGCATGAACTGGTCTTAGTAGGCAGTGAACTCTCCCTTTTTTATATATATATAAATCTCTCTCTCTTTCTTTCTTTCTCTCCCTCTCTCTAATATGTTTTGGAGTTTCTAGTTCTGTGTTATGTACCATATTATCATGGGTTGCATTCTCCCAAACTTTTCTGGCCAGAGAAAGACTGCTCTGCCTGGGACTTGTCAGTTCTTAAAGGCAGCAAAGGGCCCAGAGGGAGCTTGCCTTAGATCTGCAAACTGCGTGGTGCTGACAGCTGCTTAAGCTGTCCTGTAAACCCAGGAAACAACAGTACTCAGCCTTACTCCTCCCAGGGTCAGGCACCAGCACACTACAGAGAACGCCTCATCCAAAGAGAAATTACTCAAGCTAGTCAATCCTAAACTGTTGACCTTGCCCTGCCTTGCCGCTCTCAGATCTTATCCATCCTCCCCATCTTCACCTCCCAACCACCCTGGTGTCTTTTCTAAGTGACCCTGCGTGGCTGTGCTGTGCCTGCTGATTCCCACATTTGTGAGTATACTAAACTTTGAATTCCTAAGCTTCCTCTCTTGTGGCTACACCTTGACTGACCTGATCATAAACTAACACAAAACATTGCTCTTCTGTAGACTAAAATGATGGGGAGTCTGGAAGTCATGGGTTGAAGATGGCAGAGCTGCCTCGACACTCTGTCCCTAAAGGACTTGTGGAGCCGAGTACCCACTCCCCCAGAAGACTCCCCTTGGCATATTACAAGGGAGAAAAATAATTTATTTGCTTTTCAAAGTCATTTTAAGGTCTCCGACTCATAGCAGCCTGGTATTACTCTAATAATTTATAGGTTTTTTAAATGTTTTACATGAATCCTCTCTCAGGAAACTTCTAGAAAAAGTGTTGTTCCATAATAATAAAAATAAAGCCAGAAAGAAGATAGGAATCTACAAGTCAGAAAGGGAAGCTTTTAGAATGCCAGTGAAAGCAAATTATGGAACAAGAGCAGCACAGGAGGTCCAGAAAGTAACCAGATTGACTGAAGATGGACAAAGGCATTCAAATATGTGTTGTCAAGGGAAAGGAGTACAACTGAATGAGGGTTTGCTGTGTAACTTGGACTGAATTTATATATACATCTATATATAATTTATATTACATATCATTTACACATACATTAAGAAAGCAAAAGAAATTTTACATTTATACATAATCTATACATATATAAGTGAAGAAAGCTCAAAAAATGTTTAAAGGCTACGATTAATACTTAGAGAAACAAAAATGAACAAGAATAAAGGAGAGTCATTATGATGCAATATATGACCCAGATGTAAATGTTACTTACTTACATAGTCTCTGTATTGTAATCAGTAAATACTGATTGAGCACTCAACATTTGATATAGTCGTTTGGAGAGAATTAGGAGACAGGATATGAAATCTATATCTGCAAGAGGAAGGTTCTAAATTCCGTCTTTGTTTTCATTACAAGCAAGCTGATAAATCCCGCTGAAGCAGGAAGGGAAGACCCACCCAACAAACAGGTGGCAGAGGTCTGAGAATGAGTGTCCACGCCGGAAGTAGCTCTGGGCAGCAGGTGTTGAGGTGAGAAAGTGTTAGAGGAAGGAGGGCAGAAGCTTTGTTAAAATCCTCGGAGGATGGTCTTCTTTCTCAAAGCTGTGTTTGAGGCATTGTCTAATAAAACAAACTAAACGGGTGAATGGGAAGTGAGAGGTGGAACTATCCAGGGTAAGGGTGTGCTTTCCAGGTGGTTGATGAGGCAGTGCAGAGGTGGAGCAGTCCGGGAGAAGGTGAGTGGGAAGGTGTCAGTATGGGTCCTGCTCAGTCTTAGTCCAGGGGGCTTCTGCCATCCCCTTGCCCAAGGAGCTTGCCTCAGACAGAAGTGTCTGCGCAGCCCACTCAGCTTACCCATTTGGGCTCTGTAGGAGATAGGGCCTGGAAACCTGCATTTGTAGTCATCTCCCTGGGTGACACTTGTGCACACCAGGCTAGAGTTAGTTTGGATGCCTTTGGAAAGCATCCAAGAGAGGCAGTAGGGGAAGATGGCAGGAACATACTGAGCAAAACCCCCAAGATGGCAGGAGGGGAGACGAGGACCCAGCATAGCAATGGAGTTTCGTCTAATACCTTACTCACTAGGCTAAACAAACATCCACCCCTTCCCCATGTGTAATGAAACTGTAAGTTTCTCCTTCACAGACACTGAGAGTGCCCCGAGGGAAGGGACTGTGGTTTTCTGTGTCTAGGGCAGGTGTGTCTAAATGTTTGTTGAGTGATTACATGAATGATGATTGTTTGAGATCAAGTGGACAGGACTGCAGTTAGGACAGATGAGAAGTGGGTTTTAGAAGTCATTTGTAAATAGAGGATGGTTTAAGCACTCAGAATGAAAGCTGCAGGAAAGGGTAAGAAAAAAGAATGCTGGAGGGAGAGTTGAAATGGTGAGGAAGTGAGGCTGAAAAATAAGTGGAGAGCTATGAGAAAATGCCTCCTAGCATCCTTGCCACTGAACCTCCACCTGTTCCTCATATGTCCCTCTCTTGGATGTACCATCCTGGAGTCAGAGCAAAGGAATCAGAAGGGCTGATTAACATGGCCTCTGTCAGCTAAGAGGAAATGCTGGCTTTGAAAGAAACCAAAGAACCAAAGTCCCCCGGTACCACTGGGCTGGGACAATGTGTGGGGCCCCTCACCAAACAGGATCTGTTCTCCCCCACCACTTCCCCACTGTTTCCTTTCAGAGCCACTCTTGCATCAATCCAATTGCCCTCCCTTCTTTCTTCAGTAAAAGTAAATCTTCATTTTGGTAAAAGTGGTTTTCAGAATGGGTCACACAGCAAGCCCAACTACATGCGATATGGAAGAGATACATCCAAAGCAAAACATTTGGAAAGTTTGAGAATAAAGGATGCTCTAGAAGTATAAACACAAACAAAGCAGGGTAGATATATTCATGCTGCAAAAGATGGAATTCAAGACCTAGATCATAAAATGAGGAAAGAAGGGTATATTATCATAAGATTACATATATGGGTATACTAGGGGTATAATCCAGGAAAGAAAGTATTTATAGGTATCTGTATACCAGATATTTTCAGCCTGTTTTCTAATTCCTCAAACATGCAATACTAGTCTTTCTGTGTCTTATTTCACTTAGCATAATGATCTCTAATTGCACCCATTTTGTTAGAACTGTCAGGATTTCATTCTTCTAGTGATTAAGTAATATTTCATTGTGTATATATAATGTGTATTACACTTCCCTTTTCCTCTCACCCACCAGTGGACATCCAGGTGGATCCACATCTTTGCTAATAGGAATAGTAAAGCTGTCAACATGGGAGTGTAGGTATCTGTTTCATAGGCTGACTTCATTTCCTCTGGATGTATTTCTAGAAGCAGAATAGCTGGGTCATCTGCCAGGTCTAAGGTCTTTGAGGCTGTCTCCTCCTGGTCCCCACAATGCTGTGCTAATTTACATCCTCACCAGCATTAGAGTTCCCTTTTCTCCACACTTCACCAGCACTTGTTGTTTTTTCTTTATGTATCTTTTTGATAACAGACATTCCACGGGAGTTAAATGACCATTTCTATGGGAATTCTGAAAGATGAAACTCTCAGAATCCAACTTGAAATTAAGCAGCATTCGGGCCCGGCGGCATGGTCTAGTGGCTAAAGTCCTTGCCTTGAACGTGCCAGGATCCCATGTGGGCACCGGTTCTAATCCCGGCAGCTCCACTTCCCATCCAGCTCCCTGCTTGTGGCCTGGGAAAGCAGTTGAGGATGGCCCAAAGCTTTGGGACCCTGCACCCACGTGGGAAACCTGGAAAGAAGTTCCTAGTACCCGGCTTCGGATCAGCGCGGCACCGGCTGTTGCAGTCACTTGGGGAGTCAATCATCGGGCAGAAGATCTTCCTCTCTGTCTTTCCTCCTCTCTGTATATCTGACTTTGTAATAAAAATAAATAAATCTTAAAAAAAAAAAAGAAATTAAGCAGCATTCAAGGAAGGAGTGTTTTACTTGAACTTAGACTAACAACCTGATTCTAACTTCACATAAAAAATGTAACTAGGGTTTCCAATTAGACTCACTTATTCAAGAAGCATAAGAAAGACCACCCCCTTGTCCCACAGCCCCTATCTGTGCTCAGGCCCACAGCAGGTGGAACTGGGTGCAGATTTGCAACTGAGGTAGCCTCCTTTTTGCCATTGGAGTCAGTACTGGCCTTTGTAGGCATGCACAAGAAAGTGGGTTATCTTTGCCTCTGCAAGATATCTTTGGGCAGCTTCTGTACCCCTCTGCCTTTCCCTGAGATGTCACTTACTGGGTCCTAGAGGTCCAGAGAGAAACAGCCACAGGAACCAGACAGCAGCCGAGGGGTTTCCACTTCTCCCCTTCTCAGGGGTCGCCATCAGAGCGCCTGCGTTTTGGAGGGAAGGGGCCACTCTCCAGCTTCGGTCTGAGGTGTGCACACCTGTAGGGCACCGCCGGGAAGCCCAGGTACACACAACAAGAGCTGAAGGCCGGCTGGTGCCGGGCTAAGCCTTGTGGGCGTGTGGGGACCTCACGAATTGCTCCACTGTTTACCTTCTGGTTTTTCTTCTTTTTGTCCCATGGGCATAGTTGTGGCCTTTATAGCTGCTCCTGGGTGGGGGCAGCCAGAGCTTCGGGTCCTCCCTCTCCAGGGAGGGGCATCTTTTCCCAGTGCTGGCAGCAGAGTGTTCTTAAGAAAGAGGTACCCTGCAGGAACCCAGGCCAGGTCAGCAGGATCAAAGGGTGCAGACCAGAGAGCGAGCAGGGAGGGAATCCAACTGAGCAGATCAAACTTGTCAGCGTGGAAGGGACCCACCCTTTGAGCCAGAGGTGATCTGAAACCTGTTTTCTTTGAGTATGCCTCATTTTCAGGGCAGGAACCCTTTGCAGAAGAAAAGAAGCAAGCAGACTAATGTTAAAGGTCAGTTGGTGTCTTTGGCGGAAGCCAGGTGTTGGGAGGGTATGAGGAGTATGAGGAACACACCAGATTTCGCCAGAAAGTTCCTTCCTAGGTGCAGAGCAGCGCGTGACTGCGTGAAAGACAGACTTGGCTCACCCTGGCTCCTCTGAGGGCAGGGAAGGTGGACACTGAGCAATTCTCACTCCTAGGTCAAGCTCAGGTGAGAGGGCTGGAGATGAGGTACAGACTGCCGGCTTTGCTGGACCCCTGGCTGTGACTCTTTGGCCTGGACCAATTTCCGGATTTGGATTTCTGAGCATCACGAATCGCCTCAGGCTGTAGCTTGCAGTGTGCCACTCAGGGGTGCAAAGGACATATGTGCCCTGATGGGGGTCTCCCTGACCTCACATTGGTTGCCACCCATGGCAGGGAGAGCAGAGGCAAGGGGAGGGATGTGGACTTGCCAACATTGGCACTTCTGTGGCATTTTCTCCAGGAAGGGTGGTTTTGGAGGACTTAATACATGGTTCCACTTCCAGAAAAGTGTGGGGGAAACATGGATGATGATCAAGGTCGGAGCAGATGCTGCTGATGGGGGTGGCAATGCTGGGTAAGAGGGATGCTGCACATCTGGGCCTGGAAGATGGGTCCTTTCCAAAACACGCATGTGAAAGCTTAGCATCTCCCACACCTGTGGCCACCAGGCATGCTTTACACCTCCTAGCTGTACAGATTTTAAACTTCAATTTAAAAATGACAAGCAACACAAACCAAAAAACTTTGGAAGATTAGGTAAATATACTCACTGTACGAAGTTCGGTACCCCATCTCGGGCTGCTTTTGTCCTTTCAAGGGGTCTCCCCTCCACTAGGAAGTGGGTGGGCCCGAGGGGCACTACCGCCTCCTTGGGGGGTATCTCCCCATATTCTTCCAGCTTCTGTCTCCTGCACCTCACCTCATCTCATCTGCTCCCTGGGAACCTGCATTGATGCCCAGATGTCCCAAGCCACACTGCCACTACTGGCTCCTTTTTTTTTTAATGTATTTATTGAGGCCAGGATGGTGGTATACCATGCCAATCTTCCACTTGTGTTGCTGGCATCCCATAGGAGCACTGGTTCAAGTCCTGGATGCTCCACTTCCAATCCAGCTCCTTGTTGATGGCCTGGGTAAGCAGCAGAAGATGGTCCCAGTGCTTGGGTATTTTATAAACATTTATCTAGTTTATAGGAAAGGAAGAGTTGCAGAGAGAGTAGGAAAGACAAAGACCTTACATCCACTAGTTCATTCCCCAAATAGTCACAATGTCCAGAGCTTGGCTAATTTGAAGCCAGGAACTTTTTTTTAAAAAAGATTTAATTTATTTTTATTGGAAAGGCGGATATACAGAGAGGAGAGACAGAGAAGAAGGTCTTCCGTCCAATGATTCACTCCCCAAGTGAGCGCAACGGGCCGATGTTATGCTGGTCTGAAGCCAGGGTGCAGGGTCCCAAAGCTTTGGGCCATCCTCTGCTGCTTTCCCAGGCCACAGGCAGGGAGCTGGATGGGAAGCTGTATTAGAACTAGTGCCCATATGGGATCCCGGGCGTGCAAGGCGAGGACCTTAACCACTGCGCCATCACACCGGGCCCAGCCAGGAACTTCTTGCAGATCTCCCATGTTGGTGCAGGGGCCCACACACTTATACCATCATCCGCTGCTTATGAACTTTCCCAGTTCATAAGCAGAAAGCTGGATTGGAAGTGCAGCAGCCAGGACACAAACAAGTGTGCATATAGGATGCCAGTGCCACAGTCTGTGACTCCACATGCTGTGCCACAACACTGGCCCCTGTCTCCTTTGCATAAAAGAGGAAAATAAATCAGAGTGCTTGAGGGACTGACCAAACTCACAAAGCTAGTAAGAGGGAGAATCAGGTATTAAGCCATCGGTCCAGTTGGTAGGCTGTGCCCTAGGCTGTTGTAAAGAGCATGTCACAAGGGCCAGACACCATGGCTCAGTGGTTATATCCTCACCTTGCAAACACCAAGATCCCATATGAGCACATTCCTGCCCTAGCTGCTCCACTTTCCATCCAGCTCTCTGTTTGTGGCCTGAGATAGCAGCAGAGAATGGCTCAATGCCTTGAGACCCTGTACCTGCGTAAGAGACCCAGAAACCCCTGGCTCCTGCCTTCAGATTGGCTCAGCTCCAGCTATTGTAGCCATTTGGGGAGTAAACCAGCAGATATGGAAAATCTTTATCTCTTCTTCTCTCCATAAATCTGAACTGCTTTTCCCATATAAATAAATAAATGAGCCTGTCACGTGCAGATAGGGCTTTGAATCTGGCACCCATCCCTCTCCTCCCCACCAGAAAGCCCTGATTGAAATGCTGGAGCTGTCAAGCTGCTCTTGGAATGCATCAAAAGACAGAAGTCAAAGAGACCCTAGTGTGTGGAGTTTGAAAAATATAGATGAAAACATTGTCAGAAGGAATAGGCCAGGAGAACTGATGAGCTAAGGGCAGGCTGCCAAGTGAAGTGGACAAGCCAGAGGTGACTTTTGGAGTGCCTATTTGCAGAGTCAGTTCAGTGACGCTGAAGGAAGCAGCACACGCAGCAAGAGCTTAACCTCATGTTTGCTTTAGAGGGCAACAGCTCAATTTGTCACAAGGTAAGGAATTCGAGGAACCAAACACACCTGCACAGTGTAGGCAATTTAGAAAGACGTACCATAGATTTGAAATCCGTTCTGGTACGACCTGTGCTGACCGGGCCACGGAAGAAACGCCTGAGTTCCAGATCCTCCCTGCCGCCTCTCCCATCCTTACCTTGCCCTGGCTCAGCTCTGAACCCCGCTGCTCAAGAGGTCAGCTATGCCCTGCCTCTTTTCATGTACACGCAGTTTAAACAGCACCTTCTTCATGAGGTGTCTCAGATGCCTCCACACAGGCATATGGTCTATCAGAAAAATAAATAAGAAAGAGCATTTTCTGTGAAAGGCGATGCTTTGATGCCCCCCCTTCCTCCCCGGCCTGCCACAGTGGCAGCCATCCTTGACTTTGGAGGCCACTTGTGAGGCTGCTGAGAGTTCATCAAACATCTGGAACCCCTGTTGTGGACTAATCCCTGTACATGCATGGGCTGCCGTCTTCAAATGTGTGCATAGATACAAAATGTTGAAAATTAGGTGCTCTCTCCTACACACCTCTATTTCACCTAAATTTTTATCATAAACTTAATCACCCCAATAATGTGATTTAAATATAGACATTGAGCTAATAAAACTGTTTGACCACTTTTTACAAAACTTATTTACTTCTAGGCATGGCACAATACTCAATGGCTAAATCATCACCTTGCAAGTACCAGGTTCCCATATGGATGCCGGTCCGTGTCCCTGCTCTGTTTCCCTTCCAGTCACCTGCTTGTGACCTGAAAAAGCAGTTGAAGATGGCTCAAAACCTTGAGATCTTGCATCCATGTGGGAAACACCAAAGAACTTCCTGGATCCTGGCTTCAGATCGGCTCAGCTCTGGTAGTCTGGGGAGTGAACCAGTGGATAGACGATCTCAGTCTCTCTCTGTCTCTCTGCAAATCTGCTCTGTTTTTCCAATAAAAACAAATACTAAAAAACAAACAAACAAAAAACTATTACTTCTTTAAAAGTCAAGACAGAGCAAGATGGAGTCCAAGAGATCTTTCATCCACGTATTCAGTCCCCAAATGCTTGTACTGGCCAGGGTTGGGCCAGGTTGAAGCTGGGAGCCAGTAGCTCCATCCAGGCCTCACAGATGCACGGCAGGACCCTTAGGACCTGAGCCATTATCAGCTGCTGCCTCGCGGGGCACACAGGAACAGGAAGCTGCAATGGGAAGTCAAGTCAGCACTTGAACCAAGTGCTCCTGTGTGGGATAAGGACCTCCCAGGCAGCTGTGCAGAATGCTGCTCCCTTGCTTCCTCCACTCACATGTCCCCAGCACACTCTAAACTCCACAGTAACTCAATCCCCACATCATTCTTGCTAACAACATGTGTATGGCTCTTCCTGAGCAGTCCAGGCTTTTATGTTATTCCTTCTGCCTTATGAAATTACCATACATTTCAGTTCCTCCACACTTGCTACTATATATATAGTGTGTGTGTTTGTATATAAAGTATACATACAATACAGTGTTTATATAGTCTATATATAATATATATAGTATGTGTATGTAAGTATGTATATACTATATATAGAATATGCAGTATATATACCACATGCTGCATATAAATATACTGTATAAATATAGTATTTATATAGTATATATAGCATATATATAATGCTTTTCATATATATGAAAATTAGGAAGTACATTTTACATAAACATTTTACTAGCCTATGAACCTAGTAATATATAACTACATTTTAAAATGAATAATCATTCAAAATGGCTTTAGATTCACACCAAAGCAGAGGGGATGCGGATCATCCCCACAAATTTTCTGGCCACACAGCTGCACAGCATCACTCACTGCCAGCCTCCTGCTCTGGTGTGACACCCTTGCTGCAACTGACAGACATCACGCACATAGCGGATGGCCCAAGGCCCCTGCCTCACCTCATGGTTCACTCTTGCCACTGTGGAGCCTACAGACTTTGAGAAGTAGATCACGATGGGGTTCTGCTGTTGTAGCCTCTCAGAGAGTGGGGTCCCTGCTCCAGGAGTCCTGTATGCTTTGCCTCTGCACTCCTCTCCTCCCCAGTCCTCCCGCCCCCGCAACCACTAATGCCTTTACTGCCTGTAGTTTTGCCTTTCCTAGCATGTCCTACATCTGCAATATTTCTGCCCTAACATGCTCCTCTGCTCCCAAAGATACATTGATAAGCTTTCAAAACATCCTGTGTCTTGAAGGAAAACCCCATGTGTCAACTGTATGACCCCCAATCACCTTGTGGTGAACAATGAAATGAAAATATTTTTCCTGAGGATGTGTTTTTCCATACTTTCAGGAAAATATGAACAGTTGACTTACCCAATTGAAGAATAATAAAATGTGCTGAGTGCCTATGAAATTCAGGACCATTCTAATAGGCTGGCAACATACCCATGCAGGAGTTACCATGTTCACCCTCAGTTTTTAAAAGATTTATTTATTTATTTGAAAGGCTGAGAGAAAGAGTGAGAGAAAGAGACGAGAGAGAGAGAGAGAGAGAAAGTCTTTTACTGCCCAAAGACTTTTTACTGGCCACAACAGCAGGGGCCGAATCAGCTCAAAGCCAAGGGCCAGGAGTTTCTTTTGGGTCTCCCACGTGGATATAGGAACCAAAGACGTGCCCCCTCTCTGATGCTTTCCCAGGCCATTAACAGAGAATAGAATGGAAGAGGGGCAGATGGGACACAAACCAGTGCTCATGTGGGATGCTGGTGCCATAGGCAGACGCTTAGCTTGCTACTTCAGAGCACCAGCCCTGGCGCACCCCCAGTCTTAAAAACCAGGAAACTTGTGGGCAACACCCGTGTTGCCGTGTACCTGAGCCGAGCGGAGGGACTAGGGTTATGAGACAGACAAAACAGACAACACACAGTGGATCATTCTTGTGAAGAGAATGCCAGTTTATTCAAAGTCAAGCTGCACCTTTATAGTCTGCTTGGCCCCTCCCAGCACTTTCCCAATGCTCAAGCAACACCTAAGTTCCCCCTGAGGGCATGTAAAAAGGGGAAGCAGGAAGGAGGGAACTTGCAGTCAAGCCAGGGGCTAAATGTATCAGGTCAAGATTATGTCTCCTGTTAGACCTTGAGAAACAAACTAAGCTGTGGAGTTAACCCTTGGGAGACTGGGGCCTACAGAAACTCAGATGCAGAGAACTGAGGGGTATGTGCAGTGTCACACCAAGCTTAAATGGGGAGCCAGAGATTCTGCTCCACCACCCATGCATCTTTCTTCCTCACAGGTAACATCCAGCAGGTGGAAGTCAGCGTGCAGCTTTTAGCATCTTTCTCCTTGAACACTCAAAATGCACAAGTATAACCAAGAAACTGATGGCCTGGAAGCCCTTCTGACACAGGATGCCATCCTGTTCAGGGATGTGTGCTCCTTAGCCATGGCTGCATCCCAGCACATTTCCAGGAGGCCTGGATATTATACAATAGGAGACAGGTTGGGGTCCAGCTTGATAGCATAGCAGCTAAAGTCCTCGCCTTGCATGTGCCAACATCTCATATGGGCACCGGTTATAATCCCAGTGGCCCTGCTTCCTATCCAGCTCCCTGCTTGTGGCCTGGGAAGGCAGTCAAGAACGGCCTAAAGCCTTGGGACCCTGCACCTGCATGGGGGACCTGGAAGAAGCTCCTGCTTCCTGGCCTCGGATTGGCTCAGTTTCAGCCATTGTGCCTGCTAGGGGAGTGAATCGTTGGAGGGAAGATCTTCTCTGTCTCTTCTCCTCTCTGCATATCTGACTTTCCAAATAATTTTTTTTTAAAAAAAAAAAGAAAAGAAGTAAGAGACAGGTGGGGTGGCTGGAGTTTACATGGGATATTCCTTGAGGTTTAAAAAGACACCAAGCCTGCTCTAGCCCTACCTTCCCAGATGGTTCCTCTGTAGGACACCTCCCTTGACTGTGAAAGGAAGAGAAGAGATTGTTAATTAGAAATTGTATTGATGCTGCCATTTCCATTTACAATTTTTCCGAACAAGCAAACTCTTTCAAAGCATGATTGATTGATTGATTGATTGATTGATTGATTGATTGATTTGAAGGGCAGGATGGCAGGTCTTTCATCTACTGGCTCCCTCCTCCAGATGCCCACACAGCTGAAGCTGAGCCAGGTTGAAACTAAGAGTGAGTGAGTGGCTTGGGCCTTCATTTACTTCTTTCATAGGCCCATTCCATTGGCAGGAAGCTAGATCAGAAGTGGAGCAGCCAGGATTCCAACAACCACTCCAATATGGGATACCAGCATTGCAAGTGGCAGGTTAATCTGCTGTACCACACTGCCCTAACAACATTCTAACACATACCCATATTATTCGTGTCTTAAACTCTACTTAGATCTTAACAGGAATGTATATGTGGTTGAGAAAAAACAATAAACCCCACTCTGGGTATGTGATGCCTACATTAGAAAAGGTTTTGAAGGACTGATATGGTGTCATAAGAGGTGAAACTTCCACCTGCATTGTCAGCAGCATCCCATATGGGCAACAGTTCTAGTCCTAGCTGCTGCAGGTGAAATCCAGCTCCCTTTTTACATACTAGGAAAGCAACGGAGGATGACCCAAGTCCTTGGGCCCCTGTAGCCACATGAGAGACCTAGAGGAAGCCTCTAGATCCTAATGTCTGGCTTTTGGCTTTGGATCAGGTCAGCTCTGACAGTTGCAGCCATTTGGGAAGTGAATCATCAGATGGAAGACCTTCTCTCTCTTTCTCTCTGACTGTCTCTCCTCTCTGTAAGCCTTCCTTTCAAATAATTTTTTTTTTAATTTTTGAAGTGTCCCTTTATTTGACATCTCAAAAGTGTCCCTTTTCTGCATCCTAAGGAAATAACTCTTTTTTAAAAAATAAATATTTATTTGTTTTTATTGTGAAGTCAGATATACAGAGAGGAGGAAAGACAGAGAGGAAGATCTTCCATCCGATGATCCACTTCCCTAGCAGGCACAATGGCTGAAACTGAGCCAATCCGAGGCCAGGAAGCAGGAGCTTCTTCCAGGTCTCCCATGCAGGTGCAGGGTCCCAAGGCTTTAGGCCGTTCTTGACTGCCTTCCCAGGCCACAAGCAGGGAGCTGGATGGGAAGCAGGGCCACTGGGATTATAACCGGTGCCCATATGAGACGTTGGAACATGCTAGGTGAGGACTTTAACCACTATGCTATTGCAGTGGGCCAGGGAAATAAATCTTAATACAGGAACTATGAAGAAAAATTAGGTAATTGGAAAAGGGGAGTCAGAACTTTTCAGACTGACCACAGAGGTTCCCCTCAGGTAGATTCATTTTAGACACCAAAGCACATACGGAAGTTGAAGGCTGGGAAGAGGAACCCTATAAAATAGCCCACAAGTGCCTAATACTCTTTGGGAAGACTTCATGGGAACACAGCCAGCTACACTGTCACTTGCAATGCTGAGGTGTCCTAGGTCTAGAGTGCTGGTCAGTAGTCCTAACTGCTCTGCTTCTGATCCAGCTGTCTGCTAAACACCTGGAAAGTAGCAGGGATCAAGTATCTGTACCCCTGCCACCCACATGGGAGACTTGGATGAAGTTCCAGGCTAATGACTTCAGCCTAGACCAATCCCCACCATTGTAGCCATTTAGGGAGTGAGCCAAGGGACAGATCTCTCTTCTGTCTCTTCCCACCCCTTCAAAGAAATAAACATGTGTTTGGAAGAAACATGATAGAAGCAAGACAAGCCAACTTATGTACCTGCAGAATGATGGGACATAGGCGTCTATGAGGATCCTGGCCCACATCGTAGGTGGCACAGCCCAGACCTGTCCATGCCCCTGAACTTTTTGAGGGGTTCAGTGTGCTTGGTGGGCTGGAGCTTTGTCAGGTTCAAGGCACGGGTGCATTCTGAGACACAGGTGGGACAGTGATGCTTCTGCAGTCTCCACACGTGCCCCAGTGGCCGCAGTGATGGGCTGTGTGCACAGGGAGCAGTGGTAAGCTGCAGTGCTCACCTGGGATCCTCCTTCCCAAACACCTGTCCCTTCAAGGTACTTGTTTGTCTTTGAGAATCCACATCTTTAATTATAAGGTGTGTCTGCCCCTGTTTTAACCGCCTTCTTGAGATATAATTTACATATCATATAGATCACCTGTCTAAAATGTGTAAATCATGATTTTCAGTGCATTTCAGAGTTATACCTTTCTATCTATAAACCCAAATCTTCCTTCATAATAGTTCCTTTTCTTCCTCTATCCCATTTCTTCTCAGTGTGTTTTTTTTTTTAAGATTTGTTTATTTTTATCAGAAAGGCAGATTTACAGAGAGAAGGAGAAACAGAAAGACTTTCCATCGACTATTTTGCTCCCCAAGTGGCCACAACAACCAGAACTGAGTCGGTCTGAAGCCAGGAGCCTGAGGGCTGACTCCTTCTTTTTGTTTTTTAAAGATTTATTTTTTATTTTTATCACAAAGTCAGATATACAGAGAGAGGGAGAGACAGAGAGGAAGATTATTCTGTCCGATGATTCACTCCCCAAGTGACTGTAATGGCTGGTGCTGTGCAGATCCGAAGCTGGAATCCAGGAACTTCTTCCAGGTCTCCCACATGAGTGCAGGCTTCCAAGGCTTTGGGCCATCCTCTGCTGCTTTCTCAGGCCACAAGCAGGGAGCTATACAGGAAGTGGAGCAGCTAGGACTGGGGCCCATAAAGAATACCTGCACTTGTAAGGTATGGATTTAGCCTCTGAGCCATCATAAGGATCCCTTCTCTTGAGTTTTGATCCTTATACTTGCAGCTTAGTCCTCCTGGATCTTAGCCCCCGCCCCCCCAGGGGCTAGGTTTTCTGACTGACTTTCATCCCTGTATTGATGTGGCTAATTGAACTAGCATCCCTGCTTGCTCTTCCAAATATCTTGCTAATATTCTCAACAGAGTCCAGTCTCCTATAATCTACTAAAATTTGAAACTTGAATATCCATTTACATATTTGTATATTTACATTTTGTATAATATACATAATACATATTACATACATAATTAGTTATATGTTTTTAGGGATCTGATTGGATCCTCTTGCCTGAACTTACTTATTTCCATATCTTTCACAAGATGCTTTCCACAGGCCCCTCTAGTGAAAGGCATCTTTTTGGGTATTCAATTTGGCTTCTCTTTCTGAGTGCTAGGTCCCTCCCTTGACATAATGATAATGATGGTGATAGTGGTTGCCCACTTGTGGCTCAACGTGACCTACATGATAAGCTATAGCAGTTAGGTTTGCAGACCCTAGAAAAAGCCCACTAGTGTTGGAAAACAGAGCAGATTCCACTGATTTGAACTGGGGTGAAGCCACCAGTGAACTGCAAACTCTCTCCTGAGGGCTCTGTCATCCCTTCACACCTCTCAGTGGATTCAGAGCCACTGAACCTCCAAAACAGCTCTCCCCATCCTCCAAGGCCTGGAGCATCCAGCAACCTTCTCCCTAGACCCACAGAAGGAAGACATGCACGTGGAGGTACAAGACTCTCAGGCCTGCCCCCACCACGGGCCTCTGCCCATATCCTTTAGAGGTGAGATCTTAGCAGGCCAGAAAGTCTTTCCCTTGGGAAAACAGGAGCCACAAGAGAGCACTCAGAGGCCGGTGTTAGCTAGCATCCCTGTCCCAACAAACAGACCAGCTCCATAAGTACCTGAAGTGCCCTGGAAACTGTGTCTTTGAATGGACACACCCTGTCCCCACGATCTTCATCTTGCTGGGCTCCTGGCTGTCCTTGTGCCACACCCTTGTCTCTATTATCCAAGGGCCTAACTAAGCAAAGAGCCCACAGAACCTCGCCACCTGCCCTCTCTGCCGATTTGAATGAGTCTTAGAGATGCACAGGAGTCCTGCCTGGAGCGAGAAGGATTAGAAAATGGAGTTGCACCGACACAAACAAGTTCTACTGACTTTTACTTTTAACCTCCACAGGGAGATTTGGGTCGGTGGGTGGATTTCAGAATGGGGGGGGGGGTCTCTCAGAAAACTGAGAAATTCTACTCAGCATTGTGGGCACACATGGGTGAGTGTGGTCAGCTGTATTGGATGTATTTATTTTTTAGCTTAATGACCAGTGTATCATCCTCTTCGTGGTAAAGACAAGAGAGGGGAGGAAGTGTCAGGGACTCCAACAATGCCATGAGGAGTCACTGGGGATGAACAAAAGGCAGCTCAGGTTGCTGACTCCCCAGGTGAAGAGGTGGCCCTCAGGGCCCGTGGTGTCTCCCGTCCATCTCCATGGTTTCCGGAGATCCTGGTCTCCTCCAGAACCTGTCAGTGCTCCACCGAGGTCTGTGGTGGACTCCGTTATGTCTTGGTGGGCCCCCGCCAGGATTGGAGAAGTGGGGGCGATAGAGAGCTGCGTCAAAAGTGCTTCTCAGGGACAGGCATTCTCTCTAGAAAAGGAAGAATCACTGGTTTGAGAACTGTATCTTTCCCAAGGCTTCCCCACTGACTGCTCTAGAATCTCCCCACCCCCACCACCCCTGACACTCCTCCCTTCAGTCCTTATCCTCTTAGGAACTCACAATGAAATAGAAGAGTCCAGCAAAGAGTCCCACGGCCACCACAACTGTGAACAGGGTGATGAGGGTGATTTCCAATGGCTCCAGGGAACTACTAGGCTTTGGCGAAGTAGTACTGTTTGTGCTGATTGTGTTGGAGGTGGTAGACAGTCCAGTGGAAGCAGATGGGCCAGAGCTCACACTAGATACAAGGTTGGAGACTGCGGTGGTCCCACTTGAGGCTGTGCTTTTTCCATCTGAATGTATGCTGGATGTGGTATTAGAGGTTGTGCTGGTCCCACTTGAGGCTGTGCTTGATGCACTGTTGGTGGTTGTGCTGGTCCCACTTGAGGCTGTGCTGGTCCCACTAGAGGCTGTGTGGGATGCACTGTGGGTGGCTATGATGGTCCCATTTGAGGCTGTGCTGGTCCCACTAGAGGTTGTGTGGGATGCACTGTTGGTGGCTGTGCTGGTCTCACTTGAGGCTGTGCTGGTCTCATTTGAGGCTGTGCTGGGTGCTGTGCTGGTCCCACTTAAGAATGTGCTGGGTGCAGTGTTTGTAGCTGTGTTGGTCTTGCTTGAGGCTGTGCTGGGTGCTGTGGTGGTGGCTGTGCTGGTCTCACTCAAGGCTGTGCTGGGTGCACTGTGGGTGGCCGTGCTGGTCCCACTTGAGGCTGTGCTGGTCCTGCTTGAGGCTGTGCTGGTCTCACTCGAAGCTGTGCTGGTCCCACTTGAGGCTGTGCTGGTCCCACTTAAGAATGTGCTGGGTGCAGTGGTGGTGGCTGTGCTGGTCCCAATAGAGGCTGTGCTGGTCCCACTTGAGGCTGTGCTGAGTGCTGTGGTGGTGGCTGTGCTGGTCCCAATAGAGGCTGTGCTAGGTGGACTGTTGGTGGCTGTGCTGGTCCCGCTTGAAGCTGTGCTGGTCCCGCTTGGGGCTGTGCTGGGTGCACTGTTGCTGGCCGTGCTGGTCCCACTAGAGGCTGTGCTGGGTGCAGTGGTGGTGGCTGTGCTGGTCCCGCTTGAGGCTGTGCTGGTCCCGCTTGAGGCTGTGCTGGGTGCAGTGGTGGTGGCTGTGCTGGTCCCGCTTGAGGTTGTGCTGGTCTCACTCGAGGCTGTGCTGGTCCCACTTGAGGCTGTGCTGGGTGCAGTGGTGGTGGCTGTGCTGGTCTCACTCAAGGCTGTGCTGGTCCCACTTGAGGCTGTGCTGGTCCCGCTTGAGGCTGTGCTGGGTGCTGTGGTGGTGGCTGTGCTGGTCCCACTTGAGGCTGTGCTGGTCCCGCTTGAGGCTGTGCTGGGTGCTGTAGTGGTGGCTGTGCTGGTCCCACTTGAGGCTGTGTTGGTTGTAGTGTTTGTAGCTATGCTGGTCCCACTTGAGGTTACGCTAGGTGCAGTGTTGGTGGCTGTGCTGGTCCCAGTTGAGGCTGTGTTGGTTGTACTGGCAAGGCTTGTGCTGGTTTCACCTAAGGTAATAGGTAATAGGATTTGGCCCAATATTGCTAAGCATGCCAACCTCATTATAAGTTAATCCTAATCATGTATAATGACAAATACATATTGCATATATTTTCAATATACTCTTTTTTTTTTTTATTGTTGCTTACATTGTATTATGTAGTACAGTTTTATAGGCACTGGGGATTCCCCCCACCCCTCCCATACCCCTCCCCCATTCAATATACTCTTTAGTCATCACATGAATAATGTTATTTAATGCAGTTTTAACTCTGTACGTATATAATATTATCACTTACAGAAATTATGTAGTTACTGATCAAAAATATTGGCACTTGTCTAACTTTATACAGCTAGTAACATCTATAACAACAATTTTACCCTGACTGTTGAATCTATACTTTCAAGGACTAAGTAAGGTAAATCACTCTCCCACATAGCCCGGATGGCCAAATCCTGTGACCTAGAGTTACTGGTAGATAAGCTTATTGCAAGTTCTCTTTTACAAGATCCAATATACATATGGTATTAAAGACACTGTAGGAAGGCGAAACTAGTAGATTTTGATTAATTCTTTCTTAAAATAGTACTGCTCAGGCTCAGCCCAATGATTCAATGGCTAAATCCTCATCTTGTGAGTGCCAGCATCCCATACAGGTACCAGTTCATGTCCCTACTGTTTCATGCCCATCCAGCTCTCTACTTATGGACTGGTAAAGCAGTAGAGGATGACCCAAGGTCTTGGGACCCTTCTCCCATGTGGGAGACCCTAAAGAAACTCCTGGCCTCTGGGTTTGGATTGACAGTTTGAGCGCTGTAGCCATTTGGGGAGTGAAACAGCAGATGGAAGTTCTTTCTGTCTCTTCTTCTCTCCATAAATCTGATCTGCCTTTCTGCTAAAAATAAAATAAATCTTTAAAAAAAAATAGTGCTGTTCCCTTGTAGAAAATGCTTCTGGAAAAATCTGCATCCGAATCGCCTGGGCAAACTTGTTGAATACATAGTTTCCCAGGTTCCAAAGGAAGTAAAGCAGAATTTCAGGTGGGGTCCAGGTATTTCCCAGGCCCAGGTGGTTCCAAATGCTATGAAGTTCCAAGGGCTGCTGCAGCTCTGGCAAAGGTGAATTTCAGTAGCTCACATGCATACGATCTTCTAGTATTAAGAGCTGCAAACCCTCGCCTACAGACAGGGGGGAGGTCTCCAACATCTGGGAGCTAAGCTGGGCCTTGTTTTCGCCTCTCACCATCAGGGCAGCCTGAAGCTTTCCGTTCAACTATGACTCACTTCAGTACTAACCAGAACATAGGTACCCAGCACTTCACCCAGCAAATGTGTTCCTTAGACTTATTGGAACTAACAGGATTAGAAACTAGCTCTATTTGGGTAGGGCTTCCCAAAAAGCAGCAGTGAGGTACAATTTATGTAAAGGTCAGAGCATGAACAAAAAATAACAAGAGATCAGGGTAACCAGAAATAGGAGGGACAAGTGGAGAGGGGATAGGTAGAGCTGATCTAGGAGTTTAGGGAAGAAAGAATTAACTAGTCCATTTTATAGGACAATAATAATTCATAAGGATCTATTCTTTTTTTTTCTTAAGATTTATTCTATTTTTATTGGAAAGTCAGATAAACAGAGAGGAGGAAAGACAGAGAAGAAGATCTTCCATCTGTTGATTCATTGTCCAAGCAGCCGTAATGGCTGGAGCTGCACCAATCTAAAACTAGGAGCCCAGAGCCTCTTCTGGATCTCCCACATGGGTGCAGGGTCCCAAGGCTTTGGGTCATCCTCAACTGCTTTCCCAGGCCGCAAGTAGGGAGCTGGATGGGAAATGTGGCTGCCAGGATTAGAATCAGCTCCCATGTGGGATCCCAGTGCATGCAAGATGAGGACTTATGCCACTAGGCTACCACACTGGGCTTAGGATCTGTTCTTTAAGATACATGCTTTAAAGGCCAGCACGTTGGCTCCACCAGCTAATCATCCACCTCCAAGGGCTGGCATCTCATGTGGACGCTGATTCATGCCCCAGTTGCTGCACTTCTGGAAAAGCAGCAGAGGATGGTCCAATGCCGTGGGCCCCTGCTCTCACATGGAAGGCCCCAGAAGAAGCTCCAGGCTCCTGGCTTTGAGTTGGTTCAGCTCTGGCCTTTGCGACCATTTGGAGAGTGAGCCAGCAGTTGAACGATATTTCTGTCTCTCCTCTCTGTAAGTCTGCATTTCCAATTTTAAAAAGATGCATGCTTCCCATTTAAGCATAGGGTATCAGAGCTGTGGAAATGGGATGGGAGCGCCTTTTGCTTCAGAAATACTTTTCTCCTTGGTCTGAGGCTGACTCAGGCTGATGTCGAATCAGGGTTAAGTAGTGAAATCGTTCAGAGCATAGAGAAGTAATTTTTCAAAATAGTCAACTCTTCTCTTTAAATCCCAACTATCTCACAAATTTCACAGGCACAGACATGGAGACCCTGGAAGAGCCATTCACCTCAAGGCCACAGTTCACAGGTGCAGCGCTGATTTGTTCACCTGGACCGCCTGAGACTGGAGCCCACAGTCTTAACCGATGCGTTCTAATCGCCTCCTTGGTGATACAATGCTAGACAGAGGTGATAAGAGGAAAAGGATTCCTGGGAGAAGAGCCAGCTAGTCCTGGCTGCAGTCACATCTCCTACTATGCTGAAAAGGTTCTCAGAGCACCCAGTGTTAAATAAAAGGACTTACCAAGTGTTAAAAGTAGGAGACACAAGAGTAACCAATACGTAAGAAGGACATTGCTTTTCTTCATCATCATTTGCCTCTTTACAGCTGCAAAGCAAGGTGCTTGGATCCCAGATGTAGTTGAGACCTAGATGGTCTTGAGAAAGGTAAAGGCTGGCACTTCTGGGGGCTTGGGTCTCCTAAAGCTTTGCTCTTGGGAAGAACTCTGAGCTGCAGGTCAGCAGGCAAGGGGCCAGATGCTAGGGTTCCTTTTGCTTCCTCTGTGCAATGTTGTGCCTCTTGCCCAACTGTGAAGGAACGCAGGGGCCTTTATAGCTTCCCATGGGCTGGGAAGGGGTTGGGCAGAGGAGCTGACGTTTTGCCAGCTGTGAGCAGGTGACAAAGCAGTACTGAGCTTGGGGAGGTATAGACCAAGGTTGGGGGGTGGGTCAGGAGGAAGGTGAGAAGGGAGAATGACATGATCACTTCAGGCAGGGCTTTGGGCTGGGCTGCAGCAGGAAGTAGAAAAGAATAAAGAGATCAAGTTTTAAGAGTGGAGGAGACCCACCCTCAGGGGCAGGGATGGCAGTAGAAACCTGTTGCCTGGCCAGGGACTCACCATGGACCTGCTCCAGCCACGGAAGAAGCAAGCCCTCATGAATGCAGCTAAGGGGGACCAGATCTTAGCCTTGAAACTAACAGGGATGTGAGGCTCAAAAGCGAACAGTACGTGGAGATCTGGCCCTTGGGCAAGGGCCAGAACACAAGTGGGGTTTTTCTGGGTTTGCCTGTGGAGTGAACAGCGGAAGAGACTTAGGGGTGTTGGTGCAGTTTGGGTTTCGGTGACAAAGTGCTTGTTGCAAAGCGGAGGCTCATTTACAGCTAAGGAGGTTGGAAGCCGGAACCTGGATACCCCCATCTGCTTGGCCCCAGTGGGTGCAACATGTGCCTGCACCAGAGGGCGGGCTCACCAGTGAGACAGGAGACAAGAGAGGTTCAGGGACAGGTCAGGTGCCCTCCTAAGGACCTGCTTCTTTACAGCTCCTTGAGGAAAACACAAATCCCTTCCAAAGGCCTAATCACCATTCACTGGGCCCCACCTCTTAAAGGTGCCAGCTCTTTTCACATTCACCACTGTGAGGACAGAAGCCTCCAGCACCTGTGCCTCCTGGGGTGGAGGAACCATCTGGAAACAAGGACAGGGTCTCTGGGCTGTGGGCACAGGGAGGGGGTTTAGGGTACAGGAGCAAGTTACCCCCAGACTCACTGCAAACAAAAGGGTGAGGGTTCTTTTCAACCTTCCACCGGAGGCATCCCCCTCCCTCTCCCTGACCACTGTGGCCTGACCCTGACCATTGTGACCATTAGGAAGTGAGCCAGCAGATGGATGATCTCTCCCTTTCCCTCTTACTGTCTTTCTGTCTCCTGTCTCATTTTAATTGCTGTCCCCCTCTCTCTGTCTCTCTCTCTCTCTGCCTGTCTTCATATGGGAAGGAAATGAGATCCCCAAGCTCTTTTCAATGCAGCATTGCTTGTGAGTGGAGCCCTTATAGCTGAAACACTTCCCATTAGGGTTCTATATCCTGGAAGACGGAAATATTTGAATCAACAGCCACTCAATCTGTGTGATTTGAAGTTGCAAACCCAGATGAAGCTTTTGTAACTAACAACCCTGATGAGAGAGGTTTTTTTTAAGCCCCCAATACTTGGTGCTGAGCTAAGAGACACTTGTTCCTCACAGATCCCATTGCGTGAGGTGGACAATGTAGTTTTTTGTTTAACCACACAGTGAAGGCTAAGCCCTTTTAGGCCTCTGGTTTATTTAGACTCTCCTGCTTGACTCCACTCTGTGCCAGCCCTGTGCTCCACCTCTATGCTAAGCAGTAAGAAGTTGCCAAAAGACAGTCCTGAGCTCAAGTTCAAGAGATGCAGCGAATCCCCTCAGCAAAAGCTGACTCAGGGCTCTCTGGGCTCTGTGAGTTTCTTCCTTCTGTCAGTTACTTATTTAAGTATCACTCATCAGGGGCTGGCATTACAGGCTAAGATGTAGCCTTTCAGTACTGGCATCCCAAATTGGTACCAGTTTGAGTCTCAGCTACTACATTTTCAATCTATGGTCTGGGAAAGCAGTGGAGGATGGTTCAAAACCTACACCAACATGGGAGACGAAGAAGTTGCTGTCTCCTGGCTGCAGCCTGGCACAGCCCTGGTGGGGTTATTTGAAGAACAAATAAGTGTATAAAAGATCTCTCCTCTCTCTCTCTCTCTCTCTCTCTCTCTCTCTCTCTCTCTCTCTCTCTCTCTTTCTCTGCCTCTTCCTTTCAAATGGGTAGATCTTTAGAGTAAACAGTACCCACCATTGAGCCAACTAGTATAATTAAAAAGCTTTTTATCTAAAGTATTTTGTCTACAAATATTTGTTGCTTTCATTGATAGGAGTGACCTGTGTGCCTTATTTACCTTATTGCCAGAAAAGTAGTTCTCCAAGGGCTGTTTTGGTCATTTGGTGATAGTTTATTTAAAGTTACTCAGAACAAAGCTTAGCATATGAGACACATGTAATAATAAGGGAGAAAAGGAAGGGCTAGATTGTCCAAACAGATAAACAAGGGAGCGTGTCATCTGGCTTCCCGAACACCACAGTTTTGGTTTCTGTAAGCTGTCATAATACCTTTCTTCCTCTTCTGGGTCATGATACATCATGAAGAAACAAGAGGAAACGTCCAAACCCAGAGGCGCACAGGTTGTGACCTGTACACGGGGAATCAGAGAGGACTTGCTCTGGGCTTCCTCCCCTAGGATCCCCTGCCCTGGAGGCCATGACCCTGTCAAGCTCAGGGATTACCCTTTGATACCTGTCAAAGCTGCACTCTCCTCCAGAACCATTGTCTGTTTCTCTGATGCCCTCTTGGCCAGGCTCTCTGTGATCTTGTTTCTGGTTCTTTTCTCTTGAGCCTTTGTACCTATGTGAGTGGGACATGGACCAGAACCCATATGTAATACTTGTATCACAAGCAGAGACTTAACCTAAGACACCATGGTGCTGGTCCCCTCCAAAAAATATGAAAAAATGGCAGTCTTTAAATGTCCATATCATCACAAAAATAAAGCCAGCACTTATCTGCAGGACCAATCTTTGTAAAACCCAGTCTGGGGGACCTGCTGCTCACCATAGCCTGAGTCACTGAAGTCCCTGTCTCTAGGAGTCAAGTGATGTTCAGGTCACCTCTGTCTTTGTAGAGGAGAGGACGGCACATAAAAAGCAGACTTTTCTCTAATTCAACAGGCAGGTCTCTTGCTTCGGGGCCCTGGGTTATAGCACAGCAGTCACTCCTAGGGAGGCCAGGAAGGACAAAAGGAAAGCCAAGCGCAGGTCTTACAGAAGCGCCTCCCTCTGTGGCCCCAACCTGCCTGCCACTCCCTGTGCCACTTGTCAGTGCCACAGACACAGAGCGCTGTTCAGAAAGGCAGCCTGTCTCCCTCATCTCCGCCATGACAGTGTCCCCCACAGGAAACTGCCTAAGCCTTACACAGACTTGTGGAAGACACTGCTGAAGAGATAAATCACTAATTCAATCTTTCCAAAAGAAATAAGGTAATTAGCATTAACTTAAATGTGCATCCTATTTTAAAGATTTAACAATATCAGGTCAGGGGGCCCGCATTGTGGCATAAGCCTCCACCTACGTTGCCAGTATCCCATGCAGACACTGGTTTGAGTCCCAGATGCTCCACTTCTGATCCAGTTCTCTGTTAACTCACCTGGGAAAGTGGCAGGATGAAGTCCTTGGGCTCCTACAACCATGTGGGAAACCAAGAAGAGGCTCCTGGCTCCTGGATTTGGATTGGCTCAACTCTGGTTATTAAAGCTAGGAAGTGAACCAGCAGATAGAGGATCTTTCTCTCTCTCTTTCTCTCTGTCTCTTCTTTTGTAACTTTGCCTTCCAAATTAAAATAAATAAATCCTTCAAAATGTTAATCAACCTGTGTGATAACATTTGGACACATTTTGTAAGTTGCATTTCAATAATTTTTAGCTGTGAACAGTATTTTTTAAATTAATTGTTTCTTTTGTTTCAAAATTTAACCTAATTTCTATTCCCCATGTCAACTTCATTAAGGTAGAATGGAGAAATTGAAATTGTATCTATCTAAAGTGAGTATGATGCTTTTTGATACATGCATACACCTTATGGTAATTGAATCAAGCCAATTAACATCGCCATCATTTCACACATCATTTTTGACGGCAAGAATTATACTCCAGTTGTTACAAAGCAAATAAGGGAGATCCTGTGAGGAGCTGGAGTTTGGAGAACTGTGGTAAAGGTCTCTGACTAAGGGCTCAGGCTCCTGCCTTCAGCCTGGCCCGGCTCTGGCTGTTGCGACCATTTGGAGAGTGAACCAATAGATGGAAGATATCTGTCTCCCTCTCCTTAGAACACTACCTTCCAAATAAATATGTAGATCTTGGACAGAAAATTTTAGAAAGTTTCTTGCTTGGGAAATGCTTTTGAAACCCCATAGTTTTGTACATAATATGCTTTTCCCATGAGCTGTTGTCACAGCAAACCTACAGGAGTGTTGGACTTTTCAAACAAATTACTTGAATTACTCTGGTTCAGCCTGTGGAAAAAATGCCTATGCAGTGAGCAAGAAAAAAGGAGATGGTGATGGTGTTGGTGCAGAATTATTTAAAGAGGTTTGATGATGAAGGAACGTTCCAACAGGCAGGGTTGAAGAGGCCTAGGGGCTGGGGAGGACAGGGCTGTTAAGGTGGGCAGAGCAGAGCTTGCTCACGCATGCCCTGAACCACAGGCATCACAGGTGCCTCCACAGCAGGCCTTTAGCACAGTTGAATTCTCCCAACTCCAATGTCTCACTCCAGCTTCCTGCTGCTGCAGATCCTGGGAGGAAGCGGGTGATGGCTCAAGGAACTGAGTCCCAGAAACCCTCAGAAGAGACCTGGATGGCGTTCCTGGCTCCCCAGCCCAGCTAAGGCCATTGCAGGTATGTGAAGACTGAGGCAGCTGATGGGAGTGTTTCTCTCTCTCTCTCTCTCTCTCTCTCTCTCTCTCTCTCTCTCTCTCACACACACACACACACACACACACACAGAGGCATTCTCAAAAAAACAAAACAGATGCAGTCCCTGCCCCACACTCTGACTCAGCGCCCAGATACCCGCATTCCTTAGGTAATCCCCTGCAGGTGCTTTCTGTGCTATGTTGAAATCTTATTTGGCTTTTGATGGGAGGGACCCTGGAGCAGGAGAAGTAAAAGTGGCAAGGTGAGGGGAGCACCCCACTGGGAAGTCAGTGGGAGTGGGGAGAGGGGAGGGAAGGGGAGGGACTCTCCTCCAGGCAACAGAGTGGCTTTTCAGGCTGGGCAGCGGGAAGGCCCTGCTGACATCTCTGCACACCTGGGGCTTGCTTTCCTTGGGTGTCTCCTCTGTGCCTTCCCCAGCAGACACGGACACCTGGAGGGCAGAACCTGTCGCTGCTTTGTTCACAGATGTGTCTTCAGACTCAGCACAGTACATGGTCCAGAAAATATTTACTGAAAGGTCAGCACTGTGGTGCCGCAGGTTAAGCGAGCAATGGATTTTTTTAAAGTTGTCTTAATTTGTGCCGTCTTACTTTTAAAAAAATAAAAAAAAAAGATTTATTTGTTTTTATTGGAAAGTCAGATATACAGAGAGGAGGAGAGAGAAGGAGATATTCTGTCCAATGATTCACTCCCTAAGCAGCCGCAACAGCCAGAGCTGAGCCAATCCGAAACCAGGAACCAGGAGCCTCTTCTGGGTCTCCCACGCGGGTGCAGAGTCCCAAGGCTTTGAGCCGTACTCCACTGCTTTCCCAGGCTGCAAGAAGGGAGTTAGATGGGAAGTGGAGCCCATGAACTGGTGCCCATATGGGATCCTGGTGCATGCAAGGTAAGGACTTAGCCACTAGGCTACTGTGCTGGGTCCAGCAATGGTTTGAATCCCAGCTGCTCCACTTCTGACTCGGCTCCCTGTTAGTGTGCCTGGAAAAGCAGCAGAGAATGGCCCAAGCGTTTGAGCCTCTGTATTCATGTGGAAAACCCAGATGGAGTTCCTAGCCTAGCCCTGGCCATTGTGGCTATCTAGAGAGTAAGCCAGTGGATGGAAGATCTAACTCTCTGTATCACTCTGCCTTTCAAATAAATAAAGGAAACTTTTTTTTAATGCTTACCAAAGAAACAGGAGAATATTACATTCATTATAACACAATGTCTAGACATTATATTTTTTTCAAAAAGCTGTCCGGAGACAAGCATCTGTCTCAAACATGTTTGGCTCTTGAGTTGCAACAAGAGCTGAACATGTTTGAGACAGACGGGGGCACAGAGCAGCAGTATAGATTGTAAATCAGTGCTGCAGAGGGTCATGCGTGTAGGGCAGAGGAAGGATTCACCAAGGAGAACCCAGAGGGCAAAGGAAAAGCCCACAAAACCCGTCATGTTCATCCAACCCAGGCCCAGTTCTCCCACCGCACCTGTTCTCTCTGCCCCTGCTCAGCGTGTTGCAGCCTGTACTGCCAGTGGAGGGGCTTTGCAAGTTGTGTGTCAGAGGGTTTTAGTAGACAAGAAAGTTCCAGAGGAGCTGAGATGCTATTGCTCTTGCTCTGCTCAGTAATTTCCCTCACAGCTGACACAGCCCTGGGTCTGGGGTGGTCCCTCCACACCGGTCTCCGAGCAGGGGCTCTGAGAGCTGAGGTCTTCTATCTAGGCAGCACTTTCTGGAAGGAATATTTTCGTTCAATTCAGCTTTGGCCTCGGGGCCTTGACTCTAAGAGGGAGCAAAGGATTAGACGGAATGGAGGATTTTCAGAGCACTTGAGCATTCACCCAGCAGCCATGACCACACCCCCAGGATTTGTGTTTGCACTGCTGCTGCTGCAGCTGGCTGAAGTTGCAAGGAGAGGAAAAGGTGGATTTGTTGCAAGGTTAAAGTAGGGTCAGATTTGCAGTCAGGGGGTAGTGGGGAAGTAGGAGGGGCAATACTGACTTCCACAGAAATGGAAAAAACAAGTCGGTCAAGTTTGCTTTCTGAGAAAGTGAGAATGTCTAAGCAGCATGCCTTGACACAGGGACCCTTGTCTTTGCCAAACTTTTCATGGCCTCCTTGTGCTGCGGTGGGGAGTTCGCTGCCAGCTCCCAGGGTCCCAGAAAAGAAGAAAGGAAGAAAAGAAGCAGCAGCACGGGGATGCATGGGGCAGGTTTCCCTCTCTTTGTCTTGAGGGACTACATGGGGCAGTTTGCATCTAGACTGCCTCCTGGGTTCTGCAGCGGTGAGCCGGGGCGGGGCGGGAATGGCATGGAGGTGCCTGGAAGGAGTCCAGGCTGGCCTTGACAGGAGTCAGCAGAGCTGGCTGGGTTCCCTGCTTGCAGCGAGCCATGCACAGGGACAGCCAAACTTCTGGCTTCCATTGGCAGCTCACCCAGGATATCTGGTTTAATTCCTTTCTTGCTTGGCTGTGACTGTGCCCCTGCGAGAGAATGTTAGTGCCTCAGAGTGAGGTCTGGCTTGCCTGGTCTTCTACTTACGGCACCAGCACTCACTGGTTCTGGGCTCCAGGAGGGGATGACAGACAGCTGTAACCATGATGCCACAAACACCCCTCTGCTCCGCAGGAGCTGTGTGTGTCCGAACAAGGCCCCTTCTCTGCGTTCTCACCTGTAAAATGGGTCTAAGAAGCAATTCCAGCACTAGCATCAAGGACTTTCTTCATGACCACTGCAGGGGGACAAGACCAGGTCTGTTATCTACCCAGCCAGAAGCTCACCCAGGAAAGCCAGCCTGGGTGCCTCACCACAGATACGAATTCAGGCTGAATCTGATGTGAGTTCAGAAGGGAGCTCCCTGGGCACAGGCTAGTAGGCAGTGAGAAGCCTGCCAGGTACAACCCCGCCCCATGCTCACTAAGTAATTGTGGCTACTGAGGGCCCAGCCCAAACTCCGGGGAGGAGTAAGGAGAAGAGGGGAGAGGGGAAGACATCACCTACACAGCCCAGGGCCTGGGGTCTGGAGAAGCGCCTGCCAGGATGCCTGGCTGGTGCCTTGGCAGGGGAGGGGCCAATTGCATTTGGTGTTTAAGATTCTGGGGTATGTTCATTACATTTTCTTTTTTAACTGGGTTCCAGCTGAGATACTTCTACTTTGGGGGTGGGGGGGTGGGGCCTGAGTCCCTCCCAGACTTGTTTTTGTCCATTTCTATGGATGTCAGTATTGCCCCTCCCACCCCCACTACCCCCTGACTGTAAGTCTGACCCTACTTTAACCTTGCAACAAATGCACTTTTTCCTCTCTTTGCAGCTTCAATCAGCAGCTAACAGAGCTCCTGTACCAACACTCCTGTACCAAAGCTGCCACACACCCAGGCAACCAAATGCCTGCATCTTCCTCCTTTCCTGTCGGAACCCCCCTTGCCTCAGGCTTTCTGCAGACCCTCAAGGCTGGGCTCCCTCTGACACCAGCATTCCTCCTCTATGAGACTAAGCTGCAGTTCCACCCTAGGTGGAGTATTTCTGCAGGGAGATTCTGGGTGCCCCTGAGAGAGCTCCCAGGCCAGGCCAGGCAGCCAGGACCACATGACTTTGTGACATCATTGTCGGGTACAACATTACTGTCTGCCACAGGCTTCTGGCTTTCTCTGAGTAGGGATGCCGTGAAAGCAGCCAGCTGTGACCCCAGACTTGCTGTTTGATCCTGGGTGGAGGTAAGACTGGAAGGCTTACAGCCAGCTAAGGGCCTTGCTTCTCAGCCACAGTGCCAGCTGCCATTGCCTGCTGGTGAGAGTCAGGGCCAAGGCTACGTGTCTGATGGGCAGGGCTCTGCTGGGATGGTCACTGGGCAGACTATCGTAAATATAGGTGTGATGCCTGCTCATAAATATTGAGCTTAATGAATTGGGGTGTTTCACTGTGTCATCCTGCCTTGTGATAACGCTTGATGAATTATTTCTTTTTGATTTTCTTCTATTTGTATGTCAGGTGGGAACCATGCCTTACCTCTATATCCTCAACACAGTGTATAATGGGTTGGCATGGTTTCTTCTTTTTTTGTCACCACTCAAATATGAGCAACATAAGCTGAAGTGCCAGAAATAAGCCCTCGTGGTCACCATAGAAACAGCCTTCCCTCTCCGCACCTTCCTGCTCGGGGTCACCCATGAGGTTCCAGCCAGTGCCAGGAACCCCAGTCAGGACTTTCCACATCTGAGACATTAATAATGACAATGTCCTTGCTTTATAAATATGTCACATTTTATTATAAAATATCAATAGATAGGGAATATGATTGTCCATCACTCTCCATGTTCCAACCTGGTCCGGTCAGTAATAAGCATAAGGTTGTTCCACGCTGGAAAGAGAATCCAAAAGGCATACACACATGGAACGCCAACAGGAGGAAAGCCAGAATTGGGGGTGCGGGTGTGAGGAGGGAGAATAGGGGCAGGAGAGAAGACAAGGGGTCCTACAAGATGAAGCCACGAGTTTTTTCTAGTGAAAGAGACAGAAAACCAAGCTGAGTGGAGAACACCCCCAGGAAGACTTGGGATGAAAATCAGCAGATGAGGGTGTTGACCCACCCAAGGCTGAGCCGGCCAAGCCAGCAGAAACTCCTGCAGACATCTAGAAAGACAAAGGGCTTGGGAAGGAAGAGTGGGGAATCATCTGTGTGAGAGCAGTGCATTTTTTTCTAAAATTTTCCTTGCTTCTGGGAATGGAGAGGCTAGAGAAGGAAACAAAACCTCTTTTTAGATCCTTTTGTTTTCACTAAAAAGGGAGAAAAATGGAGAGGCAAGAGCCTTGGAAGCTCAGAGACAGCCTGTTTCCACATCAGTCAGAGGCCCACTCACAAGTCAGCAAGAGCAGCACCTTCCTTTTGGCTCCCTGGGCCACACCCATCCCAAGTCTCAGTGTCCTGGATTGCTCTTCACCCCACATGTCCATCAAGCCCCTCTTGGGTCTCCAGCCATCACTTTCTAAGAGAACACCCACTGGTGTGAGTCATCCTTTTCTTCTCTTTCCTCCCAATTAATATTCTTCTTGTTAATCATCTCACCTCCCGGCCAGTTTCAACAAAGAACCTCAGCAAATGGAGTGCCAATGTTGGCTACCCTTCCCGGAGTCCAGCAAATCAGCATTTTGAGTCTCATTTCTCATTCAAGAGAGGGACAGAGTGTGGAGGCTCTGGGGGTGGATTCTTCTCAGAGATCATCGCGGGAAGGGGATCTGGCCCCCGCCCAGAGTCTGCTGCTCCATCAGGTAGACTGGGTAGGAGTTGGGGCCCCCATCATCATCTGGCTCGTTGTCCTCAGCGTCCTGGGTCCGTGCATGGCGTGTTCGAGTCAAGTAGCAGATCTGTGGTCAGAAGAGAAGAATGAGATGCACCTGCTACACAACTTGCTTCCCTCAACTATCTCCTCCTGAGGCCCTTTATTCCATTATTCCTGAGCCTTCAGGTTCCCTTTTTCTCAAGATCTCATCTGAGCCTTGATCTTCATTCCAGCCCCAGATCCAACACAACAAGGCCCAGATCCCATCTCTACCCACTTCTGTCCTGTATATCCTTATAGCCTTATATCCCCTCTCTTCGCACCCCTCAGCTTTCTCTCTCACACCCTTTTCATCTGAGACATGGCCTTTTCACCAATTAGAACATTCCCCATCCTGCTGTGCATTACTTATTTTTCCCCTGAGTTTTGCCACCACTGCCCCCTCCATTGCCATTTCCTCCCCCACCATCTCTTGGAGTCATCATTCCTCCTAACGCAGACCCCTAGCCTCATCCTGCCTCATTGTTTCATTCCTCTGGGACTCCCCTATCCCTTACCAAGAAAACCAGGCCAAGGAACATGAGCAGAAGAATCACAGCCACCAGAACCACGATGACTATGGCCCAGGCAGGAAATGGATCCTCCCCTTCCGTTTCTGTGGCCTGCAGACCTCCCTGTGTGACCTTATCCTGGATCGTGTGGCCTGTAACTTGTGATGTGCCGGAACTGGGATCCGTTCTAGATGTGGCGCTGGGGAAAGAATTATTGAGTGCTGGATGGGTAACCACAGTTCTGTTTAAGCAGGATGTTGTCGTGGATGTGTTCCTTGTAGTCCTAACTACAGGTCTTGGTGTTTCTGTGGCAGCTGCTGTCTTGTCAGGACTTTCTGTGGACTTCCTTGGGGATGTTGTGGTTTCTGTGTCTGCCTTGGTATTGCTTGGGTGTGCTGTAGACTTCTCTGAGCCATTTGTGGTTTCCTCTGTGGTTAATGTGGTTTTTTGGAGGGTTTCTGTGGCCTTTGTTAGGGTTTCTGTCATATCCCTGTGGGCTGATGTTGTCCTTTCTTCATGCTCTGTAGGTGCTCCTTGGGTACCTGTGATCCCCTCAGGAGCTGATGTCCTTTCTTCATGCCCTGTAGATGTTTCTTGGGTACCTGTGAGCCCATAGGCTGATGTTGTCCTTTCTTCATGCCCTGTAGGTGTTTCTTGGGTACCTGTGAGCCCATAGGCTGATGTTGTCCTTTCTTCATGCCCTGTAGGTGTTTCTTGGGTACCTGTGAGCCCATAGGCTGATGTTGTCCTTTCTTCATGCCCTGTAGATGTTCCTTGGGTACCTGTGATCTCCTCAGGAGCTGATGTTGTCCTTTCTTCATGCCCTGTAGATGTTCCTTGGGCATCTGTAATCCCATGGGATGATGTTGTTCTTTCTTCATGCCCTGTAGGTGTTCCTTGGGTACCTGTGAGCCCATAGGCTGATGTTGTCCTTTCTTCGTGCCCTGTAGATGTTCCTTGGGTACCTGTGATCTCCTCAGGAGCTGATGTTGTCCTTTCTTCATGCCCTGTAGGTGTTCCTTGGGCATCTGTAATCCCATGGGATGATGTTGGCCTTTCTTCATGCCCTGTAGCTGTTCCTTGGGTACCTGTGAGCCCATAGGCTGATGTTGTCCTTTCTTCATGCCCTGTAGATGTTCCTTGGGTACCTGTGATCTCCTCAGGAGCTGATGTTGTCCTTTCTTCATGCCCTGTAGGTGTTCCTTGGGCATCTGTAATCCCATGGGATGATGTTGTTCTTTCTTCATGCCCTGTAGCTGTTCCTTGGGCATCTGTGGTCTCCTCAAGAGCTGTTGTTGTCTTTTCTTCATGCCCTGTAGGTGTTCCTTGGGTACCTGTGAGTCCGTGGACTGGTGTAGCTGCTTCGTCATGCCCAACAGATGTTCCTTGGGTACCTGTAAGCCCATGGGCTGATGTGGTCTTTTCTTCCTGCCCTGTAGGTGTTGCTGAGGGTGCTCCATTCTCAGCAACTGATGAAGTCTCCTTTATGTGTTGTGTGGTCCCTGGGGACTTGTCTGTATGTCCATAATCCTTAGTACTTTCTGACTCCCCTGAGGGCCTTGAGGTCACTGTGGTTTTCTCTGAGAACAATGTGGTGCTTCCATGGACCTCTGTACTGCTTAAGTCATGGAAAGGAGTTGTGGCCTTGTGAGAACTGACACTTTCATTGTCTAAAGTCGTGCTCCCCTTATCTGAAGGTCTTAAACTTGTAGTAGGGACTTTTGTCACTGTTGTTCTGCTTGTCGTTGACTTAAGACATGTTGTTTTGCTCTTGGGGGTTGAAGTTGGATGTCCAGCAGTTGATCCTGTTGTTGTTGTGTTAGCATTATCAGCAGAGCGGCTGCTCCGGATGGCTTGTTTCCCACCTTGATCATTGGGGCTTTGCTTGGAAGTGGGTGGAGCTTCAGGACGAGTTGTAGAGCTTCCCTGGCCTGTAAGTTTGGAGCTGACTGTAGGTTTGTGACCTGGACTGGAAGTGGTGTTGCAGCGGCGTTTTGTGGTCTCTGTAGAACTAGGGAGCCCTGTGGGCCTTTGCCCTGATGGCAGAACCAACTGGTTGGAGGAAGAAGTGCTGGAAACAAGGCCTGAAGTGAGCAGAAGCGAAGGATCCACTGTGGAGGCTTCACCCGTCCTCTGAAGTTCTTGATGTGTAACCGCACCTGCACAAGTAGAAAAGTAAATAAGAAACCGCCCCCAAGTTCTTCCCTGCCTGCCGCCATCTCCAGGATGGTTCCCCAGGGATCTATCTCCCCAGGCAGGCTTCTCCAAATGCCTTGCTCAGGCTGTGCCCTCTGTAAACCTGCTGCCTCGGGCCGGTTCTTTCCCTCCTCTACTCCTCAACTCTTAATCCCAGGTCCTTCCGGCACCTTCTCCAATGCCCTCAAGTGAAGCCTGGCTTTGTCTCAGGGCAAATCACTCTTGCCCATGACTTTCACTTGACACCACTCTTTGTGTGCCCCTCAGCCTCCACTTCTCCTGCCATGCCCATCATGTGGCAAGGCTGTGGGAACAGGCATGGGCTTGCATTGGCTTCACCTGCACTCCTTCAGAGCCCATGTGCTGATGACAGGGGATCCTCTCCCCAGGGGATGAACTGAGAGTCAAAGGAATCATCAGAACCTCATCTACCTACCCCAACTCTGTCCCAAAACTAATAGTGTGAGAGATGAGGTGAGATTTCCAGCAGAACTTTCCACATGGTTCACAAGTGAGTGAGAGGAGTAAGTACAAGCAGAGGAGCAGAGGAAGAGTAGAGCAAGGAGCAGGTAATTTTACTTTGGAGGTGAAGTATGATCCAGACGAAGGAAGACATGAAATGACTCAACCTTGGGGTCCCCCCATGCCACTGGAGCCTTTACTTTACACCCCAAAGCCAGCAGGGGGTAGATGATTGCGGCCCCCTTAAAGGGAAGAGATGTTTGGCTTAGCAGTCTTGACAGCATCAAACAAGGCGACTAGATTGTGGGAGGTCCCAGCTGGGAGTCGGGACAAGCGGACACAAATCTTAACTCTACAAGGAAGCAATCCAATGGGACTTGATGAGGTGTCTCTGGTATGTGGTCCAGAGAGCAAGAACGAGGAGATCCCCTCAGGGACTGTGTCCTTACACAGCTGAGATTTCCCAGCTGTTAGCTCAAGGCAACAACCAGAACCTGCACCTGTTCCCAATCATGGGCAACCACAATCCACCCAGCCCCTCGCTGACAAGTAACAGAGGGGACTATGAGCAAACATGGCGAGACAAGAGAAGGGTGATACTGAGACCCAAGTGACTCCAGGGAACCAAGATCAGGGAAGAGAGGAGGGGATGCTTCCTGTCATCCTCCTGCTGGGCCAGTTTCAGTCTCCGATTCCTTGGAGGCCACAGCAATGGCAGCCTCCATCGGCCAGACCCAGGCACCCAGGCCTTTGCACCCCCAGACATTGTCTTGCTGGACTCTCTTCTGCCATGATCAATCTCCCACCTTCCACATCAGCTCCCTCAGGAGCTATCAACCCTGCTTCACATCTGGAGAACATGAATTTCACAGAAGAAATGCTGCCCCCAGCAGGGGCCACAGCCAACCATTGGGGTGTACTCATTAGAAGGCGGGGCCTATGAGGAGGACATACATTCACTCTGACTCTCCTTGGAGGCTGAAAATCATTCTCGGCCTTTCCCTTTGAGGGTCAAGGCTCAGAGACATTGCACAATCTCCCCAAGAACACCCAGCAAGTTGAGCCAGAGTCTGAATGCAAGTTCTAGACTGTGAGCCCCAGCCCTTACCGATTAAGGTCACAGGGCACAGCCTGTGAGGTGTTTCTGGCTCTCTGGGAAAGAAGGACACTGATATTTGGGAAGCTCCTGTTGTATGATGTTCACATCATTTGGTTTTTGAATTTTTCCCATGAAATCACAAAGCCAAAACCATGATCATTCCATTTTACAGGTGGGAAGGGGAAGCAGAGAGCAAGGTCAGGTCATGGGCAAAGCCAGGTTCAGTACTGCAGCCCCAGGCTCGGCTACACGGTAAGGGATTGCACAGCCAACGGAACAGCAGCAGCTCAGAGCAGCAACTCAGCCTGGCTGGACAGTCAGAGGACAAAGCTGCAGCTGGAACCCAGGCTCCACGCCTCGCCAGTGCCACAGCCTTGCCCCGGTCCCTTCAGCACTCCAACACCTTCAACCCTGGATAAGAAGGATGCTCCCTGTCTCAGCTCAGGGTGAGGGTTAGGAAATGTGGAACATAAAAACACGGGATGAACTGCAGACTTCAAATCAGGCCCATGCTATGCCTTGTCACCCTCCCAGCTGCAGGAGTGGCAGAGCCCAAGTCTCCCCATCTGTCTGGAACAGCCCAGGGGTCTCTCCTGCACCCCCTGCCTCCTCACCTCTGTAAGGCAGCCCTGTGCCTTTCTGGGTCACTTCTCCTGCAATGTCTCATCAATACCCACTTCTTAGTAGTATACTGTAAGTGCGCTTTTATTTCCACCATGGCAGGAGTTTTCATCTTGTTTATCTATAGAATGGTGTGTGGCCCATAGGAGGCCCTTCATAAATATGAACTGGATGATGAATGAAAGAAAACTTATAGAGGCTGGCCTTGTGGCATAGCAAGCTAAGCCTCCAACTGCGATGCCAGCATCTTATATGAGCACTCACTATAGTCTCAGCTGCTTCACTTCTGATCCAGCTCCCTGCTAATGATCTGGGAAAGCAACAGATTACCCAAGCACTTGGGCCCCTGTTACCTACACAGGAGACCCAGATAGAATTCCTGACTCTGGACCTTGACCT
Source organism: Ochotona curzoniae (assembly GCF_017591425.1). NCBI lineage: Eukaryota > Metazoa > Chordata > Mammalia > Lagomorpha > Ochotonidae > Ochotona > Ochotona curzoniae. The sequence goes on along the minus strand of NW_024464993.1, from coordinate 539,098 downwards.
TGTTCAACCCTGGCTATTACAGCCATCTGGGGAGTGAATGAATGGAAGACCTCTCTCTCCCTGCAACTAATTTTCAAATAAGACAAATATAGAAATATATCTGTACTTTAAGGCAGATGGGAACTCCTCAGAAGTATCACTAACAACTGTTCATTAAGCTAAGACAAACATATTGACAACCTCTAAAGACTGGACCATGAAAGGATGACTTTGCCATGTTAGATAATTAAGGGCCTGAGATCTATGATGTGGGAAGGAGGCCTTTAGTCATCTGGGCTGTCAGTCATCATCAGGATCAGTTGGCAACTAGATGCAGAGAGCTAGGTCTTACACTTCCATGTCTGCATCGAAACATCATGGGGCCATAGACGGTTAGGCCCGGGGTGGAGCCCTGGCAAGTCCTTGCTCCTATGATCATGTAGCCGAGCAGTAACTGCACTCCCAGAATGAAGGGGCCATCTCCTCTCTACCTGGGGCAGCAACTTCATTTTCCTGAGAGGTTCTCACCGTGAGATATTCATTTCACTTACTACAATAATGACCTGGAAGGAACTGTCTTTCCCACCAGCTGATCCTGTTTGAAAAGGAAGACATCAGCCCAGCCACTCACACCTCACCCAGAAAGACATTGTTGGTGCTTCTTGGGGTCCTAGTCCCCCCCAAAGTGGCTTACTGCATTGACAATAATGCAGGTAAATGTTCACTAAAAAGTGTGTTCAGTAGGAGCTCAATATGTGACCTAAAACTCAGGCACAGGAAAAAAAAAAATTAAGGGAAAACAGGTGCAAATGGTTGCCTAAATTCTAAAGATTTTTCAGAGGGATTTATTTCTTCCATACTTCACGTACTATAGGGAGCACACATTATTTTCATCATAGAAATTAAGTAACATTCATTGTAGAAAGTCCTTTTAAGATTCTCTGAGGATGGGCCCGGCGGCATGGCCTAGCAGCCAAAGTCCTCACCTTGAACATGCCGGGTTCCCATATGGACTCTGGTTCTAATCCCAGCAGCCCCGCTTCCCATCCAGCTCCCTGCTGTGGCCTTGGAAAACAGTTGAAAACAGCCCAAATCCTTGGGACCCTACACCCGAGTGGGAGACGTGGAAGAAGTTCCTGGATCCTGGCTTCGGATCGGCATAGCACCGGCCGTTGCGGCCACTTGGGGAGTGAATCATCGGACGGAAGATTTTTCTCTGTTTCTCCTCTCTGTATATCTGACTTACCAATAAAAATAAAATAAATCTTAAAAAAAAAAAAAAAGATTCTCTGAGGAACCCCACCTCAGTGCCATCTCCGGCCCACCTGTGTCTCTCTTGGAGCTGATTGAGATGGACTCCGCACCTGTGCTATCAGGCTGACTGCTTCTGCCCCTGCAGTTCTGGGACTGCCTGCTCCTACAGGTGAGGATGGGGCAGACCACATCCGTGGGATATGGAAGATACCTCAGAATTGTAGCTGAAGTACTTCCTCCATGCCAATCATGCCTGTCCCTCCCTGATGGCCTCACTCTCTGTGGACACAGTGTACGCCCAGCCGCAGTCCACCCATCTACCCCACCCCAGACTGCGGTCCTCCCTGCTCTCTTCACTCCCTCTCCTCTGCAGGATCCAAGCACCCAGCTGCCCTTGCCCCTCATACCACCCTCTCCTTGTGTCCTCCCCAGCCTGGCTCCAGTGAGGCCACAGCCACATTGCATTTCCCATCCATGTTGTCTTCCCTCTGCCCGCCGCTCTGAACAAACTCCTCTGCCTGTGGACTCGTGTAGCGATTCAGGACCTGGTCTCTTCCGCCCTCTGCTGGCGGCTCCTCGCTACGGAAGATGTATGCACAGTGGAACCAGAGGGAAAAGCAAGAGGGCAGCTCTGGTGTTCGGTCCCCAGGCCCTAGTGCAGAGGGAGCGAGCCAGCAGTGATCCAGGCGCAGACAGAATTCATGGTGAAGACAGATCACAGATGGCTTAAACGTTCTCCAGCCCTGTGGTTCCAGCCCCCTGCCCATTCCCCTCTGATGGCATCATGATCCTGTGCTCAAGGGAGGAGCAAAGTGCCATATCCAATACAGCTTCCCCAGCCCTGGCCATCCACATGATTACCGCAAGTGACCGTATCCCACCTCAGTCAGAGCCCACCACTGTATGTCACCCTTATGAAGACTGTCCCCAACACTGCCAGCCAGCCCCTCCACACACTGGCCCTGTACTCCACATCTCTGCTCCTGGGTCCAATCACTGTGAACTAACCTAGCAATTTTTTCTCACTTTGTGGAGTTGGCTTTACTCATCAATCTTCATTTTCTCACCAAAGCCCTGGGGTGTTTTCTGGCTGGGAAATGAGCTGCATGAGGATAAAATTGAGCTGGGAACATGGGGGTGGGGATGCCCAGAGCACCATCCGATGCTCAGCCAGTACCCAGAGAGCACCAGCTCTCCAGATTGGCCTGGCAGCATCCTCCCCAACTCAACAAGCAGTGGAGATGCAGAGGGGCCAGAGTTAGGACCAGAACCCAGATCTGCACAGACCGAGCTCCCAGGAGAGAAGCTCTCCACACCCACCTTTGGGCAGCAGGTGGCAGGTGATGGGGTCTCCCCATCACACCCCAAGAAACTCACCCATGCCCACCCTCGGGTCAGCAGGTGGCAGGGGGTGCTTCACCTACTTACCCCACTACACCCCACCTATATATCTTGAGAAGCCCCCCCACCCCCCGCTACTTTCCTGGGTCTCCCTCTTCTCAGTTATAAGGTAGGAGTGTCATTCCACACCTTGGGGGACATGGCAACACACTTGTTGCACCCAGCCCACCAGAGCTGCCAGCCCATACAGAGTCTTGATACAAACTCCAGGAAGCCCCCTTGGGTGGGTGTGGCCCTAAAAGCCTTGACCTAAGCAGCAGGGAGTACAGGGTGGATTTGGTCTCTTACATCCCCTCTGGCTGGCAAATCAGAGCAGCGTGCACCCTGGCCCCTGCAGCCCCATGCCTGCTCCCCTTCACCCCATCTCAGGGATTGGCCATCCCAGCCACAGGTACTGAAATTCAAGCCCCTTCTGAGTTCTACACCACCCCTCCCCTGAGCAATGGCATCCCCTTTGCCCCGCAAGCATCTTACCTGCCTCCAAAGAAGCTAGCAGGAGCAGAAGATAGCACTGGAAGCCAACGACACAGCGGGGTCTGCAGGCCAGTGGTTGGGCCATGTCAGAGCTGGGTGACTGCTCAGAACCATGGGCCGGGGACCCCTCATCTTATATGGAGCTAGTTTGACGTCATGGGGGTTGGGGCCCCTGGAGAGTAAGCCTTAAACAAATGAAGTGGCCCCACCCCACGGGGGTGCCCTGATAAGAGGATACCGCAGGCTCGCTGTGTCATAGAGCTTACGTAAGGGGTGGGATCCAGCGACAGGGAGAGAGAACTAGGAGGGAGGACTCCCGACCCAGCCCCGGCAAATGGAAGGGTTGGGCAGGGATGACTCTGGGCAGGAAGGCAGTAGTTGGTAAGTTCTAGAAGGACCAAGATCAGACTGGGGTAGGCCAGGCGGGGGCAGAGGGAAGGGGGCGTTCTGGGTGAAAGTTCACATTCCAAGCCCATCCCAGGGCTCCCCGATCGCAGCCCTCCATGGGCCTCACGCGTCAGCTGGGCTCTCCACACCCCTTACTCACACACGGGCCACTCTTGCTGCCCTGGGTGGAGCTGTCCGCAGGGATCAGGTGAAAGATCAGAGAAGGGAGAAGCCTTTACACAGCCACTGCTGCACAGGCAGGTGCTTCAGGATGCCCACACATGGCACAGCAAGCTGTGGGGACGGCGAGGGCACGGTCAAGAATGGGAGACCAATCCAGAGTGTGGGGACCGCCACCACACACTTCACAAAGAGCTCAGGCCAACCAGGGGCGCTGAGGCCCAAGTGCGGTAGTTACTCAGCATTCTGGGTCTTCTGCCCCTTTTGCCCTACCCACCCAAGCCTGATGAGCAGCTCTTTGCCTCAAAACCCCCACCTGCTCCTCCACAGACCTGCTCTTGGAGATGAGACCCCCTCTGCTTCCCACCCACCTCATGCCCAGCCTAAAGCAAGCATCAGCTCTAGGGTGGTCTCCCTAGTGTTGTAGCAGTCCCTGCGTCCCTAGTGTTTAGGGCTAGGAGAGAGGTGCATGCACTCTAGGATCTCTAAGAGATCCCACCTGTTCCGCCATGGGCTCATTCAGTTGCTCCAGGTCTCCCCAGTGGGAGCACTCCAGGGTCAGGCTTTGCTTCTGGCACCCCAGCATCCCCCTGCACCCGGGCTGGTGCCTCACCCACAGCCCTCACAGGTGCCTCCTGCCCTACATCATACAGAGGGCAGGCTAGCTTAGCGAAGTGGTGCAGCAGAACAAGTAGAGAGGCTGAGGCCTGGAGAATAGGAGGCCGGGCCCCGGGGCCAGCTGGGGTGCAGGAGAGGCTGAGAGGACTAAAACCGTGGCTCTCTCTCCTCGCCTGGCATGACTCGTGCCTAAGCCCTAGGCAGGGCTGGAATGGGTGGGAAGAGAACAGGAGGCCAAGTGTTCATTAGTACAATTGATGGGAGATTAATGAGGCTCCGTGCAGACCGACCAAAACCTGACTCCTCAGAACTGGGCTTCCTGGGCCGTGCATGATGCAGGGTGGAGAGGCTGAGGCCGAAGCAGACCTTCCCCTGTGACTCCATCTGGGCTTTCCACCTGCTCCCCAGCCCTCCCTGTGCCTAGGGACCTAGACCTCCAAGACAGAGATCCAGGAGAAATGGGGCCATTTCTGAGGATCTTCTTGCTACTAGGCTTTCAGGCAGGGAAGGGGAGGCATGCTCCTGGCATTCAGTGGGTAAAGGTTAGAGGTGCTGCTAACCCCCAGAATAGCCTCCTTGGCAATGACCCAGCCCAGCATGCCAGTCATGCCACACTTGCAAGTCTCCACTTTGGAAAGCCTTTTTTGAAAAAATGATTTCCATTGTCTTTATTGATGGATATGTTGAGAAGAAAGAGCATTTCCATTCACTGGCTCACTCCACTGATACCAGCCGTAGTCTAAACTGCACCAAGTCAGGCCAGGACCCCAGAATTCAATGTGGCTCTCCCATGTGGGTGGCAGGGACCCAAGTAGTTGAGACATCATCTGCTGCCTCCCCAGGAGCACATTAAACTAGTGGTTGGACTCAGGAGCACAGCTGGGACTAGAGCCCAGGCCCTCTGAGACAGGATATGCACAACCCAACCAGGGTCTTAGTCACTGCACCAAATGCCTGTCCATGCAATAAGCTGACTCAGTGTTTGTGAATGGCTGTCCCACTCCCTCCTTTTGTAGCTACCGTTCTACCCAGAGGGCCCAGACATCCAGGGCAGGTGGACCTGGGGGCAAGGAGAGACCCAAGTGGACCTCTGAAAGTCTTACTGCATTGGGGCAGGAGGCTGAGGGAGGCAGCCCCACTGATACCAAGGCTTGAACGTGCTGAGCACCTCCCTGGTGAGGCCCAGCCTGAGGCTGGCAAGGCCCTCCTCCCCTCTCCACTAAACACAAGTGAGTCTCAGGATAGGGAAGCGACGTGTCCCAGGCCACACACTTGGCAAGTGACAGCAAACACAGCAGCTGGAAGCACAGTGGCAGGGGAGGGCATTAGTTTATTTAGCAGCATTTGTGGCCCAGAGCAGATCCCGCATCTTTCCTGGAGGGATAAAATCAGGGGGCCCAGTGAGATTCCCTATAGAAGGAGCATGAAGGGGAAACCCCCATCTTGCTCCTGGGCCCTGAGTGGCCTCAGCTCAGGAACATCTCCGGCAGCTGGACACGGGGTGGGAATGGGAAGAAGTCAATGTTGCTCTTGGTCCAACCCAGACTCTGTGAGGCTGGGAAGGCCCCTGGTGCCCACCTGACCCTAGTCCTTCCTTTGTGGATGAAGAACCACAGTCTCAGGGAGCAAAATGATTGCTGCAGGCTGCAGGGCTGGGGCGGGACAGGGGCCAGAACCTCAGCCTCCCTCTGAGCCGGACAGGGGGACACCAGGATGAGGTAGAGGCAGAGACCCCAGAAATCTACTCTTGGGAAATGGCCTCAGCCGGGGCAAATGGGACAGAAGGGCCTGGGGATTAATCTGCAGAAGACCAAAGGGGTGGGGTGTGGCCTTCCTGGTCCCGCCCCTTCACTTGACAAAGTGGCGCTGGCCACCGGCCTCCAGGTGACAGCTATAAGGGGTCACAGAGCCACAGCCGCAACCCACATGCATCTCCCTCCGGAGCTGGCAGGCCTGTGGGATGAGAGGGATTGGGGAGAGGTTAGCTGAAGAAGCCTGTGATGCTGATGCCCAGCCCACATCCCTGCCACGGTGATAGGCACCTGCAAGTCATGAGCACACAGTGGAGTCCCTTGTGTCAGCCCCAGCCAAAGACTAGAGCTGGGGGTCAGGAAGGACGGTTCCTGAGCACAGTTGCCAGATGGGCCACCTCACCAAGACGTTTCCAGAACCACACACCCTCTCAGAGGCCACCACGGCCTCACACAGCAAGGAGTTCCACTTGCACATGTGTTCAGCCTCAGACCAGCATCCTGCTGGTTACCACTACCACAGGCACAGGCATGTGCTGCTGCCGTCCTCCTAGTGCCCCTTGGGAAGCACCCACGGCCCACTGCCATCAATGCCGCCCCTTGCAATGCTCGGCTGTCTTCAGATGAGCACAGGAAAGTCTATGTTGGTTTGTTTTTGCTTTTTACACAGACACTGCAAACCACTGCTCCCGCCCCAACAAACCAAGTTCCCAGTGCTTTTCCCTGGACAGAGGCAATGGCCATGAGGGAGCCTGCACCTTGAACACCCATGGGCACATGGGAGCCATGGGAGCTTCCCACCAGCCCGCTGGGACAGATGCCATCATGCTCATTTAATCCAGCATTCAGCAACCTGGAGAGCCATAACATCACCCTGGAGTGTATCACCCAGCTGCAGTGAGCCGTGCTGCACTGGCACACACCCTGTGAGTTTTAGTTAGCCTTGTTACTGAAGATTCTGAAGCACAGAGAGCTAACTAACTTGTACCAGGCCATACAGTTACCACGGAAGGGCTGAGATAAAAAGTCCTGACCCAGCATTGCCCAAGCTCACCCGGGGCCTCCAGGGGCTGCTCTATGCCATCTTCCACCCAGTCTCTTTCTCAGAAGCCTCAGCCACCACCCCTGCCAGGCATGTTTCTCTCAGCTGTCACAAATGCTCCTTCCCCTCAAGTACCCTGTCACTCAACATAGCAGGCCATGCCACACCTCCCAGCCTGACTCTCCCTCCAGGCCCAGGTGCCAGCCCCACAAGATGACAGCTTCACTCACCATCTTGACCCCGTACATCAGGCCAACAATTGCAGCCACCAGCGTGAGGGTGATTAGCACGATGGCCCAATCTGGAATGGAGCTCTTCTGGGGCTTCAGGTCTGAGGAGCAAAGGGAGAGATGGCTACCAGAGCAGTGAGACCCCATTCCTTCCATGGCCCCCATGCCCTGGACCGTGTCTGTCTGCAACTCTGATGTCCATGTGTCTCTGAGTCCCTGTCTCTCTACGTGTCTTCTGTCATCTGGGAACGGGTGGTCCACTTGCCTCTTCTCCAACTCCTGGGCACATGGCTGCTGTCCTTTCTGAGCCTTCCCCCATATGGCAGGCTCTGTTGCATGTCTGTCTACTTCTGTGATGCCTCTGCACAGTGAGGGTCCCCCATCCCAGTCCCTCTCCCCAACATCATCCCTAGTGTTGGTCCCTAGCAGCAAACCAGAGCTTGCTGCCCAGTTTCCTTTAGCAGTTTTCCCTGGTTCCTCACCCTAAAAGTGAGTGGCATGGGGCAGGGTATGCTCTGGAAGGGATAGAACAGCCCCATAATGGTGGGATTTCCCTACCTGGCTCTCACAGCCATGAAAGAGCTTCTTACCTGGCACAGGGCTAAGCCTGGGGGACGTGGTGGCCACAGCAGTGAAATGCCCTGATGCAGCCACATTGGATGCAGATGTCACAAGCACTGTTGGAACACTCCCAGGGGCTGTGGTGGGAGAGACCCATCCTGAGAGGGCAAAGCGGCAAGGGCTGGGAGTGACCCACACCAGAGCCAAGAAGGAACCACCGCTAGCACAAGACCAAGCAAAAACCTGACCAGGGTAGCTTCTTAGCAGAAAGCAATGGATTGATCCTCTGAAAATCAAAGAACTGAACACAGCCAAGACAGTCTGAAGGAACGATAGAGCAGGACTTGCAGGGTCACTCAGCACCTGGAACCCAAGGGAGACCAAACACTTCAAAGAGCAGAGTAAAGCCCAGAGGGACCCACACAGGTGCGGTCACCACTTCCACCCAAGGCAATCTCACAAGTCAATGGACAGGAAATGGAGAGGTCTTCGCAATGAGAGGTCTAGGCTAACAGGATATCTCTGACACAGAAAGTAAACTTGGACCACTGCCTCCCTGCATGCACGGAAATTCAGACAAGTCACATGTTTCAGTGCAAAAGTTAAATGGTGAAGTTTCTGGAAGGATGGAAGGGCATATTGTCATGATCTCAGAGTAGATAAAACAAAAAAAAAATTTTAAGTGTCAGGCAAGTATGAAAGGTACAAAGCACAAGAAAAAAGTTCATCAACTGAAGGACCCCTGGGGAGCCTCAGACAAGGGCCCTGCCTCCAGTGACGCTGGGGACACTGCTGGGCTCTTGGCACAGGCAGTTCCAGCACTCCCTGGCAACGGATGGGGTCACAGGAATCTCACCTGGTGCTGGAGACACTGCTCCAGGAGCTCCAGGCCTGGGACTGCTGGGGTAAGTCCCGGAGGGTGGAGCAGCTGTTGAAAAGCTTCCAGAGACGGAGGGGAGACCCCCAGAGACAGAGGGGAAAATCCCAGAGACAGAGGGGAGGCTTGTAGAGGCAGATGGAAGGTCCCCAGAGACAGAGGGGAGACCCCCAGAGACGGAGGGGAGACCCCCAGAGACAGAGGGGAGACCCCCGGAGACAGAGGGAAGACCCCCAGAGACGGAGGGGAGACCTGTGGAGGCAGATGGAAGGTCCCCAGAGACAGAGGGGAGACCCCCAGAGACAGAGGGGAGACCCCCAGAGACAGAGGGGAGACCCCCAGAGACGGAGGGGAGACCTGTGGAGGCAGATGGAAGGTCTCCAGAGACAGAGGGGAGACCCCCGGAGACAGAGGGAAGACCCCCAGAGACGGAGGGAAGACCTGTGGAGGCAGATGGAAGGTCCCCAGAGAGAGAAGGAAGACTGCCGGAGACAGAGGGGACACCCCCGGAGACAGAGGGGAGACCCCCAGAGACAGACGGGAGACCCCCGGAGACAGACGGGCGACCTGTGGAGGCAGATGGAAGGTCCCCAGAGACAGACGGGAGACCCCCGGAGACAGAGGGGACACCCCCAGAGACAGAGGGAAGACCCCCAGAGATGGAGGGGAGACCTGTAGAGGCAGATGGAAGGTCCCCAGAGAGAGAAGGAAGACTGCCGGAGACAGAGGGGAGACCCCCGGAGACAGAGGGGAGACCCCCAGAGACAGACGGGAGACCCCCGGAGACAGAGGGGAGACCCCCAGAGACAGAGGGGACACCCCCGGAGACAGAGGGGAGACCCCCAGAGACGGACGGGAGACCCCCAGAGACAGAGGGGAGACCCCCAGAGACAGAGGGGAGACCCCCAGAGAGAGAAGGAAGACTGCCGGAGACAGAGGGAAGACCCCCAGAGACAGAGGGGAGACCCCCGGAGACGGAGGGGAGACCCCCAGAGAGAGAAGGAAGATCCCCGGAGACAGAGGGGAGACCCCCAGAGACAGAGGGAACACCCCCAGAGACAGAGGGAAGATCCCCAGAGGCAGAAGAGAGACTCCCAGAGACAGAAGGGAGACCCCCAGAGACAGAGGGGAGACCCCCGGAGACAGAGGGGAGACCCCCAGAAACAGAGGGAAGATCCCCGGAGACAGAAGGGAGACCCCCAGAGACAGAGGGAAGATCCCCGGAGGCGGAAGGAAGACTCCCAGAGATGGAGGGGAGATCTGCAGAGACAGAAGGTAGACCCCCAGAGGCGGAGGGGAGACTCCCGGAGGCAGAAGGGAGACTCCCAGAGACAGAGGGGAAACTGGCAGAGATTGAGGGCAGGTCTCCAGACACGACATCCAAATTCCCCACTGAGGTCAGCTGCGCTGTTGGATGTAGAAGAAAAGCATTGAGATGGGATCAACAGTGCTGGCTGTCTCCATGAAGACAGCACCGATATCCCCCAGATCTCCTGCCTAAGCCCTAGGCTGACCATGTCCAGCCAAGGCCTGCAAGCCCAGGAGCAGCACCAGCACGGCGTCCATGGTGTGGGTGGCAGTGTACCCAGCCAGGGCCATCAGCGCAGCTCTTTAAAGGGTCTGAGGCCTATTACAAGTCCCTGGAAAGCCAGGCGTGCCGGGGCTTCCATCAACACAGGATCGCCATTCCCAGGGAGAGGCTACCAAGCTGTCCCAGGGATTAACCTGTCCCAGCCTGATCCCAGGAAGCCAGCAGCAGTGAGGAGAGTGAGTAAGACTGTGGGGACTCCCCCACCTGGCCCTTGGGTTCTCCCTGACCAGGGCCCTCCTCCCCAGGACTGAGCCAATCCTGGGGACAGGGAGACCCTCGTGCCAACCCCCAAGATCCCTGCTTCTGTTCAGGGACCGCGCAGAATCCCAAACTCTGAAGCTCGGCCACTGTGTGCTATCAACTGAGTCTGCGTTTCTTTGCTCACAAATCAATTTGGAAGGTTTGTCCTGAGCAATAAAGGAAATGCCATTGGTGATAAGCCTGGCACACACATGGCGGTCAAGGTTACGGGGCTGGGAGGGACACCAGCAAGGAAGGAAGTGGAAATACTTCTGCTCTACTCTTAAGAAGACCGCACTGCCTCAGACTGACTGTGGCCACCCCTGCCCCTGCCCCAGCCTTGCAAGCTACTGTGATTGTCACCCATTCTCCCTACCGCTGTGGCCCCTTGTCCTCTGAGACAAGCCAGGGGTCTCTGGTCATCTCTCTTCACATATAGGCTGCAGGCCCTGCCCCATCTGCATTCTCTGACTGCCGGGTGCTTGCCGCCACCAGGGGCCCTTCTGCAGCATGCAGTGTCCTTGGGCCTGAGAGAACAGATGACACTTAGGGAAGAGGCAGGAAGGTCGCATGGGTCCCTGTGCCCCCAGCATGTGGGACTCTTGACCCAAGTGTCTGTCTATTGAACATAGATGTCTAGCATCATGAACGTGGGCCTCCCAGACCTCTGCTACTGACCTACAGTGACCTTAGCAAGCCACTTGTCCTCTCTGTGCATAGCTGCCTTGTTTTCTAAGGGCAACAAGCTAAACTCAGTGGGTCCCAAACTCCCTCTCCGCATCTGCCTTGAGCTTGCCCCCCTGAGAATCCAAGGGCAGGAGCACAGGAGCACTGACAAAGCTCAGGCCTGCCCCTGCCACCAAGGCCACACAGGCAAGAGGGAAGTTCCCACAGCCCAGCTCTCTCATCAGCAGCTGGGGCGGTGGGAGTCGGGGAGCAGGACACTTGGCTTGGTGCCAACCACCCCTCCCTTTTGGGCCCACATTCCTAAGCCCTTGGGTGGCAAGGATCCTGAAAATTAATACCAGTTAATAATTAATCCCCAAAGAGCCACAAGAGGCCCAAGTTTGGGTGGGGTTCAAGCACCTGCGGGTGGGACACCTTCCCAGCCCCGCTTTCCTTTCTGTTTCCCTCCCTGCCAAAGCAGGTACCCACCCCTTCCAGCAGGGAGAGCGAGAAGAGTGGACGCAGAGCAAAGCAGCCCTCTCCACTTCACTGAAGAGCCCAGCAAACATCCCTCTCCATGGCCCTCAAGACCATCCCTGGAGAACCAGAAAAGCCAGTTGCCTACAACTCCCCCACCAGTTCCACCAGGCTCCACTGTTGGTTGGGTCCATAGAGGCCACAGGATCACAGATCTCTCACAGGTGTCTACTGAGAAGGAAGGTACCTGCCATGGGGTATGGGCTACCCCTCTTCCTCCTCCTGACCCTCCTCGGCTGCACTTGTGGAGCAGGTGAGCGCTAGCAGGTTTATGCCTGGGTCCAGAGAAGATGGGGCTCAGGGGCGGGGGAGGCACTTCAGCTCTGTGCTCCTATAGATCCAGGCTGAACCTCCATATCCCAGAAGTCCTGGACAGGCACTAATGAGGAAGCCAGACTGCAGGGTTGCAGGGCGGGTGGTGGTAGAATTAACATGGCAGGGGACTGCTCCTGGCACTCTAAGGGACCCAGCCACAACTGCTACACTTCTGGATCCCAGGACCAGGCTTGACCTTGCAGCTGAGATTGAAGGAGTCTCTTCCAGCAGACCGCTCCTCTGACACACACTGGCCAGCCTTGCTTCACCAGGTACTTCTATGGGAGGGGAGAGAGCAGGGCCTGCCTCTGGGATATGGCTGGCCCACGGGTGGGAACCAGGAGCCAGCCAACTCACCCTCACAGCCTCTCTTTCGCCCAGCTCTGCCTCCTCCTGCAGCTCCCAGCAGGGACCAATGTCACCGTTCACCACACAGGACCCCCTCATCGCATGGCGTGCTAAACATGAGGGCCCCTGGAGCCTGTGCCCCCTTGGCCCTATGTCCTGGCTGGACCTCACCCTCCTTAGTGGAAATAAACCTACTGAACCCATGGCCTGACTCTGTGGGCTCACGTGCGCTGGGCTGGCTGGGGCACAGTGCTAGCTGCCCCTGCCTTTGACCCCAACACTGAGCAGAGGGGGTACTGGGAAGACAGCCTCCCTAACCCCGGAGTCAAAGGCCCAGAGGGAATCAGGGAACTAATTGGGGACCTACACACTCACAATCACACTTACCCCAATGGGAGCAAAGCCCATCGCAACACCTAAGGAGGAAAGGAAAGCAAACGAAGGCCAGATCTGCACTGTAGTCTCAACACCTGCCCACATGGTCACTCACTGCAACCCTGAATGTTTCAGAGCAGATGTCATTGTCCTTGCTTGCAGTCAAGGAAATGGAAGTCCAAAGAGGATAAGCTACTTGCCCTAGGGTTCAACAGTAGTGTAGACACTAGCAGACAGATGTCTTGGGTTCAAGATTTTATTTTTTTAAAGATTTGGGTTTTTTTTTTATTGGAAAGGCAGATTTACAAAGAGAAGGAAAGATCTTCCATCTACTGCTTCACACCCCAAGTGGCTACAATGACCATCCTCCACTGCCTTCCCAGTCCTTAAGCCAGGAGCTGTACCAGAAGTAGAGAAATCAGAATCCAGCTGGGTCCCCTACAGGATGTCAATGCCATAGGTGGAAGCTTAGTCTACTACACCATGGTACAAGCTCTACGTTTCATTCACTGATGAATCCAAGCATCCAGAACAGGACCCAGCACATGACGAGTGTCTAAGAAATGTTTGTTGAACTAGGTGGTGGCAGAAAATTAAGGAAACGTGGTGATGGAAGCTGGAGCAGATCTTGGGCTCAGAGGGCTAAGTGGGTCAAAAAGGCAGGAAAATCAGACTACCCAGAGTCCTGCACTGCTTATGCCCAGCAAAAACACAGGACAGAACAACCCCATCTTGTCCAAGGTTCCTTCAAATTTCAATAGCAACTACAACAGCTAGAAAGAGCCTCCTGAGTTAAACACATTGGGTGTGGGGAACCCAGCCCCAGGTGGCTCTGTCCGAAAGAGCTGCTCAGATCAGAGTATGGATTGGAACATGACTTGGGCACAGCAGAGCCAGGCCCTGAACAACCCTGGGATGAGGAAAGGTACTGGGGGCAAGTGAGAGTGTGACTCAGTCAGCAGCTGTGTGTATGGTTCTGGCACAGAGGATGGCGGCACAGGATGCAAGCCCTGGAGCACCTGCAGCTCTTCTGTGTGGAGGAAGTCCTTGCTTCTCTCACACCTCCGGGGCCAGGGCCAAGAAGCCAGAACGCTTCCATCTGGTGAGCAGCAGAGGTGGAAGGGCCCGCACCGCTGGGGCACCATCAGCGAGTCCCAAAAGCAGGAACAACCAGGGCCACACGCCCATGTCCTGCCTCTGGAAAGCACCTCCTTCCTGCCACGAGGCAGGCCTGGCCCAGCACCCACACCCTGTGAGGCCCTGGGCCTGAAGCTAAAAGGTGGGTACCTTGTCTTCTGTTAGGCCAGGTTCCCAGGAGAAAACTAGCAAAGGCAAGGGAGTCACCCCTGGGGAGGGGTGGGGAGGATAAAAGGACCACAGGCAGCCACGTTTGGGGATTTTCAGGTTTATTGACTCCTTGCTCCTGCACTTGAGGAGTATAAACGAACAGGTACATGTCAGCTCAGAGAGGCTGGCAGCCATGCGGATCACATAGTCAGCCTCTCCATTGACAATGAGGGTGGACCCCAGTCTCTGAAATCCCACATCAATCAGACAGTAGCTAAATCCATCTGTCCTTCAAAGACAGGTGTGGGAGGGTGGTCCATTAGGGCTCCGAGTTCCCAGAGCTGGGGGACTTGGCCATCAGCTGCTGGAGGTGAGAGGCCGCCTGGTCCAGCTTTGACAGCTCCAGCTGGAGGGCAGAAAGCTGGAGGGGGGCAACAAGGAAGTGAGGGTCCCGGGCCAAGGCCCCACCCCACTGCCCCCGGTTCCCTGCAGAGCCAGTTCCCAGCATGGCCTCCCCGACCTCACCCTTTGCTGCCGCTGGGCCTCTGCCACCCCATCTGCTGGACTCCGACCCTTGAGGCCATCCAGCTGTTTCTGCAGCTTTTGCCTTCGAGCAGCTAGTCGTGGCAAGTGGGTCTCGGGCTCCACTAGGCCCTAAGAGAAGATCAAGGAGTGAAGCTGGAACAGCTGTGCCTGCCCAGACTGTCCCTGTATCCTGAAGCCCCTTCCCCCTGTCACAGGACCCTGGCCCTCCCTCCACACACAGTCCCTGCTTGCAGCCCCCAAGTACCCTGTGGTCACCTGCAGCTCCATGTAGACCTCAGCGGTGTCACTGAGTGAGGCTTGGGCCCAACCAGAGGGAGCCACCGTACCCTGGGCTAAGAGGTTTACGGCCCCACAGTGAGCCAGGGTGCCCAGGGGTTCCAGGAAGGCCTGGAAGACATCTTGCTCTTGGGGCTCAGAACTCTGCAACAGCACTGGGAAAGGCAGGCAGGGAATCAGGGGCCCAGGCAGCAGCCACCTCCCTTGCACCCCACCCCTCCTGACTCTGGGGTCGGCCCTCAGGCACTCAGCCCCTTCTCCACCCCAGCCTCTCCTTCTTGTAGGCAGCCAGTCAGGAACTAGGAGCAGCCTCACCTCGGGGCCGGGCTTTGGTGAGCTGGTACGTGGCACGGAGGGCCCTCAGCACCTGCACAGCCTCCTGGATGCGGGAGAAGTGCTGCTCTAGCTCGGGCTGGTGCCAGTGCTCCTGAGGGGGTGCAGGGGACAGCCCAGAGTTGGCCAAAGGGCTCCGACAAGACTTGGTGACCCTGGCTCTGTCTTCAGTCCACCCACGCATCTCCCAGGGAGGCCACAGTCACTCCTTGGCACCACACACAAAGGGCACCCCCGGAGGGCCACGGCCAGGCGGTTGGAAGATTTTCAGTGGCCAGCAGCAGGTATGTGTGCAGGTGCCCTGACACAAAAGCCGACACCCACGGTGGGTTAAGGGTAAACTGCATCACTGTGAATTCAAGTCAAATCAGTATGAGAGATGCCAACAGCCACAACCTTCAAACGACTTTTGGGGGGACTTCATGGCATCTGACCTTCTGCAGTTATCTAGGCCGCCCAGACTCCTTGGGCACACTGTCCCTGACCTCCCCCAGCCCTGTCAGTCATGACATGGACTCCCACTGCTCTCTGTAGGCAGTCTCACGGGTGCTAAGCACCAGCCTAACAATGGAGCCCTGCTCTTGACCTCTAGGCCAACACAGCCCCTCAGGAGCCTAGTGTGAGCCCACCCTCCCACAGGCTCCACAGTAAGGCACAACCCCATGGCAGCCCCACCCCCACATACCATGTCCACAGGACTCACCAGGCTGCGGGCACTGGGGTAGGGGGCAACACAGATGCTGGGCGCAAGGGGGCCACTGGGCCTGGGGGGCAGCCTCTGCCAAAGCTCCTCAGCCAGGAAAGGCATGAGCGGGGCAAGGAGGCGGAGCCCGATGTCCGCGCAGGA
The DNA here is from genome assembly GCF_017591425.1 of Ochotona curzoniae. Classification (NCBI taxonomy): domain Eukaryota; kingdom Metazoa; phylum Chordata; class Mammalia; order Lagomorpha; family Ochotonidae; genus Ochotona; species Ochotona curzoniae. The sequence goes on along the minus strand of NW_024464993.1, from coordinate 522,983 downwards.
GAACAGGACCTGAGGGGGGTCCTGCGGGCGGGGCGAGCGCAACAGCTGGGGCTTCACGGCCTCCTGAGGGACAGAGAGTGACTGGTCAGAGGCAGGTCCATGGCCACAGCCTTTGCAGCAGCTTCTCTGTCCTCTTCAGCTGACTGCGACACACCTCGGGGCTCACAAAGAGAAGTCTAGGGTGGTGCCACCAAGAGTGGGTGCATCAGATTTCCAGGGAAATGTGGGTTTGTTCATCAAAGGGGACAGTTTGTAATAAGATGGAGAGTCCTGAACCAAGGCAATGGCCCTGAAGCAGTGCCACCAACGTCACCAAGGGCAGGTGAATGTCCTCAGTGCCCGACCAAACCCACTGCAGCAGCTGCCAGGGCGTAGGGGGAGCTAGGCAGACGTGGTCACAGTGGTCCCCATACTGACTCCACCACAGAGCCCAGTGGGAGGAGCCTGGGTCTCTAACCGGCTGCTCACTCTTTTCCAGGCCCCACTTGACACCTGGCCTGCACCCCTCCCACTCCAAACACAGCAACTTAGAGACCAGGAAAACCACCTGACAGCTTTCTACAGTCTGTGCCCCACCCCCACCAGGTGCAGAGAGCCTGCAGAAGCCAGGCAGAGGGGACTCCAGCCCTCCCCTGTCCTTTCCTGGCACATGCAGGAGCTCATTGCCGTGGGGACCCCAAACTCAAGAGGAGTCGAAAGCAGGAAGTAGGTGGACTGAAGTAGTAAGACGGACTCACGAGGTAGACGTCACAAAGGTTATGCAGCCAGAAGTGGTGCAGGGCGTGGGTGGCGAGCGAGAGCTCCTGTGTGAGGAAGCTGCGCTCACACTCCTGGGCGGTGCGGGCCAGACGACTCAGGATCCAGGCATCCATGGGGGAGGCGGGGCACAGCTGAAGCGGGGTGGGGAGGGGGCAGCACTGAGGAGCTGGACGTCCACCCCCAGCCACGTTTCGCCAGCCCACACCTCCAACCCCACTGTTACCTCCTCTGCAGGTTTTGGTGTGAATTCCTCCCCCAGGACGTTGAGGATGAAGCGCAGGGCATTCCAGATCTTGTTGCAGAAATGGCGGCAGCTCAGGACCTCTGAGACTGACAGGTGCAAGTCGCCCCCTGGAAAGGAGAAAATGAGGAGGAACGGGGTCTGCGCAGGACGGGGAGCCAGCATAGGAAGTCCCCAGCCCAGCACCTCTCAGTCCGGCTTACCCAGGGCTCCATGGGAACACAGTGTGAAGCGCAGGGCATCGGTCCCACACTCAGGGATCCCATGAGGAAAGTCCTTTTTCTGCAACCACAGGGATAAGGGCAGCACAACTGAGGCAGCCAGCCACAGGCCACAAGCCTGGGTTCCGGGGGAAACCCGGGTAGGACAGCCTTACCTGCGTGGCGGCTGCAATGGCCAGCTCCGCAGGGTCTAGGTTCCCATCTCTCAGCTTCTCCTGTAGCACCTAGGGGTGGGAAGGAGGCTGCTGGCCTGGTGGGAGCCCAAACCTCCCCAGGCACCCTCCACTGTCCCCACCCTCCATCCCTCCCAGCTGCTCCTTTCCTTAGATGCCACCCCACCCTCAAGCCTGAGCCTTCACCATCCTCACCTGCAGCTCCACCCCTCTGATGATGTCCCGTGGGTCCAGCACATTCCCCAAGGACTTGCTCATCTTCCGGCCCTGCCCGTCTCGGACCATGGAGTGCAGAAGCACCTAGGGGTTTGGGGTATATGAATGGGGACGGGCAGAGGGGACTGCAGGAGCCTTTGTTTGGAGGGTCCCTTGAGATCTTGGGTCTCTACACACAAAGGGATCAGGATAGGAAGGTAATAAGAAACATGGAAGGCTGGGATTGAGTCTGCTCATCTGGGGGGCTGATACCTTGCGAAAGGGGAGCTGCCCTGTGAGCTGGGTCCCCAGCATGACCATGCGGCCCACCCAGAACAGCAAGAGGTCACTGCCTGTTTCCATAAGCGACAGCGGGTAGAAACGAGCCAGGTCTGGGGTCTGGAAAGAAGAGGCAGAAGGTAAGAGGCCAAGCTCCAGGGCCTCAGCTCTTCCTGAGACCCTGGGACCCAACTATCTCCCTTCCCCTCAACACCCCATGGCCACTCTTGTCCCTCCCAACCCACTCACTTCCTGGGGCCAGCCCAGAGCAGCAAAGGGGAAGAGAGCCGACGAGAACCACGTGTCCAGGACGTCAGGGTCTGGGGAAGAAAGCAGGCAATGGGGAAACTGCCCTTAAGATCGCTGCCACCCGCCCACCCTAAGTCACAAGCAGGAGCCTCACCTGCCACTCCACCCCTGGCTTCTCTGCCCCACCTTCTCCAGCTCAGACTCCCTCCCCAGACACTCACCCCTCTCCAGGGTCAGCTCTGCTCCAGGTCTCCCCATTAGGGCAGCTGCTAGCTCTCTGGCCTCGGCCTCCGTCCGCCCAACCACCCAGCAGTCCTGCCTGTCGCCCTGCAAAAGTACGTGTGGAGGGAGGGGGCAGGGCAGTAAGGAAGAATGAAACAAGTGTCAGTGTACTTGACCTCCACATTGCTCACATAGGTCTCAGTGCAGCAGCCCCTCTGGACTGAGCTGGAGCCTGCAGACCCCCACACTCTGGCCCCTTTGCCCCTCAGTGGGTTACATAACTATGAGCGTGAAGTGTGCTAGCAGAAGAGGGCAGAGGTCCTTCCCACCAAGCCCAACCATCCCACCAGCTCCCTCCTGCTGACCTTGGCCTCCACGACCTGGTAAGCTGGAATCTGATGGCCCCACCACAGCTGCCGGGAGACGCACCAGTCCCTGCCAGGACAAGAGTGATGGCTTAGCATGACCGGGGGTCCCCTGTCTCAGTCATCTCCATGGGCACCCCTGCCCCCTTACCCAATGTGGGCAAACCAGTGCTGCCAGTTCTTCTGGTGGAAGGCGGGATTGAACTCCAGGGCCCCAGACTCCATAGCCTAGAGGGAGAGGGTCTTCAGATGGGCTTCCCTTCCGAATGCAGTCCCACGCCTCTGGCAGTGGGATGGGAAGCCTCTGGAGTGTCACTAAGACCCAAGCCAACCTTCTCCCAACTCCACAGGTCCCAACCTCTCAGCTTCTGCAGCCACAGAGATTTCTCTGGGTCAAGTGGCCCCCTACCCTGGGCCCCAGCTCCTACTCACAGACGTCTCACCTTGGCAGCTTGGTCCCCCATTTCCCGGCAGCGGACAAACCACTGGCTCTTCAGCAGGTATTCCACCACATCCCCCGACCGGCTGCAAGGGACATGTGGTGAGCCCGGGGCAGGGGCCCCTGGTCCTGACGACATGGCAGTGACTACAACCGGCGCAGAACTTGCATTCGGGTGTGGGGGTACAGGGTCCTTCCCACGGCCACCCAAGGCTACCTCCACAGGGATACCTGCAGACAGGCAGCACCATGGGGTGGCTCTGAAGACCCCGGAACAGGCCCCGCTCCTGCAATGCAGACACAATCTTCTCCCGGGCCACAAACCGGTGAAGGCCCTGGAGACAGAGGGGCAGCCGCTGAGATGAAAGCCTCCAGGCAATAAGGAGAGTGGGAGAGTGGAGAAGGGCAAGGACACCCAGCCGCCCACCCCACCAGGAGGTGCCACCTGTAGCCAGTCCCCACAGAGGGGTGTCATGGTGCCATCCTCCGCAATGGCACTCTGCGGGCACAGGCCATGCCGGGTGCCCATCTCAGCGTCGGCAGGACTGTGAGCTGGTGTCACCTTCACGGCCCCTGAGGGAACACAGCTGTGAGCAGCTGGACTTGACCCTGGCTTGTGCTTTCCTAGGTGCCTGCCCACTGCCCTGCCTGCCCCTCTGCTCTGTCTAGGCTTCCTGTCTGCCCCACTCCCTGTTTACATTTCGTGGTCTCACTTTCCTCCTCCTCCCAAATCCCACGTACATACTTCCTCCCTCCCCAGGCCCTTGACCGCCCACTTACCAGTGCCCATTTGCGGTTGCACTGCAGGGTCGGTGATGACAGGGAGAAGCTGCCCTGTCAACGGGTGACGAAGCTGTCGCCCATGCAGATGCTGGAGAAAAGGAGAAGGATGAGGGACAGACCCATGGTGGGGGATGGAAAGGTCTGGGGTGGGGTGTGAGGACCCTGGGAACGAGAGTTGGAAAGCAGCAAGGAAAGAATGGGAATCAAGTCACCAAAGTGTTCCTGAAGTGGCCAGAGGACACATATTTTAGGCTTTTGAGACAAATACACTCTACCACTGTAGCAGTTAAAGAATATATACCAGGCCAGGATTGTGGCACAGTGGGTTGAGCCACCACTTACAGTGCCAGCATCCCCTATGGGAGTGCAGGTTTGCTGCTTCACTTCCAGTCCAGCTCCCTACTAACATGTCTGGGAAGGCGGCAGAGGACAGCCTAGATGCCAAGGTCCCTGCTACACATGTGGGAAACCTGAATGGAGTTCCAGGCTTCAGGTTGGCCCAGACTTAACTCGGACTTTCTAATGAATGAGAAAGTAAATCTTTTTTGGAAAGTTCATGAAGGATGCAATTAAAAGTGATTTTTGAAAAAGAGTTTACATTTTTAAGGGAAAAAAAGGAAGGGTACATGGTGGTACTGCAGGTCAGTCCTCCAACTGTAGCATTGACACCCCAGCTGCTCTACTTCTGATCCAGCTCCCTGCCAGCCAATGGCCTGGGAAAGCAGCTGACGACAGTCCAAGGCTTTGGGACCCTGTATCCATGTGGGAGACCTGGAAGAAGCTTCTGGATCCCAGCTTCGGACTGGCCCAGCTCTGGCCACTATGGCCATGCGGTGAATGAATCATTGGATGGAAGAGCTTTCTCTCTGTGTGTGTGTCTCTCTCTCTAACTCCACCTTTCAATTATGACAAAATCTTTTAAAAAAAATTATACGCACAACAGCGGCCATAGACGGTACACAAACTAATGAACACAGCTCCTACAGACATAGGCCCTGGGCCTGGCTTGGTCTATGGATCACAGTTTGTTACCCACTGATCCAGAGATAAAGTAGGTTACCAGGAAGAGAAAGGTACAACAGCAGAGCCAGAGGCTGAGCTGAGACGCAGAAAGTCTTAGGAAAAGGAAACAGGTGCAAGAGAGAAGGAGCCCCTACCATGGAGGGAAGGGAAGGGAAAGGAAAGGGCACAGGGGAAGTGGGGTCTACACGTGCATTACTGTGTATCGGGAGTCGTCAGGATGAACGGCCACAGCCACATCTCCAGGCAACGTCTCCGGCCTCGTGGTGCTCACCACAACCTCCACATCTGAAGACAAGCATTCGGGCACTGAGAGCTGCTATCCACTTTCCCCGGGCCTGACACTGCGGCAGCCTAGAGCAGGCCCCAGAAGTGACGGTGCTGTGCACAGGAGCCTGGGGGCTCCCCAGAGCTCAGGACTTGGGTGGTGGTGCTAAGGAACTCCTGAATAACAGAAGCAAGCAGGGATGGCACCCAGAATCCTGCTGGGTGCCCAAGGGACATACTCAGGTCCTAGCCACACACACCATGCACTCTTCAGGCTAGTGCCAGCCCCACTTACACACAACCTGCTCAGCTCCCACTCACCTGTCATCACCCTCCTCTGGCCTCTATAGAACCCCTCCCACGCAAACTGCACTTTACAACAGACCACCCAGATGGCAACAGCTTGCAGGATCCCACTGACCTCACGAGGGGGCGGCAACCAGTGCCTTGTTCTCGCCTCCCCAGGACACCCAAAGTGAGTGTCCGTGGCCTCACACACACTGCCAGGGTTCCCACAGACTGATGGGCTGTCTCAGCAGCCCAACCTGGGCTCCAGGAAACAAGGGACACCCGGGTAAGCCTCAGGGAGGCAAACACTTACCAGGCTCTCCATCCACAGGGAAAGCGACAGAAAAGAGAAGGCCGAAGGACACCGGGGTGGGGCAGCCGGGCAGTTGCAGTTCTGTGCGGCCAGGCAGAGCCCTGCTCTCCACCTGCAGGGGGCCAGGAGGCTGGGTCGCAGCCAGCCACTGGGAGCACGTGGGAGCCACCTCCCTCACCTCTCACCCCACTTCCGTGCAGTCACAGGAAGAACATGACATGACTTCTCATTTGATTTTTTTAGCATATCCATCTTCCCTGACTTACCGATTGAGGAAGCCAGCCTTAACTAAACTTGACAGCCGGCCAAGAGCCATGGGTTCAGATTCAAGCATCTGGCTCCGGAACCAATGTTAGTCACCTCTTGCTCACCCTGTCCAGGAGTTCTCACCTCCTGCTTTTCTCCCTGACTCACCTCTATGTCAGAGATGGCTGATCTTAGGGCGCACGACCAGTTGACAAGCTGACGGCTTCGGTACAACAAGCCTGCCTTGTGGAGCCGCACAAAAGCCTCAGTCACGGCCAGCGAGAAGCCCTGGAATGAGCCAAGTATCCATATCTAGAGCTCTTCACAGCCAAGCACCCACCCCAGGGTCCAGCACTCCCATGCCTGCAGCTCACTAGGCACCCCAAACCCACACAGGCCAAAGGGGACACTCACCACGTCCATAGTGAAACACTCTCGGTCCCAAGCCAGGGAGGCGCCCAGGGCACGCAGCTGCTCACAGATCTCGCCCCCTTTCCTGTGCCCAGAGACATTCCATCAGCAAGACACCCAGAGCATCCCCCATGCCCAACACCCCATGTCCCCGCAAGCAGTGGCCAGGTGATAGAGGACAATAAGGTGTGATGGCACTGAGCCAGCCCCTAGATGCTGATGGAGCCAGACCCAGGCTGGGGCTCACTGCCACACTGAGAAGCCCAAGGGCCCACAGGGACACAGCATGGCAGCCACCTTGTGGAAAATTAAGAAATTTTCCCTCCTGCCTGAAGACAACAGGCAGGGAGGCATGAGGGCAACTTTATGGGATCAGAAGGGTGGCAACGAGCAAGTGGGAGAGGCAAGGAAACTGACATTTAACAAGGGAAAATGGGTCAGCAGAGGCAAAAAAAAAAAATATGTGTACATCTACACATGTATACACACACATGTGTGAACACTCTATACACACACAGGACTGGTGACCCCACCACACACCAAAGGGCTCTAGCACGTCTTTCCCAGAGGAGACTGGGCCACCCCACGAAGGGCCAGGGACTCCAAGGGAGGACAACAAGTGCTGGGGAGCAGGGCATCAGCTGGCGACTTGGCCCCCGCAGCCCTGCCCCACACTCACGCCTCCTTCCACTGCCACACGGCCCTGAGAAAGTCCTCCCGGCTCAGCTCATGCCTCCTCACACCCTGCTCCCTCCACAGCTGCTTCTCCACTACGGTCTGCAGGAAGATGAGTGCCAAACAAATAGACCGAGGCTTCCCTGGGACGAGAACCTGCTTCCACCCAAGGGAAGGAAAAAGGTGACAAGGTCTACCTGGGTAGCAATTCCTGCGTGGTCGCAGCCAGGAACCCACAGCACCTGATCTCCTCGCATACGGTGCCTGCAACGGAAGCAGCCTCACCTAAGCCCGTGGGACTAAGTCTCCCTTACTCCTGCACCCTCTACTGCCCCTCCATACCTGCCACCCCAACCCCTACCCCGAGAATACTGCTATTCCTGGTCCCCTCTCACCAGCGCACGAGGGCATCCTGGATGGCCACTGTGAGTGCATGGCCAATGTGCAGGGAACCTGTGACGTTGGGAGGTGGGATACACATGGAAAACGTCTCCCCCGTGGACTGCGGCAGCAGGGCCTAGGAGGAGGACAGCGTCAAGGCAAAAGGATGGCGATTCCCTGGATGGACAGCGCCCTCTGGTGTCCACAGAGCAGAAAGACTCTAAGGGAACCGGCCTGCAAGTCACAGGCAGGACAGAACTGATGAGGAAGGGAGGAACCTGCCCAGGGAAATCTGTGCAGACACCAGGGGCCTGAAGACAAGCCAGGCAGTGTGAACTGGGGACACCCTGAGTACACACACCACACATCCCTGCCCGGCGCCAACTACTAACCTGATATTCTGGCTTGAAGAAGCCCTCTCGCTCCCACCATGAGTACCAGGCAGCCTCAACATACTGAGGGCTGTATGCTGATGGCAGAGGGCCCGAGACATCTGTGGGAGCAGAAGGGAGCTCCACTACCTACTCAACTTTCCCCTCAGGTTGTACTTCAGCAACAAACACGTGAGACACCAGGTCTGGGAGCTCCCTAGTTACCTTTCTTTGTCCCAGGTTCTGTAGGGACTTCATACAGCACCACCTCCTTAGGGCTCCAGGCCTTACTGGATTCAGCAGGTGTCTGCGTTGGGGAGCAAGGGGGGAATGCCAACAGAAGGAGGGACTTGCAGTTCCCGGTATGGTCCAGCCATCTGATCCCTGCCCTTGCCTCCTCCAACGCCCTCCGACCGTCTCGGGGACCCGTGTTCAAGGTGTTCCATCCCCCTGACCTTGCTCTCCCCGGCTATCCCGGCCTCCAGCGCCGCCTGCTTCTCTCGCAGGCGCTTTTGTTTGGCCTCTCGGTTCCTCCGGGAGATGGGAGAGCCATGATGGGGTTGCGACTGTGTAGAAAGGGGACAGAGCCTGCGGAGGCCCCGCGAGGACCTGAGACCCCAAAGTGATGGTCTAAGGGAGGCCAGAGGCAAATGAGGCATCAGGAGTGGACAGGGGCCACGATCTGTTCCAGAGAGACGGAGCACAGGGAGAGGATGGGGGACTGGGGGCAGAGCGCAGCCCCCCACGCCTCCTCCCCTGCACGTGCAGCCCCGGCTAGCACCAGCCTGGTCTCCTACACATCTATTCCCTGCTACACGGCTCCTCCTCGTCCAGGTGGATTAGAGCACGCAGTGTAGGCAGGGGCTCCAGTAGGGAGGGCAGAGTCTCCGTCCCCGTGCTTAAGCCTCTCTGCGATCGATCCGGCGCAGGGAGCTGACGGACGCCGGCGTGAGGGGCCGACCAGGTGGCGCAGCGCGGTCGCCGCCATCTGAGTCGGGCGCCCTCGGCAATGTCCCCAGCCCCGCGCGGCCGGCCGCCCGCCCTGGCCCCGCAGCACCTCCCACAGGCCGCCCCGGCGCGCGCTCACCGGCGACCCCAGCGCTATCCCCGGGCGCCCCGCGGCGGCGGCTGCAGGGACGCGGGACCGCAGGGAACCGGGCCCGGGACGAGATCCGCGGCCACGCTACTCGCGGAGACCAGCCATTCCCCGCCGCGCGCACTGCGCCTGCGCCGGCCTCGGCCCACCCCTTCCTCCCGCGGCCCAATGGCGGCCGGCGCCCGGAGGAGCGCGCTCGCGCTGAGGAACCTGGCCGAGGGGCCCGGGGCCGCGGACTTCACTTCCATAACTTTATTGGATACGAAAAGTCCCGATACATAAATTAAAAAACAACAACAACAACAGAAAACACCTGAGTTGTAAGGTCGCGCCCGCCGCCCCGCCCGGTCCCGCCCCCTCGGGTCCGGGTCTCTGTCAGGAACTGTGCTTCTGCCGCTTCCAGAAGCGCTTCACGTCGCTGTGCCCGGCCGGGGTCACCACCATGAGCCGCTTGGCCGAGTTCTCGAAGAGCAGCACGCCCAGCTCCCGCGCGTGGGCCAGCAGCAACTCAAAGTCCACTTGCGACAGGAACTGGTTGTACAGGACGCCTGGGGTGTGCAGGACGGGGTGGGGGTAGAGAGTGAGGCGGGGGGTCTGTGCACCCTCGGGGGGGTCACCACAACGCTAGCCTGGTCCAAAAGGCAACTAGGAAGCCCAGGAATGCTCTCCACAACCAGACACATGACTGTGGGTTACCCTTCCCACTCTCCATCTCCTAGCCAAATCCAAACTGTCCTGACCGTTCCCCGCTACTGACTCATCCCCCAGTCAAGTGTCTTGCCAGCCATCCTCCCTCCCTCCATGCAGTGGACAAAAAGTAAACTACAGCTAGTGGAGGCGGAGCTAGCTGCCCCTCCAGCTGCCCCTCCGCTGGCCTTGGCTACCAGGAGCCACTCACCCTCAGTAAAGCGGAGTCTGTCCCTTTCCAGCTCCCACAGGCGAATCTGGTCTGTGATGGTGGGGGGCAGCACCGGGGTCTGTAGCGACAAAGGCCGGCTGTAAGGTTTCAAGAATACTGGCCCCTGGAGCCCAGCATGATGCCTTGATTGGCTAACCCTTCCCGTTCAAGCACCAGGATCTCATATGGGCACCAGTTCATGTCCTGGCTGCTCCACTGCCCATCCAGCTCCCTGCTTATAGCCTGGGAAAGCAGTTGAAGATGGCTCAAAACTTTGAGACCCTGCAACTCTGGGAGACCTGGAGGAGGCTCCTGGCTCCCAGCTTCATATCAGCTCAGCTCCAGCCACTGAGGCCATTTGGAAAGTGAATTAGGGGATGGAAGATCTTGCCCTGTCTCTACTTCTCTCTGTAAATCTGCCTTTCCAATAAGAAGGAATAAACCTTTAAAAATAAAAACTTCTACCTGAAAAACAAACAAAAATAACGGCCCTTGAAGACATCCCCCAGCCTCCCCACATGGTACCCGCATTGGGGAATTTCTTCCAGCATTTCACAGCTAATTGCCAGGGACTGTCAGCTGAGGCCTCCTGGTGCCGGTTTACCTGTTTGAGCATCACTGGGTGGGCCCTTGTCCTCAGGAAATGGATGATCTACAGAGACACAGGATGGCAGGAGGACTTGAACAAGAGGCAGGACAACCAACTAGGTTGGGTATGCCTAGTGCTCTGCTCAGATACCCCCACCACTGCCTGGGTACCAGACCCAGGACCAGCCCCAGCCCTTTGTGACATGACCTGCCCTGCTTCCCTGGAGCAGGAATACCTGCTGGGCTGTGATGCCGCTGGCAATGGCCTGCTGCACGCTCTCGCGGGTCACCTGTGCCACCACCATGTTGGGGAAGCGATAGAGCATCTCGGAGAAGAGGGCGATGAGTGCTATCTGCAGCTCTGACTCTGACCCGGGGAAGGAGAGAAGGTAAGCACTAGTCTTGGGGAGCACACGCGACACGTGGGATGGTGAGCACCAGTCTCAGGGGACACACGTGACATGTGGGACGGTGAGTACCAGTGTCAGGGACACACGTGACACTTGGGACGAGCCATGTAGAACTGTTCCCTCCTTTGCGCCCCCCATCACCACCTGCTCTCCCTGGCCCTGCAGCCATCCGCACCTGTGTAGGCATACAGCCGGTAATTGGTTTCCACAACGATGAAGCCTGGCTGGTGCACAGTGCCCCCTACCCCCGAGACACCTGAAGAGAGATTGATGGCCAGGCGTGTGGGGTAGTACCGCCGAGATTTCCTCTAGGAAAGGCAGAAGGGGAAGATCAAAATCCTGTGTCAGGTGTCACAGCACTAATTCCTGTTCTGTGACAACTCCCACCCTGCACACAGAATCTCAAGTCCCAACTGCTCTCTCACAAGGGACCCAAGTCTTCAGGAATGGCAACTATTTCTGGCTCCTGCTTCATGACCCCACCTCGCCTCGAAGGCCATGGCAACCCAGCACCTACTACAAGTCGCGTTCCTGGGCATTCATACCTTTCTCTGGAAGACAAGCCCAAACTCACGCAGGTGCTGCAGGAAGTTCAACAGAGAGTCACTCATGCCCTCCACAGAATAATCCTGGGGAGAAGAAAGGAGCCGGGTGTCCAAACACATCCACCCTCCCTTGCCCACCCCGAAACACTTCCTCCTCCTGCTCCCATGTCTGGTCACTGTGCATACAGTCCTAGCCTCTCACTCTATCACCCACACCCTGCCTTCCCTTTCCATCTGCCTCTCAGCCCCTGCTTACCTTGCCGAGAGTGGAGAAGCTGAGCTGGAAGAGGAAGGACAGAATCTCCACGAGGTCCATGCCCCGGCTCTAGGGAAAAGGAGATACATATAAAGGAAGGGGTGGGAGGGAGCAAACGGAAGAGAGGAGTTCTCTGGGCACAGCTCTTAGAGCTGAACACGCCAGCAGGTGGTCCCTGGCTTCCTCACCTGGGCTGTCTGCAGGTACTGCAACATGAAGTACCAGAGCTGGGCAGGGGTGTCCAGCAGCAGAAACTGAAAGCCAGCAGAAGTAATGCAGGGTGGCTCTCCTGGTTCTGAACTGGAGGCACAGAGGGGCGATGGGGGGAGTTCAGGCAGAGAAGGGCTGCTGCCTCCACCTGCACTCTCACGTTTCAGCCCTGGGGCTTGGACAATGCTAGATTCACCTTTCCTTTTTCAGCCACCTCCCTCCAGTCCTGACCCACCACAGATGCGCTTCTCAAGGACCCCAAAGAGAGATGGCAAAGCAGGGAGTTGCTGGATCTCTGGCTGCCTCACCTCTTCATGAGCCCAGCTTGACTGAGCAACTGGGCCAAATCCTGGCTGACAGCGGCACTGGGGGAGCCCACCATGAAGTGCAAGACCACCTGTGGAGCAGAATAGAGGGACTGAGGCATCCAAGGGCCACAGGGCCACGACAGCACGCACAGGACACCCAGAGCCCTAGGTCCTTACCTCCCAGCGCTCCTCTGCATACTTGTCCAGGGAGGGGACATCCCGGGCGTGCTTGTCTGGTCCCAGCTGACTTGTGTCATCAGACCAGGCCTTCCCCCTAAAGCCAGGATGTGCTGAGAGTAAAGACCCCCTACCTCTGCCCCGGCTGCCCCTCTGCCCACATGGGGACACTTCCTACCCCATGCTGCAGTTCTCAAAGACAGAACCCACAAAGAGCCGCCATGTCCAGGAGCAGGATGAGCAGTTACCCTGGGCTGGCTTAGGAAGAGATGGCAGTGACATACCCACCCAGAAGGGCAATGCGGAGGTTCTGGCGGAAGATGGGGTTGAGGATGAGGCCCTGGAGGCCGCCGGGGAGCAGCTGGGTGTGCCAAATGCGGAGGCCACTCAGCAGCCCTGTACTTTGCTCCTGAGCCCTGTGACAGAAGCAGAGGAGAGTGCTGAGCAGGTGTGTCTGAAGAACAAAACCAGGGAGCCCCAGAAAGGACCCCCATTTCTGCCTTTTCTTGACCAATTCACAGATTGAAGCCAGCACCTTCTGAGTAAGAGCTTCAGAAGCTTGCCACAGACATCACAAAAAACTCTCCAGGTGGGAAAACACAGCACACAGCCCAAGTGTACTGCTGAGCTCCGTGGTGCACCCATGACTACTTCCTCTCTGTGTTCCACTGAACAACAGTTTGACAAGGCTAGCTGGGACGAGGTCTGTGAGCTCCTCAGGTGACCAAGGATGCAGTGGGGACTCACTTGCTGAACTCCTTCTTCACCCACAGGGCTACTGCAGCTTGTGGCAAAGGCTGCTCCAGGAACAGCATGCGCATCACCCAGTTCTTAGCCAGAGACGGGAGCTCTCTGCAGAGGTTAGAAGTCAAACGTTAAGATCTGAGGCTGCCCCAACTGCCTCTCAAACATCTCAGAGGCAGGTGTGGTTGGTGGTATAGGGAGTAAAAGCCACTCACTGCCTGTGGTACTACTAGTTTGAGTCTCAGCTGCTCCACTTTCCATTCAGTCCCCTGCTAATGGGCCTAGAAAAGCAGCGGAGGATGGCCCAAGTCCTTGGAACCCTGAATCCACTTAAGAGACCTGGAAAAAAGCTCCTGGCTCCTCCTGACTTTGGACTGGTACACTCCTGAATATTGTAGCCATTTGGGGAGTAAGCCAGTAGATGGAAGATCTCTCTTCTCTCTCTGTTACCTTTACCTTTCAAATTTAATAAGTAAATCTTAAAAAAAAAAAAAAAATCGGTCTCTCATGCTATGGAATAATTCCCAAGTCCCACTAGCCTGCTAAGTTTCTGCCCATGATAACGGATTCCAGTCTTCATGGCATTACATTTCCCCACTAATCCCTGCCAGCCCAGATGGGGACTCCTTACCTAAATACAGCCAGACAGGTGGCAGGGTGCCCATACAATCGATCCAAAACCCCAGGGCTGAGGCTCCCTAGGAATTCCTGCAGATTCCTGCATTGTAGATGCACCCGGTTCAATCCACCCCTTGAAGGGGTACTCTCCATCACCTGAGAGAGGCAAGGGTTAAGCCACATACCCCACAATCCACGCCAGAGTCCCCCATTCTTCATTTCTCATGCTGATACCAGATCCCTCAGTCCACACAGTAATATCGTTTTGTTTTGTGGTTTCCACTCCCGGCGCTTATCTCCTCCTGTCTCTCCTAGCATGATCCCCACCTCCCACCCCACCTTCTTTCCAATCTCCTCATCCCAATTTCCAAGTGAAAATGGGGCTGGTAATTGTGTTTTTATGCCTTGCCTCATCCTTATCTAAACATTAGCCAGGAAACTTGTTTGAGCCCAAACCTCTCTCTCTCCACTCCTTCGCCAGTTACCCATTCCCAGTCAACTTCTGCGAGGTGTAACTCTCCCCTCCACGCCGCTCAGATCCAAATCCACCACTTTCCACTTTGTTTCCAGCTGACTTCACCCCCTTCACCCTGATCCACACCGCCCTGTCTCTTAACTTCTCTATTTTCCTGCCATTCCTCGCCTCTCTTCTCTCCTACCTCAACTTACCCGCCCTCCCGGACCCCCTCACCACTCTGGGTCGATCCCCCTCTCTCGTTCCGAGTCTCGAGCCGACGTTTAAACGGACCCAATGTCCCGGAGAGAGGGGAAAAGACTGTGGGGAAATGGGAGAGAAAGATACAGACACCAACGAATGACTTCACAGGTCGCAACCCAGAATGGAGAATTTAGAAGGAAGAGGAGTGAGAAAGGCAGGCTAAGAACAGGCAGGCGATGCACTCGTGGGCCGCGGGGCATACTGGGAGTCCGAGTCTTGTCCTTACACGCCCCCGAGCAAACTGGAGAGCCTCTAACTACAACTCCCGAAAGGCACCGCGAGGAGCCGGGAGGCGGCAGGTTGCCCTTTGAGAGGGCCGGGCCATGTTGTTCCGGCGTTCTCTCCGCCCACGCTATTAACGGCGCTTCTAACTCGCGTCGTCAGGAGGCGGGACTTGCAGAGAAGTACGCCCGGAGCCTTCTGGCAGAGGGGCAGTCCTGGGTGGGGAAGCAGGTGGAGACTACAGAACCAGATTTTTCGGGGTCCAGTTGTCCTTGCTAAAATTGGGATTATGCACGTCCCAGGGAACTTTCGCGAGTCGGAGCTGCTACCATGATCCCATGCGCCTTACTTGACACGCGAGTACTCAGTATTCAGTAAGTGTTAGTGTCGTTGTCCAGAGCACTTCCAATTCTTAGCTAGAAGGTCGTGGTAAACATTTTCTAAAGAAATTATTTGAAAAAATAAATTATTTGCTAGGGGCTGGCATATGCCGCCATCTGCCAGGCCTGCCATCACATATGGGCTCCTCCGGCTGGAATGGGAGGGGGCAGGGGGCCTTAAAAGATTGCATTTACAAGTAGATGTGAGATCACGTCCCTAGTACGTACTGCACAGAAGAGATCCGTCTGCACTTGAGAGCATCAGTGGATATGACCGAGACTGGGGAGACTGCTGAAGGGCCAGCAAGGTTGACCAGAGGCCACTGCCCCATATGGTTGTCAGCATGTGACAAAGTCTGTGTGGCAGGAAGAACTGAGGGCCCTTTGGGGTGAGGGGAATGTATATGTTGCTCTTTAAAATAAAACTTTTTGGGCCCGATGCGATGGAGTAGCGGCTAAAGTCCTCACCTTGAATGCACCGGGATCCCATATGGGTGCCGGTTCTAAACCTGGC
Source organism: Ochotona curzoniae (assembly GCF_017591425.1). Lineage (NCBI taxonomy): Eukaryota > Metazoa > Chordata > Mammalia > Lagomorpha > Ochotonidae > Ochotona > Ochotona curzoniae. Next base: position 507,401 of record NW_024464993.1, on the reverse strand, counting down.
AGCGCCACTTCCCATCCAGCTCCCTGCTTGTGGCCTGGGAAAGCAGTCAAGGATGGCCCAAAGCCTCAGGACCCTGCACCCACATGGGAGACCTCGAGGAACTTCACCCAGACCCCCTACATAGGATGTACACTGCAGGTGAGGATTAACTTGCTGCACCACTGTGCCGGCCTTTCAAGTAAAACTTAAAAAAAAAAAAAAAATCACTGTGCTGCAAAGCCAAAAACAAACCAGAGAGCAGTCAGACAGATATGAGAGTTCCCAGCTGGGAGACTGCTGCAGTGGTCCAGACAAGATGGAGGCAGTATGCCAGGAGGGCCTAGAGAGAGGCAAGTTCCAGGGAGAGCTGGGAGCAAAATCAACAGGACTTGTACTGGTTGGATTTGTATGGAGGAGGATGTCAGGGTGACAGCCGTGCAGCTGAGTAGATTATGATCTGCCAAGACTGAAGTTCAAGTGAGCCTCTGGTGGTTACACAGGTCTGGAGCTTAAGGGAGAGTGTGGGCTCCAAGCCTCAGGAAGTATAGGCTCATTCAGTGTCCTCATTGCTCACCATTCTGGGTTCTGGCCTCTGAACTCAAACCTGTCCGCGTGCCCACAGCACACAGTGGTCTGTCTGACTTGTGGCTGTTTTAGCAGGACCTGGATCCGGAGGGCCTTTTACCTCGGCCTCAGATTAAATCAGCTTTGTTGTTATCCTCTTGCTCAGCTGTGACTGTCACCAATCAAAATCCAGCAGTTTTCACATAAATTGCTGGCAAGACAGCTCTGCTTGGCCAGTGCTTGCATTTCCCAGCTCACCTGAGCCCCCTGTGGAGGCCTTTCATGGAGGTTGCAGCTCTTCCCTCCAAGTCTCAGGGATAATTCAGATTCTTGGTTCTGGCTCCAGCCAGGCCACTCACGCCTCCTGGGTCCCCTGCACATTTAATTATTCTAATCCAGGAATTTTCCATCTGGCCTCTACATACCCATTTTTACTAACCTCTAACTGAAAGTTAGCATTTCCTTCAACTATATCTAATGGGCAAAACCCAAATAGTATAACCAGTACCTGTAACTTGTCATTAATAAATGCCATAGCCATTTTTACAAGCTACTGTCTTTGTAGAAACCTCAGAATACCATTCACGGTCACCACCATTTGGCAAAGATCTTGTTGTAAGATCTTGTTAAATATATTAAAAAAGGAAGTATATTACTCTACCATAATTCCTTACCAGCTTGGTAAGCTTATAAAAATTGGGGCTCAGTGGCTAAATCCTCATCTTGCAAGCACCAGGACCCCATATGGATGCCAATTCATGTCATAGTTGCTCCACTTCCCATTCAGCTCCCTGCTTATGGCCTGGGAAAATAGCAAAGGATAACCCAAAGCCTTGGGACACTGTACCCAGTAGGAAGACCTGGGAGATCCTGGATCCTGGCTTTGGATCAGCTCAGCTCCAGCTGTTGCAGCCATTTGGGAAGTAAATAATGGAATGGAAGATCTTTCTGTCTGTCTCTGCTTCTCTGTATAAATCTGTCCTTCCCATAAAAATAAATCCTTTTTTTTTTTTAAATGTGGGTTTGTGTGTGTGTGTTTTAACAAGCCTGTAACATTTATGTAGAAACAAACCCCTGTGCTGGGCAAAAGAGGTGATATGAAATGGGACCGGGAGGGAAAGGTAAAAAGAAGAGAAGGAAGAAAGGGTATGGGAGCAAAAGGCAGGAGAGAGATTTTACCAAAGCTCCAAGAAACCCAGGCAGAGTTGTGGAAAACTCAACCTTTATTATTACCTGCCTAGTGCAGGAGATTACAACTGCCTCAAGCTAGGTTCATATATTAGTGTAAAAATCTGTGTCTCTCCCCACAAAATGTACAAACCCCAAGTGATTATAGAAAAACCAATGTGGCAACTACAAGAGAGATGTCCAACCCCCAGGCCACAGGCCATTGCTTCCCCATTCCCCCTAATCCCAATATTTACTCCACAGAAACGTACAGGCTTAGGGAAGTTCTAGCTACAACATGGAGGGTGGGAAGTGGGAGTGACTGAGGGTCGGGGCAGGAGCTACCCCCATGTTCCAGTGTTGCAGGGGGTGCTGGAGGACAAGTCAAAGCTGAGGACAATTCCAGGATGGCGCTCAAGGGAATATCTGTTTCCCCTTCTTGTCCTCCTCACCATCTCCCCCGAATTCTCAGCCAGTGGGGTCCAGTGTGTGACAGGAAGAGAGAGAAGCCAGGGGGCACAGCCTCCCCCCAGCACCAGTGTTGTCCAGTGGGGCCCAGGTGCTCCGAAGGCCATGTCCAGTGTCTGCCCTACATCTGCCCCCACCCTTCCCCCAGGCATGGCTGGAAGTGGTCAGAAAGAATCCCATCCACAGAGCCAGCTGGGTGGGCGACAGAAGCCATCAGGGAGCCGCAAGGAGGGGCCCACCTGCAGTCACATCGCCTCTCAGAGGTGATGAGTGGCTGAGGGTGAGGGTGGATGCCATTGGCTCCTCTGGCTCTAACATCGCTGGCTTCCCCAGATGGCTCCCCAAAGGCGGGGGCAACTGGGCACTGCAGTTCATGCTGTGTTGAGAGCATCCTCTGCCAGAAAGCGATGCAGCTGGGAGAAGGGCGGCCGCTGCTCAGGTTCCCGGCTCCAGCACCGAAGCATCAGCTCGTACAGGCTCTGCGGGCAGGCTGGCGGCCGGGCTAGGTACACCTGCATGGTGGCAGCACCAAGGAGGGGTGGGCGGTAAACATGCTTTAGTTTCAGGATAGACAGACAGACCTGCTCTGCATATTCCCCTCTCTCCACTGCAGATCCTCTGCCCATCCCACCACATTCCGTAATGCTCTGACCTGCCGGCCCTGGTCCCGGAAGAACTCTCCCGCGTTCTCGATGACTTGCTCATCGGTGAGCTGCCCGAAGGGCTGGGCCCTGCAGAGCATCAGCACCTCCCACAGAGTTACCCCAAAAGCCCACACGTCACTCGCCGTCGTGAACTTGCCCTGGTGTAGGGAAAAGGAGACATCAGGCTGTGGAGAAACCCCAGCTCCATGTGACATCACCCATCTCTCCACCATCCTGCGCTGCCCCTCCAGGGCTATCTGCCTTTCTTCGCCATGCCCTGGTGCACTCTCCAGGTCCTGGCCCACATCCTTCTATGTGTCCTTCTCATTTCTGGTCTGGCTCTGTCTCCCCACCTGACCCCTTCTATCCACAGCTTCCTCTCCCCCTCATCTCTCTGCCACCCTGACTCTGTGCCCCACATCCATTCTTGGCTCCTTTCCGTTTTCCCCTCACCTGCCAGGGTCCTGCTTGCTCCAGTCCCAAGCCAGGAGAAAGGACAGCCCAGAGCAGGCAAGTGACCCAAGGAGACCACAGAGCTGGGTGTGGCCACACTCCACATCTCCTCCCTCTGCCCGGCTGCTCACCATGAGGATGCACTCCCAGGCCATCCACCGGATAGGCAGCACTGCCCGGCCCTGCACACGGTAATAGTCCCCGGCGTAGAGGTTCCGGCTCATGCCAAAGTCAGCGATTTTGATGGTGAAATTTTCCCCAACCAGGCAGTTCCGTGTGGCCAGGTCACGATGCACGAAGTTGAGTGTGGCTAGGTAACGCATGCCAGAGGCGATCTGGGCTGCTACGTGCAGCAGCATTGGGTAGCTGAGTAAGGGAGCCGAGGGAAAACACTGGGTCACTTGGGAACAGCTTCAGGCTTTTCCCTGTTACACAGATATCTGCCCGGGAGAGGAGGGAGAGCTTGCTCCCCAGACATGGTCACTCATGCTTGCAGGCACCAGTGTGGGCTCTCATCTCCACCCCTTAGAAGCTCAAACTTTATGCTCTGTCATTCTGGACCCTGGCATAAGGGGTCATCAGCTCCTCATGCAACCCTACAGCTGCACCCTCCTCTCTGAAGCTTCTGCCTACCTCCCGCCCTGTGGTCCCCTCTCTCCCCAGGTTGGGTGAGGGGCAAGGAGGAGACCCACTTGGGAGATTTCAGGGTAGGTCCTGCCAGGAGACCAGGTACCTGATGGTGGGTCCAGCAGCAGCCTCCCCACTACCAGGGGCTCCCTCAGCCGCTTTGTCTTCCAGCTGATGGGCACTAAGGAACTGGTTCAGGTCTCCATTCTCCATGTAGTCTGTGATCATGCACAGCGGGTCATCCTGCACACACACGCCCAACAGCCGGATAATGTTTGGGTCCTTGAGCCGGGACATGATCTTCACCTCCTTCAGGAAGTCGTTCCTGGAGAAGCAGGGAGGAGGTGGGGGCCTGCACTTTCCTCCTGCTCCCAACCTCCATTGCCCAGGCCCAGCACACAAGCACTGACACCACCCCAACTGCTGGCCTCCACCCGGGTCCTCACCTGGCATTCTTGGTGGCATCTGGCCGCAGGATCTTGACAGCCACCAGTAAGGGGTGTCCCTTGCGCACATGAAGGGGGAAATCGAGACTGACCAGGTCTTGGGGGCTCTCAACCTCACAGAGGTGCACCTGGGGGAAGAAGGCCACTTGCTAGCAGGCCACAGGTTCTCAAGGCATAATGTGGCTGAGAGGGCCATGCAGATGGTGGTCAGAGCAGATGCTGTGGCGGGCTGGGAAGGCATCCTTCTTACCTCCCCAAATTGACCCTCGCCAAGCTTCTCCTTGAAGCGGAGCCGTGACCGAGGAAAATCCACTCTTGGGGGTCCATCCCCAACTGCCCCTGGGGGCAGCGCAGGCACAGCATAAGTGTTACCCCCAGTGACACCCTGCAGGGTAACAATGTCAGCCTCGGCATAATGGGGGACACTGTTCTGGGGAGGCGGGGGCAGAAGCGGGGTGCCCGGCTTCTCGGGCTCCATATAATGACCAGTGCAGGCTGCAAGGGTGAGGGGAAAGAAGATAGTACAGGGCATCAGAAACAGTTCATGAAGCCAGTTCTTCAACCCTAGGCTCCTGGAGCTCCCCCACACACACCCTCAAGGACTCCCAGTTGGGTGAGAGGCTGGCTCCACCTGCCTCTTCCATGACAGCTCTCCCAACAGCCTCCAGCCAGAGAAAGTCCTGGTGTGCAGTGATTTAGCTGGGCTGGAGGCAATCGTTACAGCAATGGACATTGTCCAGCAAAAATTTTCATCAAGTTGTACTCATTGGTACTCCCCTGTCACAGCCAAGGAGACCAGGGGACAGATCTGGCCGAAAAAAGAGCCCCACCACCCACCATGGAAGAACACAGCCACCAGCCACCCAGCCACCCTCCTTCCAATCCTTTGTCCTGCTCACCCCCAGCCCTTCCTCCCCACTTAGCTCCTCTCACCTCTCTCCCCTTGCATTCTGGTTCTTTCTGCCCAAAGCCTCCCAACCCCACACACCAAGCTCAAAGACAAGCAGAGACACGGCATACAGAGAGGGAGGAAAACAGTGGCTCATGGTACCACCACAAGCTGTCTACAGACAGGAGATAGAGCGGAGCATCCCCTCTTCACCCCAGGGGAAGGGGCCACAATGAGAAGGCAACACTGAGCAGAGGAGGGGCAGACAGAAGGGAGGGGGCTGAGCCTTCACCTCTGGAACTGCAGAGACAGGACACATGAGGGGAGAGGGCAAGCGCCCAGGGTGGGAGGCCCTCCTCCTCGCAGCTCTAGAGAGAGGGGAGAGTAAGGGGGGCGGAGTTACAAGAGAGCCTGGGGCCACTGCAGCCACCTTCTCCCTAGCTCAGGAGAGCTGTAGAGCAGAGCAGGGGGAGGAGGAGGGGAGAGAGCAGAGACCTGCAAGCATTCTACTCCTCAGCTCAGGAAAGGCCTTCAGTGGGAGCATGAAGCAGCAGAAGGGAGCTAAGGGTGTGCAAGCTTCCTGCCCGGGAGCTCAGGAGAGCAGAAGAGGCCACAGTAGAGACGGGAGGCAATGCAAGGTGTGAGGGCTTTTCCCTGCCCCAGTAGAGGTATGGGGAGCCTTGGCAGAGCCCATGGGCAGAGGGGCTTACCCTGGGTGTTGGTGGGTTTGGCCCAGGCGGGTGTGGGGGGGCCCGGGCCTCGAGGGGGACGGGCGTAAGTGGCCAGAAGGAGGCGGTAGGCTGGATTGGAGAGCAGCAACGCTGTCGGGAGAAGGAGGGGGGAGACACCAGGAAGGGATGAGACTCAAGGTTAGACAGACAGGAAGACATGGGAGAGGGCAAGACCGGGGTTGATGGAATGGATGTCCCAAGAGACAGAGAACCTGCAGGGTGCTGGCTAGCTGGATAAATAACCAGTGGAAACAGAGGTTGATGAACAAATCAATGAATGATGGATGGATGATGAATTGATATAGATTTATGAGTAATGAATAGATAGTAGAATGAAAAGATGGCATGGGTGGATGAATGAAAGGTGAGTGGATGATGGCTGGATGACTGGATGCATGGACAAATGGATATATGAATATAGTTGGATGGATCATGGAGGATGGATGGATGATGAGGATGGACAAATGGATATAAGTAAATATAAATGTATATATGAAATGGATAGATGGTAGAGGACAAATGGATGAACAAATGGATATATATATGAGTATTGATGGATGGGAGTTGGAAAATGGATAGAATGGACAGAATAAATACAGTTAGTCTAGCAGAAAAGAAGAGGGCCCAAGAAGACACAAGTGGATACACCAGAGAAATGTGTGCGAGACAGATGAGACCACTGGGCATTGTGGGGGACACATGGGCTAATCTTGGAGCAACTATAAGGAGTGATAAGGAAGATGACATAAGTCACAGAAATAAGAAAAAGGAGCTGAAACTTCAGAAGACATGAAGAGAAGAGAATGGGGAGAAGGGGATGACAGAGGTGGCACTGGAACAAGACAGGTCTTACCAGAGCCATTGGGGACACAGGGAGCAGAGTGAGGTGGGTTCCCCCGAGGCCGGGGCTCCTGGTAAGGGGGCGGCTCCCGAGGCCCTGGGCGGTTGTTGATAAGGATGGTGTCACCCGGGACGGACAGATGAACTGTCAGCTCCTCTTCTAAGACCCGACGCTCAGCCTGGTTATGAAGAATGTGCCATGTTAACTGCCCAGCACAACTGTAGCTACTACAGGTTCTATTTCACAGGGAAGGGGACTGAAGCTCTGGAGCATTCAAATGATTCCCCAGTGCCTCACAATGAAATTCCAGCCCACATCTGATCAGCCCATAAACATCAGCTACCACAGCACTGAACTCAGAAGACACAGGCCTTCCATGTGCCTTTCCACACTCCCTCCTCCTGGGTTCCAGTGATTGTAGCCCTGCACCCTGGCAGGCCCCACCGCCTGGTGATTGCCCCATGGGCCAGCCCAGGTACCCTCCTGGGAGGAAATGCACTGTGGGCCCTGCCTGCCTTGCTCAGGAGCTCCCCTGACCCTGCCCAGGAGCCATGCCCACCTTGCCCAGGAGCCCCACCCACCTTGCCCAGGAGCCGGCGCCAGTGCAGCCTCCAGAGCATCAGGGCAATGATGAGTAGCAGCAGCAGGATGATGGCCACCAGGCAACCGATGAGGATGGCCGTCGGGCTCCCCTCCGCCTTGGCCACAGGCTGCTGGCCTCGAGGCTCCAGCTCTGGCAGGGGCAGAAGGGTCAGCACCAGCACGACAAGAAGGGGAGGGCAGGTCTAGGAAGAAGCAGTGCCCAAGGTCTGCCCACCCACCACCTGGCCTGGCCCAGGGTGCTCACCCAAGCTGCTGAAGTTAGTGGGAGGCGGGCCCGGGGGCCACCAGGGAGCAGGCGGGAAGGTGCCTCCCAGAGCCTGGGAGGAGTCATTCACCACATCTGTCAGAGCAGGAGAAGGAGAGAAGGGAGGAAAAGGAGAGGGTGTCAGAGGAGGGGCCCCAGGAAGCAGGGAAACAGACGCAGAGTGACCCTCAGGGACACATAAGCTCTTCTTGGACTAGCTGCTGAGCAGGCCGGCATCCAGCCGTCCCAGTGCTTGTGGGTTAGGGTCCTTGGAGGCCCTAACTGCAAGGACACTAACTCTACCCTTGCTGAATTGTAGGGAGGAGGAGGGATGCCCAGGGCAAGGGTCCTAGGTATCAGGAAGCTTCTAGAAGCAGCCACCTATTTCTCAACAACATGCAGGTACTGTCATGCTGCTCATTGTTGGAAACAAAGGGGTGGAGGGGTAGGAGGGAGCTCCTGGACTCTGGCACCCCTGGTTGAGAGAGAAGTCCCATGGACGAACAGCAGGTGAGATGGCAGGAAAGGGGACTATTGGGAGCAGGAGTCACAGCGGGGCCAGGAACCGAACCCAGTTGCGAGGAATCCAGGGGCTTACCAGAGATGAAGGAGATTTCACTGAAGAGTAACCATGGCCCCCCAAAGAGGAAACGGCACTGCAGAAAGCGCCCCACACGACCACCCAGGGGCACCGACACTGCCCGGGCTCTGGGATCCCCCAGGCTGCCGCCCAGGACCTGGCGCACCGGCTCCCCTTCCCAGGCCATGGCAGGGCCTCGCCGAAAGCGACATTCCACCCCAGCAGGCAGACGGGCTCCCAGCGTGTGCATGTTGTTACAGTGGACCTGGCAAGAAGGGATGAGGGTTGAGGGGTCAAGGGCAGAAGAGCCCCAGGGCCACACACCTTCCCTACAGCCCAGCAGCCCCATAGCCCCCTCCCTGGCTTCGGAGCCCCTCACCTGCATGGCCTGGAAAGCCCTCAGCCGGTCAAACTCAAACTCCATCTCCACATAGCCGCTGGAAAAGCTGTGATTGCTCCATCCCACATAGTCGTAGCCTGGCCACACCCGCAGCTCCTGGCTCTGCCTGAAGTCATCCAGTCCTACCACGCCATCAGCCAGCTGGCCCAGGCCACCATACTGCAGACTGAAGGGTGGGGCACCAAGGTTGGGAGGGAAGGGGCTTCAAACTAACCAGGTACTCTTTCCCTGTCCCTGCCATGGCCCGGCAGGTCTGGCCCCCATCCTGTCATCCCCTTCCTGCCCAAAATCTGTGCAGCTACCCAGCCCTTAAGTCATGGGTTCCAGCCATACACAGGCACCACCCCTAGGCTGAGCCATCCAGTTTCCAAGCTATGCACCATGATGGTACTCATCAGAAGTCTCAGGAAAGGGGTCCCTCTTTCTAGTCCACACACAGAATCGATGGTCATCCTGCTCCCCTCCATCCCTGACCCACTGAGCCCTGGCTGACCATCCCTCTCCCCAGTTCTCACCCTCCCGTGTCTTCTCACCCGCTAACAGTGTAGCCATCGTAGGTGGAGTCATTGAGGTGTACTGCCTCAGAGAGGTACATGGTCTGCCCCACAGGGGCTGTGTAAGACAGGAGGCCCTCTGGAACAGGGGTAAAAGTAAGGGAGTGTCAGAGACACAAAGCTGCCTGTAAGGGTCCCAGGCCCCTTCCTCAAATCTCTCCCCAACCCCATTGGCATGGAAGGAGCAATGTGGTCCAGTGCCCTCCTCACCAGAGCAGCAGCTATGTTCTTCCCAACAGGGAGAAGAGTGACAGGATGCCCTGCTTTGCATCCCCTGCCCCAGCCCTAAGGGAGGGAACTGGATTCTCAGAGGAGGGAGGCTGACTACTCACCCCTCCAAAGGCAGCCATAGAGTTCCACCCGCAGACAGACGCTCATGACCCGGTCAGCCCGTGGGTAGAAGCGAACCAGCCGGGCCACCATGGGGGGCCCAAGGTCCTTCAGCACCACCCCACCAGGATCCTCATTGCCTGAGATCACCTAGTGGGGGTTAGATGGGCTCCAGGTCAAAGTCACATCTAACCTCTCAGCCAACAGCTAACTCCTGCTGGTGGCCAAGAGACCCGTGAAGGGTGGCACAGCCATACCGGTGCAGCCGGACATTTGGAAAATGAGGGCTGCTAGGCATCTTATTTCAGCCCTGACCACCTGTCCTCAAACTGCCGGCTCAGCTCCCCATCTGTTCACCTGCTTCCGTCCAAGCCACACATTCCACCCAGTGCTGCCTAGTCCTGCACTCTCCCCCCACCCAACCCTGGCTCCAAGTGGCTCCACTTTCCTGCATTCATTCAGCAGCAGTTGGCTTGGGGCCCACTCCATGCAAGCCATGCTCTCAGAGGTGAGCCCAGCCACTGTCCTGGCCGGACTGGGAGTCTAGGAGGACAAAGAGCTCTGAAGGGCAGAGGCAGGAAGTAGAACAGAGCAATGAGGCACAATAGTCAGACAAGGTTCTCCAGGAAAGCGATATGGCAAGGGGAAAGCAAATGGAGCCAGGGGAGTTGCATCCTTGGCCAGAGCACAGCCAGTGACATGCCGTGACAGGTGGCAATGAGCCCTGGCTTATTCCAGGAACAGCCAGCAAGACAGTGCAAGGTGGAACAAGAGTGAAAAGTACAAGTAGGGCCACTTACACCAGGCATTCTGCCCCCAGCTGAGGAGCAGGTGGGACCTGTGTCCTGGGTGTGACCCATCTGATTTACACAGACACAGTCTGAGGCTGCAGCAGGCAGCAGGTTTGGAAGCCCCTGCACTCATCTCAACAGATCATAAGTCCATGGCCTGGGGTGGGGAGGCGGTGGGTAAGGTGCCAGGGCATTAGTGAAAGAACTCAGGGAACAGCACAGAAGTGAGAACATGCTAGTGCCCTGGGAAGGAGAAGGTGAGAGAGAAAGAGGAACCAGTGCTGTCATCTAAGCTCTAGGCCAAAGCCACCTGACAGTAGAAAGGCATTTCCTAAGCTGGGGAAGGCTAAGTGAGAGGCAAGTATGGGAAATGGGAATGAAGTTGAGTCAGGGAAGCTCCTGGCAAGTATATGAGCCACCCCATGAGCCATCCCAGTGGACAGGTACAGGAGGCAGTCGGGCCTGTGACACAGGGAAGAGTTCAGCGGAACGATTTGGGCTAGGGAAGACATGTACAGGTATGAAGGTGGTGTCTCAGTTGTAGCTGGGACAGAGTTCCTGGCATGCTACCCTCGCCAGCCTCACCTCCTGGCCCCAACGGTCCTTCCAGTCCATCCAGCGGTGGCCATCCCTGGAGTAACGCAGCCTGTAGCTACGGGAGAACTCCTTGCCCAAGCCCCCAGCATGGCGCCCCTGGGTGCCCACCAGAGCCACCAGGTGCAGCCGTCGGAGATCCACCTGCAGATACTCCTCCTCTTTGGGAAACACGGGCCCCGCAGGGCACCAGGCCCCGTCCCCGTCGCTGCTCTCCAGCCTGTGAGGAGGAAGGAGGGAATGGGAACAGCTGGCCCCACCTCTGCATCTGGTATTTAGTCCCCTCCCTATCTGCCATGGACAGCAAGGGGTTCAGTGACATGAGCCCTCCCAAAAGCCTCCTGTCTTGGGCAAAGGAGCTGAAAGGACAGGTAGGAGCATCCCCTCGGGCAGTCCCACTTGTGCCAGGTAGGTACCTGCTGTGGCGGGCAGCAGTGGAGTCTGACCAGGAACTGGAAACAGAGATGTCGCTGTCTGGGATGGTCCGGTCCTGCATGCCCAGGGCATAGCGGCACTTGGCTGATGAAGAAAGGGCGTGCAACAAGTCAGGGCCCACAGACCTCTGGTTCCCAAGGTGCATCCCTTAGGGACCCAGGGTGCAGCCTCCTCACCAGGGTCAAAGTGTCCTTTCATGTCGGAAGCATCTCCAGACACCACCAAGAGCAACAGCAGCAGGAGACACGACAGGGCCCCCAGCCCCATAGTTCCAGATCCCACAGGTTTAAGGCGGTGGGGGCAGCATCTCTGCAGGGCACAAAGTGGACAGTAGGTTAAACAGGGACTGACTTACAGCCCATAGCAGAGACTGGACAGGCTGCCCTGGGAGCAAGAGCAGTGAATGACACACAGTCACTATGTAACAGCAGCAGAAGAGGCAGCAATATTTTTAGAAAGCTTCCTATGTGTCAGAAACAAGGGCAGGCCCTTCAACAGAATCCATAACTTTATTCTCAGTTATTCTGCGAGGTCGATACTGTTGCTTTCCACTCTTAACGCTGCAGCGATCAGTTATCTAATAAAGCCCCACTCCTCCTCCACCCCTGGACCAAGAGGACCAAGAGAAGGTAGAACAACCCCACACAACTGCTTTATATTACCAACAGGTCTGCACAAAACGCTTGCAATACATATGACAGAAAACAGAGTGATATTAAGAACAAACTAAGGACTCTTACAAATCAACAAGGAAAGAAATATTAACAACCCATCAGACAAATAGCCCAAAGAATCTAAACAGAGACAAATAAAGCCAAAATTCCAACAAGTCTTTTTAATAGTCAAATTCAGTAGGATCAAGGAAATACACATCAGACTGACTGTTTTTAAGGCTGTAGTATCTTATAGGGGGTAGAGAATGACAAAAGCGGTTGTGTTGCGAGCTATTTGTAAGGCAAATCTGATGAAGTTTTCCTGATTAAAAAGGCACACCCTCGGCACCCTGCATCCCCCTCAACCACCAAGATGTGACTGAAGGGAGTGGGAGGAGCCACAGAAGGAAGAGCACAGAGATATCCATTGTAGCACTGTGTGTAAGGACCCACATTCTGGGTCACAAGGCTTGTGGATGCCCAGAGAGGCCCAGCCGGGCAGGGGGGCAGGGAGGAGGTGAAGGTTCACCGACTACCACGTGTCTATGAGAAGCAACAAAATAGCAAACACTTCTCCAGCCTGTGTGATTTCTTTATGCAGCTGCTGGATGTGAAAAAGCAAGATACAGAAACTTGAAAAATGAGCCCCACTGTTTGAAAACAAAAGAAGCAAATCCCAGTGTTTGTATGGGTACTTGTATTGAGAAAGAGAATATATGCAACAGAATATGACATAAATTACCAAGAATGAGGCCAAAGAAGGGAAGGCAAACAAACAAAAAAGCAAGACAGGCTGGTGGTACTATTTTTCTAAAGTATATAATGTATGGTAGCTATCAAGCCTTTGTGTAAAATCACACAATACACAAAATATAAAATTGTCTCATTTTTAAAAAATAAAGGTGTGTCTCCAAAAAGGTTAGACAATTACTAATTGAGAATATGATAGACTTAAACATCAGAAACACCTGGATTAGTTCACCCTGGTGCCTCCCATCTAGGAGCCTGCAATTCTAAAAGAAGTAGGGGATCCCAGGGCCTTCTAATCTCACTGTTATCTGTGGCTCTGTGGGCCCAGAGTGCCAGCAGCCAGGGCCCGCTGAACCAGCAGCCAAGGCAACACCTTGGAAATGCAGAAGTTCAGGCTCCACCCCGCTCCACCCGCAGCCCTGCTGCATCACAATCTGCACCATAACACAGACCCAGTGATCTGTGCCCAGAAAAGTTGGAGAATGTCAACTCCGTCCCCTCCCAGGTAGCAAGTAGCCAGATCCCACCTGAAACCACTGTCAACTGTCACCTCATGAAACCAGGCTGCAGGAAATGTTGTCCTACCTAACCTGAGCTGGTCCCAAACACCTGCTCCGGGTCATGGACTCTGGAGAGAACCCAGCCACTTCCTCCCACAGCCCGGGGCCACCTCAGCCTCACACCTTCCAAAGCATCCCCAGCTGCCCCTGCTCTGCCCTTCCAGACCCCCAACATGCCTGTCCCTCCTGCCCCGTGCGCCTGCTCACTTTCTGAATGTCTGCTTCTGAAGGGAGACCAGGGCTGGAGAGAAGACTGAGTTGCCTTGGAGATGGGGGCGGGTCTAAGAGGGAAGCCAGGTCACCCCAGGAGGTAGGAGTTGGGGGGGATACTCCCCCATCCCTTTGTCCTCCTCCAGCTGCTCCCACAATGCTCTAGGGCAGGAATGTAAGAAGCAGCTGAGACCCCAGGGCTCAGAAGCAGCAGCTGAGGGGAATGAGTGAGTTGTGGGGGCCCCTAATTATGAAAAGAGGCTAGAACCGGGAAGCAGCACACCTTTGTTCAATGGAGGTCCAGGCCATGGGGCGTAGAGGGGTGAGCCACTGCTGGGAGTCCCAGGAGACAGGCACCAGTCCCTGGGTGCCACCCTGAACCCCCACCTCCCTCAGGAACAGCGGGCCCTTGTTCCCCTGAGTAACCCTCATGCCTCTCCCAAATGAGTCACTGGAGCCAGACAGAGCCCGGAGAAGCCCCGGGCTGAGATACAAAGCCGGGCAGAAGAGAGGCAGCAGGGGGAGCCTCGAGGGGAAACACAAAGCAGGAGGTAAATAGAACAGGCTCCAAAACAGGGCGCTGAGCCAAGCAGAGAGACCTGGAACAGCCCAGTGGCTCTGCAACAGCCCCAACCCCCAGCTCTAACCCCACTGCCTCACACACAGAGCCAGGCCCACCGGACTTGCCTGTCCTGCCCCGTTCCCGCCAACAGGAAGCCTGAGGCCAGGACACCCCACTTCAGCCCCTTCACTCCTCGCTTCTCCCAATCCCTGTCTCCCACTCCAGACAACACCACTTACACAGCTTGATACATCCGTGCACACGTGCACACATGCACCATCACACATGAAACAACAAAGCCATCTGTAAACACTGGGGCTAAGCACGCACATATACCTCTGGGTGTCTCATGGACTTCCAGAGCCAGGACAAACGCAAGCGCTTGGGCACATCGCACCCCACCCACACCTCCTTGTCATCCAAAGTCCAACCCCATCCCTTAATGAATAGGCACCTTCAGACACTTGCACATGAAATGACAGACACCACGTGCTCTGTGAGCCGGACACAGTGGGGTACACAAACACAGGCCCTAGTGCACAGTACACCCCAAAAAGTGGAACCCAAGGCCCACCGTAGCCAAAGGGATGTGGAACAGGTGGAATCTGGGTGGGAAGAACAGCAGTAAAGACAGGGTCCATTTATCCACCTTCACCTGCTTCCTGGGCAGGCTCAGTTTGAAACATATCTACATCTCCTGGCCACAGTGGGTCCCAGCACCAGCCACCCACTGGCTGTGGGGGTGGGGACGAGGTGCTGGGAAGGAATGTCTAGCCAGAGGGGGACCTCAGGGCTGGCGGCTGGGGACTTGGGGGAAGGCGGAGGGAGGGGCTCACTGGGCAGTGACATAAGCTCAGGGAAGAACCCAGACCACCCAGAGGGGCTGAGGGGCTGGTAGATCTGATGTGGATCCCTCAGTCTTCTGGGCTGCGCCCAGCGTGTCCAGCTGGGAGTTGGCTGGAGAGGGGGTGATCACAATTAGTTGATGTCCCCAGGGACTGGCCCATGTAGAGTTCGGCCCTGTGCGTTGCACAGGAGCACCTGTCCCCTGGGCTTCAGTTGCTTCACTCCGAGAAAAAGGGGGTGGGGGTCTTTCCTCCCCACAGGACTGTACTGTTTGTCGGAAATGGGGGCGCGCCCTCGCCATTTGCAGTCCACAGACTTGGAGGAGCTTGCAGCCCAGCCCGGGCGTCCTGTCTCCCCCTCATCCCCTACCCCTAGCCCCAGAGTCCTCTCGCTAGCTCCCTACCTTTCACCGATCTTCCTGGCAGACCCAGGCGTCCGATCCCCGCACTAGGGCCTCCGCGGCGGCGGCGGGGCTCGGGGAGGGGGAGGCGGAGGCAGCCAGGAGCCGCGAGCAGGCGGCGCCGGCGGGGCTCGGGTGTCGGGAGGCGGCTCCCGCGAGCAGCTGTCGGGGGCCTGTTCCGGGGAGAGGAGCCAGCGCTGGGGCGGCCCGGGCTCAGGCGCCGCCTCCCCCTCGCCGCAGCCGCCGCTCCCTCCCCTCGGCCCCCGCGCCGCCGCGCGTTCGCGCCCGCCCGCGCCGCCCCGCAGCTCCCACGCCCGCGCGCCCGCGCGCCCGCGCGCGCCTCCCCCAGGTCCACCCCGGCCCGCAGTGCCCGCCCGGGCGCAGCATCCCCACCGCCACCCGCCGCGCTCGCCGCCAGGCGCCGGGTCGGCCCCCGCCAACAGCCGCAGCCCACCCGGGCGTTCCTCGCAGCCGAGATCCCGCCCCCCACAGGCAGGCCACGAGGTGACAGCGCCCCTCCTCGCTCCCCCGCTCCTGGGCCGGGTTCCTGGAGAGAGCCGGAGCGCGAAGGGAAGCAGGTTCCCACAGGCCCGCGCCCAGCCCAGCCGCCGCAGCCGGGAGGGGGAAGGGAGCTGGGCTCACCTGTCCGCCCTGCTTCTTACACCTTCTTTTTCCTGGAACAGTCTGGTCGCCCTTGGCCTCAGCCTGTGTCGCCCCCCTTCACTCCCCCAGCCCGGAGCCTGGAAGCGGGCTCACACTGTCCCTGCCCAGCGTACTGCTCACTGCCCTGACGACAGGCCAGCTCTGGCCATGATGGAAGGCAGGGAGAGTCTGGCTGCTGGCAGAGAAGGATGGAAATGGATCCAGGAACCAGGGGAGGTGGCGGGGGTGAGGGTTGGGGGGGGAGGGTGATGAGAAGAGCAGGACGACCCGCACCGTGAAAATCAGACACACCCAGAAAAGAAGGGAAGCAAGAGGCCCCCAGAGAGGCAGGCAGCTTGTGGTTGGGATGGGCTGGGTAGTCTGGAGGAAAGAAAAGAGAACAGCTGGGCCGGGTGCTGAGGTGGGCTTGAGGTAGGAGGTGTTCTGCCCTGCATCTCCCCACACTCCCACACCTGCCAGCCACCTGGACAA
This sequence comes from Ochotona curzoniae, assembly GCF_017591425.1. Classification (NCBI taxonomy): domain Eukaryota; kingdom Metazoa; phylum Chordata; class Mammalia; order Lagomorpha; family Ochotonidae; genus Ochotona; species Ochotona curzoniae. The sequence continues at coordinate 490,946 of NW_024464993.1, read as the reverse complement.
TATCACCATGTCCCGGTAACGTCTCCCGCTCCATTGCACTTCAACAGAAACTAACACACACCCTGCATGCAGCTGCAACAGGTTCCCAGGAAGAAACTGAAAAGTCCCGAGTACACAAGGGCACTACCAGGAAGAGCTTGCCCCCACAGCGTGGGCACAGGTTCACAAACCCGGAGGAGCTCAGACTGCCAAGGGACTTGCTAGCACACTAAGTGGCCACCAACTGCCCCAGCCCATCAGTCCCTCCCACCAAAGCCTCAGGGGTCCCGGAGCACCTACCCAGAGTCGGCCACTGCGGAATCTGGGCCCTGAAGAGGCTGGCCTGGGGTGGAGCCAGGCTCTGGGGGTGTGGCCAAGGCTTCCCCAGTCGGCTCACCTGGGCCTCCACTCAGCTCCTCCTTCCCGAAGCCTTGGTCTGGGACAGCCGGGGTGGCAGCCCCTTGCACACTACTGGGACATTCCACAGCCCGGGCCTGTACCGACCAAGGCTAGGTGACATGGCGGCACCAGATACAGGGGTTCCTGGAGCCTCTGTTCCCTCTTCCCACTCCCCCAGGAAGAATTCCTAGTTGGTGATGCCCACCTCACCCCAGCCCAGAACTGGGAGAGTGGGAGGGATCCAGGGCTGGGGCCCAGTGGAGTCAAGTGACAACAGAAAGGGGGCTGGAGCCGGCTGGAATGTGGGCCGGGAGCTGAGAGTCCCAGAGGCCAGGGAGGGAAATCCCAGCCACCCAGGGGCCCACTGAGCAGTGCCAAAGACCCAGAGTGCCTGTGCCCATGCCTCACCTCTTACGTCACTCCCAACCTCAGAGACCCCCACATCCTCAAGAGCCCCTCCCCCATGTGTGCCCTCCCATTGGGGCCTTCCTCCCCTTCAAGTTGGTGGCCTCTGGCTGCCTGGGAAAGAAAGGAGGGGAAACAGCTGAAAAAATGTGAGGAGAGGCACGTAGGAGAGGAGAACAGCTTTGGGACAGCCGACCACCGGGCCACCACCACAGGGGCGCCCAGCAGGAGCAGGGAGAGGGAGGGAGGATGGATGGACCAGATGCCTCCCCCCGCCAGCACACACACTAGCTGCAGCCCCCTTCTAAGAGATGCAGCTGCCTGGGTGGGGGGGCAGACAGGGTCAGCAGCTGGGGAGAGTGAGCTGCCCTGGTAGGAGAGTGGGGGCTGGGAGAGGAGTGGACAAGGCTCTGGGGGGAGTGACTCAGACCTTGATGCCACTGAGTATGAATGGGTGACTGAGGACCCTGAGGGAGAAGGAAGGGGCTGTGGGTAGCCTCAGGGACTGAGGTCGCTGGGGGAAAGAGTGGAAGGACAGAACCTCAGCGAGAAAGGCCAGAGAGGCTCAGAGAGGGGCTCAGAGAGAGGCACACGGGGGTCGGGGACAAAGAGCAGTTAGCAGAAAGCAGTTGGCGTTGGAACAGAAGAGCTAGGACTTGAAACGCAGAGATGAAAAGAGGCTGAGAAAGACATGCCACCTGTGGCATAGTCCGCCAGAGGGAGGCCCCGACACAGAAGCAAGCCCATCTGTAGGCACAGGACACTGACCACAGGGAGGCCCCAGCTTGATTCCTCATCCTTCCCCTCCTCCCCTCAGCCCTCCAGCCAGGCCCTCCCAGCCACTCCCCACAAGGGGAGGGCCCAGCACCCCGTGTGTGCCTACTCCGTGTTTTTCCCAGTCCAGATCTGGCTGCCTCCCTCTCCCTCTCACCTCCAGCCTGCCTGGGGTTCTCCTGGGTCCCAGTTCCCCCAGTTTCAGGTCCTTGGGGTTCCAGATCTGGGGCTGCCACCGCCGCCTCCTGGCTTTGTCCAAGCGGCCGGGGCCTGGAGCAGCTGCCTGGGCCAGCTGCGGCTGGCTTCAACGTGACCATGGCAACCCACCCCGCTCCCCTCGCAGAGCCTCCCGGCCCCCGCAGAGAGGGAGGGAACAGCCTGGCCAAGAGAATGGGAGGGGAGGCTGAGAATTGCGAACTGAACCAAAGGGAGACCCCAAACAAAAGAGACCCCAGACAAAGGGAGATGAAGGCTGGCTGAAAGCTGTAGGGGCTGGCTGGGGCCCGGAATCCTGAGGAGCGGGAAGATTCTGGGAGCAAGGTGGGGGCAGGGGATTGGAGCAGGGAGAAGGAGGTTTAGAGCTGATGGCAGTGGTCCTTCGGAGCCCTCCTTTGCGGTCCTGGCAATTCACTTCCTTGTCCCAGCACTGTGCTTGCCAGCAAGATCCTGAATCCCCAAAGTGCTTGGTGGAGGAGCCCTGGCAGCCTGGGGGCACCAATAGCAGTAGGAAGTGTGATAACCCCAAGAGCACCCTCAAGAAGCAAAAATCCCAAGTTCAAAGACACCTTGAGCTGTCATCTCATATACAGATGATGTCATCAGACACTGCAGTCCACCTCTTGGGAACTATGGTCCCCAAAGCACACAGTGATTAGAATTGTGGGGTGGAGTGGGCTGCAGGGAGAAAGAGAGAACAGATAACATCAATGCCTCTCAACCCAGGATGGCAAGCCTGCCCTCCACACACACACACACACACACACACACACACCCTTCCCTGGGACAGGAGACAACAAGGCTACACCTATGGAATTGCCACTCAGGGCTGGTCCTGGGCTGAGTTCCTCCCAGCTGCTCATCATGAAGAAGCCCCTTCCCCTGCCCCAAAGTCACGAGATAGACTCAGTGACTCTCTGGACCAACTGAAGGGAGCAACCACCCAGTCTCACCAGCATGGTCTCCCATTCAGTCCACTCACAGTCCTTAGGGGGAGTTTGCACAGGGAAGGGCCGTGGCCCTAGATACCGCACACAACACAGGGAGGATCAAGATCCACTCCATGCCCTCTGAGCGTTCACCATGCCAGGGCCAAGAGCAGAGTCAGACACTGATACGTACACAGTCCTGGGAGATGGGCTGCACCTGCTGTAGGCAGAGTCAGAAGGGGCTGTGGGCACCCACAGGAGAAAGGGGCCAGGCCCTCTCAGCACATGATAGATAGCCAGGCTGTGCAGGGCCTCAGGAAAGACCTAGAAGTGGACCTGCAGTCAGGTTCAGATTTGTAGGTGAGGCAAGGCTGTTCCTGGCTAAAGAAGCTAAAGGTACACAGTGGCACGAATGATCTCAGAAACACGCGGCTGGGACTAGCCCCAGGCCCTGTCCCATGAGAAAGCTATGAAAAAGCTGGAAAGGCAGACCTGGGTCCTCCTGGCAGGAGTTCTGACAGAGAGGAGGAGGACTTGGGTCTGAGCTGCATGCTGTCGTAGTTGGGTCTGTGTCCTCCAAGAGCACCTAGCACCAGTGCATGAAGCACAGCCTGGGGGAGAGAGGAGCTTGTCATGCCTGCAGTTGGGGAAGGCATGATGGAGCCTGTGGACAGCACAGTCCCTGTTGGGGTGTTTGCCTGGTCTTCTCACCTATCATCTGCTGGTCTCTCCAGGGTCTCCTGGGGCAAGCCAGGGCTGGTGGGAACAGGAAACCCAAGGGTGAGAATTGGGCTCAGCTTGGGTGCCCGGGCTCAGGTTCTGCTACTGCCTGCTGATCTGCACCCCGGGGGAAGCAGCAGGTGAGTTGGCCCAAGCACATGGGTCACTGTCACTCACACGGCAGACCAGGACTGAGTCCATGGCTCCTGGCTTCCACCTGGCCTACCCATGGCTGTTGTGGGCATTTAGAAGTGAGCCAGGGAATGGAAGGGGTGTGTGTGTGTGTGTGTGTGTGTGTGTGTGTCTGTTCCTGTCAGATAAAAACAAATAATAATAAAATAACTATTTTAAAAAGAAAACTAGGTCCACAAAGGTTGCACCTTGCTTTAGGTCTGTGACAAATTGCTAACTCCCACTCAGGACTGCTCCTACATCCAGATCTCTCACTCTTCCCAAAAGCAGAGGGAAATCTAGACTGGCTCCCTGGGCAGCTAGACTGGACACGCCCTTGGGCAGCTGGAGTCCTGCCCCAGGTGTCCCCACCTAGGGTGGACTTTAACCTAGCACCTCTCAACCTACTGGCCTCCTCACGGCCCCAACAATAACCAGGAGGGCCACATGGGGGCGCCTGCTGCCTAGGCTACCAGCGTCAAGTTGGGAGAAAGAGGAGAATGCTGGGAAAGAGATGCAGGCCTGGGGTGCCATGGTGAGAGTTGTATGCAAGCTGAGGGTAGCCGTGGGCTACAAAATTCCCAGATCCACCCCCATGTCAGAGAGGTGGTCGTTTGTAGGCAGAATCCTAGAACCTTCACTTTCTCTTTCCTGTTGTCCTTAGCGGAAAAAACCTGAGCATGCGCAGCAGTGAGCTGGGCAAACCAAGCCTACTGGAAGCCGTTGCTTTGCAGAGTCGTCTCATTTGGCCCTCGGGACAGCTCTGCATGCAATGTGGCATTTGCTGTACACCCATAGAGAGGGACAGAAATTCGGGGTTAGAGAAGTCAGGCGATCCACAGAGTAACCGACAGGTCTGGAATTCAAACTGCAGGCTTTTGGACGAGAGAGTCTCTGCCACCAGTGTTTGTCCACCTGCAGAGGTGGCCGATGGATTCTCCTCTCTTCCTTAGCGTCCTTGCAGATCTGAGAGCGAGGCCCTTCATCCCACGACTCCCTTCTTCTCCCAAGAACAGCCTGGCCCAAACCATTGCTGTTAGTTTACCAAGGGCATAGCGAAAAGATCTACTCAAGGACGCGCTGGAAGTCAAAGTCAGCGCCAGGGGCAGGGTTTCTCAGACAAAGTTTTCTGGACTCCCTGTAAAAGATAGTGCATTTCGTATTTCCGTTTCCTTGGAAACCGAAGGTATTGCAAGCATGTTTTGGGACAGATGTAACTAATCTTGAGCCTCATGCAAATGCCTGCATTTGTGTTTATGTTAATGTTTCAAGATTTCATTGTGAGGCTAGAAGACAAGTACCAACAAAGATTTCTTGGCAATTTGAACCAGCATGGGAAGGGGAAGAATTGAGTCACAGCTGGGCACGGGGTGGGAAACGGTGGTGAGCTCAGAACCTGCACTTGCAGTACAAGCTCACGTTGCCAGCAGCAGTTTCATTACAAAAAAAAAAAAAACAAAAAAAAACACATTCATCACATTAAATTCAAATCCATTTGAAAATTGTCCTTCTGCGTCTGTTTGTGTTAACTGCCACTGGTTTTGGTTTTATGGCTGTTTAAGGACTGAAGGATTAAACGTGCTTCATTGGCTTTGTTTGCACACATTTAAATTCTAAATCCAGTCCTTGAAAATGGTTTTCTTTTCGAAAGAGTCCATCCATCCATTTTCCAAGTTCTGGCCCTTACAACAGCACTAAACTAAGTCTTTGAATGACTTCATGAGTCTCCAAGGAAAACCCGCAGGGATGAAATCACTATTCAAGGTCAGCATTCTCCCGACTCTCATGAAGCAAAACAGGGAAGTTAGAGCCTAGAGCTGCTGGATTACCAGACTAAGGATGAGAGGGGTGACTCCCAAAGTGAAGGGATATATGGCAGGCACCTGGGAAACTCCAACAAAAATCTGGGGGCCCGGCATGATGGCTTAATAGTTTAATCTTCAGCTTGCAAGCGCCAGGATCCTATGTAGACGCTAGTTTGTGTCTCAGCTGCTCCACTTTCCATCCAACTCCATACTATGGCTTGGGAAAATGATGGAGGATGCCCCAAAGCATTGGGACACTACACTGTGTGGGAGACCTGGAAGAAGCTCCTGGCTTCTGGCTTTGGATCAGCTCAGCTCCAACCATTGTGGCTATTTGGGAAGAGAACCGGCAGATGGAATATCTTTGTCTCACCTCTTTGTAAATCTGATCTGCCTTTGCAATAAAAATAAATGTTTAAAGTAAAATTAAAATTGGAGCGAGGGTGTTGAGAATTTTCCCCTAATATACACACGATTGTAATAAAATGATGGTGTCTGGGAAATGTTAGTCTTTGCATGTTACTTTTACCTAGCAGCTCTACCCTTTACAGATTCAGCTTGGTGTGACCACAGCCATCTCACTGCTTAGGTAACCTTGATGATCTATGAAAAAGAGAAAAAGGGGTAGGGCAAAACAAAACAGGTGACTTGCACAGAAATGAGTAGCCGTATACTAGGAGCTAAGTTCCCATGGGGAAAACAAGCAAGAATCACTTACATGGCAGTACCACAAGAAGGACACCATGCTGGGATCTGAAGAGTATCCATGCTTTGGGATGGGCAGGAGATGAGCCAACCTGGAGTGGTCAGCAGGGGAAGAGGAGGCAGCACAGGAAAGCATGTCAGAGGCCAAAACAAGTGAGCTTGCACAGCTGACACGGCCAGCAGTATTACGTGAATTCTGAAAAGTGGCTCCTGGGCTCTGGTGTTGTGTGTTAAACTGCCACCTGCAACGTCAGCATCCCATAGGAGCATCAGTTCGAGTCCTGACTGCTCCACTTTAGAGCCAGCTGCCTGCTAATGGCCTGGGAAAGCAGTGGAGGATGGCCCAAGTACTTGGGTCCCTAACTCACATGGGAGTCCTGGATGAAGTTCCTGGCTTATGACCAGCCTAACTCTGGCTATTGTGTCATTTGGGGAGTGAATCGCAGATGGAAAACATTTCTCTCTCTCCCTCACATCTTGTCTCTGGAATTCTGCCTATACATAAATACTACTCCTAATCCTTCAGTTGAAACTTCTAAGTCTTCTTTTCATATTGAGATAATTTGAATTGGTTTTTGGTAAATAACACCTTCCCACAGTTCACAAACACATAAAAGAAGATTTTCTCCCATGGCAATCTTGTCTCTTCTGGTCCTCTTTCCCCAAAGCAGTGATGCAAATGGCTTTTTTTTTTTTTTAAAGATTTATTTATTTTTATTGGAAAGTCAGATATACAAGAGAGGAAGAAAATAGAAAGGATGCTCTTTCATCCACTGATTCACTCCCCAAGTGGCTTCAACCACCAGAGCTGAGCCGATCTGAAGTCAGGAGCCTGGAGCCTCTTCCAGGTCTCCCACATCAGTATAGAGTTCCAAGGCTTTGGGCTGTCCTTGACTGCTTTCCCAGGCCACAAGCAGGGAGCTGGATGGGAAGCAGGACTGCCAGGATTAGAACCGGCGCCCATATGGGATGTTGGCACATGCAAGGCTAGGACCTTAACCACTATGGTGCAGACCCTCAAATGGCTTCTGTATGTTTGCTTATAGTCTTTATGTTCTGTTATAGATATATAAGAAAACATAATAAGCATACAAAATGCATGCATTCTTCTTTTTTTTTAAAACCAAGAGAAGTAAGTTATATGTGGTTTTTTTTTTCTCCTGAAAATATTTATTTATTTGAAGGGCAGAGCATGAGAGAGGGAGAGATCTTCCATCTACTGGTTCACTTCCCAAGTGGCTGCAACAGTTAGGGAAGAGCCAAACCGAAGCCAGGAGTCAGGGACTCCATCTGGATTTCCTACATGGGAGGAAGGAATCCAAGTGCTTAAACCATCATCTGCTATTTCCCAGGTTCATTAACAAGGAGCTGGATCAGAAGTGGAGCAGAAATGACTCAAACTGGCACTCCAATATGGGGTTCTGGTACACAAGTGCTGGCTTAATCCACAGCCTGTATGTGTGCTGCATTTTTCCTTGCTCTTTGCTCTCAACAGTGTAGTTTGTGCCTTGTTTGACATTCATAGAGATCTTGATTTGTTTGTTTGCTTGCTTGTTTGCTTGCTTGTTTGTTTTTGAAATACAGAGTTACAGAGAGAGAGAGATCTTCATCCGCTGGTTCACTCCCCAAATGGCCACAACGGCTGGAGCTGGTTGTGTGTGCTCAGAAGAGAGTTTGGAGCTCCTTGCAGCCAGCTCTCTGAGAGAGGATTTTCCTGACCTCAGTCCGCAGACTGCTGACCGCAGCAGCCCCAGGGTCAGGGAAGTGCAGGGTCTGTCCTCCCGCTCCAAACCAATCAGGCATACTGGGAAGAAAAAACTCTACTAAAGGAGAAAAGCACTGTGCAGAGAATGCAGGGATTTTTTTCCATGTAGTTTTGTAAGGGGCCTTAAGAGACAGATCAGTCCATTGTGATGTACAGTTCTTCCTTAGATCCTGATTTTTTTTAAGAAAATGTATGAGCAGAGTGAGAAGAATGAGAAAAAGAATTAGTCCTTTAACTTTGGGTATTTGATGATAATGTGAATGACTTATTATTGATGTTTTTCAAGTGTGAAAATAATAATGATGGCTATGTCTTTAAAAATGAGATGGGGAGAGAGAGCTACACTCAGAGCCACAGTAAAATATTAATGGATGAGATGACATCATGTTTGAGATTCCCCCAAGGCAATGGAGCAGGTGGGGCTGACAGTGGAGGAGCCAAGATGAGCCCAGAGGTCATAAACTGCAGCTGGGCAGTACTATCCCACCCCACCCCCTTGAAAACTGTGTTTGAAGTTTTCCATAGTGGAAAGTTTTTCCAATTAAAAAATTTAAGTGCTTCTCAAATATGTTCCCCCAAAGAGGGAATCCTTAGAAGATGCTTGAACTTGCCCATTAGATAGACTAGGAGGGTTGGAGAGAAACAGGTTCAATAAAGAGAAAGTTGGAAATTCTTTTTTATATATTTGTTTAAAAGACAGAGTAACAGAGAGGGAGAAACAGAGAAAAAGAGAGATCTTCCACCTGCTGATTCACTCCTCAAATGTCTGCAATGGTCCCAGGAGTGGTTGAAGCCAAAACCAGGAGCCTAGAACTCCATCTTGGTCTTCCGTGTAAGTGTTGCTGGTCCAAGCACTTGGGCCATTCTTTGATGCTTTCCCAGGCACATTAGCAGGAACCCTGAGGAGAAGTGGCACAGCCAGACTTCAGACCAACACTCTGATATGGGATGCCAACATAGCAGGCAGTGACTTAACCACTATGCCACAAGGTGGACCTCTGGCTCACAGTTCTGAAGCTTGGAAATACAAGAAGGAGAGAACATGTGGTCTTGGGAGCGTCCCCTTGGCTTAGACCAAAACAGTGATTGTTGCCATCATGGGAGAGCATGAGGAAGGGTGAGTCTGCATGGTGAGGCAGGGAGCCTGGGCACTTAGAGGGCTCAGTTTTCCTATTTTATAGCAATCACTCTGTGGGAACCAAGTGGAATCCCATGAAAACCACATTCATCACTTCCAAGGACTAAAGCTCCAACCGCAGGTGCATACCTCCCGTCAGATGTCACCTGGTAAAGCCAGCACTACACAGCAGGAGCAAGCCTCAACACATGTTTCTTGGAGGAACACACTCAGACCTCTTGCAAATATGACCTGGAGCCTGCTGCTTCCCACCTGTGTGTTCCCCTCCGTAGACCTCAGCAGGGTGCTGCAGTTGCGCTTGTCACATCCCTCCCCAACAACCCATGCAAAGCCCAGCTCCTCAGCCCACAGTGACAGTCTCAGCAGCAGTCTCCTGGGCTGGGAAGGGACTCTCTTCTCTGACCATTTGGGAGGGCAGTGCTGGAACAATCAAGAGAGCAAATGTGTGAAAGCTTTGCCAGCAGGAAGTCAGGAGTGACTGTTTTACAAGCACTAAAAGCATCTTCAGCAAAAAAGCTTTCCCAGGGTTGGCCACGTTTTCTTCAAACCAGTCATCTGCCCTGCCAAGGTGGTCGGATCTTATCCAGTAGGTTCTGGAAAGCCTTAAAAAAAATCATCCTGGGCATGATCAGATTCGCATAATACTATAAAAGCTGAAATGCAGGGAAAGTGAGATTAGTGGCAGGGGCACTCAAAAGGCCTGACTTAAGTGCTTCTCATGCTAAATCATACACAGGTTGGGAATCAGAACAGGCAGGTGGATGGGCAGCTGTCACGCCTGCTGCATCATGGAAGCAGCAAGAACAGCCCTGGTTGGAGGCCTACACCAAGAACATCACCGCTGTGGAGCGCCATGAATTCAGAGCCATGGCAGGGGTCGGGGTGGGCACAGAGGCTCTCCTGACATTTCAGGGCAGGGTAGAAGGGGTAGAAGGGGGCTCACCATGAGTTCACCAAAAGGAAGCTGTTCTGCCACCAGACAGCCACATGCCCCAGGTAGCTGGGTCCCATTCAAGTTACAAGCTGAGACTCCCACTACCTTGATTTTGTCTATGGAACATTCAGCTGGGAATGGTGGCAATGTCCAAGAGTTATTTCACACACTTCTTGCCTAGACTGAAGGAAACCATTTGCAAGGCCTTTACAGTGACCTGTCCCCACCTGAGAGCCAGAGTCCGCTACTGTCATCATGGCACACACGCTCTAAACAGCCTAAGTGCCCACTTCCTTTGTTGCCGCCTAGCCACCGCGCCACCCTGCAGTGAGCTCTGTACCTCCCATCAAATGCTGATAAACAGCATTCAACCTTCTCGTTTGAGAAGCCACCTGTCCATGGGCTGCTGGCCACTCCAGGCGTCAGATCCAACATACTGCTCTCTCAGGCTTAGCAGGAGTCCGCCTTCTGCATAATTTGACCCGTGAAAGCCCTAGGCAAAAGACTGGGGCATAGGAAGTAGCAAAGGGTTCTTTTCTGCCAAGATGTGTCCTTGGAAGCAGTCCTTCAAATGCTTAAACCGACTTGGGGATTTTGGCTGCAGGAACTCTCTCCTTGTAGAGAGAGAGTAAAATTATCCAAGTCATAAAGCAATTTCTCACGGGTCCCATCAAGTAGTATCTTCTCAATGCTTTCAGTGTGTGTTTGCAGATCCACAGACACTGAATAGAGAGAGAATGAAAGGGCCTGTGTTCCAAGTTACAGGACCATTTAGAGAGGTGGCAAGTAAAAAAAAAAAAAGAATTTGAAATTCTAACAATCTGGGGGAAAAAATGATCGTTTATATAGCTGTTTCTTTCTTCTTCCCCCTCCCACCCCCGCCATGGATCTGAATGTCCCAGTTCCTGTCGGGCCTGGATGACTGTGAGGCAGAGTTAGAGCCTCAGCTGCGGCCACGACAGTGTCTGTGGCTCTGGGCTGTGGGAGTTGGGGCCAAGGGTTGGAGGCGCGCCCCAGGACAGGGTGAGCAGCGGGAGGGGCTGGGCATGCTGCTGCTCCACCATGTCTCTTCCCACAGTCGGTCCTGTGCTCACCTGCAGCAGGAACGGGCAGAAACACACCTCCTCCACATGCCTTTCAGAAGCAGAGGAAGCTCTGCACATGCACAGGAAACCCCAACGAACAATGGTACTCATACCCAAGGTTTTTCAAAGCCATGGTCATACAGCACGTTAAAGCACTACCTGCAATGCCAGCATTGAGTCCTGGCTGCTCCGCTTCCAATCACGCCCCCTGTTAATGTGCCAGGGAGGCCAGGGAGGGTGGCCCAGGGACTAGGGCTCACTTTCACTGCCCTATAAGGAGACTTGGATGGAATTCCAGGCTCCTGGCTTCAGCCTGGCCCAGCCCTGGTTGTTGCAGCCATTTGTGGAGCAAAACAGTGGATAGAAGATCTGCCTTTCAAGTAAATAAGAAATTTTTTTGTTTTCAGGGTCAGAGTCATCATCAATCACTTCTTGTGATGATCCCACTGCCCAGGCTTTCAGGTTAAACGTACCCTAGACAAGTAGCAGTGTCCCCCCAAGACCTCCCTTAGATCCTCACTGTACCCCAGGTTCAGCCTCAGCCTCCCCTCCCCTTCCACACATCCTCCTTCCTTTCACCCTCAGATTGCCACCTCCCCCTGTTTCTGCATTCAATGGTCTCCCATTTCCCCAAGATTAGCACAGACCCACTTTTATATGTGAACTTCTTAGAATGCTGGACCCGTCTCCTCACCACCCATTTGTGTGTCTGGCACAGGGTATTTGGGGACCAGGGTGCGGGGTTGGAAGGAGCAAGTCCCAATGGGAGGCACTCTTGACAAAGTTCTCTTTGGCCTGCATGACAGTGAAAGACATCAGATATGGCAAGGGTTAAGTTCAGGCCTCGGCTGCAGCAGCCCAGAGCAGGAGGGGCAGGAGGGGCAGGCAGGGGCAGGCTGTCAGGCTCCATTTGCCTGACGGTCCACAGGCTTCACATACAAAACTCCTCCAAGCAAAAGAAGCAGCCAGGCATGATGAACTTGACCCGATAGCAAAGTCATGGCTGTTAAATATAAAGTGCATGTGAATATATGTGTGTGTGTGTGAGAGAGAGAGAGAGAGAGTGTGTGTGTGTGTGTGTGTGTCTGTGTGTATATGAATCTGTGTGTGTGAGTCTTGTGGGCATGAGTTACTTATGTATGTGTGTGAATATTTGTGAATATGTGTATGTGTATGTGAGAGTGTGCTAGTTTGTATACACATGTGAGTGTGTGAGTCTGTGTGAATGTGTTTGTATGTGCAAGTGTATGTGAGTATATGAGTGTGCATTTTAAGCATGTGTATGTGTGAAAATGTATGCATGTGAATCTGTGTGTGAATGTGTGTTTAAGTGTGTGTGTGTGTGTGTGGTGCTTTTCGATCTTGCGTCAGACTGTAAACTCCGTGGGCAGAGACCCTGTTTACTCCGTGCACTGTGTGGCTGATGTGAGGGAGGAACTCAGGAAATCCTTGATGAGCGGCTGAGTGGAGAGGGGGCGCACACAGCTTGCGGCCAGGTCGAGTCCAGGCCTGCCTCCGCTGTCAGCCTAGAGAAAGGCAAGTGTCCACATGAGAACTGTGCTTGCACATGCCCCGCGGGCACTGGAGTGCAGGCAGGGACTGGGCTGAGCTCAGGAGGCAGGGCAGGGTCTCTCTTGGTCCGGTACACCAAACTCTGTCTACCTCCCAGGTTCGGCTCCCTGGGGTTCACACTCAACAGATGGAGACAGATGGCAGCCTCCCAGGAGGCCTGCCAGACTCTCCTGACACCCCAGAAATACAGGGCCCGGGGAGGGGAGGGGAGGGGCTTGGCAGAGTTTGAGAAAAAGACACTGAAACAGTTCTGACCCTCAAGTGACCCCATTCCATCGCCTTGGCCAAGCCAAGCGACATTTAGGGACACTCAGGTTTTGGAAATTCTGTTGAAAGACTGTGAACTCTAACACAGACTAATTCTTGCTCCCAGGGATAAGAATCCCTAGGCTGCTGGGGTCAGCACCATGGCATGTACTGGCTCTGCAGTGGGCACACCTCTACTGCGGCTTCTGGAGCGAAGTCAGAACAGCCTGCAGGTGAGGGAGTGGGCTGGGGATGGGAGAGGTCGGCAGTGACCTTGGCCTTGCCCTAGATAATGAATGTGCAGAAGCTAAGCCCTTCCTGTGCACCAGCAGTAGGGACCAAGGGAAGGACCAGCATCACTGGGGATCCAGGGTGTATCCTGCACATGTCCATGGGGGATTTGGTCAGCTAGTGTGGGAAGGCGCAATACACAGCTAAAAGGTGGGTGGGGAATCTCATGTCAGGCCCAGGGCAAAGGTGTTCAGTAGCACAGGGAGGGCATGCCAGGTAGGCAGGCGGCCAGCTCGGGTCTGGATATGGATAATAAGAAACTAGTTGATTGTCCTGGTAGAGGAACAAGGCACTGGCTCACGATGTTTTCTTTGTGCTACAACCTGTTCTCAGTGGCACCAAGAGGTATTTGGTGATCCTGATCAAAGCATGGGTAACTGGATCCCTGGAAGCTATAGACAGAAATGTAGCTGGCCAGCCTAAAGAAAGGCAGTGGATCCTGGGAAGAAGCTAGGAGACCTAGCACAGGGAAGGCCTTATCTCAGAACCACAGAAGGTAGACCCGGCTGTGCCTCTCCACCGAGCCAGAACTCACGCCATCTCAGCCTGGCTGCTTGCAGCCTCTCCTCTATGAAACCCTGGGAAAGTCCATGACCTGAGTAGGCAACACAGTGGAAGAAGCACAGAAACACACAGTACAAAATACACCTGTAGTGTTGGAGTTACAGTCAAGTGCCAGGTGAAAGACTGCTTTCTTTCTCCCTCTCTTTTATAAAAGGATTTATTTATTTTTTTTATTGGAAAGGCAGATTTACAGAGACAGAGAGAAAAAACTTCCACCCACTGATTCTATCCCCAAATAATCACAACAGCTGGATCTGAGCTGATCGAAAGCCAGGAACCAGGAGATTGTTCTAGGTCTACCACATGGGTGCAGGGTCCTAAGGCTTTAGGCCATTCTATGCTGCCCTCCAGGCCACAAGCAGGGAGCTAGATGGGAAGTGGAGCAGTCAGGACATGAACCAGTACCCTAATGGGATCCCAGAGTTTGCAGGGGAAGGATTAGCCATTTTAGCCATTGTGCCAAGCCCAGAAAGACTGTTTTCAAGAAAATTAATGTATTTAAGAGCATTGGAAGTTCTGAAGTAGATATGGTGACTCCACCGAGTTGGGGACAGCATGTCTGTCTTACTACTCTGCCATCTTTGTAAAGATGCCAGCACTTGACAGGCTGGAGTGACAGTAACACATCTGCAGGGTACACATTCCAACAGTGGACAGGAAAGGCAAGCAGAGTATTACCCCAGTTACCTGAGGGCAGAACACAAAGTTGCTGACATCACTCACTCAGACCCTATTGGCCAAAATTAATCACATGGCCATGCCTAGTTGCAAGGGATACCGGGAAATGCAGTCTATGCTTGGCATGGTCACAAGTTTAGCAAAAATTTGAAAGTCTCACAAATAAGGAAAAATAAGAGAATGGGCATCAGGGTATACCAACAGTTCCTACCACAAGCACCAAGTGGGAAGGAAAAATCGCCATGCCCTTTGCTTCTCACCAAGGCCAGCTGCTGGTCTGTAAATAGTGTAAAGTAAAAAACGCATCAAGTCTAAATAATGCTTTTCTTGTCAGAGATTGGACCATTCAATTACTGATGTATTTTCAGGGTTAAAATGACCAGATAACTTTTGATTACCTGTGTGAGTTACCAGGAAGTTTATAGGACCTGCTCCAAATCTCATGGGGTAGAAGGATAATGAGTTCAACAAAATGTCCTTAAAGAGACAGACAGAAATGGAAAGAAGGCGGCTTCCTGATCCCACCTTTCATTAGTTAGGTTAGAGTAGACTAATGTAAACTAAAAAACCTTGAGGATTCTCCACTGGGAAGCCAGCTCGAATGCCACACCCAGGAGGTTTGAGTACTCCAAGCTGCCAACCCACAGAGCCCCATTCCTTCTTCCTGCAGGTTGTATTTCTGGTTTAGAGTGATGGGCACACCATTCTGGAACAGCATGTGCAAAACTCCCACCACTCTGTCCATAGGCTCTCCTTTGAAAACAAAGCATGATGGTTCAATTAGTTAACCACCACCCCCCAAAAAAGGGGGTGCAAAACAAAACAGAAACAGACAAGTATACTGACAGTAGTTGGCTTGGCGAGGTTTGTTCCATGGACCCCAAGGGGGCACTCTCTGCAGGCTTTCCCTGACTGCTTCGGAATTGTCTCCCTGCAGTCACCCAGCGACATACTCTGCACCTGCAGCCATGGCTCAAGTGGACCCAGGTGCAGCAGCTCAGGCTGGGGCCTGGGCATCACCCACATGTTGCTGGCTTTGCAAGAATACAAGAGCTACGGGGCCATGGGCATTTCCACCAAGAATTCAAAGGCGAGCCTGGGAGGCCAGCAGATTCATGCTACAGCGGGCGGGAGGGAGGGGGGACGATCCCCTGCTCAGACCCCTGATGGGGTGTTGCTTAGTGGAAATGTGGGAACGAAGGCAATATGAAAACCCCAGGAAGGCAGAGTGATCAGCAATGAACAACAGGCCCCAGGAAAAGTCATGGGCAGGATGCCCCTTGGGCCTTGGAAAGCCACAGGCATCAGCACGCAGCCTCAGAGAACGGCCATGTGGGCTGTGACAGCAATGTCATGGGGGCAGGGCTGCCTCTGCACCCAGGAGCCCACCCCTGCCACACTGTGCCCTGCATACCAGACATGCAGCTTCAGGATTTAAGGTTTGCCCTGCCCTCTATCTTGTGTTGAGTCTTTTACTCCCCTTCCTCCCCTTTTGGAATGTGCCTGTATCTTGGAAGTAAGTGACTTGGTTTTTGTTTCTCATTAATCCTTAATGATCTGAGATACAGAGAAACATAGAGATCCTGTCTCTGCTGATTCACTCCCAAAATGCCCTCCATGGCTAGAGCTGGGCCAGGCCAACGGGTGTCCCATGTGAGTGGCAGACAAGTGCTTGAGCCATCATCCTCTGCCTCCCAGGGTCTGCCAGAGCGGGAATCTGGATTCAGGAGCCAGAGCCAGAGCCAGAAACCAGGTACTCCAAAGTGAATGGTGGAGGTCTTAACCCACGTTTTAGCCCCTAGGCTAAACACCCACGCCTGTCACTTCTTTTAGTTTACAGGGACTCAGAGCTGAAAGAATTTGCCTGGTATCTCAGATGAAGCTTTGCCGTTGCATTTTGTAACAATGCTAGACTTTGGCATTCTTGGGAAGAAACTGAATGCATTTTGCATTATTAAAGGGACATGAACATTTAGTAGGAGCCAGGGGGTAGAATGATATGGTTTGGAATTAGACTAGATGTTGAATGTCTTGCAACTGCTCACCTTAAAAGGCTTGGTCTCTAGGGTGATGCAGATATCACCCTAGAAATGGTAGATAGGACCTAGCAGATATTTAAAATATTGGGAGGTATGTCCTTTTATGAGTTTCCAAGAGAAGGTCTGCTTGTTTGTTTGTTTTTAGGATTTGTTTATGTATTTCAAAAACAGAGAGATAGAAAGGGAGAGCCACAGAGAGATCTTCCATTCACTGGTTCACTCCAAAGCCAGTTGATGCATCCTGGTTGTCCATGTGCATGACCAGAATACACACTGGGTCATCCTTCACTGCTTTCTCAAGCATTTTAGCAGGGAGCTGGACTAGAAGTAAAGCAGACAGAACTTGAACTGGCACTCTGATATAGGATGCCAGCACTGTAGGCAGCAGTTCGGTCCTCTGTGTCACAGTGCCGCCCCAAAAGAAGGCTGTTATAAAGGCTGAGATTGGACCCAGTCTCTCTCTCTCTCTCTCTCTCTCCAGGATTACCTGATATCCTTCTTCTGCTGTTGTCATCTGCCACCCTCACCAAAATTTAAGCCCATAAGTCTACTCAATCCTGAACCTGAACCTCCAAAACAGTGAGCGAAGTAGACCTGTTTTCTTTATAAAGTGGATAGTTGCCTCAGGCATCTCACTGTAGTAGCAAAAACTTGACTCATTTGAAAATACAGCAAACCACACAGATCTAAAGCATGTGCACTGGTAGATTTAGAAGATAGTGAACATACCTACAGCCCCAAGGGCTTTCTCATGCCCTGTGCCAATTCATTCCCTCTCGCTCCTCTCACTCTCCCCAAGCAACACCTGATCTGGTTCCTGTCATCATAGAGTAGTTTGCATTTTCTAGGGTTCTACAGTCTGGCTTCTCTCACTCTGTCAACTTTCCAGAGACACTGTGCTGATGGAAGACAGTCCTGCTCGGGGTTCCTGCCAGCATTTCTGCCTCTGCAGTGATTGGGAGGATCACAAATTCTTGCTGAACCATTGCATTTTCCTCCAAGGGCACCAAGTCTGCTTTACAGCTGATGCATCTCTCAGTCAGAAACAAGAAAGCTTGTACTCTTAGATTTCCCCCAAAAATATATATATAATCTTAAATATCAGCCTTGGGATACAACCTTGGAAGACAACTGGGGGACCCTGCCAGTCACATAGCAGACTCCTATGCCTGGTTTCTGGTTCTCGCTTCAGCCCAGCCCAGCCTAGCCCAGCCCCCGGTGGTTGCAGGCATTCAGGAATTAACCTGCAAATGTTGCTCCCTCTCTGTCTCACCGCAGCTTACATAAATCAATCCTCTTTCAACAAGTATTAAAGATGTGGGGGGGGGGGGCGGTGTGGTGGTCCAGCAACTAAAGTCCTCGCCTGTACACGCAGGGATCCCACAAGGTGCTGGTCCTAATCCTGGTGGCCCCCCCTTCCCATCCAGCTCCCTGCTTGTGGCCTGGGAAAGTAGACGAGGATGGCCCAAAGCCTGGGACCCTGCACCCATGTGGGAGACCAGGAAAAGACTCCAGGCTCCTGGCTTCAGATTGGCTCAATTCCAGCCACTGCGGCCATCTGGGGAGTGAATCAATGGATGGGAGATTTTCCTCTCTGTCTTTCCTCCTCTCTGTATATCTGACTTTGCAATAAAAATAAATAAATCTTTAAAAAAATGAAGGTGGGGAGAGTGTTGTGGGACAGCAGGTGAAGCAGCCGCCTTCAATACTGGTTCTAATTTAGCTGCCTGCTAGAGTGCCTTGGAAAGCTGCAGAAGATGCCCCATAATTGTGTCCCTGCCACCCACAAGGGAGACCTAAGGTGGAGTTTTTGACTCCTGACTTTGGCCTGGCCCAGCTCTGACCTTCACAGCCATGTGAGAAATGAACCAGAAGACTGGAGATCTCCTTCTCTCCTCTCTGTTCCCTTGAAGATGGAAATAAATCTGGACTGGAAATGGAGCAGCTAGCATTTAAATAGCATCCATATGGGACGCCAGCACTGCAGGTGGTAGCTTTACCCACTACACCACAGTGCCAGCCTCTTCCAGGAACCATTGGACTGAGGGTTTTGGCTGGTTTTGTTTCTCTAGAGTATCCCAAGAGTTCCCTAAACCAGTCTGATCACCAAAATGCCACGATGGTCCCTGCCTGCCAGGCATCAGAACTCTGCCACTCTGGAAGGCAGAAGCCCAGACTTGTCAACCTGCTAGGAAAGGCCACTGCTTCCAGGACATGCAGCAATCCACCCCATGTGCAAACAGCCCCTCACTCTCAGGAGAGCAGTCCCTGTCCTGGCCCTTCCTCTGTGACCCCTGCTCACCGCCCTGCCCGGCACAGCCATGCCTACACTGCTATGACACAGTGGGCTTTTTGCTGCTGGTTTTAAAGTCTCCTTAGTTTATTAGAACACTTTGTTCATTCTACACATGAAAAAATGTACCAATCTTTTTTTTTTTTAACTATGAGGAATCCATTTAATATCTCTTTGTTTAGCTAAATGTCATTAATTATGAGTGAGCAACATTCTGTAGACTCTGAGCACAGTCTTACATGATGAATTGAGTTAGATTAGCAAGGTCTTAGCCAGCTGGTTAATGATTACCATGTTTGTGGGTAAAATCAACCACTGACCTCCTATAAAAAGCTCAGTTTTAAACTAAGAGGACAACTATTACTTATTGTGGTGGGAAATCTTTATCTGCCAAGAACCTTTAGGGTATTTATAATATCATTAAAGGGCCATGTGAACTTACCACTTAAACATTAGCCTACTATAGATTGAATTTTGACTCCCCCCTGTGGTCGCCTCGGTAGTGCCAGACCAAATTGTATCTCAGGCCCTGTGTGTTCACCACCCCGGTGTAGAAAAAAAGGTGTTTCTGGTTTTTTGGTTGTTTTTTTTTTTTTTTTTAACTTTTTTATTTGAGAGGCAGGTAAAGAGCTTCTATTCCTTGGCTTATTCCTCAAGTGACCATTCACAGCCCCACTCAACCAGCATCTGCCCCAAACCCTTGCTTGTCCAAACCAACATTCATGGTCTCAGTGCCAAGTGGCCAGTTGGCAATGACAACACTGTGATGTCTCTGAGAAGCTCTTGCTGGGATGAAGAGCACCGGGCGTGGAAGCCTGGGCCAGGTAATCTTTCTGTCCGCTGATGGAGAGCAAAGATGGGGGTGTGGACAGGTTCTGCCTGCAGGGTCCCAGCTCCACACCCTGCTTCCCTGATGGGCTGTGGCTTTGGCACCATGGCCCCAAGTGCTGAGTGCACTAGAAAGCAGCCACTAGTAGTGTAAGGACCTGCTGGGATTGGACTGAGAAGGGCAGCCATGCTCTCTCCCAGAGACTCCTGCTGCTCTTCTCTCTCCTTGTCTCCTCCTTCACCCACCCCCTGCTTCCCAGATTCTTTTCACATTCCAGGGAAGGAGTACTCTCCATGGGACCCCAGCTGCCACAGAGTAGCAAACAGCATTCCTTAGGATCCAAGCCGAAAGGAGAAGGAAGGAGTCCAGAGAGCACGAGGTGGGGAGGCACTCACGAGGAAGGTGGCTGAGGAGGAAGACCTGCAGGGGCCCCAGGAGAGCAGCCTTCCCTCAACTACAGGCTCCAAGGCTCTTGCTCAGATGCAACCTCCCTCCTCAGCTCTTCTCTGATCTCACACCTCCCTTTCTGCACACTCCCACTCCAACCACCCCTGCTTCCACCTTCCCTGCCTCCCTTTACTGCCTTCTTCCCTCTTGAGTCTCCCTCTGGCTCACCCAGGTTTTGCTAAAGGGTGTTAGCACCCAGTACTGTGGGCTTTGGTTCAAAGCTGAGCTGTCCTCTTTCTGATTCCTGGAGCCCCGGGAAAGAGAAAAGGAAATTACAGGGAGGGCATTTGGTGTGGTGGTTAAGACAGCGCTTGGATGCACGCATTCTACATCGGAACACCCAGGTTCAAGTCCTGGGTTCCAATTTTCTGATAGGCTTAGGTGATGGCCCCGGGGACTTGCGTCCCTGCCACCTATGTGGGAGACCCAGTTGGAGTTCCCAGGCCTTGACTGCAGCCTGGCCCAGTGCTGCTTTTGTAGGTATTTGTGGGTGAAGCAGCAGATGGGAGATATCTGTGTGTGTGTGTGTCACTCTTGCTCTCAAATAAATATTCTTTAAAAAGAAGGACCCATTGACAGAACCTCTCCTAAGGCAGTCGAGAAGCTATGAGAAAAAAAGCTCTTGCTACTTATAAGAAATAGGGCTTGCACTAAATTCCTAAAGCTATCTACAAATTCCTGTGGGATACAGTCCCCTCTCCGCTTGGACTCAGGCATCTAGACCAACCTAAAGAACAGGATAGTTGTATAGTGCACAGAGGCTAAGATGGATATCAAGACATAATTGGGGTGTTTCTAGATTCTTGCACTCTGTATGGCCTTTTCCTTGCCTTGTGTCAGTCATACAGCCCCTGTCCCTTCTGCACATCCAACTGGCCCTGCAGTCCTCTAAGCACAGCTTCAGAGCAATCTGAACCTGCAGTTGCTGAGGTCACAAAGAGGGGCCTGTGCTGTGGGCGGGACTCCACCACCACCTGCCATGAATACCAGGTAAAGTCTGACAGCTCCAGGTCTGATGCAGCTCCCTGCTAATGAGCCTGGGGGCAGCAGAGGTTGGTTCAGTGCATGGGTCCCTGAACTCATATGGGAATGCAGAAGAAGCTCCTGGCTCCTGGCTTCAGCCTGGTCCACCTCCAGCTGTTGCAGCCATTTGGGGAGTGTGCCAGTTGATAGAAAACCTCTGCCTCTCCCTCTCTCTAATCCCAACTTTCAAAATAAAATAAATCTCAAAAAAAAAAAACAAACCCTCAAGTAAAGTCCTTTTTATTCCTTTAAAAAAATGTTCCTAGAGCCTGCTCAGTGGCTCAACAAGCTAATATTCTGCCTGTTAGCGTCAGTGTCCCATGTAGCCAATAATTTATGCCCCAGTTGCTCCATCTCTTTTCCAGTTCCCTGCTTGTGGCCTCTGAAAGTAGCAGAAGATGGCTCAAATCCTTGGGAGACTAGAAGAACCACATGGCTCCTGGGTCCACATAGGCTCAGTTCTGGCCATTGCAGCCATTTGGGAAGTGAACAAATATATGAAAAAAATCTCTCTTTCTGTCTTTCTCTCTGTAAATCTGCCTTTTTCAATGAAAAAAAAATATTCATGCTTCAGGATTTTTTTTCAAAAAATGTATATTTTCAAGCTATGTGTTGCTTTTATTATTATCATTATTTATTTTCATTAATAAATTAGTTGAAAGGCAGAGTCACAGAGAAAGAGATAGATCTTTCATCCACTGATTCACTCCCCAAATGTCTGCAGCCGTTGGAACTGGACCAGGCCAAATGCTAGGAGCTGGGAACAGAATCTGGGTCTTTCTAGTAAGTGGCAGGGTGAGCCACCACCTGCTGCCTCTCAGGGGAGTGCACTAACAAGTGGAATTGGGCATCCAGGTACTTTAACATAGAACGTGAGCATCAAACACCATCTCCAAGCCGGATCTTCAGATCTTCGTGGAGGGTGACTCCCAAGGCCATGGTTCCCCAGCACTCCTCTGGCCCGGACCAGATCATAGTAAACTCTGAGCAGAGCCACAGGTGCCCAGAGAGGACCCATCGTGAGGGCATGGATGGTGCATGTCAGCTACTGGGTCCATGGCACTCAAAGGCCAGTACCACCTCCTTCAAGCTTCCCTTTCCCAGGGCTGAACACTCCCTCGGTGCCCTTCCCCCTCTCAGTGGGAGCCTGGTCCGTTCCCAGCTTCAGTGCTCACAAAAAAAAAAAAAAAACAAATCCTTTCTCTTCCTTGTTTCTCCGATTATCAACAAAAACAACACCCTGCCTCCTGCACCTTAGCCCAGCTGCTCCCAGCTTCCACCACCCCTGTCACCTCCCGTCAGCTGGGAAAGTCCGTTTTCTTACGGAGAAGAGAGATTGGCTGGCAGTGAGCTTGGGTGTGCTCTACCAGGCTCTGCCTCCCTCCCACTCTGCACACCATCCCCCACTTCCTCCTGCACAGTGGACTTTGTCTTCCCTCTGCCTGGGGAAGCTTGAACTCAGAGTTCCTTCTGATTCCTGGAAACTGACCTCCCTGGGAGTGGTGAGGGTGGGGTGGGAGTGTCTTAAGGAGCCAAGGGTCAAGGGTCCAGGACAGAGTTCATTCCCTTCCACCCCAAGGCACCGCCCCAGACTCCTGGCTGGAAGATACCTGAGGGAGGTGGGTCCTTCAAACCCTCCCGAGCCCCACTGCCCTGGGGCACGTCTGGCAGCTGTGCCCAGCGTACACACTGTACCAATGCTCTTTGTGAACATGCAGAGGAGCACTCTCCTTTGGGAGTCCTCGGGACCTTGCCAATGAGAGCATTTTGAACTCCAAATCAGCTGGAGGGAAGAGGCGCTCCTGGAGCCATGTGGGCCAGGAACATCCTTGACTTGACTGCCACTATTCTGAATGTAACTTCCCTCTTGCCTTTGAAGTAAACCAAGCTTTATGTGGAAAACACAGCATTTAGGTCACCTGTCATGCCTATCTCAGGCTCTTACCTGATGTCTCTCACGATGTTACAGTTCTTGCAGAGGCCCTCGAGTGTTCCCATCAGCCAGAGGCCTTTCTCTCCATGGAGGTCCATGTGGATGACAGCTGCCATACTCTGTCTGTTGAAGTCCTTCTGATAAGTTGCACTTTGGTCATCCTGGATTTACCTGCCTCTTTCTTTGGTCTGTCCAAATATTCTACCTTCAGGGGTGAGTTCCCTTCCCTATTCATCCACTTATCATTGCTTCAACTAAAACACCTAGAGGAGCTTCTGTGGGAAGGAAAGGTTTGGAGTTTGAAGATTCATTTCAGGATCATGTTGCCCCAGAGTCCAGCACCAGTGGAGGTGTGCCAATCACACGGTGAGCCAGGAAGCTGAGAGCAGTGCTGAGCCCAAACTCAAAATAACCAGACCTCATGCGAGGTCCACCCTCCCAGGCACACAACCCAGTGACCTGAGGACCCCAGCTTTGATGACATTTCTACCCATAACCCAGCCACCATGTAGACACCACAAATTAAACATCTGTATGAGATCTGGCGCAATATGTTTTGCTGTACCCATAACATGCTACTTCTGGCTCCTCAAAACCCACCTCTCAGGTACAACATACAGTCATTCTATTCTAAAGACTCCCAGACTCAGTCCAGGATTCATTGAAAAGTCTACAGCCTCAGCTGAGACTCGCGGCAGATGTTCTTAGATGTGAACCTATAAGATCACAACGAAACTCGACATATCCAAGACACCATGGGGATGCGATGGTTAGGTGGGCTAGTAGGTGGTCAGGGTCAATCCCTGTTTAAATGAGAAAATGGGGAAACTTTTTAGAAGTGTGCAAAATGCTTGCTTCTGCTCAGAAGATACTTTCCACAAGACAAAAGTTCCTTTCTCACCTTTCTGAGATTTTAGCTTATCATGAGCATGGAGAGAAGTCACCAGTCACTCACTCCCTTCAGATGGCTTTTTGTTTTATCTTTGAACAAGCTAGACAGGATTACAATTCTGGCCTTCTTATGGCCTTCGTTCCCAACCTCTTATTTATTGTTAGCTGTTGTGCTCACGCAAATTGTGCTTGCAAGCCATACTTCCACCATTTGCTTGGGTCTTTTTTCTCACTTAATAAATCTTTTGTCCATACAGCAGGAGTTTTCTCACTTAATAAATCTTGCTTGGCTCATTAAAATTGTCTGCATGATAATTCTTTCATGTGACACAAGAATCAAGGTCACATCTGTCTTTCCTATAGAATCCCCACTTTCATTCTAAACAGGACACTCAAGGAAATAGAAGGGATAAGTTGGACCAAACACAGATAGAAAACCAACAAACTTCAAAGGCCCACAGTATCACATCTGACATCTTCACACTGTTTTGGGTGCAGGGCTCCCAGTGGCTTGGGGCAAATCCACATTTTAACTCTCACAGATGACAGGCCTGTCTCGGGATCTCTGGTAGAAGCTAATTGCAGCAATTCCAGCCCTGGAACCCATCTCTTTGTCCAAAACAACCTTTGGAACCTCAGTGGTATGTCTGGTGCAATGACTCAATGCCTAATCCTCAACTTGCAAGTGCTGGATGCTGGTTCACATCCAGGTTGCTCCAGTTCCTAACCAGCTCCCTGCTTGTGGTCTGAGAAAACAGTAAAGATGGTCCAAAACCTTGGGACCCTGCACTCATGTGGGAGACCCAGGAAAAGCTCCTGACTCCGGGCTTCAGGTCGGCACAGCACTGACTGTTGCAGCCACTTGAGGAGTGAAGGAGCAGATTAAACATATTTCTGTCTCTCCTCTCTGTGAATCTGATCTGCCTTTCCCATAAAAATAAATAAATCTCTCTTTAAAAAAAAAAGTAAGCAAATGCAGTGCAGGAGGAGGTAAGAGAGAGAATCTTCCATCTGCTAGCTCACTCCCCCAGTGGCTGCAATGGCCCAGGTTGGGCAGGATCGAAGTTCAAAGCCTTTTCCAGGTCTCCCACATAGGTGCAAAGGCCCAAGCACTTGGGCTATTGCCCACTGCTTTTCTAAGCATTAGCAGGAAGCTGGATGGGTAGTGGAGCAGCCAGATCTTGAACCAGCACCCATAGGGGGATGCCAGCTTTGCAGGCAATGGCCCCATGTCAGTCCCAATCCACCATCTTTAAGTTAGCCTTGCCTGCTGTGCCTGGACAATGACACACCATGGCCAAGTCCACAATGCAGCAGAAGTGATCTTTTGTCCAGTCCCAAGCAGGGTCCTGCTTTCTCTCCTGTTCTATCCACCTGGACTCCTGAACCCTCAGCCGACTTACTCAGCGTACATGCTAGGCTTCCTCTAGGCAACTTCCCTGAATTCTTCCAACTTTCCCAGCAAACCAGTCCCAAGGGCTCCTCCACATCTCCAGGATTAGTCAATAGTACCAGCCACCTTCCCAGCACCAATTTTCTGCATTAGTCTGCTTTTTGTTAACTAAAATACCTAAGAGGAACTTTTTTTTTTTTTTTTTTTTTTTTTTTTTTTTGCGAAGAAAAGGTTTATCTCAGCTTCTGCTTAGAGATTGCAGTTCTGGATTGGACGACCTCATAGGCAGGCATCTGTGGAGGCTGGCCACAGCGTGAATGGAGGCCCATCCCATGCAAGTCAGGAAGGGGAGTGAGCGCCTCACTGAACTTGAATCAAACAAGCAAACTACTTGTGAGGACTGCTCTGCAAGTGCTCTCCTCCAGTGAGCCAAAACCTCCCACCAGTCCCACCTCCCAGGCACCGTCATCAGGCCAAATCGCCACCCTCAGTACATCAACCATCAACATGAAGACACCCCAGGGACTAGTGTTGTGGCATAGGACGTAAAGTCTCCATCTGTGATACTTACATCCCATGTAAACACTGGTTCAAGACCTGGCTGTTCCACTTTGGATCCAGCTCCTTGCTGGTGGCCTGGGAAAGCAATGGAAGCCCCTGTCACCTACACAGGAGACTTGGAAGAAGCTCCTGGCTTTAGTTCCGATCCAGCCACAACTATCAAGTCATGTGGGGAGTGAACCAGCAAACAGAAGATCTCTCACTCTGCCTCTCTGTAGCTCTTTAAAATAAATAAACAAATAAATCTTTTAAAAAACTCAAAATTTAAACATGTATATGAATTTTGAAAAATACATCCTGCTGTACCCAGGCACCTTACTATATTAAACTTTATTTTTAAAAGATTTATTTATTTGTATTAGAAAGTCAGATATACAGAGAGGAGGAGAGACAGAAAGGAAGATCTTTCTGTCCTTTGATTTACTCCCCAAGTGGCTGCAACAGCCGAAGTTGCACCAATCCGAAGCCAGGAGCCAGGAGTCTCTTCCAGGTCTCCCACATGGGCGCAGGGTCCCAAGGCTTTGGTTCGTCCTCAACTGCTTTTCCAGAGCACGAGCAGGGAGCTGGATGGGAAGTAGGGCCTCTGGGACATGAACTTGCACCTATATGGGTTCCCGGCATGTCCAAGGAGAGGACTTGAGCTGCTTGGCTACCATGCTGGGCCCCAAAACTCATTTAAAATAATTCAAACCAGAGCCGGCACTGTGGTGTTGACAGCAAAGCTGTTGTCCAGCACGACAACTATTGTGGCAATTTGCAGAGTGAACTAGCAGATGAAAGAAAGATCTCTCTCTTTCTCTACCTCTCCCTCTGTCTGTAACTCTGCCTTTCAAGAAAATAAACAAGTCTTTAAAAAATAGTAACAATTCAACTCTCCCTCTAGCTATAGACTGTTGCAGTCATGAATATTGGGCTAATAACCAATCATGCCAGAACCAATAAAGACCCACAGTCACTGAGTCGGCCAACCCTGGCAGAACTCTCTGAACACCATGATGATAATGAAGGGATTCTAAAATGGCCTGCCTAGGTGGGGGAAGTGGAAGCTAATTAAGGTGTCTGACATGAAGAAAAAATAAAAGTCTTGGGGTGGTCTGAAGGCAGCCCAAGAGGGAAAGCTAATGGGAGCGCATCCACACGGAAAGTACAAAAACTCCTGCGTTGCTGGGCCAGAGTGCAAGGTGAGTGAACAAGCCAAGAGCCGGCTATGCTGGAGATGCTGGGGGGGCGGGTCAGGCTGACAGCGCCATCTTGTGGAGCAGAACCTGCAGGAGCTCTCCAAACTGAAGTCCTCCTGCTGGGAACCCATTCTACAGATTGCCCACCGCAAACACAATCCAGCTTTGGTATCCGGTTATTGTTGGGACACTCTTGTAACAACAACCAACCAGAGGCAGTATGAGGGCTCGGCTGTAGGAACTAGCCAAGCACACAACTCCCAGGGAACGCTACTCAGCTGGCAAAAAGAAGAGCAGGCAAGAGGAAGAGTTGCTCGTGCTAACATGAAAGGACATCCAGAATATTCAGGTGAAATTTA
This sequence comes from Ochotona curzoniae, assembly GCF_017591425.1. NCBI lineage: Eukaryota > Metazoa > Chordata > Mammalia > Lagomorpha > Ochotonidae > Ochotona > Ochotona curzoniae. The sequence continues at coordinate 463,624 of NW_024464993.1, read as the reverse complement.
AGAAGGTGAAAGGCTTTTTTGTAATAAAGGAGGAAGTAAAAGAAGTAAAGTTCAACTGTAGTAAAACGATTTGCTCACAGGGTCAAAGTAAAGGAAAATAGAAAGGGCAGAAACTGGAGTAGGAGAGATGTTTCTGTGTAGCTGTGAGCACAATTTACATTTGGAACCATGTAAATATAATAACTGTTTAAAAATTGGAATTTTTAAAAAATGAACTGGGCCTGGCATGATAGCTTAGTGGTTAAATCATCGCCTTGCATGCCAAGGATCTCATATGGGCACCAGTTCATGTCTCAGCTGCTCTACTTTCCATCTAGCTCCCTGCTTGTGACCTGGAAAAGCAGCCCAGAATGGCCCAGAGCCTTGGGATCCTGCACCCATGTGGGAGACCCAAAAGAGGCTCCTGGCTCCTGGTTTCAGATCAGCTCAGCTCCAGCTGTTGCAGTCACTTGAGGAGTGAACCAGCAGATGGAAGATCTTTCTCTCCGTACCTGCTTCTCTCCGGTAAAAACAAATAAAGCTTTAAAAAAATTTTGTTTATCTGAATGGCAGAGTTACAGAGAGAGAGAAAGATCTTCCGTCTACTGGTCCACAGCCCAAATGGCCACAACAGCTAAAACTGGGCCATTTTGAAGCCCAGAAGCTCCTTCCACATCTCCTGCAAGGACTCTGGTCATCCCCCACTGCTTCCCCAGGCCATAATCAGGGAGCTGGATTGGAGGTGGAGTAGCTGGGATTCAAACCAGCACCCCCATATGATGCTAGCCCTGCAGGCAGAGGCTTAGCCTGATATGCCACTGTGTCTGTCCCCAAATTAAAACTTTTTTAAAATGTCTGTTTGGGTGGTTCATTAATGATAACAGAAGTACAGAGAGCATTTAATCTAATAATCCAAAAATAAAGGCCATGGGTCAAAAACCATGTATGTGTGTGTGTCTGTGTCTGTGTGTGTGTGTCTCTGTGTGTGTGTACACGCACACTCATGTGCCTGCATAAGCCCTTCTTGTGTCCCTGTGTCCTCCTTCTTATAAAAACAAAATTTCCAAACCAGGAGGCATTCCAGGGAAATCTTGCCAAGGAAAATGTTGGTCCTCCAGCGGACACAAGAGGCTGGGAGGAATTTTAATCCTAGTTGTTGGTGGGGCTCTTGGCTCCCTCCAAAATATTACAAAACATCAGGACTTAAGCAAGTGCCAGGAAAACTGGGGGCAAGCTCAGGTCCTCTGTATCGCCAATAAAATCCCCTAGGTGGACTGGTTTAACGGGTGCCCAGGGGCCTGCTGTGAAGGCACTGCCAAGGGTGCCCACGTCCTGTGTTTGTAGCCACTCCAGCTCCCTGCTAATGCGCCTGGGAAGGCAGCAGCCGGTGGCCCCAGTGCGTGGGTCCCTGCAACTCACGTGGCAGATCAGGATGGAGTTCCCAGCTCCTGGCTTTGGCCTGGCCTGGCCCTGGCTGTTGCAGCCATTTGGGGACCAGACCAACAAATGGAGGATCTCTCCACCCCTCTGTCTTTCAAATAAGTAAATCATTTTAAAATAAATAAATAAATACATTCATGACAAGTGTTCTCCGCTCCCAGTTCTACAGCTCGGGAAGCCCAAGGTCAAGGTTCCAATGGATTTGGAGTCTTTGAAGGCCTTCTTCCAGGTCTGTAGACAGGCATGCTTTCAGGGTCCCCACAGTAGATAAATTTCAAGTCTCTTCCTGTTCTTACAGTGGCACTGATTCCATCTGGGCGTCTGTGTTCAGGAGTTCATCCAAACTTTGTTTGGAATGACCCCTCTAAACACAATGACGCAAGGCTAATGTGGTGGCAGAGTACGCTAGTCTTCCATCTGCAGTACCAACATCCCATATGGGTGATGGTTCAAGTTCTAGCTGCTCCACCTCCCTGCTTTATGGACTGGGAAAGCAGTGAATAATGGCTTAAGTCCTTGAAACCCTGCATGCACATGGGAAACCTGAAAAAGCTCCCTGCTCCTAGCTTCAGATGAACTCAAACTCTGGCCATTGCAGGCATGTGGGGAGTGAACCAGCAGACAGAAGATCTTTCTGTTTCTCTTTTCCCATAACTCTGACTTTCAAATAAAATTTTTTTTAAAGATTAAACACACTGGGCCCAGCATGGTAGCCTAGCAGCCAAAGTCCTCACGTTGCATAAACTGAGATCCCATATGGGTGCCTGTTCGTGTCCCAAGTGCTCCACTTTGCTCCAAATTCTCTGCTTGTGTCCTGGGAAAGCAGTCAAGAAGGTCCCAAAGCCTTGGGGCCCTGCACCCACTTGGGAGACCCAGAGGAAGCTCTGGGTTCTTAGCTTTGCATTGGCTCAGCTACGGATATTGCAGTCACTTGGGGAGTAAACCAGCAGGTGGAAGATCTTTCTCTCTGTTCTGTCCATCTCTCCGTACATCTGATTTTCCAATAAAATAAACAAATCTCTAAAAAAAAAAAAAATTCAGGGCCCAACACGATAGTCTAACTGCTAAAACCCTTGCCTTGCACGCCCAGGATCTCATTTGGGCACCGGTTCTAATCCTGGAAGCCCCACTTCCCATCCAGCTCCCTGCTTGTGGCCTGGGAAAGCAGTCAAGGATGGCCCAAGGCCTTGGGACCCTGCACCGTGTAGGAGATATGGAAGAGGCTCCTGGATCCTGGCTTTGGATCAGTGTATCACTGGCCGTTGCAACTGCTTTGAGAGTGAATCAAAGGACAGAAAATATTCCTCTCTGTCTCTTCCTCTCTGTATATTGACTTTGCAATAAAAGTAAATAAATCTTTTTTTAAAAAATCAACACATTTATCAGGGGGCACCCAAACACTCAGTCCACAGAAACAGTGGTCATGGCAGCTGCTTCCTGTGCATCCTGGGGTGACTCTAGGACCTACCCTGCCCTGCGCATCTGTGATGCTGATAGCACGCCAGTAGGTGGACTCTCCCTGGGGGATCCTGGCCCCCCGTCCCTCACGGGGGAACCAGGCCAGCTTCCTGAGCCTTCTCCAGCAGGGTTCCTACCTGGGCTGGTTCCAGGCAAACGTGGGGGCCTGGGTCTCCGCCTCTGGAGGGGGTCTAGTACCAAGCCCCTTCCCCCAGAGGATGGCCACCTGGGCACAGCACCACAACCTGCTCCGCCTCTCAGACCAGGTGCTCACACATAATCCAAAAGCCAACACCCACCCTCCCTTCCAAGCACACGAAGGAAGCACAGAATTGACAACAAACATCCCAGTGAGGCACACAGAACAATAAGAACAACAAAATTCCCACAGTAAACAATCCTGTCACATGCCTGGCAGGGAGTTTGGAGGAATTTTAGCAAATGCTGAGGCCGCAACTGGCAACTCGCGCAGGCAACGGGTCCTTACAGAGCCACAAGCTGCTCACATGGGCCCGGCACCCAGCCGGTGGGACAAGCAGCCTGACCTCGAAGGAGGAGGGGCAAGAACAACCCCTTTGCGTCTTTCCAGGACACATGGCCACCATGTCCAAGACAGATGACATGTGTCCCATTTGTGGGGATAGCTGGGCACCCCTTGTGGCTGATCAGAGAGCCATGCTTTACCACCCTGGTACGGCCACCTCCAGGCATTCACATTTCGCCAGCGTGACCTAGGAGCTCAAAGATGGGAGCTAGAAGCTGCTCGCCCAGCCTGGACTTGAAACAGACTCACTCTGATCCAACAGCCACAGGGCTGCCCAGCTCCTGAGGGCCCCGCTTCTTGGGACAAGGCACCGAGGATGTGTGGCCGCCCTTAGCCCCTGCCGGTGAACAGAAGCAGCCCCTTTCCTGCAGGTGACTGCCAGCAGAGGCCTCTGTGAAGCTCATGGCTCTGGGAAGGACACCAGGAACACTCCAGACCTCACCAGCATCATCAGCCTGGTCCATGAAAGCGGTACAGAGGCCTCACTGCTGGCTTAAGAACGTGATACACAGTCAAGAAATCAGAGGTGGTTATCAAAGTAGTAACAAACTAGGGACTCCCCGAAGCACAAACCCACATGTGAGGCAGGGTCCTCCGGTGAAACAGGACCATGGAGGAAGGAAGAGATGCATGTATAGATGCCTGAGTGCAGACGTAGAAGGATGGGTGCACAGATAGAGGTAGACAGATGATAGAGAGAAAGAACGTAGAGAGAGATGATAGATTGGTGGATGTGGAGATGATAATAGATGATAGACAGACATTATTGTGGCACAGAAGGTTGACTCACAGTCTGTGACTCCAGCATCCCATATGAATACTGGTTGATCTCCCAACTGTTCTACCTCCAATCCAGCCCCCTGCCAATGCACTTGAGAAAGCAGCAGAAGATGAGCCAAGTGCTTAGGCCCATGCACCCACGTGGGAGATGTGGATGGACTTCAGGACCCCTGCTTGGGTGTAGCACAGCCTGAGTCAATGTAGACATTTGGGGAGTGAACCAACAGAAGGAGATCTGTGTGTGTCTTCCTTTGTTTCAATAATTCTACCTTCTAAACAAATAAAGTAAATCTTAAAAAATTAAATAAATGCAAGACAGAAACAAGAAAGAAAGAGAAATTGACTCACAGTTTGTGCAAAGCCCCACCTCCTGCAAACTGCAGGTGCAGGAGAGCAGCGATGGGGGAGGGGAGTGTCCAGCCTGAAGCCAGCAGTGACAGCCTCAGTCCAGGGCAGGAGCAGACAGCTGCTCCAGATTGGGCCAGCAAGAAGAGAAAGAGGGGCTTTCGCCTTGCCAGCTCAGGCCCTCCAGGAATCAGATGCCCCACTGGGCAGGCAGTCCACTGGGTTGAAGCCACAGATTGAAACACATCCCGGAGGGAAGCACCATCAGGCGGGCTGTGGCACAGGCAGGTGACACCACTCGTGTGCATCATCCCACTGGGTGGGAGTTTGGCCTGGTGGTTAAGATGCCAACATCTCATTGTCAGAGCCCTGGTCCAGCTGCCAAGCCCAAGTTGCAGCTAACACAGCAGTGATGGCTCAAGCTGTGGCATTCCTGCCACCCACATAGGAGACATAGATTGAATTCCTAACCCCCAGCTGTTGCGGACATTTGGAGGGGGAACCAGCAAATGGGAGTGTTCTCTCCCTCTCTCTTCTTCTCACTCTTTCCCTCCCACCTGCTCATCCTCCCTCTCAAATTCATTTTAAAATACTTTTTAAATATCATATAACTTAGTCTCTCTCAGTTGTTGTAGAAACTGAATAATACATGAGATCAATTCAGAAAGTCCCAAAGAAAGATGATCAAGATGAGGGCTGGGTGCTTAGCCTAGGGGTTGGCAAATCCATGGCCCATACTGGGGTGCCCGGGTTAGAATACTGGCTCCAGTCACCTGTTGAAAATGCATATGCCAGGAGGCAGTGGTGAAGGTTCAAGTGACTAGGTTCTGGCCACTCACATGGGAGCCCTGAGTTGGATTTCTCGCACCCAGTTTTAGCCTAGCCGAGCCCAGCCACTGTGTGCATTTGGATAGTGAATAAGTGGGGAGCACAGTTTCTCTATCTATCTATCTTCCTCTCTCTCTCTCTCTCCTCCACTCAAATAAAGGTTTAAAAATGTATAGAAAAGGAAGGCCAATTCAGGGAAGATGCGAAGAATGAACGGAAAGGCATTAAGGTTCTCGGTTCCGCACCCCACCCTCACCTGCTTGCTTGTCAGACAAAATCGGCAGCTGACCCGCAAGCAGGCAGCAGAAGGCCGTCCCGCAGACCCTGAGGGCATTCCCACGTCCTCCCTCCACTCTGATCTCTTTCTTCTCTCCCAACCCTTGTAGTGTTGCCTGGACTTGAGCCTGGCGTCAATGGTTCACACGGTATATATTCTTGGGTACCTGGCTTCTTTCACTGACAGGCACACAGATTCACCTGTGTTTTCACAGGAAACCTAAGGGAGAGCCATTCTCACTGCTGAGAATTTTCTCAAGCCAAAAGCCCCTCTTGGGCTGTGCCCTCCTGGGACCTCTTGCCACAGCCCCTCAGTCACAAGTAACCAGCTGAGGCCACCTGCTGGAGACATCACTGCACAGGGCTTCCCACCCAGAGGCTCCAGGCCCAGCGTCCTGGGTCCAAAGAAGACTAAACAGTTCCAAGTGACCCCTGGGGACTCTTGTGGGGAGGGGGATCAGCTTCCTCCAAGGTCGTTCTTACGCACCCCACCCCCAGGCCAGGGACTCCCTTGCTGTTGCAGGGTGGGAGGCTTGGGGAAGTTGCTCTTGAGTCCTTGCTTTTCCTGAATGGAGCTCGGTGCCCCCTTGCCCAGGAGCCTTGAGCACAGCCTGACCAGGAGTAGATGCCAGCAGTCTGTGGAGATGGCCAAGCCATGGTCTCCGCCAGGGGGCAGAGGTGAGCACCTGGAGCGAAGGCTGCCCAAGGGAGAGGAAGGGGAGAGCCACTCACCTGCGGAAGGTTGGGGCTGGAGTTCCTGGATTAATGGAGGAGGAGCCCTGCTCCCCCACATGGTGGGCACTAAGGAATCCCAGGGGGAACAGGCGCTAAGAGTCATGGACTCAGGAACCACACACAATGATGGCCAGCCTGAGCTCAGCAGGGTCGCCACCCAACCCACAGCCAGGGTCCCACCAGCAGTGGGTGAAAGTCACAGACCCAAGCTCAGAACACTGGGGGTTGCATTAGATGCAGCAGGGAACCAGGTACAGGCTCCTCAACCAAACTGCAGGCCCTCACTGCCTAGCTTTCAGGCTGATGATCTGAAGGCAGGTGGGCTAGAAAAGGAACAATGGTGCCACTCTTGGAAGTCAGACGCAGTTCAGTCATCCTGTATTCTGCATCCCAGCAGCAGAGACCAAGCACACGCTGAAGCCACTTTGTCACTGACCTTGACAAGGAGCTCTTCCTGGTGGAACTGACCTTGATAGGCCACACTCGGGTTGAAAAACAGCTTATGTGTTTTTTGTCTCTTGGCACTGCTGCTGCCAGGATAGAAGTGTTAATTAATTAATATCTACTAATGAAATTATCTCAGGCTGTCATCAGCTTAGTCTCTTTTTGCTCAACCTTGGAGCAACAAAATCAACAACAACTCAAAACTATCCAAACCACTTGAGCATGTGCCACCTCGGGGACCCTGGGATGACATTGGGTGGCTGTCCTCCATCCCTGGACACTGATGTGGTTGGCTGCTAGAAGCAGCCCTCTCCCCTCCCTCCCCATTTTCCCCAGATACAGGAAGAAGAAGAAGAGATCGGAGGCAATTGCCTCATCCACTTCCCCCGTTCCGTGGACCTCTCCACCCTAACCTGTATCTACATAGGCATACATTCTTCTTAACTGCATAAGCATCATCAAAAATAAAATATTTATTATTTAAAAAAAACAAGAAAAAAGATTTGTTTTACTCTTATTTGAAAGGTAGAGTTACACAGAGAGAGGAAGAGACAGAGAGAGGGAGAAATCTTCTACCCTCTGATTCACTCCCTGCATAACCACAACAACCCGAGTGTTGCAGGTCAGAACCAGGAACTTCTGGGTCTCCCACGCAGGTGCAGTGGTCTGAGAACGTGGGTCATCCTCTGCTGCTTTTCCCAAGCCATTAGCAGTGAGCGGGACTCAAGGTGGAGTAGCTGGGACTTGAACCAGTGCTCACATGGGACGCCGGTACCACAGGAGGAGGTTTAGCCTGTTATGCTACAGCGCTAGCCCCAGCTCGGTATCTTTTCTAACAGTCTGTCCAGTGCATGAGACGCCTCCTTGGCCCCTTTCTCTGTTTTTAGGAGAGACATTCATCACTCCATTAGTCCCTGGCCCGATCTGACCTGTACTTCTATAGTGTCACATGACAATACACCGGGGCATGCTAAAATCGGAACCACAGACCAAGTAGATTACATGAATTAGAAAAGTTGAGGCAGGACTCTGCTCCATATTCACACAAACAAAACCAGAGACAATACACACACACAGAATGAGTGAAAGATGTGGAAAGGGTTCCCCCTGGTGGCACAGCCAGTGTGTCCCTTGAACCTGCCAGCCCCAGCTCAAGGCCAAAGCTCAAGCCCCAAGCTCAAGCAAAACAATCTGCTATCTCATGCAAGCCTGGATGGCTTTCCCCGCTTCGGGGCCAAGTTATGACTCCTGGCATTCTCTGTCCTGAAATAACAACCAGTTCCAGGAAGAACTGGCTCCAGGGACAAACTTGCACAGGCACCCCGGGGCAGTCTGGCCAAGTGTGTTGTCCAGCGTGCCCAGTGCTAGGGAATACTGCCCACTGCGACTCCTCAGCCTCCCTGAACTGGACCACAGGGCACTGCCATGGCGGGGGGAGCCAGGGCCAGCAGGCGAGGGTGCTCGCGGCTTCTCACGTCCCTGGATGCGTGCCCAGAGGGCCTTAGAGCAGGCAGCCAGGCTCAGGGCGTGTTGCAAAGGAGACATCACGTCATACACAGTTCCCCACCCAGGGTGCCTTTCTTGTGTCACTGAAAAACATCTGGCGTGACGGGAGAGGAGGAGCAAGCTGGAGCCAGGTGTGTGCCTCACCTCTGCCAGAAGCACCTGTTGGCCCAGGCCAGGGCAGACTTGGCACACTGGACAAGTCACATGCTGGGCTCTAGGGCCACAGCAGGCACCCAGCGCCCTGGGGCATCCTGGTGCGGTGTGCACATCCTTCTTTCTGGCCGAGCTTGTCACAGATGACATCACAGGAATCTGCCCTGCCCCATGTCGCCCTGTGTGTTTTAATCTCAGACAAAAAGTTCTCGAAAGGTTCATGCCGGGTTTGCTGGCCCCACAGTGTTTACTTGTCGGGACACCGTGCCCATATTAGAATATGAGTTCAAGTCCCAAGTAGGTTTCGGATTCCAACTTCCTGCTCATATGCACCCTGGCAGGCGGCAGCTGGTGATTCAAGGGCCTGGGTCCCTGCCACCCAAGTGGGAAATCTGGATGGAGCTTTTTGGGTCCTGGTTTGACCTGGCCCAGCCCTGACTGTTGTGATTGTTGACAGAACCAGCAAATGAAACAGGGGGGACTTAATTTCTTTTCTTTTTTTTTTAAGATTCATTTATTTTTATTGGAAAGTCAGATATACAGAGAGAAGGAGAGACAGCGAGGAAGATCTTCCGTCCGTTGATTCATTCCCCAAGTGGCCACAATGGCTGGAGCTGTACAAATCCAAAGCCAGGAGCCAGGAGCTTCTTCCAGGTCTCCCACATGGGTGCAGGGTCCCAAGGTTTTGTCCCGTCCTCAACTGCTTTCCCAGGCCACAAGCAGGGAGCTAGATGGGAATTAGAACCGGCACCCACATGGGATTTCAGTATGTGTAAGACGAGGACTTTAGCTGCTAGGCTATCATGCTGGGCCCTCTCTCTTTTTTTAAGAATAGGTATTTTTGGATCTGGTGTGATAGCCTAATGGCTAAATCCTCCCCTCTCCTGCACCAAGATCCCATATGGGCACCAGTTTGTGTCCTGGCTGCTCCATTTCCCATCCAGCTCCCTGCTTGTGGCCTGGGAAAGCAACAGAGAATGACCCAAGATCTTGAAACCCTGCACGCATGTGAGAGACCCAAAAGAAGCTCCTGGTTCCAGGCATCCCATATGAGTGTCAGCTCAAGTCCTAGCTGCTCCACTTCTGATCCAGCTCTGTCCTTCTGACCTGGGAAAGCAGCAGAGGATGGCCAGATCCTTGGGCACCTGTAACCACATGTGAAACCGGGAAGTAACTCCTGGCTCCTGGCTTCAGACCTGCTAAGCTCTGCCATTGTGACTATTTGGGGAGTGAATCCACAACTGGAAGAGCTGTCTCTCTCTCTCTCTCTTCTTTTCTCTCTGTAAATCTGCCTTTCCAATTAAATTAAATTAAAATGAATCTTTAAAAAAAGAAAAATCCTCAGGGACCTTCTTCCCACGCCTTCCTTTCTCAGTAAAGACTGAATCGGCTGCTCCTGTCTTTGTCAGGACTGTGATCCGATTGCGACCCAGGGATGTGCGTGGACTGCAGACCACGTAGACCTCGCTGCACCTGCAATTCACCTCCCTTACCCCACCCTCGCCCCTCTAACCCCCGGTGTGAGTCAGCCTCAGGGTCTTCCCAGGACAGGAACCCCGACTTCCTTGGGGACCCAGTCTGGATGCAGGCCCTAGGCAGACTTCAGCAAAGCGGTTAACATGCAGTCTATTTTTGTTAAAATTAATCCTGGAGCAAATTGATTTCACAAAGTGCACGTTGCTGACCACTGCTGTCCACTGTCCCTTGCCGGGAGCTGTCTCCTGTGGCTTCAGGATCCTGGGGGCAAATGGTTAAATGGTCCTACAAGGGAGAAATGCAGCGTGTGTGTGTGTGTGTGTGTGTGTGTGTGTGTGTGTGTGTGTGTGTGTTCCAAATCTAAGCACTGGGCCTTGCCCAGGGGCAGCAGTTGTGTGCAGTGTGCAGTTATGCACGGAGAACATGGGGTGCCGGCAGAGCCCTACGGAAGGACCCCTGAGAGGAGACAATTGTGTGTGCTCAGTAAGGAGCCTGCGGTTGGTGGCAGCCCTGGGGTTCTGACTTGCTGGCTCTGGGAGGGGAAGGGAGGGGCACCAGGGGTGGGAGGTGTGGTTTCTACCCCTATATCTCCAGCAATCTCCAGCTTGATCACAAGGAGGGTTTCCTGCATCTGGGTTTCAACTTTCTTCCTTAGCCTGGAATCGGAAGCTTTGGACTCAAGTGTAGCCCTCAAATTCAGTAGCTAGGCCACACAGAATGGAAAACGGAACCTAAACCCAACCCCATCCCCCACCCCCGCCGGATGCCAGATTAGTGTTGCTCTGTTTCATCTTCATCTGCGGCCTCCCTGAAACCCACCTCCCACCCCAGCCAGTTCCCATCTATCTTCCCCACCCCTCGGCCATCATCTTAACATCCATCACCTCTCACTGAGGCTTTCCACAGCCTTGGTAACTGGGCAAAGTGAGTCAAGAAGGCCATGAGAGATGCATGCTGTCGAGACCCGTGCGCAGTGTTGCACTTTTTGCAATGCAATTAACTTACCGTTCTTTCCCACTGTCCACACACCCTGTGCTACTCTCCTATCTCACCCTCTGTCTACTTTCCCACGGGGTCTCCCTGCGTGTCTTCTACTGCCCCCTCACCAGCCTGCTGTCCTGTCCTAATGCACCAGTCGCTTCAGCTTTTGTTTAATCCCCAGCATCACCGGTGAGCAACTGCATCTTTGCCATGTGGTCCCCAAGATGCTACTTTTTCTCATATTCAGTAGCAACTCAAGGTCTTCCTCTGTAGAAGAAAGGAACCAGGAATGAGCACCACATTTGGTTCATATTTATTCTTCACAGTCAAGGACATTTCAATAGAAGAACTACTGTCCCTGGGAACAGAGCTGCAGTTCTGTCTGCACACCAGGGCACAGGGCGCTCCCTGTGGCAGGGTCTCCCCTGGGGCCCCCATCTCACTCCAGGAGAGCTAAAAGACAAAGTCAGAAAGCTCCCAAGAAGCAAGCATTTAGCAGAACAATTAAGCTGCTGACTGCAATACCCGCATCCCTTATCAGAATGCCTGGTGCCAGGGCTGGCGACTGCCCAGTCCAGCTTCCAGCTAGTGCACTAGTGCTTGGGCCCCTACCATCCACCTGGGAGGCCCGAATGGAGTGTCAGGCTCGTGGCTTTAGCCTGACCCAGCCCTGACTATTGCAGACATTTAGGGAGCAAAGCAGCAGATGGAAGTTCTCTCTGTATCTGTCTCTCTCTCTTTCTGCCTCTCATTAAAGTGCTATCTCCAGCCCCTATGCAATGAATAGGATGTCTGTTAAATAAGTCCATCTATTCACCTAAAATAAATATCAGGAATAATTGTTTAAAATTCCCAGGAAATCCACCTGCAAGTGCTGAGATCCCATATGGGCACCAATTCATGTCCCAGCTGCTCCACTTCTAATCTAGCTCCCTGTTTATGGCCTGGGAAAGCAGTAAAGCCAACCCAAAGCCTTGGGACCATGTATCCACTTGGGAGACCTAGAAGAACCTCCTGGCTTCAGACCAGCTCAGCTTCTGCCATTGTAGCTACTTGGGGAGTGAACCAGCAGATGGAAGAGCATTCAGTCTCCCTTTTTCCCTGTAAATCAGCCTTTCCAATTAAAAAAAAAAAAAAACTTGGGTCCAGTGCAGCAGCCTAGTGGCTAAAGTCCTCACCTTGCACATGCCAACATCCCATATGGGTGCCAGTTCTAATCTTGGCAGTCCTGCTTCCCATCCAGCTCTCTTCTTGAGACCTGGGAAAGCAATCAAGGACGGCCCAAGGCCTTGAGACCCTACACCTGCGTGGGAGACGCGGAGGAGGCTCCTGGCTTCAGATTGGCACAGCACCAACCACTGCAGCCACTAGGGAAGTGAATCATCAGATGGAAGATCTTCCTGTCTGTCTCTCTTCCTCTCTTTCTATCTGACTTTCCAATAAAAATAAAATAAAATCTTTAGAAAAAAAATGTTTTAATTCTCAGTAAAAAATATAGAAACACACGAACTAAGGATTGAAGGTTTCTCCTTTCTCAGCACTTTCCTTGGCACAAGGCAATCCCACAGGCACCAAGGCACATCCAAAGGCCACCAAAGTGGGGAGGGGGATACACGTGAGGCACCTTTGATTTGTCCTTAGTCCCACCTGGTTGGCACTTCTCCCACACGGGGATGCGAGTGTCAGTTCCACAGCAAACATTCACCCTGATCCCTCCTCACCGTCTCCGCTCACTCAGACATTCAGTGGCTCCATGGCCAGCGTTTCCAGCGGGGAAGGTTCGTGGCAAAGGGCGCAGGTGAAGGGCCGGCACTGGGGTGCAATGGGTTAGGCTGCTGCTGGCAGCCCCGGCTTCCCAAACTGGAGCACCAGTTCAAGACCCAGCCACTGTGTTTGCACTCTGGCTCCCTGCTCGCTCCTGGGAACGCAGCAGAAGGCATGGCCCCAGTGCTTAAGCCACTGATGGTCACATAGCAGGCCAGAATGGAGCTCCTGACTGCTGGCTTCCACCTGGCGCAGCCTGGCTGTTGCAGCCAATTGGGGAGCAAATTAGCAAGTGGAAGCCTTCTCTCTCTCTCTCTCTCTCTTATAAATGCATAAACAAACTTGGAAGAAACAGCAGCAGATGAGAACACGTTCATGCCTCAGGCTTACTACCAGGTGGTGTTTTAAACACAGGCAGGACAGAAAAGAAGCTGTTCATACTTTAACAGCAATAAAATCACCGTGAAACATCAAATGGTACTTGGAATCTGCACGAATGTGTTTTCCTGGGGACATTTTCATCTTCCTTCTCCTAGTTCGGAGAATGCACTTTTTTTTAAGCGCTCAGCTGTGCCCTCTAGTGGCCAAAACAATTTAGACTTGGGCAGCCATGATGGACTTTGGCCAACCTGGAGAATGTGAGTGTGTCCTTTTTAGGGTTGTTCCCGTCCCCCACTTTCCTCCTTCCCCAGTGTCTCATTAACATTTATTAGTCAGTATATAAGGAGTGTCAGGCCGCCAGTGATGGTGTCTTCATCCCTACGGGGGACAGGTAAGGAAACAGGAATGAAACTGGTTATGACAAAAAGGAAAACGCAGGGCGAGTGAGGGATGGGTGCTGGCTCACAGCCAGGGCACAACGTCTCAGAGACACGGAGCAGGAGCCTGCGGTGACCCTGCTTTTCCTTGGACCGTGGAATGAACTCTAGGAAGATGGAAGCCGAAGCCGAATCCAGGAAAAGAGCATGAAAAAAACGCAGCTGTTCTCCACATGCTCTCCCCCTTGTTGTGGTGGGTTACAGCCCGGGAGCCATACAAAAATGAATTAAGAACATCGCCACCGGCTTTGGAGGAAACACAGCAAGGCAGAGCAGCAGGGCCTGGCTGGAGGCCGTCTGGCTGCACCATCCACAGATAGAAAAGGTAAAGGTTAGAAATGGTACAGTGGGTTAAGCTGCTGCCTGTAACATCAGCATCCTATATGGGTGCACCAGCTCGAGCCCTGGCTGCTCTGCCCTAAAACACCTGGGAAGGTTGCAGAGGAAGGCCCAGTGCTGGGCCCCTTGCCATCCACGGGGGAGACCAGGATGGAGTTCCTGGCTCCTAAGTGAAACCTGGCTCAGCCCATGGCTATTGCGGGCATTTGGGCAGTGAACCACCAGAGGGAAGATTTCTCTATCCTTCTATCTCTTTCTGTGACACTTCAAGTAATTAAACCGCTAAATACGTGCCTTGACAATGACCTTAAGCAAAAGACTCAAATGAGTTTTGCGAGGCCTGAGGAAAAAAACTAAGTGTGGCCAGCAGGGGGCGACTGGAGCTCAGCACGGGCAGGCAGTGGCCGTCTGTCCTCCCATGCCGTCTCGCCAGAGAGCTGAATGAGGCAGTGTGCCAGACCAAAGGGCTGGCTTCTACTTGGGCATTTTGTGACACCAGAAATAGAAGGGGTAGAGTCAGGAGACATGGGAACTAACTTCTCACGGCGCAAGCGTGTTCCATCACTCCCGCCCTGTTGAATATTTTGATCACATCTTGTATATTATAGAGAGCGTGTTCGATGCACCTCTGAATAGCAGTGTTTAAAAGACAGGGCAAGTCCATGGAATTCCAGAATTGGTCTGCAAATACTTCTCTTTTTTGAGATTGATTTTTATTTATTTGAAAGGCAGAGTTACAGAGAGGAAAAGTCAGAGATAGGAACCATCCAACTGCAGCTTCACTCCCCAGGTGGCTGCAATGGCTGGCGCTGGGCCAGGCTGACGCCAGGAGCCTGAAACCTTATCCATCTCCCATGGAAGGCAGGGTTCCAAGGACTTGGGTCATCTTCCACTGCTCTCCCAGGCACATTAGCAGGGAACTAGATCAGAAGCAGAATAGCCAGGGCTTGAACCAGTGCTCATAGGGGGTGCCAGCAGTTCAGGAGGCCGCTTAACCTACTACACCACAAGGCTGTCCCTGCACACCCTGCTTGACAGATGGAATAGCTTTGAGGCAGATGAAGCAAGTCTTTCTCTCTACCCAGACTTCCTGTTTTGTGGGTTTTACCCAAGGTTTCCCTCTGTTTTCTCCCCTATTTTCCCACAACCTCTTCCGAGGTCTGGAGAAGCGTCGTTTCCACTTCAGCTTCAAGTTTCTCTCCCTCCACCTCCTGGGAATTGGTCCTCCCTAGTGCTGGAGGTGGGGTGCTCGTGGCTTCCTGACCCCGCCTCGCTCAAACCATCCAGACCCACCACTGCCTGGGATGCCCACGTCCCGTGAGTGCCCAGTCGGACTCCCATCTCCACATCTGTTTCCTCCTCATGCAGTCCCTGGGAGGATGAACGTCCAAGCACTTGGATCCCTGCCACCCGTGGAGGAGCCCTGGACTGAGTCCCAGGCTCCTGGTGTCGGCCTGGCCCAACCCTGGCTATTGTGGACATCCAGGAAGTGAACCATTAAATGGAAGATCAAGGCCTTTCAAATAAAGCGAATACACAGAGAGGGGCATTTGGCTCAGCAGCTAAGAAACTAAGACCCTGCTCCGGACACCTGCCTCCTGTCTCAAAGTGCCTGAGTTCAAGTTCTGGCTTCTCTTTCAATTCCATCTTCCTGCAGATGTGCAGCCAGGAGGCAGCAGTGATGACTCAGGTACCTGGGCCCTGCCACGCGCGTGGGAGACCACATGGGTTGCATCCCGGGCTCCTGGCTTCCTGGCCCAGTGCTGGCTGTTGCCAGCCATTGGTGAGAGAACCAGCAGAAGGAAAGATATCTCTCTGTCTGTCTCTCTGAGTTTCAAATAAATAAGTTTACCATACCCCCAATTTTTTTTTTTTCATTTGTACTCTTCCTCCTCCATCTTCTCAAACTCTTAGGAAGGATTTCTTTTCAATATTTTCTATCAGAGCCCAGAATGCAAGGCACTGTCAGGCCCAGGAAGCAGGACTGGGCAGAAAACCCAGGAAGCAGACCTCTCCACCACCTCGCCTTGCCCAGCCTCCACCTGGGGCCACCAGGAGAAAGGGGTGTGACCAGGGACAAGGCAGCGTCTGTCTGTACCACAGGCACCTGCAGGAACCGGCAGGAACTGGCAGGAGCTGGCTGCAGGTGGCTGTCCTGTGGCTGAGTCCCAAGTCTGTCCCCACAGGGATTCAGATGGTGCCCTTCCCTCTGCAACACACTCTGCTAACTTCATTTTCCTCCCCAGCTTGTGAGTCTGCCAACGTTGTCTGGCCTCATCCCCTCATTCCCTCTCCCCCTGTACCGTGGGCACTTGCTTGTTCTTACCTTATGGCAGAAACTGTGGCCCTCATCTCCCTTTTTCTCCCTGCTTTCCAGCCTTCTCAGTAACCTGTGTCCTCCTGGTGGTACGTGGATGTTGGGAAGCCTTCCCCAGCCCATCCTCCTCTTCCTCCACACCCCCCAGGGTGATCTCAGCCACAGTCCAGGTTTCAATTCCCATTTATACGACCACTCTGGGCTCCACTCTCCAGCCCACCTTGTCTCTTGAGCCTCCAGGTCTCTCATCTGCTTGGAGGCTGTCACCTCTTCGCCAAGCCTGGCAACCCTCTCTTCTCCACCCTGAAGGAGGCCTGTGCAGGGCCTGTGCAGGGCCAAGGGGCCCTTGGGACCTGCTCCATTGAGTTCCTTTTCTGGGCAACTAACCTTGCTCACTCCTGTTTGGGCATGTGGATGAGCAATGTCAAGGGCTCCGGAGATGGAATCCCACGCCATGGATACAGAAATAGATGCCAGTGCTGAGGCCAAAGAGCCATGCCCATGACTTACCTCACCAGGTGTGAATTTGTGATTCAGCAGGGCGGGAGGGGATGACTTTGTGTTCCTCCTGAGGGTAAAAGCCCCTGACAATGTGGGTTTTTTCTTTTTAAATTTTATTTATTTTTATTGGAAAAGTTGAATTACAAAGAAAGAGAGAAAGATCTTCCATTTGCTGGTTCACTATCCAAATGGTTACAACAGCTGGAGCTGAGCTGACTCAAAGCCAGGAGCCTGGAGCTTCTTCCAAGTCTCCCATGTGGGTGCAGGTCCCAAGACTTTGGGCCGTCCTCCACTCTTTTCCCAGGCCAGAAGCAGAGAGCTGGATGGGAAGTAGAGCAGTTGACACACAAAATGGTGCCCACATGGTATCCAGCACTTGCAAGGGGGAAGATTAACCAACTGAGCCATTGCCCCAGGCCCAAGCAGGTGGGTTTTATTTCCAGCTCTCCACAGCAGTCATGGCTCCCTGACAGTTACCTGGCATAAACGGAGCATGCTGCTTGGTGCACAACCCTTCTGTCCTCCCAAATCGGGGAATAAGAATCAAACAAGAGCCACATTCCCCCAGGACAGGACCAGGTGCCAGACGTCCCTGTCCTGAGGAACCTGAGGGCTGGTGGCAGAGCTGAGTCCCAAGTCTGCAAGGGCCACAAAGACCATGGCAGCAGCAGAGTGTCACAGGGTCCAGCACGGGGAGGAGCATCTCTGCTCCTGCCGGGTCCTTCCAGTGTCATGGGCTAAACCTAAAGGAAAGCTCAGATCAAAGGGAGTGAGCACAAACAAGGCACACGGATGACACATGACCCACACGCGAGGGAATAGCAAATGGCAAAAGGCTGTCAGAAGACCACAGAATCAGTCAATAACAAGGAGATAGTTTCACATTCAGGGACAAATACTGAAAGTGTGGAACTGTCCTGGGAGGTGAGAGAGAGCCAAAATTCTGGGAAAGTGTACTCAGGTGGCCTCAGCACCAGCCTGGACAGGGAAAGGCCAACTGCCTGCCCCCTGTTCCTTGCCCATGCCCCAGGTGGGTGGCAGTGGCACCTGGAGGAGGCTGTTCTGTGTAAGAAAGAGCCCACTGAGGACCTGAATCTGTCCCCCTGGTCTGGGGACCACGGTCTCTAACCCACGTGGGTCCCTCCATCGCGGAATCCAGTGGTGACTAAGAACACACGAGTCATTGGCACCAAATGCAGGACCCAAGAGTCACAAAAACAGGAATGTTCTGGGCCTGCTGGATTTGCAGAGTGAAGCTTGTGGCAAATCTGCCCAGCCGGCCTCAGCAGGAGAGATGGGGCTGGCTGGGAGCAGGGAGGGAACTCCATGCTTGCTACCACCCACCAGGCCATCTTAGCTTACAGGAGAGAACCCTGGAGCCCAGAGACTCCCTGTGGCTGAGCCTGGCATCCCAGAGGCCTTGGCAGGGTCTGAGAGTGCCAGACACCTTGCACATCTTTGTGAATTTTGCGTCTGGGTGTTATGTAGGGAGACCCGCTATGAGGCCAAAACAGATCCGACACCATTTTTCCAGCCCTAAACAAAATGACACACAAGTTGTGCTAGTTAAGTTTGTGTTTGGTTTTCTAGGATCAAAAACCCAATGCAATGGCCTAGCGAGGCATAAGTGTACTTTTCTTGCACATCTGGAAGAGTTAGGGGTGTGGTGGGGGAGGCAGGGGGCATCAAGTGTAGTTAGTTCTGCTGCAGCCTGGGACACCGGCATCCCCTGTGAACACAGACTTCAAGTCACACCTGCTCCACTTCCAGTCCAGCTCCCTGCCTCCCTTGAAGGCAGCAGATGATCCAAGCACAAGCGTCCCTGCCACCCATGTGGAGACCCAGACGGAGTTCCAGGCTGCTGGCTTTTGCCTGGCTCAGTCGTGGCCATTGCAGCCATTTGAGGAATAAACTAGCACATGGAAGCTCTCTCTCTCCTTCTCTCTCTGTCCATGTCTCCCTCTCGTTGTACCTGTTACTTTCAAAGCGTAAATAAATCTTTAAAAAGCAGCAGCCTGGGGCTGGTGGTACAGGGCTGGCCCAGCTGCCTGACACCCTCCCCAGACCCTGTCTCCTGCAGAATGTCTCACATTAGTCTCTATGTGTCGAGGGTAGCTGCTCCACAACCAGGCATCACATCCACAGCCTAGCCAGAAAGCAAAAGGGAGGAGTGGAAGGGGTGGACGAGTGTTCTGACTCAGCCATATGATTTTTTTTTTTTTGGAAGACTTATTCTTATGTATTTGAAAGGCAGTTTTGGCTCTGGCACTGTAGCCTAGCAGCTAAAGTCCCCACCTTGCACATGCCAGGATCCCATATGAGTGCTGGTTCATATCCAAATAGCCCTGCTTCCCATCAGCTTCCTGACTGTGGCCTGGGAAAGCAGTCGAGGACGGCCCAAAGCTTTGGAACCCTGCACCCACATGGGAGACTTGGAAGAAGCTCCAGGCTCCTGGCTTCGGATCAGCTCAGCTCCAGTCATTGCAGCTGCTTGGGGAGTGAATCATCAGATAAAGATCTTCCTGTCTGTCTGTCTCTCTCTGTATATCTGACTTTAAATAAGTAAGTATTTAAAAAAAAAAAAAGGTAGAGTGACACATGTTGGTAGTAGGTCGCCCAGCACCTGGACCATCTTCTGCTGTTTCCACAGGCGCATCATCAGATCACAGCTGGGACAGGAGCTGGACCCCATGTGGAATGCCAGTGCAGTTGGTGGGGCTTAACTGCCTTAACTCCCACAGTGCAGGCGGCTATTAATTTTTTTAAAGGTTTATTTTATTTGTATTGGAAAGGCAGATTTACAGAGGGAAGGAGAGACAGAGGAAAAGATCTTCTATCCACTGGTTCACCTCTAAATGCCACAACGGCCAGAGCTGAGCTGATCCAAAGCCAGGAGCCAGTAGCTTCTTCCATGTCTCCCATGGGGGTGAAGGTTCCCCAGGACTTGAACTATTCTTCTTTCCCAGGCCACAAGCAAAGAATTGGATGGGTAGTGGAGCAGCTGGGACATGAACTGGTACCCGTGTAGGATCAGTGTTTGTAAGGGGAGGATTAGCCAATTGAGCCATTGTGCCAGGCAGGCCCTTGATTTTTTTTTTTTTTTAAGATTTATTTATGTATTTGAAAAGCAGAGTTGTAGAAAAAGAAACAAAGAAACACAGAGGAAGATCTTCTATCTGCTGGTTCACTCCCGCACAAATGGCCATGTTAGAGTCCAGGCTAAAGCCCCCGGACGTCAGGGTGCAAGCTGGTCAACCCCCAGAGAGCGGCAAAGAGTCTCACTGGTAATGCAAACAGCAAACTGAGTTTATTGCACCAGCATGCTGGGGTCAGACTGCACTTGGGGCACGCAGGCCAGCCAAGCAGCAGATGGACCTCGAACTAGCCCAAGACAGAAGATTATATAGGCCCTTTTGGGCTGAGAAATACATGAAAAGTAACAACTTTAGACATGTTAATTTTTATGGCCTTTAAGCACAGGCACTCTGTTCCGTTCCCATACCCATTACCTATATGGCTCATCCCATTCTCACACCCTTATCTTCCTCCTGTTCCTGGGACAGGAGAAGAATTGCGCCTCCCTCTGCCCTCCTGCCACAAGGTTGCAGGGCCGCAAGGAACAGATTTATCGCTAAAGCAGAATCCTCCCAGAGTCCAGGCGCCTCCTGGCGTAGCAAAGTAGCAGTTTTCTCAGCACAAAGAAACCCAACAAAAATACTCCATTCTAGCATTCTATCATATTCTAACATAGCATTCTATTATTCTAACATTTTATCCACACTGTAACATCTACAACAGCTAGGGGTGGAAGCCAGGAACCAGGAGTTTCTTACGGGTCTCCCATGTGAGAGTTAATGTACTTCTTTCCCAACTACATTAACAGGTAACTAGATCAGAAATGGACAACCGGAACTTGAACTGGTGTCCATAAGGGATGTTAATGCTGCAGGTAGCAGCTTAACTGGGGCTGGAGGGTAGAGGTGCTGAGTAAGGACCTGGAGAGCGACTGAGGAGGAGGTAGTCCCAGGCATGCCCCCATCTAAGGAGCAGGCACCTGCAGGGATGCACGAGGCACACGGGGAAAGCCTGGGTTGTGTCCCTTGTTCTGGCAGCCCATGCCTGGAATCCATCCTCACCCACTGGTGAACCGTGTTCAACAGAGGTGTGTCCTGGGGACGCGGGGGCTCTGATGAGTGATCAGGAAGAGGCAAAGTGGGCAGATTCAGTACCACAGCCTCTTTGCCTAGAGTCCCCCTCCTTCAGACCTGTGTTACAATGGCAGCTTCAAGATGTCACTGGACTCAACAGCTAACTTAGCCTGCTTAACCAACTCTCTATGGTCATAACTGAATCAACATTTTAAGGTGAGTTTAATGATTTCCTAATTTCTGAAGACTAGAGACTGTGACCCCCACAGATGAGACACCAGAAAACTCATCTCACTTGGGTGCCACCATCAGAAGTCATCTGCCTCTAAAACATGAGGGATGTGTATTGTGGCGCTGCAGGCTACACTGCCACTTGGGACTCCTTAAGCCCATATCAGAGAGCCTATTTCAAGTGTGCTTACTTTACTTCAGATCCAACTTCTGGCTAGTGAGTCTGGGAGGCAACAGATGATAGTTCAAGCATTTAGGCCACTGTCACCCATGTAGGAGACCAGGACAGAGTTCCAGGTTCCTGCAGTCAGCCTGGCATATCCCTGGCCATTGTAGTCATTTGGAGAGGGAGCTATCAGATGAAAAACATATCTCTCTCTCTCTTTCTCTCTCTAACTCTGCCTTTCAAATAAAATCTTGAAAGAATCAGAGAGAGGGACCAGCTCAGTAGCTCAACTGGCTAATCTGGCTAATCCTCCACTTCCAAGCACAGCGTCACACAGGGGTACCAGTTTGTATCCCGGCAGCTCCACTCCCCATCCAGCTCCCTGCTTGTGGCCTGGGAAATCAGCAGAGGACGGCCCAAAGCCTTGGGACCCTGCCCCCACATGGGAGACCCAGAAGAAACTCCTGGCTTTGGATTAGTTCAGCTCTGGCCATTTTGGGGAGTGAACCAGTGGATGGAAGATCTTTCTCTCTGTCTCCTGCTACTTGTATATCTGTCTTTCCAATAAAAATAAGTAAAGCTTTAAAAAAAAAGATAAAGAAAGGAGGGAAGAAAGAAACAAAGAAACAAAGAAACAAAGAAAGGTAGATAGATCAGGAGCTCTTGATTCTCCATTTGAAATACGTTTACCTCTGGGGACAGTAGCCTTGGGAGAAAAGCAAAGGGCACACAGTTTTTGTCTCTTCCTTTCCCTGAGATCATGGGCACAGCTTCCTGCAGACACGCACACACACAGTTGGGAAGCTGCGTGATGGACTTGAAGCCACTGCGTGGGTAGGAATAGTGAAATCCCAAAATAGCACAGCTGGCAGCTTCAAGGGGCTTTTTTACTACTCACAGTTCCTGGAATTCTGGGTGATTACATCTTGGAAAGCCAGCAAATAAACAGCAAGCATGAAATTAAGGAATCAGAGTTGGGGAAGCTCAGGGAAGTAGATGTTACTCTTAGGCTGTGAGGAGAGGACAGCAGGACCAGGGGGCCACACACACCCCCCGCCCCCACCTTGTGACTCGGGGCCTGGGAACCTTAGGAATCTCAGGCACCCAGGTGCCTGGCACTTCTTCAGTGGAATTTCCCCAGTTTGTTGTAGTTGGCAAAGTTATAAGCTTGAAAAAAAAAAAAAATGGCTTTCCCTTAACCTTCCGTGCAGGTAGGAGTGCCTGTGTGGGTTTCCGCACATGCAATGTCATGCTGACTCACCTCAATGAGATTTCCAGAAAAGTGCTTCCCTGGCATTGACTCAACCAACCCCTTGGGCCTGTGACTCCGCCCACTTGCTCCTGCCAGGGGCACAAAGCTGAGGGCTGAGCACCAGTCATCCATTCACACCTTCTACAGACACCTGCCAAGTATTGGTTTCAGGTCTGGGGAGTTAGCAGGAAAAAAAAATGATAAAAACAAATTTTTAAAATTTTCAGGCATTAAGGAGCTTGTAGTATGGTGAGGGGAGATAAATTATAAACAAAGGGGCTCCGCGCGATACCCCAGTGGCTAAAGTCCTCGCCTTGCGTGTACCAGCATCCCATATGGACGCTGGTTCTCATCCCGGCGGTCCCATTTTCCATCCAGCTCCCGGCTTGTGGCCTGGGAAAGCAGTCAAGGATGGCCCAAAGTCTTGGGTTCTTGCACCCATGTGGGAGACCTGGAAGAATCTCCAGGCTCCTGGCTTTGGATCAGCTCAGCTCCAGCTGCTGCAGCCGCTTGGGGAGTGAATCAACAAACAGAAGCTCTTCCTCTCTGTCTTTCCTCCTCTCTGTATATCTGACTTTGCAATAAAAACAAATAAAACTTTTTTTAAAAAAATTAAGAAATCATAAACAAAGGTATGGGGCCAGTATGTGGCACTGCAAATTAACCCACCACTTATAACATCAGCATTCAAAATCAAAGCACCTGTGTGAATTCCAGCTGCTCCCCCTCTGATCCAGCTTCCTGCTGATGTTGCAGGAAAGCAGTAGATAATGACTCAAGTGCTTAGATCCCTGTCACCCATATGGGAGATCCTGATGGAGATCCAGGCTCCTGGCTTCAGCCCAAACCAGTCCCAGCTTCTCTAACCTCTCTCTCTCTCTCTCTCTCTCTCTCTCTCTGTCACTTTGCTTTTCAAATAAATAAAATAAATATTTTTTATAAAACATGGTAACTGTTAGGGCAAGAAATGAAACAGGAAATGAGACACTCGGTGCAAGGTGGAGTGAGCCAGGAGCACAGTGGCTCAGCAGCTGGGTTGAGTGGCAAGGGGAGGCAGCCGGGCTTTGCTGCAGCTGGGTGCAGTGAGACACAGACCCAGGGCTGATGACAATGATTGGGCATTTACTCACTGCTCACCAGAATCAGGAAGTAGCCACCTGATGTCCCGTGCTCAGCTGGGAGGCAGAGGGAACAGGTGTCAGTAGGTGAGAGCAGGTGAGAGTGGCTCCTGCTGCAGGCAGGGACAGGTAAGGCAGGGCAAGCAGGTTCATGATTGAATCATTATAGCTGGCTTGAGGAGGTTGGGGATTTTCTCGGGATGTCCAAGACGAGGTTACAGTGGCCACAAGAACAGAGCTTAACAGAGAAGGATGGCAGAGGCAGATATGAGCTGCAGACTGGTTGGCTTGTAGGTGGCAGCCCAGGAAGGGACTCCTCTTCCACTGTCAGCGAGACCCCAAAGTCAAAGCCGCAGAATAGAGACGCTAGGAAATGTGGTTATCACACTGGCTTCCTGCCTGTTCTCGGGGCTCTTAGGCTGTTGGAACCTCTGTCCCCACTTCTAGATTTACTTTAACCTCTCCCATTTGCTTATGCCACCGTCCTTCAGGTTTGCCTTAGTAGCAGTGAATACTGTCCCTCACTGATAGCGACCTTGAAACAAGATTCTTTAACATGGCCATGGCCTCCTCGCCATTTGTCAGCTCTTATTCATGCAAATGCATTGTTAGGCACAGGAAAGGAACAGCAAGACAAGCAGTGGGTTCTCGAGAGACTAGCTGCTCTCATCTGTGCACACACACACATACTCACACACAGTACACCCACTCACACACACATGCACTCACTCGCACACATGTCACGTACATATAACTCACGCAGTCACACACATGCACCCAGTCATGCAAGCACATGCATCCACTCGCACACATGTCACACACATGTACCCACTCACACAATACACATATCACATACCACTGCAAAAAAAAAGATCATTTCCTCCTGCAATTGATTCATGGATTCCTTTTTAATTGTTGCATCATTCTTGGAAAGTAATGTAATCATGGTAATTAGCATTCCCATCACCTCAATCATTTATCATTGCTGTGTGTGGGAAACTTTTTAAAAAATCCCCTCTTGTCATTCTTTTGAAACACATAAATTGAGTCTTCACGGGCTTTTCCTGAAGATTGAAGACCGGAACTGTCTCAGAAGTGGTCCTGAAGTTATGGAATCTTCTAGCAACATGTTGAGTACTAACTTCACAAGAACAAAAATAGGGAGGAGGATGTGTGGGGACAGAGGGATGGGAGGGGGACCTAAGGCTCAGCTACCGGCAAGGCAAAGCGAGAAAATCAGCAAGAAAACGAGTTGAACAACAACCCACACCCCATGCCCACTCCACCGACTGTTACCAATTATTAGTAAAGAATTTTGGCCTTGCGATGTTAGCCACATTTTTTAAAAGCTAGAAATCTGGAATTTTATAGAAAATCACTAATTCTTAAGTTGGAGATTGAGGGTAGGCATTATGGCTCAGTAACTGAAGCCACTGCTTGGGATGCCAGAATGTTGCATCAAAGGGCCAGGAATACAGCCCCACCCCGCCTTCCAATTCGGCTTCCTGCTTGTGCATCCTGGGAGGCAGCAGCTGAGGGCTCAATGCTGGGTCCCTGTCACCCACAAGGGGAGCCCCACATAGATGTCCAGGCTCCAGGCTTCAGCCTGGCCCCACCCTGACTATTGTAGGCGCTTGCGGAGTCCAGCGGTGGATGGGAAGATGGATTTCTCTATCTCCGCAATTCCTTCTCTCTCTGTAACTTTGCTGTTAAATAAAAATAATAAGAAGGCTGTCGGGGCCCAACTGAAAATGTGCAGATCTGGAGTATCCAGGATGACGTGCTTGGAAAGTTGCAAACAGGAGCTGGGTCTAGATTCTGACCCCATCCCACTGTGCTGTCTGAAAACCAAATGGAATGAGACAAGTAAGACAGAATTATCTCAGGAAACAAAACAGAACCATTGTCACCCACATGTGACCACTTTTCTGTATTTAATTTTTAATATATTTTAAAAGATTTATTATATTTGAAAGGCAGATTTACAGAGAAAGAAGGAAATACAGAGAGTAAGGTCTTCTACTGGTCTACTCCCCAAATGGCCCCAACAGCCAGAGCTGAGCTAATCCAAAGCTAGGAGCCAGGAACATCTTCCAGGTCTCCCATGTGAATGCAGGGGAGCCCAAAGACTTAAGCCATCCCTTACTGCTTTTCTAGACCATAAACGGAGAAGTGGACCAGAAGTGAGGCAGCCGGGACATGAATTGGCACTCCTGTTGGATACCGGTTATGGACAAAGAATTAACCTGATACATCATAATAGTTCAGGCCCCTTCCAGCCACATGCCCAGCACTTGCCTACAGGCTCCACCACTTGCCCCCAGCACTTGGCTCTCTTTCTCCCAGGCCTCCTCCCTCCTTTCTCGTGCAGTCACCCAAAAACTTGCAACAGGGACCCAACACAAGGATAAGCAACAGCATCCCAGAGCACCTTTCTGGCCACAGATCGTAATACTGACAGCTGGTGGGCTCCACTGCCCACCTCTGAGCTAAGCAGACCTGAGAAGCATCGGGGGTGATGGCCAAGGGTGGTCTTCAGATGGGAGAACGAAGGGAAATAAGGTCTACTGTGAACCTTGCATTCTGGAAGCAGCCTACTCAGGGATGTTGAGTCTGAGTTCAATGCCATAAACAAATCCTACTGTTGCCCTTAGCTTGAGCTTCTCCCTCATGGAAATAGCAACCTCCGCCCACGAACGGGTCAACAGTGGATGACTGAGTGTGAAGCGCTTGTTCAGCCCTGGCACCTGGCTGTGGGAAAATATTCCAGGGGAAGGAGCAGGCATGGCAGATTGGGATCTGCTGGCAGCTGCATGAGGTGAGCATCCAGGAGGACAGGCTCCCATCTCAGCCTACTCCTCCTTCCCTGACCCAGCCTTCTCCGGTCTTTCATAATGTGGGAGTCAAAAGCAGGGGTGGAAGGAAAACAGGAAGCAGGAAACGCTCACATCATCAGCAGAGGCAGCTCCAGAACACGCCAACATCAGCCTACACCTGCCACTTCTCCTCCCCGATCCCATGGGGCACCATAGGCAGTCCGAACACCTGCAGGAAGTCCAGCTGGAATCACTTGCTAGGCAGGCCTGCAGCACACTCTGTCCAGGCCCTGAAACCCACCCCCTACTTTGAACTCCCAGAAAACTGTCTGCAGAAGTCACATGTCCAGGAAGGGGAAAGAAGCAATGGGATGGGACCTAAAGACCGCAGCTGAGCAGCTGGGAATGGTGATGCTCGTCCAGGTTAGTCCAAGCCAAGCAAGCCATAAGAGGAAGAGTCCAGCTGAAGGGATAGGTCAGGGAGAGGAACTGATAATACCAAATTTGAGCTGTCACATAAAAAAAATATAAAAGTTACCACACAGTGTCTGGTGCAGTCACCTAGCGGCTAAGGTCCTCACTTTGCACGTGCCAGGATCCCACATGGGCACTGATTCTAATCCTGGAAGCCCCGTTTCCCTTCCAGCTCCCTGCTTGTGATCTGGGAAGGCAGTCGAGGATAGCCCAAAAGCCTTGGAACCCTGTACCCACATGGGAGACCCAGAAGAGGCTCCTGACTCCTGGTTTCAGATCAGCGCAGCTCCGGCCATTGCTACTTGGGGAGTGAATCAACAGACAGAAGATCTTCCTCTCTATCTCTTCTCTCTGTATATCTGACTTCACAATAAAAATAAAATCTTTTTAAAAAGAGTTATCACACAGAATCTTAAAAAAAAAAAAAAACCCACACAGTATTAGGAGCAAACAAGTGACTTCTACAATTAGAGAAGGGAAGAGGCTTTCACAACTGTTGTTAACTGTATGACCGCATTGGCGGGGAGCGGGACAATTAATAAATCTGACTACATCAAAATAAGAAACGCTATGCTTTTTTTTAGTGTGTGTGTGTGTGTGTTTTTTTTTTTTAATTGAAAAAGCAGATTTACAAAAAAGAGAGACAGAGAGAAAGATCTTCCATCTGCTGGTTCACTTCCTAAGTAGCCAAAATGGCCAGAGCTGAACTGATCCAAAGCCAAGAGCTGCTTTGGATCTTCCACGCAGGTGCAGGGTCCCAAGGCTTTAGGCCATCTTCTGCTTCTTTCCCACACCATCAGCAGGGAACTGGAAGGGAAGTGGAGCAGCCGGGATCTAAACAGGTACCTGTATGGAATCCTGGCACATATAAGGAAAGGACATTAGGCACTAAGCTATTGTGCCAGGCCCTATTTTAAAGAAAAAAATTACTATGAGCAAAGTAAAATGACAGATGGCAAACTTACCATGGACAGATGGCTAACATCCTTAATAGACAGCATATCTACAAATGGAGGTAAAGAACCTGTTTAATTTAAAAATTGGACAAGGAATATAAACCGCTTACAGAAAGAAAATCAGAATGTAAAGGAACTCACAACACATGAACAGATGTTTAGCCTAGCTTCTACTTAAAAAAAGAAAAAAAAGGAAACATCAAAACTGTACAAAAGGAACATTTAACTATCAGATTGGCGAAAGTCCCAAAACTTGTCAGCACACTTTGCTGGCAAAGCTGCAGGGGAACAGGCACTCTTGTACACTGTTGGAGAGGATGCAGGGTGAGGCAACCGCTGTGGAGGGGAATTAGACTGGCAACTGCTAGCAGGGTTAAATGTGTGCTTCCTCTTTGAGCCTGCAAACCACTTCCAAGAATCCAGTTCGGAAAAAAAGTCACTGGCGAAGTGGAAACTTATTCGCATAGGTTATTTACCGCAGCCCCTAGGCAAAATCAAATACCAGAAAGGACCCAAATGTCTAATAACAGGAAGTTGACTGAACTTGAATATTAAGTATTACAAAGCATTAAAAAAAAGGTGGGGGGGGGAGATAAAGAAAATGTTGTAGCACAATGGGTTAAGCCACAGCTTGAGAAATCTACATCCTGTATCAGAATGCCTACTTAGTCTCTGCTCCTCCACACCTCATGCTGCTAGCCTACCTGGAAGGCCACAGCTGACGGTGATGTGGCCTTGGTCCTCCCTTGGTCCTTGCTACCTACATGAGAGACCAGGAGGGAATTTCAAGCCCCAGCTGTCACAGAATCAGAGCATGGAAGCATCCTCCTCTGCCCCTTCTGCTTTTCAAATAACATAGCATTTCTTTACATTATTATTATTATTATTATTATTATTATATTTTGATGATCTTTACATAGTTCATTAGGGCACAAAGGGTCAAGGGCTACAGGAAAGTAGATAAGACCATTGTTTCCACATTCTGTTTTTTCCTTCTTAAAGATATCATTTCTTCAAAAGTAAGAAAAATCATTAAAAAGATTTAAGGAATATCTCAGAAGAGGGTTAAGATATTCTTGAGGCCAGCAAGGTGGCATAGCAAGCTAAGCTTCCACCTGTGGCATCAACATCTCACATGGGCACTGAGTCCTGTCTCAGCTGCTCTACTTCTAATCCAGCTACCAGTTTATGGCCTGGTAAAGCAATGGAGGATGGCTCAAGTCCTTGGGTCCCTAAACCCACTTGGGAAATCGGGAAGAGGCTTATGGCTCCCAGTTATGACTCTTGCAGCCCTTTGGGGAGTGAACCAGTGGATGGAAGGCGTGTGTGTGTGTGTGTGTGTGTGTGTGTGTGTGTGTGTGTGTGTTGTGTGTGTCCTTCTCTCTGCCTTCCAAATGAAAAATAAACTAAGTCTTAAAAAACTTGCTAAATATTGGTCAGTCTGAGGACTGCTGAGAGGAACAATCGCAATGACCCAAAGTATACTGAGCATGTTTAAATCTCTGATTTCATACGCTATTTTTTTAAGACTTATTTTTTTATTGCAAAGTCAGATATACAGAGAGGAGGAAAGACAGAGAAGATCTTCCGTCTGATGATTCACTCCCCAAGTGAGTGCAACAGCCAGAGCTGAGTCAATCTGAAGCCAGGAGCCAGGAGCCTCTTCTGGATCTCCCACACAGGTGCAGGGTCCCAAGGCTTTGGGCCATTCTCAACTGCTTTTCCAGGCCACAAGCAGGGAGCTGGATGGGAAGTGGGGCTGCCGGGATTAGAACCAGTGCCCATATGGGATCCCGACACGTTCAAGAAGAGGACTTTAGCCACTAGGCTATCGCACCAGGCCCTCATTCGCTATTTTGAAAATGGCCACTTTGGGTGGAATTTAGATTGTCAAGCCAGCAATTGAGAAAACGGTGGTACAGTGACTCAAACGCTAAGGCTATCTTCCCCATTGGAACCCTAACTGACCACATGGAGATTAAAGCAATTTGCCTTGCAGTCGTAGTTCATCTAGTAAAGGAACAAAGAACTGATGGGACTCGGAAAGCACCATTTTGTGACTCCTGATGAGACACCAGGCTAGTTGAGGGTCACCATTGGCTTCTGACGTCATCAAAAGAAACACCAGCAGGGAGTGTGACTTCCCATTGGACGTTCACTGCAAAAGTGAACGTTGAGCTGCAGTCTGATCAGGCTTCGGAGCGCAACTCCCAAGCAGGTCAGGGAACACAGGCATGCCTGCCGAGGGGCAATCAGCAGAGCCTAGGCTGCCATACTGTAAGACTTAAAAAAAAATGTGGTTGCTCCTACACATACATTGCAAAGGGTGGAAAGAATAGGCTAGAGAATGTACACATTAACTGTCTAACATCTGGACTTTATTTCAATCCTGATTCACAGAAACACATTTACATTGAAAATATGAGACATTTAGGGGAATAGGGGTGGAGAACAAGCCTGCAGGTCCCAGATTCCAGGCTAGATTTCCCACTGACTTGAGCCCAGGAATCTCAGCTATTTTAAGTAAAGGTTATATCAAAGGCCCAGACCACAGGGCTGCTTCTGTCTCTCTTTTTCTTTCTAAAAGGCCTTGTCCCAGCCACCTCTCCCTGCCCTTGATCCCACCAGGCTCAGCCACCACCAGGAGGGCAGCAGGAATGTGGGGCTCAGCAGCCAGAAAGAGGGGAGGCGCCAAGCCTCTGGGAGTGGTCCAGTTCTGGCCCAGATGCAGCATCACTCAGGATGTCCCCAAACTAAGCAGATGCAACTTGATGCTTCTAGTGCCAATTGGGCCTGTGATTTGGAAAGAGAGGTGGTCGGGACATTTCCCCAAATACCAGCACCCAGTGAAACTGCTGTGGTCGGTGATGCACTAAGCGCCCCTGTTTTAAATAAAGGTTAAGTTTTGCTTCCCGATCTGAGTGCTCTGAAGTCAGGAGATCCAGAAATTAGTCATTGCCCCACCAAAGCCTACAACAGCCTCCCAAACCACCTCAGCCTGCCCACATTCATTTACTTCTTTGAAAAAAAAAAGGGGGGGACAATTTTTAAAAATTTATTTATTTTATTTGAAAGTCAGAGATATAGAGAGACAGGAAGAGATCAAAAGAGAAAGATCTTCCATCCACTGACTCACTCCCCAAATAACCCCAATAACCAGAGCTGAGCAAATCCAACACTGAGAACCAGGAGCTTCTTCTAGATAGCCTACACGGGTGCAAGGTCTCAAGGCCTTGAGCCATCCTCTGCTGCTTTCCCAGGCATACCAGCAGGCAGCTGAATTGAAAATGGGGCAGCCAGGATTAGAACCAGCCTCTATCTGAATGCCTGTGCCACATGCAGAAGCTTAGCATACTACACCACATATATCAACCTCAAGAAGAGATAAGCAATACCTCACATGTCTAAGACTAGGACTCAGTGAGGTGTTCTCCTAAGCTCCTTTACTGCTCTGAGCTATCTAACATTTTGTAGGTGACTCAGACCAAGTACTCCTTGTTTCAACAAAGGAGGAACTTAAGAGAAATAGAAGGACCCAAGCAAGAGACAAACATGGGCACGTCGGGAGACCTGGACACATAAAGCCCAAGAAGCTACAGCAGAAAGCCATTAACACTCATTAAAACATGATGCTCCAAATTGGTTTTTTTAAATTGTTTTTATTTATTTTGTTATTAACTAGTAGGAAGGCAGAGAAAGATCTTCCACCTGCTAGTTCACTCCTCAAATGGCAAGAACCAGGAATTCAACTGGGGTCTCCCACATGGACAGCAGGGACCCAAGTACTTAGTCATCAACCTGCTGTCTGCCATGGTGCATGTTAACAGGAAACTAATCCGGAACAGAGTAGTTGGGACTCAAATTCAAGCATTCTTTATCATTTTTTTAAATATTGATTTATTTTTATTGGAAAGGCAGATTTACAGAAGGAGACACAGAGAGAAAGATTTCCATTGGCTGGTTCAGTGTCCAAATGGATGCAAATGTCAGAGCTAAGAAGCATAGGATTGCCCCTGAGCGTGAATTCCCCAGGAGCCTGCTGAGCTGTGACCCCCCAGCCCAGGGTTTTTCCACCTCTCTTTCACTTTCACAGTTCCCTCTGTGTGACTGGCTGACGTTGACATTTGCCTTGAGAGTGCCAGGTTTGCCAGTTGCTTTATCCTCACAGGGTTTTTCCTCTGTGTGAGTTCATTGATAAGGGACACTGGCGACCTCGGCCAGACCCAGCTCCTCCAGTACTGAACTCTCTGAGGGGTACTGATAGGTGGTCTCCAGGGCTGTGGTGGGAGGCTTGCCTGTAGACACCCACGCTCTCACTGGCAAGTTCTGAGTCCTGCTAAAGACTGATTCCTGCAAATCTTTTGCAGAAAAATTTTACCTTCCTTCTTTCCATTGATAAGGCTTTTTTTTTAAGACTTATTTTTTATTTTTATTACAAAGTCAGATATACAGAGAGAAGGAGAGATAGAGAGGAAGGTCTTCTGTCCGATGATTCACTCCCCAAGTGACTGCAATGGCCGGTGCTGTGCCGATCCTGAGCCAGGAGCCAGGAACTTCCTCCAGGTCTCCCACACAGGTGCAGAGTCCCAAGGCTTTGGGCCGTCCTCGACTGCTTTCCCAGGCCACAAGCAGGGAGCTGGATGGGAAGCAGGGCTGCCGGGATTAGAACCAGTGCCCATATGGGATCCCAGCACATTCAAGGAGAGGCCTTTAGCCACTAGGCCATGCTGCCAGGCCCAATAGGGCTTTTCTTTTTTTAAGATTTTTTTTTTTTTATTATTGGAAATGCAAGTATACAAAGGAGGAGACAGAGAGGAAGATCTTCTGTCCAATGATTCACTCCCCAAGTGACCGCAACTGCCAGAGCTGCACCAGGAGCCAGGAGCCTCTTCCAGGTCTCCCACATGGGTGCAGGGTCCCAAGTCTTTGGGCCATTCTTGACTGCTTCCCCAGGCCAAAAAGAGAGAGCTGAGTGGGAACTGAGGCTGCTGGGATTACAACCAGCACTCATATCCTGGTGCGTGCAAGGTGAGGATTTTAGCCACGAGGCTACTGCGCCAGGCGTGATAGGGCTTTTTCCTTGACTTGTTGTAGAGTGTAAAAGAGATCATCCCAGACAAGTCTAGGATGTACTAAGGTGTATCATTAACCAAGCGTGATGATGGCAGGGCCCACCAGAAATGAGCAAATGACAAGTCCACATGGCAATCTAGTCTGAATTGAAACCCTGAGAGGAACAAATGGTCATTAACGTGAAGTCCATCCATTAAACTGAAGACCTATGTCCCAGCTTCCCTTACAATATAAATTGTCCCAAGAGACAGGCAGTAAATAACCTGGACTCACTTAGAAAGCTAGACACTCACCTTTCCCTGACTTCTCTGTCCAGTTTCCATTACTGCTAGGCCTCACCTCTCCCGGAAATCTTGAAAGTACATAAATTAGAAACACAAATCATCTTTGTGTTTTTGCATCTCCACTGACTCACAGAAGCAGTGAACAGACAGTGAGGAACACACACAACAGGGGCCTTGCTCAGGAACTACCTGGCCTCAGGATCTCTGGAAAGCAGAGAGCAAGCAGGTACTGGGGAGGCCAAGAGTCAGAGTGCAAGAGCGAGGGAAGCACACAACCAAGAGAAAGATCCCTTCCATATCATGGGCCTTTATGGGGGGCTGTGAGCACAGTGGTCATGCAACAAAGCAATACTGCCCCAGTCAGGTTCCATGTGCTAGGTGAGTGTCATGTGGGCAGGAAGGACCAGGAAGGTGGGGAAGGTGTGGCTTTCAAGTTCATGACCCTGAACTAGCTGCCTAAGACCACAACAGAACAAATCCTCTGATGTCCACCAGCAAGATCTAACTTCTGGCAAATGTGGTTTGTTTTAAGGGATTTTTTTTCCCCACATTCTTTCATTGTCCTCAAAGGGCTTCTCATGTGTGACTTCTATGGTGCCTACTGATGCTTGAATTCTGGGGAAATGGTTTTCCACATTCATTTCTCCCCTCTGATGTGCAATGAAGAATACATCATCCCATTTTATTCCCTCAACAAGAGCTGGCATTGTGGCACAGTGGGGGGAAACCACCACTTGGGATCCCCCCATCCCACATCAGAGGTGATGGGTTTGAGTCTGCCCAGCCTGGGAGGTAGCAGACCATGGCCCACGTGCCTGAGTCTCTGCCTCCAATGTGGGAGACCTGGATGGAGCTCCTGGTTCCTGGCTTCAGCCTGGCCAGCCCTGGCACTTGGGGAGTGAACCAGTGGATAAAAGATCTGCCTGTCTTTCAAGTAAATTTTCAATAATAAAACAAGAAATTATATGAGAAAACTATAGGAATTTCAAAAATCCAAACATAATAATTCTAAAAGCAAGACCCCTAAGAGCTTACTAAGTAATGTTGACTCTACTTTCTCCCTCCAGGGCAATCCCTCCCTCCTCAGGAGAACATCAGATACCTAACAGTCACAGATAAGCACTGAAATGTCACAAAAGGGTACAAAAAGCTCCAAGGGACTATCCCGGTGTCACGTGGGATGGCCAAGGTCATGGCAGGGCCCAGGGCCTCAGAACACAATATGACATGGCAAGCCACCAGCCATGGTGGAACTATCTTAGTCCTGGTGTCTGAGAAGGTTTAAGCGTTGTCCCCAGTCCTTCCAAAAAACACAGCAAGATGCCTGAGCAACTATTCCTGAGTGATAGCAAAGGAATGCTGTAACACAAGCTACACTCCTTACCACTCCTGAAAGTACGGATCCTTGGGGCCAGCATGGTAGCCCAACGAGGAAAGCTGCCATCTGCCACCTGCCACGTCAGCATTCTATATTGGCACTGGTTCATGCCCCAGCTGCTCCATTTCCCATCCAGCTCCTGCTAACGTGCCTAGGATAGCATTGGAGGGTGGCCCAAGTGCTTGGGCCCCTGCCACCCACATGAGAGTCCTGGCTTTAGACTGGCATAGTCCTAGCCATTGTGGCCATCTGGAGAGTGAACCAGAGGATGGAGGATCTCTCTATCTCTCATTCTTTCTGTAACTCTGACTTTTAAATAAGTGATTTTTTTAAAAGTATGGTTCTTTACCTCTTCTACTAGTCTGTGCAGAAGTAAGCAGCATAAACCTTACTGCATCTGTGCCCGTAGCTTCCGCTGCCCCGACCGGAAACCCATGAGAAAGCTGTTCCCATTAACTTAGCCAACATGCACTGTAAAGCCGTGTGATTAACAGAGAGACTTCACTCTGCACTAACCCCTAATCACAGGATGAGTTATTTCAGTGACGCCACCCG
Organism: Ochotona curzoniae; assembly: GCF_017591425.1. NCBI lineage: Eukaryota > Metazoa > Chordata > Mammalia > Lagomorpha > Ochotonidae > Ochotona > Ochotona curzoniae. The sequence goes on along the minus strand of NW_024464993.1, from coordinate 428,489 downwards.
GGGAGCCGGGCTGTGTTCCTCCCGGGTGTGGCTGGATGGCTGTGGATGACAATGGTACATGTGGCATCTGTTCATCGGACGCTTCCGCAGGCTTCCCTTGTCCACGAAGACCCCCGCCTGGGGGAAGGCGCGTCTTTGTGCAGAGGCGCAAAAGGCTGGACCAACCGGCTTCCCAGAAGCATGTGTTTCTCCGCGGGTGGTACCGTGGGCGGGCACCTGTAGGCACCAATTTTTAAAAACACTTTGTTTCTTTATGAAAACCACCCGAGAAGGAAGCCGTTGGCTGGCGTTTAGCAATAATGTCTTCAGCCAGCAACCAGTGCGAGTGCGGCCGGAAACCCGAGTGAAAGTCGGAAGAGCCGAGGTTCACATGTGATGGGGAAATGCAAACAGGAAACAGGGCGCTCAACTTAAAGCCCCGAACCCCGGAGAAGCGTTTATGTTTCATCCCACGTGGAGATCCGCTGCAGCCTCAGGCCTCCCGGACTTCTCGTCCTCTGGTCTCCGGGTCAGGCCAGGCACTCCCCTCCCCGGAGTGTGGCTGCGAGATGGGCACATGACAGCCGTCCTGGCAGTAAACACCCTCAGCCGCCTGAATAGTAACAATTTCGGGGCTTTCCAGGACCCGAGCTCTCACTGGGCAAACAAGACCGAAGGGAAGGGATGGTGAGAGCACACAGCCAGCCTATCAAAGTCCTTTGGGATATAAGGGTGGTGCACATAAATAATAATAATGGCTATAATGTTTCAGATAATATATTCCCAATGTATACATCCCGTGTAACACATAGACTGAGTTATATGTATATAAGGTCAAATTCTATTTATGTAGAATTTATAGAAAACAATAGCCCAAGAAAGGGTAACAACCACTGTTCTCAAAACACAGGGGAAGTGACTTGCCAGACCTTGCTGGGTTAGGAAAACTCATCTAGTTAATGGTGTGCATGTTGGTGCTGTGGTTCTCGCACCTGCTGTTAGAGTATTGGAAGTTTCAGGAAAGCTGTTGCCAACCTGAACTCCTGAGCTAAAGAAGGGTTAACTACACCATACACATACACACTGACACCACACCTACTCACACACACAACATATACATCATATACAACACGCACATGCACACACCTATTCACATGCATACACCCTACATACAACATACCTACTGGTACTACTCACAGTCACACACATAACACATACATCACATACCACATGCATCTACTGACATACACTCACACAACACACATACACACCACACACACACCACATATATACCACTCATCACACATACCACACCTACCTGTACACGACCATACACACACCACACACACATACACACCACATTACCACATATACCACTCAACACACACATACTAGACCTACTCACACACAACCACACACCCCATTCACTACCTATCACACACATATACATCACACACCACACCTATGCACACACAACCACATAAACACACTATATGCCACACACGCACACACACACCACACATCCTTCTTTTCCTCAGCTAGCATCCCTCAATCTTTTGATCAGGTATATTAGAGCCTACTCCATGCTGACACTATGGACAAGTCCAATATGATCCCTGCACTTTCCTTCCTGACATGCCCCACTCTTCAACTACTCCTTCAAGGTCTCTCTTCCCGTCATCCTGGAACCTCTGTGGGGATGAAATGGCCTATCCTGTTCCCAACATGGCCAGTGACCCAGGCAGCTCCTGGTCCCTCAGACAATACCTGCTATTTGGATGTGCATAAACTAGACGAGGAGGCTTTCTCAAGTTAGGTAAAGAGACCCAGTTAACATGCACTCGGTTACTGGCAGCCTGTGAGGCCAAGCCTTGCCCGGGAGAGAGCAGTACCAGCAGGTGGAAGCCTACCTTGCCAACAGGACCCATCGATCCTGCACTTCAGTCCCACAGATCTTATTATCCACAGTAGGGACTGGAGGTTTTATTTGATCACAATCAATAGCTCTTGGGTGAGCCAACAATACCTGGAACCAAAGGCCACACACCACCAGCCTCCACTTCTCACTGTGTGGGAGTCCACCCAGAGATGGTGGCTTTCCCACTGTCCCCTGTAGGGCTGGGTCACACTCCTCGGGGTAAGAAGAGAAGGTGCTGGTATCAGACTAACACAGTAAGTTGGGTCATGAGATAGAGATTCGAGTTCTGTGCCAGAGGGAAGCACCAGGGTAGGTACGAGGACTGAGCCACGTCTGCATCTGCCTGGGGGCTACAGAGCAGAGCAACCCTGGACCCATGCCTGAGTCAGGTCTCTGTTTCTCAACTTTCAGAACTTTGCTTGACCCTATGCCTTCAGGGAAGTTCTGTTTCATTGTCCCCTGTCTTTGCCGTGCTGGTGGTCTGGGCTGTGGTGGTTCACAGAAAAAAAAAAAGGCCTGTATGTTTGTTTAATTGCCTAGTCCTTCATGTCAGCATCCTACATGGGCACCAGTTCACATCCCTGCTACTCCACTTCCCATCCAGCTCCCTACTTGTGGCCCAGGAAAGCAGGAGAGAACAGCCTCAAACCTTGAAAACTTGCACCCATGTGGGAGACTTGGAAGATGCTCCTGGCTTCAGATTGGCTCTACTTTGGCCATTGCAGTCATTTGCGGAGTGAACCAGTAGGTGCAAGATCTTTGTCTCTCCTTCTTGTCTGTAAATCTACCTTTCCAATAATAATAAATAGATTTTTAGAAAAGGGAGACAGGGACCCCTCTGTGGATCCCTCATGGGAGAGCCTGGAAGGCCAGCTTGTCCAAATCCATGCCTCTTATTTGACTCTTTCCATATAGCATCTCAACCTGAGGGAAGGAAGGAGGCTGTGTTTCCAGTCCTCAAATGAGATGACCCCAAACAGCATCAGAGTGAGCGCTGGAGACTTGCTCTTAGGGGCCAGGAGTTGTTCTGGTGTGCTCAGTCCCTATAGCCATGGTAATCTAGGGACTTCCCCGGAAGAAGGTTACCACCTGCAAGCCAGAGGCTCCCACCAGCAACCCGGGCCTCTCCAAAACCCCAGGTCCAAGGACAACTGTCCTGGAGTGGGTGTTTAGTGTTTCAGTCAACGTAAGAGCACCTGCGTTCAGCTCTAGGCTTTGGTTTCTGACTCCAGCTCCCTGCTGGTGCAGTGATGGCTCTGCTGGGTCCCTGCCACCCATGTGGGAGACCTGGACTGCATTCTCAGCTCCCAGCTCTGGTCCTGCAGGCATTTGGAGAGTTGGGCAGGAGGGGAGGGGAAATCTCTCTGTCTCTTTCTGTGCATTTCACAGCCTCCTCATTGTTTCTGTTTTTGTTTTTTTGTTTTTTGTTTTTTTAGATTGTCACTTTGTTCACCTGTGAATAACCAATGTTCCCTCTGTCATATACATATGCACACACTTCCTCATCTCCCAGGTAGGTCTCTGGTTCTTCAGTCTGCAACTAACAATTTGTGACCAGCTTTGTCTTCTTCAACATTCAGTCTTACCTCAAGGTCATGCTCTATTGGGTTGCATCTGGGATCTCCAAGAGAGTTCAGGACCATGATGTGCTGATAAAACAGCTTGTGGGGGAGGCGAGGAGCTGTAATCTACAGTGCTTCCCAATTTCCACAATATAACTACTCCCTCCAGGGACAATTTTCTAGCCACCAACAGTTTTAACAATCAGTTTGCAAAACTCCTAAGTATTTAGCCACCACCCTCTCCAGCTGTTCTGAGCCTGCTCCACACCTCCTGCTCTGGGGTGGGGGGCAGAGTCACCAGAGCCAGAGTTCCCCAGGTCCCAAGGCACCCTAACAAAGCAAATAATAGACCATGGGGACATGAATGGAGAAAGGACTCCAGACATCATTTCTGCCCCACCAGTTCCCCCAGCTCAGGGCACTAGAAAGGGAATGAACTTCAGTGAGTCAGGAAAGCTCTGGATTCAAATCCTTGAATGACTTTGGGAAGGTTTAAGGATCCAACTCTGGAAAATAGGATTGATAGAACCCTTCTATAAGATTGTTTCAAGGAGAATGTAAGATGCCAAACACGTATCCACGAACCAACTTTCTTTCTTTAGTGCCCACCCCTAGTTTTTCCTAGTGTAAAGAATTATTTGCCAAAGGTTCCAACAGGGGGAGCCCAAACTCAACACTGCCAATACGGGGGGCGGGAGGGGGGGGTGAGGGAAGCAGGCAAACCAACTCACTCCAGTTTCAGCTTCAGTGTAGGATCCCCTTGAGGAACCCAGTGTTCCCCCCAACCTCCCGCCTTTGGAGACTCAAATTTCGGCTGTGCCAGGGCAGTGCCAAGACTGAAGCTGGGAAGAGTTCCACTGAACTTTCCGTAGTTTGAGTTTCTGACACCTGGCTGTGTTCTCCTCTGAGATGACAAACTCTCCCCAGAACCCAAACTCACAGACCAAAAAGGGAACTCCACATCAGAGCCAGGGCAAGGCTACAGCAAAGCTACTCCACACACAGGGCAGGGCACGTAAAGCTCTCCCCATATGCAGAATGCCTCCTACAACACACAAAAGCCTTCCCCAATAGCTGCACCAAACATTCGTGGGGATTTATGGAGCCGCTGTGCAGCAGCAGGAAGCTGTGTATAGGTATCTAGAACTTCTCAACTACAAAACCACCATAGAAGGAAGTGGAATCTTGGTCTGTGTGGCTGCGGTAGGCGTGGAGAAGCCAGAGGCAGAAGGAACACAAGCCACTCAATTTGAGAAGTTGACTGTTGGCAAACAATGGAACCATCTGGGCAGTGCAGAGAGACACAGCAAATGGAACTTTATCGGAAAATCTAGTTCCTTGTAACAAAGAGTTTTGCTAACCAAGACAATTTCAGAAATTCAGAACTATAAAACATCCTAATTAGAAGCAAATGGAAAGATCTGGGTTGGAGCCCTGTCCGCTGAGTGACCTTTGCAGGTTGTTTGACCTTTCTGAATTGCCATTGTGCATCTGGTCACCATGCCTGTACGAACTGAGGGTCTTGTATGTGTCTAGCAAGGAACTAAGTGAATGCTTTGGAGAAAATGGTGAGCAAAAACACCAAGCGCAGTCTTTTTTAAAATTTTTTTATTATTATCTTTTTTTTTTTTTTAGTTTATGACCTCCTCATCTATACACTGGCATGCAAATGCAGAGGCAAGCAGATATGCTCATGCAAAAGCATGCAGTTAGACTCCTATCATGTGATGGACCAAAAAGCAGCTTGAAGCTGATAGAGACCTATATGTAAAAGCTAAGGCTATTAAATTATTGCAGGAGGACATAGGTGCAAATCTTTGTAACTCTGAATTCAAGGGTTTCTTAGCTATAATATCAAATGCACGGCTTGCAAAATTTAAAATAGATAAATTGCCATTTCATCAAGGCAGACATTTAGCCTTGAAAGTTAAAAATGCCAGCTGTGACTCCTCCAACCCATGTGGGAGTGCCTATGTTTGAAATCTGGCTCTGTTCCCATTTCTAACTTCCTGGGAGGCAGCAGGTGATGGCTTGGGTGGTTGGGTTCCTGCCAACCTCTCCAGCCGGGAGATCTGGAATGAGCTCCCAATTCCCTGCTTTAGCCAGGCTTAGCCCCAGACACTGTGGGCATTTAGGAGCCAGAGAAAGAGCCCTCTCTTTGCCTCTCATATTTAAAAAAAAAAAAAATGGACTTCATGAGCTTTGGGCGCTGGTGCTGTGGCATAGCATGTTAAGCCTCTTCCTGTGGTGCCAGCATCCAATATGAGTACTGGTGCAAGCCTGGCTACTCCACTTCCGATCCAGCTCCCTGATAACAGACTGAGAAAGCAATGAAGATTGGCCCTGTACCCACATGGGATACCCAGAAGAAGCTCCAGGCTCCTGCTTTGAAACTGTTCAACAAATAAACACAATAAAAAAAGGAAAAGAAAATGTGAAACTTTTGTGAATCTTCCACAGGAAAAAAATATATTTGCAAAGCAGGCAAGAGATTTATGTTTAGAATATACAAAGAACTTGAATAAGTCAATAATAGAAAGAAAATCCAATTTCAAAGTTGACAAGGAACTGAATAAACATTTCTTCAAAGATATACAAATGTGGCCAACAAGCACTTACAAAGAGCTCAAGATCACTGACTATCAGGGAAACATGTCTGAGTCACCAGACCACGGCGCGCACACCAGGACACTGGAACATCAGTAACAGATGAGGGAAGTGCACTGCCAGTGGGCAGGCCACACAGGCGGCTGTTCTAGAAGGCAGCCAGGCCCTTCTGCAGAAGGCTAACCCTTGGGTTACTTTATGAGCTGAAAGTTCCACTCCCAGGTAAATCCCCAAGAGAAAGGAAAATATCTGACCGTGAATGAACTTGTACGCAAATATTTCAACACTGTTCACAATAGCTAAACTGGGAGGAACAATGCAGGTGTCCATCAACAGACAGGTGGGGGAGCCACGTCATGAAGGAACATCCACAACCCACAGGAAGGAGGGACTGAGCCATGCAGCAGGGAGAGAATCCCTGAACACACTCTGCTGAGGGAAAGAGGCCACATACTACAAGATTCCGTTGATAGGAAATGTTCACAAGAGATGAACCTATAGGGACACCCATGCTGTTGGTGGTTGCCTAGGATCAGGCTAGGGGGTTGGGATTTGGAGGTCGACTGGAAGTGACTATAGAGCTATGAGCTTTCTTTGGGAGGGTGGCAATGAAATATTCTAGATTTGATTGTAATGCTGGTTCCACACCTCTGTGAACATACTGTAAATATTACATTTTACACCTTAAGAAGGTAAGTTCTATAGTATATGGATTATATCTTAACATAGTTGTTACTAAAGAGGTGATTGTACACTCATGTTCATAACAGCACTAATTACAGTAGACAGAAGGAGCCAGGAGTTTCTTGGCTACAGGGGCCCAAGCACTTGGGCCATCCTCTACTGCCCTCTCAGGCACCTTAGCAGAAAACTGGCCTGGAAGTGGAGCAGACAAACACAAACCAGTGCCCAAAAGGGGTGCTGGTGTCGCAGGTGGCAACTTTATTTTCTAAGATTTTCCTTTTTATTTGAAAGACAGATTTACAGAGAGATAAGGAGAAACACAGAGGTCTTCCATCTGCTGGTTCACTCCCCAGCTGGCCATAACAGCTAGAGCTGAGCCAATCAGAAGCCAGGAGCCTATAGCTTCTTCTAGGTCTCCCACATGGATGTAGGGGCTCAGAAACCTGAGCCATCCTCTCTGCTGCTTTCCCAAGTCATAAGCAGGGAACTGGATCAGAAGTGGAGCATTCAGGACTCAAATTGGTGCCCATGGGGGATTCTAGCACCTCAGACAGAGGCCTAACCTACTACAGCAATGTGCCAGCCCCACAGGTGATGACTTTACGCACTGTACCACAATACCAGTCCCTAATATACTTTTTAAAAGACGGTTTATATGTACTTGAAAAGCAGAGTAAGAGAGGGAGATTTTATCTATTAATCTGCTGCTCTAGTAGCTACAACAACCAGAATTGGGTTATATCAAAGTCAGGAGCCAGAAATTCCATCCCAGTTTCTCATCTTGTGGGTGACAAGGACCCACGCACCTGGATCATTTTCTGCTGCCTTGCCAGGTATGTCAGCAGGAAACAAGATAAAAAATATAGCAGTTGGTTCTCAAGCCGGCGCTCCAATATGGAATATCATTGCAAGCAACAGCATAGCTGTGCAACTTTAAAAAGGAAAAAAAATTCTGATACGTGCTACCACGTGGATGATCCTGAAGCCACTGCACTAAGAGTCTGTATGAACTATGTGGAGTAGATAAGTCCCCAGAGGAAGTACAGTGGTGGATGCCAGGAGTTGAAAGTGAGAAGTGAAGAGATACTGATTCGTGGGGGCAGAGTTTCAAGTGGGAGAAATGAAGGGGCTCTGGAGATGGGTGTGGTTACAGTTGATCAACAATGTAGATGTACTTCATGCAGACTTAGATATTGTTAAACCAGGGTCAGTGTGGCACATCAGGTTAAACTGCCACCTGTAACACCAGTATATTGAAATGCCAGTTCAGGTTCCAGCTACTCTGCTTCCAATCCAACTCCCTGCTAACGGACCTGCAAAAGCAACAGAAGATGGCACTTTGGGCCCCTGAACCCATGAGAGACTTCAGTGAAGTTCCAGGTTCTCAGGCCATTTGGGAAGTGAACCAGGAAGTGGGAGAGTTCACTTCTCTGTCACTCTCCTTTTCAAATAAATCAATCTTAATTAAAAAAAAAAAATAAAAGCACAGTAGTTTCTACCTTGTAAGGTCATCATGAGCTCACTGAAGAAGACAAATAAATGCATTGGGGCTGGTGCCATGGCACAGTAGGCTAAGCCTCAGCCTATGATGCAGGCATCCCATATAGGTGCTAGTTTGAGTCCAAGCTGCCCCTCTTCGACCCAGCTCCCTGCCTATGGCTTGGGAAAGCAGTAGAGGATGGTCCAAAGCCTTGGGGCCCTGCACCTATATGGGACACTCGAAGCAGGTTCCTGGCTTCAAATCAGCTTTGCTGTGGTCATTGTGGCCTTTTGGAGAATGAAACAGTGGATGGAAGATCGCTCTGTCTCTTCTTCTCTCTCTGTAAATCTACCTTTCCAATACAAATAAATATTAAGGGAAAAAAAGCTGCTGCTAATGAACACTGCTGAAGAAATGGCTATGGTTAGTGTCATTTCTTTTTTTTAATATCTTTAATTTTTTTATTGTTAATAACATTGTATAATGTGATACAGTTTTATAGGTGCTTGGATTTCCCCCGCTCCTCCCACAACCCTCCCCCCATGGTGCATAACCACAGTTCAAGTTCAGTTGAGATTCCTTCATTGCAAGCACATACCCAGCATTGAGTTCAGCATCTTATTGTCCTGATAACATTTAACGGCTTCTTGGGGAGGCCTTCCCTGGTCTGAAGGCAAAGCTAACAGAGTAAAATCCCAGTCAGTTAAAAGCCCCAACAAAACATCAGCAACAATATATAGTGTTATGGAATTGATTGACCTAGTATTGAGTAAATAATATGTTAAAAATAATGCAAGTTCAATTTTTTGAAACACATGTGTTGGTTAGTATCATTTCTTTCTTTTTTTTTTTTTTTTTTTTTTTAAAAGATTTATTTTTATTATTTTTTATTGGAAAGGCGGATATACAGAGAGGAGATACAGAGAGGAAGATCTTCCATCCGATGATTCACTCCCCAAGTGAGCCGCAACGGGTCGATACTATGCCGATCCGAAGCCAGGAGCCTCTTCCGGGTCTCCCACGCGGGTGCAGGGTCCCAAAGCTCTGGGCCGTCCTCAACTGCTTTCCCAGGCCACAGGCAGGGAGCTGGAAGGGAAGCGGGGCTGCCGGGATTAGAACCGGCGCCCATATGGGATCCCGGGCGTGCAAGGCGAGGACTTAACCACTTGCGCCACCGCGCCGGGCCCGGTTAGTATCATTTCTTACACACCAGTCCTGTAGAGGTGGTTTGGAGATGACTGAGATGGGGAGAGCAGGGATAATTTAGCTTTCTGTTGTAATCATGTATCTATTGGTTAGGTTTTCCACCAGCTAGCTGCTAAGCTTCTGTAATTCAAAGGAGTAAAACCACTAAGGCAGCTTGTGTTTCTGTTATTGATATGTATCCACGGGGGAGGCCGTGAGGCTGAGATCAACATTCTGCCCTTGGCCTGTGCTTGACCTCCTGTGTTTGTAACTCTGAGTGCAGTTTCTTCCACATTTCCTTTGCTTTGCTTACCGTTCTTCGGATCCACTCTCATGTACTTGAGTTTGTTAGTCCTAAGATCTTCAACTTCCCAGTGTGGTCACTCTGGTCCAAAGAAAAATGGAGGGGCTCCCTACTCCCCTTGGGTCCCCGCTCTCCTTGCCCCCATGTTCAGCTGACTTCCAGGAGAGGAATCTTCCTTGAGATTGGATTTCTCAGCCCGCTTTACGATATGAAGAGCCCCACTCTTCTGGAAAGCCAGAGACGGCTCAGAGCCTGTTGGGCCGGAAGTCAGCTTCCTGGGCCAGAGAACCCTGGCAGAAATCCAGAGAGCTGACGTCACCTGCTCCAGATGGCGGAAGCCATTGCCCAACCGCAGGAAGTATGTGCCAGCAACACATTTGTCTGTGACTCGCTCTCCCCAGAAAAGCATTTTCCTAGACAGGAGACAGTTGAGCAGCAGTCCCTGGTCTCGGAGCCACAGGGACGTGTGGTGCATGAGGCTGGCAGTGGCCCCCACTGACTAATAGCGTGAGAGTGGAGCACTGGACACGGAGTCAGAAGACGTAAGTCTGAGTAGGAGTTCTGCTCCTCCCCTGTGACCTTTGACACATCATTGGGTTTCATTCAGTCAATTTTTTTAAGCTATGAATAAGAATCTCTACCTCACAGAAACTCTTATTTTGAGGCCAGAGTGAGGTCATTCCCCTGAAGGATTCCATAGACCTGAAGTAGGATGGCAGGTGCCAAATGCTGCCTCAGTGGGAGCTGGGAGCAGCAGGTCTCTCAGGGAGGAGGCAGCAGACTGCCCTGGAGCCAGATGAGGAAGTGGGATGCAAAACCCAATCTCACTGAGCCTCCTTAGGTCACTATCTAATCCTGGCTGGTTAAAATTCCTGTGTCTCAGGGTTGTTGGGTGAGATTCTCCTCAGAAGTCCCCTAGAACCATCCCCTCCTACCATTATCATCACCATGTGCAGAACTCTTCTCCAGGCCAGACCTTGGGCTAGACGCTCAGCTAGTCTCAGGAGACCTCACACAAGAACTGCTGCTCCAGCCCACCATCCACACAGCAGGCAGAGTAGTGTAGCTAAAATCTCACTGTGCCCCTTCTCTGTTTGACAATCCCAAATCTCCCCTAGGAGGCCCTACCTCCCCCCCCAAAAAAAATTAGAATACACAGACAGAGAACAACAAGGAAAGCTTAGAACCAGACAGGAAACGGTCAGCATGGCCTCACAAATAGCTTACTAGGTAGGACACAAAGATTAGTTACTCCTCACTAAGGTATTGAAGATTTTTCTGCACAGCCCTCCTAAAACCGTTCTGCACTTCAACTGTTGACATAAGCCTTGTTAGAGTTATAAGCCAGTTTAGACTATCCTAAAATCTGCCAAGTTCAGTAAAATTATGCTTCAACACCATAAACTGCTAAATACTAAGATGAAAATAGACACGAGACAGCTGAATAGTACCCTATAGCCATTTTAAGATGTATAGGAGCTGGTTGTATATAAACTAAAATTGAAATGTCAGTGAAGTAGTCACAGGATGTGGTTAAGAACTTGCATTTTAAAATATATTGGTTACTCAATACCATGTCAAATAATTCCATAATGTTGTAAATTGTTGTTGATGTTATGTTGTGGCTTTTAATTGATCGGGATGATATTCTGCCAGCTCTACCTTCAAACCAGATATGGTCTCCCCCAAGAAACCATTGAATTTATCTGGACAGTAAGATGCTGGTTTCTATGCTTGGTATATGCTTGCAATGAAAGAATCTTGACTGAATTTGAACTTAATACTGCAACAAAGTGGAAGAATCCACCATGGGGGAGGGTACGGGGAGAGGTTGAAGGGAATCCCAGAGCCTATGAAACTGTGTCACATAATGCAATGTAATTTTAAAATAATAATAATTATTATAATAATAATAAAAGGAAAAAAAAAAAACAAATCTCCCCTAGCCCGTGCATCAGAGGTCTAACAACTTTTTTTAAAAGTGTTGTTTATCACATTTCATTTTATTGGAAAGGGACAGAAATCTTCAATTTAGTCCACCAAATGCCCACAAGCAGCACTGAGCCAAGCCGAGGCCAGGAGCCAGGAACCCCATGTAGATCTCCTATCTGCTACCTCTTTGGGTCTCCATTAGCAGGCAGTTGGATGAGAAATGGAGATGGTTCTCAGACCAAGCACTGGGCTGTGGGATGCAGGTGCCCCAAGCATCATCTTCATTACTGTGCCAAATGCTGGTCCTGTGGCTGACATCTGAATATGACCCTGGGTTGACTGGGATGGGCCCCAAGTTCCTCTTGAGCCTCATGTGCTGCTGCCCCACGCTCCTCACCAACCATTTGCTGCTTCTCACATCCACCTGGCTCTTGTTGCGTCTATGCCCAGCCTTCCCTCCTCTTTCCTGGCACAAGCTTGCCCTGGCCAATGCTCAGGTATTCCTTCAAGACACTCCTTCTCTGGAAAGCCCTCTCCAATGCCCAGTGCCCAGCCTGATTCCCCTTCACTTCCCTTACAGACACACCTGACCACACCCTAACTGTCCTCATCTGCCTGCCTACCTACCACCTTCCTTCCTTTCTTTGGAATGATGGGTTTGAAAGGCAAGTTACAGAGAAAAAGCAGGACACAGAGAGAAAAACTTCCTCTACTATTTCATGCATCAGAGCCAGAACTGGGCCAAACCAAAGCCTGTAACTCCACCCAGGTCTTCCACGTGGGTGATAGGTGCCAAATGCTTGGACCATCTCCTGCTCCCTTCCAAGGTGCATTCATACTGGTTGCCAATGTTGCAAGTGGTAGGCTAACCCACTGGGCCACAAGGCTACCTCCCGCCCCTTCCCAGCATCATCTATTAAACTCCAGGGCTGGGGGACCCTTGGAGGCAAAGCTGGCACTGGTCCTTGCTCAGCTATGAGCAGCACAAGCATAGTCCCGGTGAGCAGAAGTGCTTGGTGAGCACAGGAGGGAAGGCTGACAAGTGGTTGATCAAGAGCTCTGCTAAGCCAAGCTTAATGGGCCACCTGTAATAACAAATGGTGCTTGACTGGGCTGTGGCCAACAGCTCACCTAGATAGTTTCCTGGGTTCTGTTTGTCTCTGTTGTTCATAGGATCACTTGTCTGTCTCAAGCCTCCTTTGTACTTGTCTCTCCCTAGCCCTACACGTCACCCCTCCTGCTTTATCACTTTCTCCTTGCTCTGTGCCATGTCTCTGTACTCTTCCTCTCTCTTTGGGGGCCGGGTGATCTGTCTGCTATTATTTTTCTTAGCTAAACTGCTCTGGGGAGGAGGGTGGGAAAAAAAGAAAATCAAGTCTTATCATGTAGGAGAAGTTCCATTAATTCCTATAACCTTAATAATGGTGGCCAGCCTTGTGGTATAGTGGGTTAAGCTGCCACAGGTGATACGGTATCCCATATGAGTGCCAGCTTGAGTCCCAGCTGCTTTAATTAAACTCTAGCTCACTGCTAGTGTGTCTAGGAAGACAGCAAATGATGGCCCAAGTGCTTGGGCTCCTGGTTACCCATGTGGGATACCTGGGCAGAGTTCTAGGCTCTTGGTTTTAGAGTGGCCCAGCTATGGCTGTTGTGGCCATTTGGGGAATGAACCAATGAATGAAAAATCTATGTCTCTGTAATTCTGCTTTTAAAATAAATGTATTTTTACTAAAAATCTGGATACTGAATCTACAATGACAGACTGTGACAGCCCAGACAATAGAAAATGGCAACAGTAAAGCTAGGTCTTCGAAACAATTCTGGGATGTATCCATAACCTGACATTTGCTATAATCTTGGGTTCTTGGAAAGTCCCAAAAGGAGAGTGAAGTGCTTATTACAAGATAGTATCTCATTCTAGGATAAGATCCTGCCTTTCTTTTACAGCTCAGACAGTAAGCTGATAGCCCTAAATTAGTTTCTGTGCATGGAATTGGAAGGACCTGTTTGGCTGGCTCTGTTGTTCACTACTAGGATCATGCAGCTCTTACTGACTGGATAGTTTAAAAGGGCATGACGGGTAGCTGTGGTCCATGCCACTGCAGTTGATTGGACAATTTGTATTGTGCACTGATGTAAGTTTGGTTGATTAAATGATTTGTATCACGTGCCACTGCTCTCTTAGTTGATTCAATGATCATTGCTTAAAAACCCCTAAATGCAGCTAACTGGGGCTACTCTCCTCTTCCACGTGTGGTGGGATGGGACAGTCTGCTGGTTGGTGAATAAAGACTTCTGGGCTTGTAAAAGTCAGCCTCTGACTCATTTTTTTGGGTAGAATTTGTCAACTCGAAACAAAGACAACATCCAATCAGGCCACAGTGGGTGCCAGTAACACAGTAATACTTGTGGCTTTAGGCAATGAAGGGTTATTTTTGTTTCTACCACACATCCCTGGGGGCTGTCTGAGACCCTGCTGGGAGCTGTCAATTGTCCTTACTCCAGGACCTGCAATGACTGAGCAGCCACTGTCTAGAATGTTCCCATCCTAGCAGAGGAGGGAAAAAGCACACACTAGTTTCCAAAACTGTCACATGAAAGGGACATATTTAATTGCAAACTAAGTCCCATTGCCCTGTGAACTGCTGCAAAGCCTGTGAATGGCGGGGGAGAGTGAAGCACAATCTTCCTACACACCTTGGAAGGACAGGGCGCCCTAAATGTTTGGAGCAGGCCTGAAAGCCACAGTGATATTATGGTTCCACTGCAACAGGCACTTGGCGGAGCCCCAAGTGGCTTACGTGGGTTTTTGTTGTTATCTAGAAAGATGAACAAAAGCAGAGAGGGACTAAAGCCAAATCTTTGGTTCCTGGGACTGTGTTCTTCCCCACTTTGTTGGATTTTTAGGATGTCAAGAGCTTGTCTGCTATTTACTGCTGTCTGTGCCCTGCTGGGAGTCTGGGGTCCATAACACTGTTGGGGAGAGGGGGCCAAGCAGCCCAGCTTTGCCCACAGCCTCTGTGTGACATCTCGAGACAGGCACCAGAGCTCTTCCCAAGAAACTGGAAGACCTTCAAGTCCCAAGAGCAAACCAAGATGAAAAGACAGAGTGTAGTCCTTAAAAATTTTGCAGGCAAGAGGAACCTAGTTGATGAAAGTCAGGTGTAACCACTGCGGGGGTGCAGCGAGAAAGTAAGAAGGAGCTGCTCCTGGCCCAGAATGAGGAAATGGGAAGTTGCTGGGCTGAGGTCATGCTGCCTGCGTGGCGGTTAAAGGGATGATTACAAATGCAAACACCCAGACAATCAGGCATTCAACATCTGGACACTTTGCCATGTGTGCTGTTGGCAGTTATAGGTCAATGCAAAACAAGTCATAAACTCCTACATCAAGGCAAAGAATGCATATACCATAGAATACCCTGCCAAGAGAATGCAAAGACAAGGTCATTATAGAGGGACAGAATATCTACACATCACATGCTTAGCAAAGAATGTGTATGCTGAATTTACAGTACATTCTCAAAATGCAACAGTAGGGGGGCCCGGCGCAGTGGCGCAAGTGGTTAAAGATCCTCGCCTTGCACGCCCGGGATCCCATATGGGCGCTGGTTCTAATGCCGGCAGCCCCGCTTCCCTTCCAGCTCCCTGCCTGTGGCCTGGGAAAGCAGTCGAGGACGGCCCAAAGCTTTGGGACCCTGCACCCGCGTGGGAGACCCGGAAGAGGCTCCTGGCTTCGGATCGGCATAGTATCGGCCCGTTGCGCTCACTTGGGGAGTGAATCATCGGACGGAAGATCTTCCTCTCTGTCTCTCCTCTCTGTATATCCGCCTTTCCAATGAAAAAATAATAAAAATAAATCTAAAAAAAAAAATGCAACAGTAGGAAAATAAACAGCCCAATTTAAAACTGGAGAAAACAGCCTAATGGTTAAGATGCCCAAATGTCACATCATTGTGCCTGGGTTTGATTCCTGGCTGTAGCTTCTCGCTAAGGCAGACTCTGAAACACAGCTATGATTAGGTTTTTGTCACCAAGGTGGGAGACCTTGGACTGAGTTCCCAAGATTCTTGGCCCAGCCCCTGCTCTCACAGATATTTGGAAAGTGAACGAATGTGTACGACACACACACTCTCTCTTCCAATTAAAAATAAAACAAGGACCCAGCACAATGGCTCAGCAGCTAAACCCTCACCTTGAATGTGTCAGGATCCCATATGGGCATCGGTTCATGTCCCAGCTGCTCCACTTCCCATTCAGTTCCTTGCTTGTGGCCAGGGAAAGCAATGAAGGTTGGCCCAAAGCTTTAGGACCCTGTAACCCACGTGGGAGACCTGGAAGAAGCTCCAGGCTCCTGGCTCTAGATTGGCTCAGCTCTGTTCATTGCAATCACCGGGGGAGTGAACCAGTGTATGGACAATTTTTCTGTCTCTCCTTCTCTCTGTAAATCTGCCTTTTCAATAAAAAAGTAAATAAATATTTAAATAAATAAAACAAAATTAGGCAAAAAAAATTGAATAGAGATTTCATCAAAGAGAAATAAGGCAAGCATACAAGAAGATGCTCAAACAGAGGTGGGAGTGTGGTATAGCGGTTCAGATACCACCTGACATGCCCATATCCCATATGGGAGTGGCTGGGTCTAACCAGCAAGGGCTCAAGTACTTGGTTTGCTGCCACCCAAGTGGAAGACTTGAATTGAGTTCCAGGCTCCTGGCTTCAGGCAGGTGCAGGCTGCTGCAGGTATGTTGGGAGTGAAACAGCAAATGCAAGATTTTTCTGTGCATCTATCTCTGCCTTGGAAATCATAAAATACATACATCTTCTAAAAATATATTTTGTGTCTTTATTTTCATCTACTTGAAAGACAGAGCAAGAGAGAAACAGAATCTTCCATCTGCTGGCCCACTCCTCAGAGGACTATAACAGTTAGGGCTAGGAACCTAGAACTCCTGCTTGAGCCCCACAGGGGTGGCAGGAGCCCAGGCACCCGAGCCATTATCTGCTGCCCTTCAGACCACATGGGCAGAGAGCTGGGTCAGAATGGAGCCATCTCAAGGGTGGTTCAACCCACTGCACCACCTCAGCTGCACCCAAAGTTATATTTTAAATAAATATATAAGGACCCAGTGCAATGGCTCATTTGGCTAATCCTCCCCTTGCAAGCACCAGGATCCCATATGGGTGCTGGTTCATGTCCCAGCTGTTCCAGTTCCCATCCAGCTCCCTGTTTAAGGCCTAGGAAAACAGTAGAAGATGGCCCAAAGCTTTGGGACCCTGCAACTGCATGGGTCCTCGCCTTGCACGCCCGGGATCCCATATGGGCGCCGGTTCTAATCCCGGCAGCCCCGCTTCCCTTCCAGCTCCCTGCCTGTGGCCTGGGAAAGCAGTCGAGACGGCCCAAGCTTTGGGAACCTGCACCCGCGTGGAGACCCGAAGAGGCTCCTGGCTTCGGATCGGCATAGTATCGGCCCGTTGCGTTCACTTGGGGAGTGAATCATCAGACGGAAGATCTTCCTCTCTGTCTCTCCTCTCTGTATATCTGCCTTTCCAATGAAAAAATAATAAAAATAAATCTTAAAAAAATATATATGTATATCTTTTGGGCCCAGCGGCGTGGCCTAGCAGCTAAAGTCCTCGCCTTGAACATGCCAGGATCCCATATGGCCACCGGTTCTAATCCCAGCAGCTCCACTTTCCATCCAGCTCCCTGCTTGTGGCCTGGGAAAACAGTAGAGGACAGCCCAATGCTTTGGGACCCTGCACTTGCATGGGAGACCTGGAGGTCAATCCTGGCTCCTGGCTCTTGGCTCCTGATCAGCGCAGCACCAGCCGTTGCACTCACTTGGGGAGTGAATCATCGGACGGAAGATCTTCCTCTCTATCTCTCCTCCTCTGTGTATATCTGTCTTTGTAATAAAAATAAATAAATATTTAACAAAATATATCTTTAAAAATAAAAAATATATATGTAATCTTAGTAGCCAGCAGAAGCATATAACTCCATGATGAATTAGCATCACAGGATGGGTACAAGATCAGGTGACCCGGAGGTTTGAGCACGCACAAGGAGGGGTAGCAGGCGGAAATGCTGGGTTGGCAACGGAACTGTTCTTTATCTCCATTGTGGTGATGAGTGATTTTTCACTGCGTCAAATTCATGAAACTTTAAAGTAAAAAGTCAGCTTTACTGTATGTTAACTTTGAGAATGAAATACAAAAATTAAGATAAATGCTAGCTAAAATGTTCCAGTCCTTCCAGCAAGACAGAGGAATTCAGGGCCAGCCTAGCCCCCAGTAGGGCCTGGCAGTGTCCTGAGCCCTCTGTGCTTGCCACCCCCTTCCTTGTCCTGCCAGACCAGGGAAACCCACAGGTCACCCCTTTGTATGCTGGAGCTAAGGGACCCAGTCAGATTCTCCTGGGACAGAGGCAGAGGTGAGTGCTCCTACACAGAGGGAAGAAATGTTCTAGCACCGAGTTGGTCCTTCTCAGCTCACCCCACAGCCACTTATGAGTTGAGCTGCCACCAAGACAGGAGGACAAGAGATGCCCACAGCTGGGAGGCATCTGTGCCTTTCACAGCCCAGGTCTGGGTCCCACACTCCCTACTTCCTGAAAAAGTCTCCCTTTGTCCCGTAGTTTGAAGAGTGGAGTGACCTAATGGGTTTATTGCTTCTGTTGTTTTCTGAAATAAATTTTATTATACAAAAAAACATCTGACGAACGGTTTTAAGAAATTCAAGCAAAGAGCCTGGTGCAATGGCTCAATTGGCTAATCCTCCCCCTTCAAGCACCAGGATCCCATATGAATGCCAGTTCATGTCCCAGCTACTCCACTTCCCATCCTGCTCCTTGTTTCAGACCCTACACCCACGTGGGAGACCCGAAGGAGGCTCCTGAATTTGGATAGCCTATATAGGAGTCAACCAGTAGATGGAAGACCTTTCTCTTTGTCTCTTCTCTCTATAAATCTACCTAATAAAAATAGATGAATCTTTAAAAAATAATAAATAACATCCTATTTCTTAATGGACTCTCTTACACAATCCAGCTTCAGCCCTGACCACCACTGGCTGGAATTCCAATGTCTGACCTTCCCTTGGACCACACAAAGTGCCCAGGCTCATGTGGTTCTGCAGGACCACAGAACGGCCTGCTCCACTGGCTACGGCACTCAGCACAGCACATTCCTCACCCAGGCCTCTGGAGCCTCAGGTCAGGTTGCTCCACTGCCCCAGCTGCTCTGATCACACATGCACTGCATCAGTAAATCCAGCACAGAAACAGACAAAATGTAGCTTGAAGAGAGCCTGATGCTGAGACACAACTAGTAAAGCCCCATTTGAGATGCCAGCACCCCACATGGACACTGGTTTGAATTCCAGCTCCTCTACTTCCAATCCAGCTTCCTGTTAACAACCTGGGAAATAGTAGAGCCCAAGTGCTTAGGCCCCTGCACCTACATGAGAGACACGGATGAAACTTCCAGCTCCGGGATTCGGTTTGGCTCAAGCCTAGCTTTTGTAGCCACTTGGGAAAGTGAGGCACAATATGAAAGATCTCTGTCTTTTTTCCCCTCCTTCCCCTTCCCCATGTGTGTATATGTGCATGTGTGTCCCTCCCTATCTGTAACTCTGCTTTTAAAATAAGTAAATCTTTAAAAACACATGTTGATGATACCTGAGAACAAAGAGAGGAGGAGATGGCATGAGAAGGAGAGCATTAAGGCCAACACACTCCTAGGAAAGTCCCAGTGCACAGCATGTTCCTTAAATCTGCTTTTGCTTTCAAACCGTTGTTTATTTTCATTCACACTGGGTGACTTAGCACTTTGTTCTATTCCAGGGTGCTTGCCAAGGCTCTGAAAGTGCCCCGTCCAGAGTGCCCCAGCCCACATCCTGAAGAAACTAAACCACCAGCCCCTCTTCTCTAAGTCCCCAGAGGCGCCAGAGTCAGTCAAGGGGAAGGACAAGTGCCTTTGAAGAATGCCTAGCATGGGGAGTTTCCTTAGCATACCACCCAGTCTGATTCTTCTCATTTCTTCTAAAGTACACTAAAAAATCCAGACCACTTAGGGATCAGAAGTTCACAGCTTCAGGGAAACAAAAATCAAGAGGGAGAGAAGGCCTATTCACTCATCAGTGGCTTGCTGAATTGACTGCTGTTACATTAGCCTTATAACAGGGGCAGGTGTGCATTCTGTATCAGAATGCCTGGGCTCCAGCCCCAGCTTGGCATCCAACTCTAGCTTCCTGCCAGCACACACCCTGGGAGGCAACACATTCAGCCTGGTCCAGCCCGGATGGTGGCAGGTATTTAGGGAGTGAGCTGATAGGTGGAAGAGCTCTGGCTCTACCTTTCAAACAAAAAAGAATGAGTAAGTCAAAGAGCAACTCCCGATTTAAAACATCATAGTAAACTGTCCTGTCATATGACAGAATCCTTTAAATGTGATTGTCTGAGGACAGAGAAAAACCAATTCATACTCCAGCATAATCCTTCACGTATATACTCACAGTATACATTGGCTCTGTGAGCCTGAAAGATATGGTGGTCTTCCCACTAACAAGCCAGCAATGCTGCCACAGCGGACGCTAGCAAGGAATCCTGTGTGTCAATGCGGTCTGACCCTGTCTCCCCACAAAGCGTGTCAGATTGGTCAGGTTCAAGGTACATCCTAAAACCACCCTTGTCCCCAAGCTCCAGCCTGCCTTACCTGTGCCCTGGCCTGCCAGGGTCCCCACAATTGCTCCTCGGGTTGAATTCATCTGCTTGAAGGGATCACAGAATTCAGGGAAACGCTTACCCTTAACATGGCATCATAAAGGACATTAGGGGATTCAAATCGAGATGGGCGCAGGGTAAGGCAGGGGGAAGGGTGCAGGGATTAGGTCCTGTATGCTCTCCTGCTATCTCTGTGTCCCACAATTGTCACCTTTAGGAATTTTCTGAAGATTTTATTGTCCGGGAAGCACTCACAACTGCATCACAATGTGACTGAGCAAAAAAGGTTTGAGGGTAATTTGACCCTATGAAGCAAGGGGACAATTTGAAAGAAGCACCTGCTGCAACTTATCTGAGAGGAATCTTAAATCAAAGGACTGGGTGCTGCGCACATGGGCTGTGTCTGGTCTCAGCCACCTGGAGCAATCTGGCACAATCCCTGTTCTTTATCTACATATCCTTGCCTATTCCAAGAAACGCCCTCATTAAATGACACAGTGGCCTCTTTCCAGAGACAGTTCCTTCCCTATCTCTGAAGATGCTCTGAGTCTAACAGATTCTAATCTCCAATATGTTACCTCCTACCTAAAACCTGACTCTCCTAGCTATGGCATCGGCTGTTTGTGCTCTGTGTGATCCACAGACCCTGGCTGGAATTTGAGCGCTTGTGAACACTTCTCACACTTCCCGGGTTTAGGTCACTCATACTCTATCCTGAACACATCTTAGATTATACACCAGCATTCTGGCATCATCTGTGACACTGACACGTCTAGGAGTGGCAGTCCAAATTCCGGCTGCTCCATTCTGATCCTGTTCCCTGCTGACACACCTAGGAAAGCAATGGAAAATGATCCAAGTGCCTTCAGCTTCACTCAGCCCCTGCTGTCACAACTATTTGGATGTGAACCAGCAGATGGAAGACCTCTCCACACCCCAAACCCCCAGTAATACTGCCTTTAAAATAAATAAATAAATAAATCTTTTTTTTTTTAAAGATTTATTTTTATTATTTTTTATTGGAAAGGCGGATATACAGAGAGGAGAGACAGAGAGGAAGATCTTCCATCCGATGATTCACTCCCCAAGTGAGCCGCAACGGGCCGATACTATGCCGATCCGAAGCCAGGAGCCTCTTCCGGGTCTCCCACGCGGGTGCAGGGTCCCAAAGCTTTGGGCCGTCCTCAACTGCTTTCCCAGGCCACAGGCAGGGAGCTGGAAGGGAAGCGGGGCTGCCGGGATTAGAACCGGCGCCCATATGGGATCCCGGGCGTGCAAGGCGAGGACTTAACCACTTGCGCCACCGCGCCGGGCCCAATAAATAAATCTTTAAAAAAAAAAAAAACAGGCTTAGCATGATGACTCAATGGCTAAATCCTCACTCAATGGCTAAATCCTCACCTTTCAAGCACCAGGTCCTCATATGGTATCAACTCACATCCTGGCTGATCCATTCCCCATCCAGCTCTCTGCCTGTGGCCTGGGAAAGCAGTGAAGGATGTTCTGACACTGCAGTGAAGGATGGTGGGACCCTGGACCCATACACAAGACCCAGAAGAAGCTCCTGGCTCCTGGCTTTAGATTGGCTCAGCTCCAGCTATCGCAGACATTTTGGAGTGAGCCAACAGATGGAAAATCTGTCTCTCCTTTTCTCGGTAAATCTGATCTGCCCTTCTAACAATTACTTAAAAAAAAAAAAATACTTTAGATTCCCCTTTTCGGCAACACTGTTTCTCTCCCTCTAACACTGAGTGGCCCAGGGGGTAGGCATAGGAGGTCAGTCCTTCCACTCCCAGCCTGGCCCCCACGGAAGTGGGGTTTATCAAATGAGGGGAGTCAGGGAGGATAAGATAAAAGCTTCTGTATCTGGTCACGGGTAAGAGAAATTGCAATTCCTGTGGTCAGCCTTGAAAAGGAAGAAGAGAACAGGGAGAGAGGAACTTTGTTACCATGGCCCAAAGTGCCCTGCAACATTCCACTTGGGAAGTAACAAGGGCCGTGGGAGTGATGGGTCAGGAACCACGGTCCAACCAGACTGCTCCTGGGAGAGTCCTCACTGGAGGGCAGGCTCCTACTCCCCTCCTCCTCCCTCTGGGAGGTTCCAGACGAGGCCTGTGGCTTGCAGAAAGGGAGTACACGGGGCCCTCCGAAGAGAGGCTTGGGTCCAAATCAGGCACCACAACTTGCAATCTACCTGAGAAACTACCAGAGAGAACCTCAGGTGGGCAGAAATCTGCTGAGTGGTTACTACTAACAAAAGCTGACACTTTCAGATTGGCTGCTGGGTGCCAGGCCCTGGGTACGTCCTGGGACAAGGCATCCAATCAGACACGAGGAGGGGGCGGTGCTCAGAGCGATTCTTGTGACTCACACAAGAGGCAGGGCCTGAGAGACCCTAAGAATGAAGAGCCACAGGACTTGATGTAGGCTGGGCTGGGAGTCGTCAACCCTTGGAAACTGACATTGAAGCTGAGACTGAAGGAATGGACTGGTGGGCGTTTGGCATAATGGTGAAGACACTGTTAAACATGCCGATAACTCATATCAGTGCCCGGGGTTGAGTCCTGGCTACACTTCCAGTCCCAGCCTCCTGCTAATGCACCTTCTGAGAGGCAGCAAGTGATGGTGCAGGTCCTTGGGTCTCTGCCACCCACCTGGGGGCCTAGATTGGGTTCTCAGCTCCTGGCTTGGGGCTGACCCATCCCTGGCTGTTGTGGGCACTGCAGAAGTAACCCAGTAAATAGGAACTCACTCTAAGTCTATATGCTTGTATCTCAGACTCCCTCCCTCTCCTCCACAATTCAAATAAATACGATAAATGGGAACAGATTTGAGGGTGGCAAATCAGGGTACAAAGATGTTAGAGCTATGGAAGGGGTGGGGGCATTGGAGGAAGCTGATATTGTTGAGGAGCAGCCCAGGAAGAGGCATAGCCATCAAGAAATGAGTTCAGTGGGTCTCCCTGACCTAAAGCAGAAAAGGTTAGACATATGGGTCAAAAAGAAGGAAGTGTGGCAATAAAGCAGGAATCTGAGTTCTGATCTGCCTCACTGAGGAGCTTGTAAACACATCTCTGTAATTGGTCACCTTGAGTTCCGAGCTCTCAAAAGAACAGGCAGTTCTCCAAGAGTTCTGACTTGGTAGACTCAGCTCAGAAGTGGGCAAAAGTATAGCTCTGTCCTCCAGGGCTGAGTGGATTTTTACTTGTTAAAAACTAGATGGGGTGAGGGGAGGAAGGGGAAGAAACAAATTACAAGAGAACCAGACATAGAAACATAGAGGCGGAGTGGGAAAGGGAGCTTATTTATTTTTATTTTTATTTTTATTTTTATTTGGAAGGCAGAGAGAGAGAAAGGAGGGAGAATTCTCCAATTTCTGGTTTGCTCCTCATTTGCCTTCAACAGCCAAAAAATCCTGATCTCAATTCAGGTTTCCCATGTGGGCAGCAATGGCTCAAGTACCAGAGACATCATCTTGGGCTTTCCAGGGCACACATTAGTAGGAAACTGGGATTGGACACAGAGCTGGGCCTCAAACCCAGTCACTCCAGTATGGGATATGTGTATCTGAAGCAATGCTTAACTACTATACCAGTCACAGTCCCAGCAGTAGGGTTTATAAGAGGATGGTAGGCCCAGTGCAATAGCTCAACTCTGTAGCCAGTACATACAGATGCGGCTGGCAACACAACTCTCTAATCTTCTACCTCCAAACACCAATATCCCATAAGGGCACCAGTTCATGGCCCGGCTGCTCACTTCCCATCCAGCTCCCTGCTTGTGGCCTGAGAAAGCAGTAGAGGATGGTCCAATACCTTGGGACCCAGCACCCCATGTGGAAGACCTGGAAAAAAGCACTTGGGTCCTGGCTTTGAATTGGCTCAGTTCCGGCCATTGTGACCACTGGGGAGTGAACCAGTGGATGGAAAATCTTTCACTCTGTCTTTCCTTCTCTCTGTAAATCTGCCTTTCAATTAAAATAATAATAATAATCATAAAAATAAGTCTTTTTTAGAAAAGAAACAAGAAAAGCAAGCAAGCAAGCATAATGGCTTTTATCGCCACAACCCACCCCACCCCCCACCCCCGCCAAAAAAACAGATGCAGTAAGTTACACCGGAGGTCTTTATTTCAGCAAGAGAGGTGTCTATGGAGAGAAAAGGGAGCCAAAAGATAGATGGTAGGGAAAGAGAAAGAGTGTTCTCAGGTGGAAGACAGCACAGGACCACCTCCACATGGCAGAATGACCCATGAGGGAAATGGCTGCCCAGGGTACACAGCACTGGGATTTTATACATTTTAGGTGTGGGGGATGGGGAAGGCAGCAGCTCCTCAGTTTGCACATGTTTGTGACCCTGACATGTCATCATGGCGAATGTTGATCTTCTATGCAGATTCAGCATCGGAAACATTTGTGGATGACCTCAGCAAAGATAGCGTTGAGGCTAGTGAAGCTTTCTTCTGCGTTGGAGGCAGGAAGGAGCGATAGCACTGAGACTCGGTCTGCTGCTTGGTATTCCAAGGTTACCAGGTGTTCCTGGCTTGTGATAAGTTATTTTGTCCTCTGGTGCACTCAGCTCTTTCATGAATCACTTTTGCTCAGCCTAACAAAGCAGGGTCACCCTCCTCCACAGACTAGCTTAGAGGCCCTTTCTCCACATTGCACCTGACACTGAACTACCGCAAACTTGACCTCCTGCTCTGAATCCCTCGGGAGAAGACTAGGGACAAAAGTTGGGACTCCTGCCATGGAGCCCTGCACTATAAATTCATCCTGCCCACAGTGACTGACGACTTGTGTCTGTTAAGGCAATTCTAGGACAGAACCGAGAGGCCAGGCCCACAAGGTAGTCGCAGAATGGCCTCAGGGGGGACGTGCTGGGGGGGGGGGGAGGGCTGGGACATCAGAATAGGTAGGAGAGCCAATCCCGGACCTGCTGTCCATTCAGGGAGCCTGAATGGGCACCAGCACAGAAGGAATGAGTTCTTGCTAGCCGTGGTAAGTGCTATAAGGGAAAGTACTAACTACTGTGAGCGTATAATAGGAGGCCTCATTGGGGAGTAGAGGCAAGTTTTCTCTGAGATCGTGACCTTTATAACAATAAAGATGAATAGCTTCACTCTAAAAAGGAGGGAGGGAGCGGGGTCTAAAGCCCGAGGCAGGAAGGAGTCAGCAAGGAGGTTGCGCATGAACCCCCTTCCCTATGAAATACTAACTAACGTGAGCAGGACTTGAGTAATAGGATTATAGGTACTTTTCATTTTCTTTTGTATACAGTTTGCAATTTACCAAATTTCCACTACAAGCAATGTTGCGGGGAGGGAAGGCGGACACTATTAATTCAAACAATGTAATGAAGGATGTGGGGAAAATGGTTGTCCCTGGAGGATAGCTTCATTCCAGTGGGACTGGTGACCTAAGCAGTGAGTAATCTCTGTGTGGGGGAGGGCACATCAGCAGGCTGGGACAGAGCAGCGAGACTGACTCACACATGACATGGTGAAAATCGGGGTCCACTGAGGCCCACAAAGGTGAGGTGTGGGGCTGGAGGTGCCTGGAAAAGTCACCCAGAACTAGAACGATATTTCTTTCTTTCTTTCTTTCTTTCTTTTTTTCTTTCTTTCTTTCTTTCTTTCTTTCTTTCTTTCTTTCTTTCTTTCTTTCTTTCTTTCTTTCTTTCTTTTCTTTCCTTCTCTCTCTCTTTTCATTCCTTCTTTCCTTCTTCCTTTCTCCCTCCCTTCTCTTCCTCCCTCTCTTTCTTTCTAAAAGATTTATTTGTCATTTTTACTGGCAAGTCAGATTTCCACACAGAAAGAGAGAAGGATCTTCCATGGAGCTGGTTCCATGCAGACTGAACAGAGGAAGGATGAGGAGGCGAGACGTACCTCCCTCTCCGAGGCCTCAACAAGGCTTGGGGAGCAAGAGTAGACACCTATAAGGGTTGCCTTCCTCCTTCTCATCCTCCAAGCATCAAGGAGCTAGAAAAGTGCCGTGCTGCCTAACCCCCACAGCACAAGTGGAAGCTGTGGTTTCAAAGGTCTTTCCTGATCTTTAATTTTTGAACAAGAAACTACAAGCCTGAAGATTCCCATGAAGATGAAGTCAACAAGAAGGGCTGGGGTCGGGGGCCAGGGGCAGGCAGCATCTGGAAGTCTGATGTCAGTTCTGAGATCTGCTCCCACCCACTCCTGATCATGATGAGCTCCTCGCCCCCGACTCCCCCACACTTGGTCAGGATTTCCCTTTTAGGTTGCATGAGTCTGAGAGGAGGTGGCGTAGGCTGATGGAAACAGCCTCAGCCACCTGCCTCCATGGGCTTCCCACATTCCTGACTGATCATTCCACCTGAGCTTTTCCTGGCACCTCTCATTACTGCACACCTACCCAACACCTGGGTGCTGCCAGCTCCTTGCCAGCAGAGGCAGGTAAGGAGCAACTTCAGATTGGCCTTTTCCCAAGCTGAAGGCAACTTGAGGGCCTGTGACCTAGTCTTTGCCTGTTCCTTTAACCCACCGTGATAACCTAGTGGCTAAATCCTTGCCTTGCATGCATCAACATCCCACATGGGCACTGGTTCGTGTCCTGGCTGTTCCACTTTCCATCCATGGCTCCCTGCCTGTGGCCTGGAAAGGCAGTCGAGAATGGCCCAAAGTCTTGGAATACTGCACCCACATGGGAGACCTGGAAGAAGCTCCTGGCTTCGGATTGGCCCAGCTTTGGCCACTGCAGCCAATTGGAAAGTAAGCCAGTGGACACAGGTTTTCTCTCTCTCTCTCCTCTCTGAAAATATGACTTTTCAGCAAAAATGAGGAAGAAATTTTTAAAAGGAAGGAAGGGAGGGAGGGAGGGAGGAAGGAAAGAAGGAAGGGAGGAAAAGAAAGATCAATTGATTGTAGGGGACAGCACAATGGCTCAACTGGCTAGTCCTCCACTTCTAAGCACTGGTATCCCATATGGGCACAGGTCTGTGTCTCAGCTGCTCCACTTCCCCTCCAGCTCCCTACTTGTGGTCTGGGAAAGCAGTGGAAGATGGCCCAAGGCTTTGGGACCCTGCACCTGCATGAGAGATCCCGAAGAAGCTCCTCTGGCTATTAAGTCCACTTGGGGAATGACAGATGATCTTCCTTAAATCTGATTTTCCAATAATAATAATAAATACATTCTTAAAAAAGAAAGATTGTTGCATCATCACAAATATAGACTGCAAATCTTCCATGTACTGGTTCACTCCCCCGATGGCCACATGGTCAGAGATTAACTGATCTGAAGCCAGGAGCTTCTTTTTGGGTCTCCCATGTGGGTATAAGGGTCCATGGACTTGGCTTATCTTCTGCTGCCTTCTCAGGTCATGAGCAAAGAGCTGGAATAGAAACAGAACATCCAGGACACAACTGGTACCCATATGGGATAATGGTGCTGTGGATGGAAAAATAGCCTGTTATGCCACTGCACTAGCCCCAACTTTGCCTTTCAAACTTAAAAATGGTAAATCTTCAAAAACATATGAAATGGAAAATTCCAGAAATAAGAAACTCACCAGTTTTAAGCTAAACGCTGTTCTGGGTATTGTGTCGAAATCTTGCACCATTCAGCTTCATCCTGCCCAGGACGTGAGTCATCCCTCTATCCAGTGTATCCACACTGTATACACTGCCTGCCCCATTTCATCATGACTTGATGATCCTCCTGAGATATTCTCAGAAGTCAACAGTAGCAAATTCTATGTCACGCGGCTGTATTATTCACCTCCTTTCGTTTCATCCTACAACATTTTATCACCACACAGCATCACCACCACAGGGCTTAGTGGGTGGCAATGTTTTGAGAGATTGAGTATGTTTATATCATTTTTATCAAGAGAGATTGCTGTTGTTGCACTATTTTTAACTATTGTGTTGAACCCTTTACTGTGTCTAATTTGTAAGTTAAACTTTATCATAAATGTGAGTTTATAGGAAAGAACATGGCATAATATTCTATGTCTGAAACCCTGGATGGTGTCAAGGCTTCAGAAACCCACTGGGAGGGGGTCTTAGAACGTAACTTCCACAGGTAAGAGGGGGCTGCTGTATTTTTCCCAAGATGAGCCCTTCTTACATAAGCTCACCTGGCACTGTGACTAACGCAGCAAGGTAAAGTTCAGATTCCCTCCTCTGGAATCTGAGCTGTATTATGACCTTTCTGATCCATGGGGTACAGGGACAGTGATGCAAATCCTAAGAATGATTTTGCAGACAGATTATAGCGATAAGCATTGGGGCACAGTCAGTTAAGCCACCACTTGAGACACCTGTATCCCATAGGAAAGTGCCTGGTTTGAGTGCCAGCTACTCTGTGCTTCCAATCCAGCTTCCTGCTAACACACCTAGGAGGTAGCAGATGACGGACAAGTATTTGGGTTCCTGCTACCTAAGTGGGAGTCTCAGCTGGAGTTCCTGCTTCCTGGCTTTGCCGGGCCCAGCCTTGGCTGTTGTGAGCATCTCAGGAATAAAATAATGGATGGAGGAGCTCCCACTTCTGTCTCTGTCACTGTCTCTCTTTTTAAAAAAAAAAAATTATTCTTATTTGCAAGGCAGATTATTTATGATGTTTACATAGTTGATCAGGGTAGGAAGGGTCAAGGAATAGGGGAAAGTGGGTGAGACCATTGTTTCCACATTTTCTTTTCATTCTTCCTGTTTCTGGAAAGAGAAAGGAGATAAGGGGAAAAGTCACAGCCAGCCTCCCAATCGCCTCAGTACCTGGGGATGGGGAATGGCCACCTGATATTATCCCAGGGTCCCCAATGTGAACATGTTCTGAAGATTCTGCTCAAGCGGTTTCTATAGTTCTGAAACGCTGTTGATCTCACCAATCCAAGGATGAGGCAATCTTTCCAAGGTCCATTGGCTGACATATTAAACCATTTGCCATGATATTTTCTCTCAATGCTTGACCATGTTTTTCTTTTTTGAAAGACAGATTTTACAGAGAGAAAGAAGGAGAGAGATCTTCCATCCTCTGACTTATTCCCCAAACAGCCACTGCGGCCAAATCTGAGCCAATCCAAAACCAAGAGCCAGGGACCAGGAGCCTCTTCGGCATCTCTTATGTAGGTGCAGGGTCCCTAGGTCTTGGGCCCTCTTCTGTTGCTTTCCCAGGCCATAAGCAGGGAGCTAGATAGGAAATGAGTCAAGCCAGCTGAGACAAGAACCAGCACCTATGTAGGATGCTAGTGCCATGGAGTCTAAGATTAATCTGTTGAGTCATGGTACCAGCCCTGTGTTACTCTCTCTTTCAAATAATTTTTTAAAATGAAGTTCATACCTGTTTTCCTTCAACAATCCAGCCACCACACCAGAGAAAGATTAAACTGTGAGAAGAACTGAGCCAGGAGCCAGCAACCACTACCAGACAGACCTAGGAGTGAAGGCGCTTGTAGGTGACCCTAGCGTCCTGATTTTTGGATCTTTCAAATGCAACACCAGATACCACGGAGCAGAGCCAGGCCACACTCACTCCACTCTCTTCAAACTCCTGACTCATCCCCACCCTGAATACATGCTAGGAACATGGGAATATCTAGTTCCCAAGGCCTGGAAAGCTTGGCTGGGGAGCATCCAAAAGCCCAACGTCAAGGTGACTTTAGACAAGCCAGAGCTAGTGGAATGGCATATGAACCGAAGCAGAGAGTGCCCGAGAGGGGTTAAGAAGTTGTCAGAAGGGGATGACATATGATCTGGAACGCACCATTTGCCCTCACATGTGGCTTCTCTCCATGCCCTACTGTGAAACCATTCCCTCACAGGCCCATTCCATCAAAGGCCAGAGAAGCGAGAAAAACACGTCTGGGCCTCTCCTGCATGCTCATGGTCGTTCAGCTTCTGCCCTTGGCTTGCAATCACCTCAGGTCAGTTTCCATATGCACATGCTTTTTATGCTATTTTTTTATGCTACTTATTTATTTATTTCTTTTAAAGATCTACTTGTTTAGTTGAATGACAGTGGTCCAGAAGAAGAAGAGATGTTTTAATCCACTGGTTCACCCTCCTTCTCCCTGCCCCCTGAAATGCCTGCAACATCCAGGACTAGACCAAACCAAATTCAGGAGTTCAGAACTCCACTCAGCTCTTGCATGTGGGTGTCAGGCACGAAAGTACTTGGGCCATCTTCTGCTGCCTCCTAGGTACATTAGCAGGAAGCTGGATTGGAAGCAAGAAGGAGCTGGGACTGACCTCAGGCACTCTGATAGAGGATGAAGTTGTCCAAGCAACAACTTAACCCACTGTACCACAATGCCCACCTATCTGCTTTGTTCACTGGCTTCCCTTCTTCAACCCACCTTCCCACTAGGACATGACCAACCTACTTTCCCAAGAGTGGCTCCCCTCTCTTCATTAATAGTTTTCCGAGAGCTTACTTCTTTTGTAAATCATCACTTGTGTGACAGCATCCTCCATTCTACTATCTACCCAATTAACCCTGTCCTTTTACCTGTCCGTGTCTCCAATTTCCCATTGGCATTGTTCCAGTCCCTTCCTACTTTACCACCTCAATTCCAATATAACCAAATGGATCTGCTGCGCAAGATGCAAGGGATGGAGGAGAGGAGGAAGTCTACCAGGTGCCCCTTGACCAACTGACACACTCAGCCTCCAGCTGCTGGGAATGCACCTCCCTTACCACCCACAACTGTCCCTGCTCTTTACTACTGAACTCCCATGGCCTAAAGAGAAGCCAAGCCATCCTTTTTAGCACCCGTAGAGCCCAACTGACTGGTGTAGCTGGTGATCCTGTGCTTCCCTCAGGGCTCAGATGAAGCTTGCCCAGCCCCTTCCCTTTCCTAACCTGTTTCCCCATCTCATGCTACCTAGAGCCTCTAGCAGTAATCCCTTGAGCAGAACTCCCCATTGCAGCTCTGCTTCCAGGGGACCCCATCCAAGGCATGATTCTGCATTCTCAGAAGTTTTGTGAGCCAATGACCAGGGCCTCAGAAGCTCAGCGTGGACTTGACAGGGGTGTTTCACACTGTGATTCTTAGAAATGCTGCACACCAGGATGCCACCCGCTGCCTGGATGGTGATGAAATCCAATGTGGCCTTCATGGCATCTGCTTCTCTCCTCCCATCACAAGGCCTGGCTGCCAGGTAGGAGCAGAATTCACTTCTCTCAGCTAGAAACCAGGCACACATCAAGGCAGCAGGCAGCTGAGAGCATGGGGAGCAGCTCTGCACGTTGCACCCTTAGCACACTGAGGCCTGGCTTTCACTCTGTGATCTAACCTGTTTGCTCAAGTCCCACCTTCCAGGCAGCAGGGAAGAGGAGGACAAATACCCGTGACCCCTACCCCCTGCCCCTTGCAACTTCCCAGGAAACTCTCTATTGGCCTGTGACGTGTAGAATCTCTACTGGAAAGAAATGGTTCACCCAAAGTCACCCATCCCAGCTTACTCCATTCACCTGCTGCTATGAGTTCCAGCCTGAAACTCCTTATCAGGGCATCAACGAGGCTGCATTTGCCAGTACCTCCTGCTCCTCCCCTTCACCCACACACAATCACCTTCCACCTGATTGTGAAATCTGTTTCTACCCCACCTCCTTGCCCTTCCTGTTTTTCCTCCCTACTCCCCTAAGCCTGGCCCAGAAACCTCTGATTAAAGATTCTTGAAAGCCTCAGGTCATGGCGCTCCCCTGCTGCAAAGTTCAGGCCTGGTGCGTCTAAATGGCAGGAGATAAAACTCATTTGTCTGCCTTCCAGGACCCTTGTGGGGCTTGGCACCGTCCTCTGGTTGATTTAACCTCATTTATCAACATTCCTAAGTGTCCCTTCCAGTCTCCTTCTTCAGAGCTGTACAAACCACACATTCCAGTAAACACCAGCATCGTTTCCCACCTCTCCACCCTGTTCCCAGATCCTGCCCTGTGCTGGAAGGGACTGGCAGTGGCCTCTACAGGCTCCCATGACCCCTACTCGCCTTCTCTCCTGGGATTCCTCTTGGAGCCCCATTGGGAACCCAATACCTCGCCCTCGCCCCTTCTCCCATGCAGGTGAACAGGGCTGGGTGACTTTGGGTGAACCGTTTCTTTCCAGTAGAGATTCTACACGTCACAGGCCAATAGAGAGTTTCCTGAGAAGTTGCAAGGGGCAGGGGGTAGGGGTCAAGGGTATTTGTCCTCCTCTTCCCTGCTGCCTGGAAGGTGGGACTTGAGCAAACAGGTTAGATCACAGAGTGAAAGCCAGGCCTCAGTGTGCTAAGGGTGCAACGTGCAGAGCTGCTCCCCATGCTCTCAGCTGCCTGCTGCCTTGATGTGTGCCTGGTTTCTAGCTGAGAGGAGTGAATTCTGCTCCTATCTGGCAGCCAGGCCTTGTGATGGGAGGAGAGAAGCAGATGCCATGAAGGCCACATTGGATTTCATCACCATCCAGGCAGCGGGTGGCATCCTGGTGTGCAGCATTTCTAAGAATCACAGTGTGAAACACCCCTGTCAAGTCCACGCTGAGCTTCTGAGGCCCTGGTCATTGGCTCACAAAACTTCTGACTGAATAGTAGCATGATCGACCACCACAAACTGCCAATGGCCAGCTCTGGTCCCACCCCTGAACCAGCACAAAGGACTTGGACAGAACTGACATGTGTGCCAGGTACTATAAGAATCACTATGAAGGCACGGCTTCTTTAGCCCTCATGTTCAGCACTGAGGGGAACAGGAAGGCAGACTTCTCCAACTATTCATTCTTTGTGGGGAGTATTCCAAAAAGAATGAGGCTATGTTTATATGTCTTTTTTACAGCCTTGGATTGTACACTTTATTTTAAATGTATTTGTTTAAT
The DNA here is from genome assembly GCF_017591425.1 of Ochotona curzoniae. Lineage (NCBI taxonomy): Eukaryota > Metazoa > Chordata > Mammalia > Lagomorpha > Ochotonidae > Ochotona > Ochotona curzoniae. The sequence continues at coordinate 395,303 of NW_024464993.1, read as the reverse complement.
TATTTTTGTTTGAAAGGCAGATTTACAGAGAGAGAGAGATCTTCCATGCACTGGTTTCACTCCCTAAAAGGTCACAACAACAGGAGCTGAACCAATTCAAAGCCAGAAGTCAGGAGCTTCTTCTGGGTCTCCATGTGGGTGCAGAGGTTCAAGAATCTAAGCTGGGGGGCCCGGCGCGGTGGCGCAAGTGGTTAAAGGTCCTCGCCTTGCACGCCCGGGATCCCATATGGGCGCCGGTTCTAATCCCGGCAGCCCCGCTTCCCTTCCAGCTCCCTGCCTGTGGCCCGGGAAAGCAGTTGAGGACGGCCCAAAGCTTTGGGAACCTGCACCCTCGTGGGAGACCCGGAAGAGGCTCCTGGCTTCGGATTGGCATAGTATCGGCCCGTTGCGCTCACTTGGGGAGTGAATCATCAGACGGAAGATCTTCCTCTCTGTCTCTCCTCTCTGTATATCCGCCTTTCCAGTAATGAAAAAATAATAAAAATAAATCTTTTTTAAAAAAAAAAGATTTATAAAAAAAAAAAAAAAAGAATCTAAGCTGGGGCCAGGCGCAGTAACCTAGCACCTAAAGTCCTCACCTTGAACATGCCAGGATCCCATATGGGCGCCAGTTCTAATCCCAGCAGCTCCACTTCCCATCCAGGTCCCTGCTTATGGCCTGGGAAAGCAGTCAAGAATGACCCAGGGCCTTGGGATCCTGCACCCACATGGGAGACCTGGAGGAAGTTCCTGGCTCCTGGCTTTGGACCGGCCATTGTGGTCACTTGCGGAGTGAATCATGGGACGGAAGATCTTCCTCTCTATCATTCCTCCTCTGTATATCTGACTTTGCAATAAAAATAAATAAGTCTTTAGAAAGTAAAAAAGAATCTAAGCTATCCTCTGCTGTTTTCCAGGTCATAAGCAGTGAGCAAGATAGGAAGTAGATCAACTGGGGCCACAAGCTGGTGCCCATTTAGGATACTAGCACTGCAGGCAAAGGATTAGCCTGTTGAGCCACCACATCAGCCCCTGTAACACGTCTATTATGGTTATTTGGGAAAATTGGAAATTGCGGTTAGGAAGAGAAAATACGAATGCAGTAGATATTTTCTGGGATTCGACCTTCCGCTATACTCTGTTGCTCTGATTACAGACATTGAGTTCTTAGGGAATTACATGTACAGTCTAAGGAGGTGTCCCTTCTTCCCCAACCCTTGCCTACTCCTGGCTAATTAGAGTGTCTACTAGGATTTTGAGCGAAGAAGCCAAACGGAAAGGATTGAAAAAACTCATGGTCATTTATTCATTCCAATAGCTCATTCATTTATTCCAGGAAAGGCTGTGGATTCCCACTGCACAGTCCCCAGAGCTTCCCTGGTCCCAGCGTTTCATGAGCTTGAGTTCTCTCTCCAACCTTGCATCTTGGGAGCAATCCAGCATCCTTGCATTACTCAGTCTTTCTGTTCAAATAGCTGCGATTCATTTCAGTGGCCTGAAGCCAACAGCATCCAAATACCAAGCAAGAAAAGACAAAGCCTTAGAAAAGAACAAAGGAAATGGAGACAAAACGGAGGGAACTTCAGAAGTGTGTTTCCACATTGCCGCTGGAGGGGAAGTAGCTGTGATTAAGCAAGGAGAACCTAGGCAAGCCTGGTCAGAGTGCAGGGCTAGATGGCTCTGTGTTCTACGCTGTAGGAATTCCGGGTGGAGCCAACATTATATAACGAGTGTTAGGTAAGGTGTGGATGTCCACACCCCAGGGTTATCAGAGGCCATTCCAACCGTTTTACATCTTACACTCAGTGTCTCCCACTCCACACCCACTTATTACACCAGATTTGCAAAGAATTTTCCCCTACACCAAGCAAGCCATGAGTTCTGCAGTGGGTAGCTATGGGATGTCCTTGCATTCAATCCTGACACAATGTTCCTGGAGGTAGTGCCAGGCCCCACAGGGCAGGCGTCAATCCCCAAGACCACCTCTTGCACGGTCCATGCCAGTCATAAGCCCCAGGGAGCCTGGTTGCTGCTGCTGATCCAGCAGCCAGACATATGGGTTCACACAGCCCCCTCTCTTCAGGTTCCATAGCTTTGCTTGAGAGGTTATTGCCATGGGCCTTACAGAGGACACAGGTGAAGAACTGCACGGGGAAGCACAGGAAAGGGGCACGGAGCCTGGAGGGCACCTCTGGGAACAACTCCTAGAGTGGGGGCTGGGTGGAGAGGGGAGCCTCTTTGTGTTCACCCGCTTGGAAGTTCTCAGAGCTTCATCTTTGGGACTTTTCTGAAGACTTCAGGGTATATCCAATGCTCACATAATATGGGGAGAGGGAGGCAGAGCCGGGAGAGGGATGCCCATCTGGACCTGTCTTCTTGGTCTTTCCCCATCTGGCACAGAACCTTTCTGAAACAAAGGCTCCGCTATCAGCCAAAGGAGATTATAAAAAGGTTCGGACCAATAGCTGTCTACAATCTGTCATGGGGAAGAGAAATTCTAATTTCTACAGTCTGCCTGGAGGACAGAGCTAGGAGCCAGGAACCGTGGACTGAGACCAAAATAAAGGTATGCTAGCATCACAGCTAGAATCACTGTGAAACATGTACCAACTGATCATTTGGTTGGAGGACCAAGAGAAAACAGACCAGTAGGTACTCCCAGTCAGCATTTTATATTTTAAAAAGTAAAGTGATCTTACAACTATCTCATGGACTTGAACTTGCAGCTAAACCTTCCTCCCAAACTAGAGTACCAGAGTTCATGACCCACTTTCAGCACCTGATTCCAGGGTCCTGCTAATGTGTACTCAGGAAGCAGCAGTGCTGGGGTCCCTGACATCCACATGGGAAATGCAGAGTTCCTGATTTGTGGCTCTGGATTAGCCCAGCCTTGGCTATCTTGAGCATTTTAGGAGTGTACCAGCAGGGCATCTGTCTTTCTGCCTCTAAGTGACTTCCTGCCTTTCAAAAGTAACTAATTAACCAATTAATTTAAAAACCTAGGGCCCTCAGTGTGATAGTATAGTGGTTAAAGTCCTCGCCTTGCACATCCCAGGATCCATATGGGCGCCAGTTCTAATCCCGGCGGCCCTGCTTCCCATCCAGCTCCCTAGTTGTGGCTTGGGTAAACACTCAAGGATGGTCCAAAGCACCCGCACCCGCGTGGGAGAACTGGAAGAAGCTCCTGGCTCCTGGCTTCGAATTGGCTCAGCTCCAGCCAAAGTTGTGGTCACTTGGGGAGTGAACCATCTGACGGAAGATCTTCCTCTCTGTCTCTCCTCCTCCGCCTTTCCAATAAAAATAAATAAATCTTAAAAACAAACAAAAAACAAACACCTAGGGCCCTGCGCAATGGTTCAATGGTTCAATTGTTGTACCAGGGCCCGGCGCAGTGGCGCAAGTGGTTAAGGTCCTCGCCTTGCACGCCCGGGATCCCATATGGGCGCCGGTTCTAATCCCGGCAGCCCCGCTTCCCTTCCAGCTCCCTGCCTGTGGCCCGGGAAGGCACGAGGACAGCCCAAAGCTTTGGGACCCTGCACCCGCATGGGAGACCCAGAAGAGGCTCCTGGCTTCGGATCGGCATAGTATCGGCCATTGCGCTCACTTGGGGAGTGAATTATCGGACGGAGGATCTTCTTCTCTGTCTCTCCTCTTTGTATATCCACCTTTCCAATAAAAAAATAATAAATAAATAAATAAATAAATCTTCAATTGTGGTACCAGGATTTTGGGATCCCCAGAAAATCCTCATGAGTCTGAAGTCAATGCAAATGCATAAAGGTGGTTTATTCAAACTAACCTAGGCTCCCAGCCCAGCAGGATGGGAGAGCAATAGCAGAAGCCGTCACTGCCACTGCCATAGCCAAGGTGGCCAAGGCAGGAAAAACTGCAGCAAAAAGGGCAGAAGAAGGTCCAAAAAGAGAGAGAGTAAGGTGGAACAGTACAGGGTTCTTACACCTGACAGGTCAATTCCACACAATTATACAGTTATGAGTGGTCAGTTTAACTAATAACTTTTTAAAAAAGCAAGTTAGCAGGCTTCTATTGGTGGGTCTGAAGCAAGCAACTTTCAAGTAGTACAAACTGGTCGGCTATAGGGCAGTGAAGTGTCTTATCTAACACCAGGGACCTCCTTCCTGAGGAGTGCTCTTGCCTACGTGACCTGCCAGGTGTCCTGCCAGGTGTCACGTAGACTGATAGGCCTGGAGTTCACACAGCCCCCAGCCAAGCAAGTAAGACAGAAATCACAAAAGCAGAAAACACGTAGGTTCTTCACAATGATTAAATCTTCACCTTGCTCACCTTGGCATCAAGATCTAATATGGGTGCCAATTCATGTCCCAGGTGCTCCACTTCTGGTCCAGCTTCCTGTTTATGGCCTGGAAAAGCAGTTGAGGATGGCCCAAAGCCTTGGGATCCTGAGCCCACATGGAAGACCTAGAAGAAGCTTCTGGCTCTTGGCTTCAGATTGAATCGGTTCAGTTCTAGCCGTCGTAGCCTTGGAACGCATAAAGGCAGTTTATTCAAACTAACCTAGCTAGATCTTTCCCTCTCTCTCTCTCTCTTTGCCTGTCCTTCTCTCCATAAATCTAATCTACTCTTCCAGTAAAAATAAACAAACCTTTAACAAGAAAGAATGAGATCTACAAATCACATTGAGACTGTTAAAAACTGATTTAAAGATTTAAAACAAAATAATATGTTAAATTTAAAAAAAAAAAAAAACACTGTAAGGAATGGATCACTTGGCAAGTTTCTAGTAGGGAAATCAGGAGTTGCAGCCAGATCTGTCGGCTGCCTGACATTCCTGCTGGTTTTGTGCCTCGGACTGGTCTCCCTCCGCCCTGTTCCATAGTGATCTCAGCCTCTTCTTGAGTTCCTGGACTGCCTGCATTCTGCATCAACATGCCATTCACTTGACATTCACTTTGGTAATCTGCCGGCTCTTCACATCAGGAAACTCCTCATGAAGTTTTAATGTCCTAAGAAAACACTATTGTTAGACAAATAGACATTGCTCACTTAGACTTGACATTTTCTAATACATCTTCAAAGAGTTCATGTAAAACACATGTGAAAGGGTCTGGCAGGGTAGCCTAGTGGCTAAAATCCTGGCCTTGCACACACTGAGATCCCATATGGATACCGGTTCGTGTGCTGGCAGTCCTGAGTACCATCCAGCTCCCTATTTGTGACCTGGGAAAGCAGTTGAGGACGGTCTGAATTTTAAAAGACATTAAAAAACTTTTTTAAAAATGTGAAAAATTAGGCATAGATTTCAAAGTTGCAGCAAAATAAGCCTCTAATTCCATTTTCATGATTTTTTAAAAAATATTTTTATTCATTTTGAAAGGTAGAGTGGCAGAGAGAGGGAGAGAGACAGAGAAAAAGATAAGCTTTTATCTCTTGGTTCCCTCCTGGAAGACCACAATAGGTTGCACTGGACCAGGCTGAAGGGAAGAGTCAGGAGTTTTCATCTGGGTCTGCCAGCTCCCACATGGAACTAGAAGCCAAAGTACTTGGGTCGTCCTCTGCTGCTTTTCCCAGGAAAATTAGCAGGGAGCTGGATTAAAAGTGGAGCAGCTAGGACTCGAACTGCAGCTCTGGCATGGGATACCAGTGTTGCAGCTGGCCGAAACCCACTATGCCACAATGCCAACCTCTTCCATGAAGTTTTAGTTAATTAATTATTTTTATTTTATTTGAAATGAAGAGAAAGAGGGGAGAAAGGGAGAGAGAACTATTCCATGAGCTGGTTCATTCCCCAAATACCTATGACAGTTTTAAGATTTATTTATTTTTATTGGAAGGGCGGATATACAGAGAGGAGAGACAGAGAGGAAGATCTTCCGTCAGATGGTTCACTCCCCAAGTGACTGCAAGTGACCACAATGGCTGGAGCTGAGCCAATTCGAAACCAGGAGCCAGGAGCTTCTTCCAGTTCTCCCATGCGGGTGCGGGTGCTTTGGGCCATCCTTGAGTGTTTGCCCAGGCCACAACTAGGGAGCTGGATGGGAAGCAGGGTCGCCGGGATTAGAACCGGCACCCATATGGATCCTGGGATGTGCAAGGCGAGGACTTTAACCACTATGCTATCACGCCGAGGCCCTCTTGCTGCCTCTTAAGGTTTGCTTTAGGAGGAAGCTGGGTCCATAAGTGGACCCAGGGCTCCATGTGGCCACTCTGATCCAGGAAGCAGGCATCTCCAGCAGCATCTTTCTGCTGGGCCCAATGCCCATCCCTCCCATGAACTTTGGAAAGCCCCAAATACAGTTATTCTATATTATCTCTTACTTTCCCTTAACTGGATTGTTTAAAACTGGAAGGTCAATGCGTCATATACTTTTTGCTTTCTGACACCCTTAGGCTGCATCTGACAGTTGATCCATTGGTGTTTTGAGGGTGGGGACTTGCCACCACCAGTACACAAGACTGTGACTGCAGCTGCTCATCCTCCTGGATCTTCTGTATCCAGCAAGGCTGTTGGGAGGGCTGGGTGAGCCATAGATGCAGAGCACAGAGATGGGTTAGCTCCACATGGTTACAGAGAAAAAGAACTTGCCTGCCTTAGTTCTGCCTTTGACATCTGGCTTCATTTTCACAAAGTATATAGGTCATGGGAGCCAGCTTCTCCCTGCGGCGCCAGCATCCCATATAGGTGTGGGTTTGAGTCCCAGCTGCTCCACTTTGGATCCAGCTCTCTGCTTATAGCCAGGAAAAGCAGCAGAAGATAGTCCAAGTTCTTGGGTCCCTGCACCCATCTTGGAGACCCAGAGGAAACTCCTGGCTCCTGGCTTTGGATTAAGCTCAGCTCTGACCTTTGTAGCCATCTGGGGAATGAGTCAGTAGGGGGAAGATCTTACTGTGTCTCTCCTTCTCTGTAAATCTGCCTTTCCAATAAAAATAAATACATTTAAAACATAAATAAATAAATAAACCTTTAAAAATGGGGCTGGTGCTGTGACATGGTAGATTAACTAGTGAATGGAAGATCTTTGTCTCTCCTTCTGTTAACTCTGCCTTTCAAATATATAAGTTTTTTTAGTCCACACATTGTGGGTCATCGGAATGATTAGAAACATGTTTCCGTTTTTTCAGCAGTTTTCTGAAGAAGTGGCTTGCTGAAGATGTGGTTTCCAGACCGCTGCATGGGCAGGGTCTAACATATTCTGCTGAGAGAGGACAGTGTTCCGTTCCCCAGTGCCCAGACACTGAATCTTGGTTCCTTTCCCAATTCTAGCTTCCTGCTAACTTGCATCCAAGGAGCCAGCCAGTGACGACTCAAGTCCTTAAGGTGCTGCTGCTCATGTGGAAGATCCAGCCTGAGTTCCCGGCTCTCAGCTTGTGCCAGGCCCAGCTACGGACATGAAGAACATCTGGGCATTTGGGAGGAGTAAAGTATCAAAAGAAGAGCTCTCTGTCCCTGTTTATTTTTCCTTCTCTCAGTGTTTCTTGTAAATAAAGTGAAATAAATGTGAGTTTCTTTGCGATTTATTTATTGTTATTGGAAAGGCAGATTTACAGAAAGGAGAGACAGAGAAAGATCTCCCATCTGCTGAATGACTGCAGCTACCAGAGCTGAGCCCATCCAAAGCCAGGACCAGGAGCTTTTCTCAGGTCTTCCACGTGGGCTCAGGGTCCCAAGGCTTTGGGCCATCCTCTATTGCATTTCCAAGCCACAAGCAGGAAGCTGGATGGGAAATGGAGCAGCCAGGACATTAATTGGCACCCCTATGGCATCCGGTACTTGAAGAGGGAGGTTTAGCCAATTGAGCAATTGTGCTGGGCCTGAAATAAGCAAGTACTAAAAAACACTTTTCTTTAAGTGTTGACAGCAAATAAAACCATCAGCATACCTTGGATGTTTTCTCAATGCAGCACCTCATTCCTTTCATCCACTATCATAGTACCATCCAAAAGTCCTTTCTGTAATGATAGAAACGCTCTCTATACCTGCAGTCTCCACATGGTCACAGTCAGCCACATTGGGTTCCTGTGCCCTTGAAGTGTGGCCAGTGCCACTGAGGAACTGAATTTTGCATTTGATTTCATTTTAAGTAGTTAAAATTTCAGTGTAAAAGTTACCACTTAGCCCCATCAGGAAACCCTGGGTTTCTACATTCATTCATCCATTATCCAGCTAAACCCACTGAGAACCCAAGCTATGTCAGGAACAAGGCTAAGCACTGATGTGTATTCAAAGAATAGTCTCTCATCTGATGGACCTCAACATCTGGTGAGGGAAACAGGTGTTCGAACCTTAATGTGTCTACTGGCTGCACCACCTCCTCTAAAGAAAAGTAGTTAGGAGAGAGTCCCTAGATGTGGGTCGCCCTAGCGTGACCTTGCGTGACCTCACCTGCTGAGTTCATACAGTTGCCTGAACTGGGGTGGTGCCAAGGGCTGGCAAGAGGCCAGTGTCACCACCAAAGGTGGGGGAGCCCAGCAGGCCTGCCCAATAAGACAGTGTGCACCCCATAGACGGAGGGTCAATGTGAAATACGGGAAGGGACACGGATGTCAGAGCAGCATAAATCCCCAGAGACACAAAGGGCCAGCAGGCCAGCTGAATGATACCGTAAATAATTGGGCTGTTGAGAAGCAGTAGAGCATAGAAGTCGATAGCTTTTGTTTCCAAGCGCAACTTCCTGGAAACCAAGTCTAATTCTGCCACTCCCCTGCTACGTAGAACCTCCGTGAAGTGTCTGCACCTGTGAGACAATGAAGTAATCCCAGCCCCTTTCCAGAGACCAACCATGACAAAACGGGTTAAAATGCAGACTTGGGGGCCCAGCGTGGTAGCCTAGTGGCTAAAGTCCTCAACTTGAATGCGTCAGGATCCCATATGGGCACCAGTTATAACCCCGGCAGCTCCACTTCCCATCCAGCTCCCTGCTTGTGGCCTGGGAAAGCAGTCGAGGACAGCCCAAAGCTTTGGGGTCCTGCACCCACATGGGAGGCCTAGAGGAAGTTCCTGGCTCCTAGCTTTGGATCAGCGCAGCACCAGCCATTGTGGTCACTTGGGGAGTGAATCATTGGATGGAAGATCTTCCTCTCCATTTCTCCTCCTCCTTGGACCAAAGTGGACTGGTTACAGTCATATGCCATGCATATGAACTTGGAGATGAGGTAGACTTAGGTTCATATCTAACTTCTAGCACGACTTTAAAAAAAAAGACTTATTTAGTTGTATTCGAAATGGAGATTTAGAGAGGAGAAACAGAGAGAAAATCCATAAGCAAGGACCTAGGTGGCAAGTGGAACAGCTGAGACACAAATTGGCGCCCATATGGGATGCCAGTGCTTGCAGGTGCAGCATTAACGAGTTGAGTCACTGGGCCAGCCTCCCAGCATGTCCTAGTTGCACAATTTTGAGAAAGAGAACTGCTCCAATTCACCTCACTTTTCTCCTCTATAAAATTGGGGCAGAGGGTATGAATGCTTAATGAGGCGACTCGGGTGTAGCATAGTGTATGCCCCTATGGTGCGTAATGCATAGGGGTTGGTGTTACCTCACCCTGGTTTGCCCACAGGACAAGCACAGAGTCAGTGAGCAGAACCTGAGCGTGGGAAAGCCTCTGACAGGTCACATCACAGGGCAGTTTGGACAGGGAGATAGCTGGGCCACAGCTCGTATCATCCTGGCAACATGCCAGTGTTGTGCTCAGATTTTGCAATCCCCAGAAAATTATCAGGAGTCTGAAGTCAATGCAAATGCATAAGGGCAGTTTACTCAAACTAGCCTAGGTTCCCAGCCGTCACCTCAGCCCCAGCAGAAGCAGCAGAAGGTCCAGAAGAAAAAGAGATAGAGTAAGGTGGAACAGTACAGGGTTCTTATACATTTCAGGTCAATTCCACACAATTATACAGTTATGAGTGGTCAGTTTAACTAATAACTTTTAAAAAGAGCAAATTAGCAGGCTTCTGTTGGTGGGTCTGAAGCAAGCAACTTTCAAGTAGTACAAACTGGTCGGCTATAGGGCAGTGAAGAGTCTTATCTAACACCAAGGACCTCCTTCCTGAGGAGTGCTCTTGCCTACGTGACCTGCCGGGTGTCCTGCCAGGTGTCACGTAGACTGATAGGCCTGGAGTTGACACAGCCCCCAGCCAAGCAAGTAAGGCAGAAATCACAAAAGCAGAAAACACGTAGGTTCTCTGCCAGGTCTTCAGGGTCAGTTATTCATTGTGAGATGGCTGCCTTTCTGCTCACCTCTGTCCCCTGAGACAGCTTTAACGTTCCCTGACAGAGGAGGAAATGCACTGACATGGTAGATGTGAAACAAGGATTTACATGAGGAGGACCAGAGTCTTGGTGTATCTGGCTAAGCCTCTGACTATGATACCAGCATCCAATATGAGTGTATGTTCAAGTCCCAGCTACTCTACTTCCAATCCAGCGCCTTGCTAATGGCCTGGGAAAAGCAGTGGAAGGTAGACTAAGGGCTTGGACCCCTGCCACCCGTGTCGGAAGACCAGGAAGAAACTCCTGGCTATTGGGTTAGACTTGGTCCAGCCCCGGCCGTTGTGGTCATCTTGAGAATGACCAGCAGATTTCCCTCTCTTTGTGACTCTTTCAAATGAATAACTAAATAAACCTAAAAAGAAAACATGTCCACAAAAAGAATTGTGTATGAATGTCCACAGCAGCTTTATTCATAGTAGCCAAACACAAGGAAAAACACCCACCAATATCCGTCAGCGGTGAGTGAATAAGGCAACTGCGGTATGTGTATATAATGGAGTACTATTTAGAAATCAAAGGGAAAGCACTGAGTCATGCAATAACATGGATGAATTACAAAAATATCACACTGAGCAGAAGAATCCAGACACAAAAGATACCTACTCTGCTTTCATTTGTATGACATTCTCGAACAGGCAAAACTTCACACTGACAGAAATAAAGGCAGGGCCTTGGGAAGTAGGAGAGAGGTTCAACTTACAAAAGGACCTAAAAAACTTGTTGGGGTGATGGAGATAATCTATATCATGACCATGGTGGCATTGACCCAATTAAATGTGTTTTGCAACATTGTTTGAAATGTACTCCTAAAAAGGGTTTTGCTGTATGTAAAATATAATTCAGAGCTCCTGTTTTCTTTTTTTTTTTTTTTTAACGCACTGGGGCAGGTGTCATGGCACACAGGTTAAGCCTCTGTTCGTGCTGCCAGCATCCAAGATCAGATTACTAGTTCAAGTCCTGGCTCCTCTGCCGAACATGGCCCAGGTACCTGAGCTCTTGACACCTATATGAGAGAACCCAGGATTGAGTTCCTGGCTCCTGGCTTTGACCTGGCCCAGCCCTGGAGACTGCAACCACTTGAGTGGAGAACCAATAGATAGATCTCTCTTGCTCTTTCTGTGTCTTTCTCCCTCTCTCTTTATCTCTCTGCCTTTCAAATAAATAAAATAGTCCTTTTAAAGTACTATTACCAAAACCTACCAGATGCTATGTGAAAGGATAGGGTTGAAGATAGGATGAGGTTATCTACAAGGAAAGCTTGAGATGATGAGGTTTATACATTTCTTATTGATTTAAAACAAATAAATTGAGGGGCCGGCGCGGTGGCCTAGCAGCTAAAGTCCTTGCCTTGAATGTGCCAGGATCCCATATGGGCGCCGATTCTAATTCCGACAGCCCTGCTTCCCATCCAGCTCCCTGCTTGTGGCCTGGGAAAGCAGTCGAGGATGGCCCAAAGCCTTGGGATCCTGCACCCACATGGGAGGCCTGGAAGAGGATCTGGGCTACTGGTTTCGGATCAGTGCAGCCCCATCTGTTGTGGTTACTTGGTGAGTGAATCATCAGACAGAAGATTTGTCTCTCCTCCTCTCTATCTGACTTTGCAATTAAAATAAATAAATAAATCTTTTCAAAATAAATAAATAAATAAATGTGTAATCTAACCATCTTTTAAAGTCCTTTCCAAAGGTCACCAGCATTAAAATGGCTGTGTTGCAATGCGATGCATCCCTTCATGCAGTGAGAAAGACAAACAGACATCATCATGAGGTGTGTTTGATGCACCAAGAGATTTCTGGCCAAAGCAGAAAGACTGGTTCTGTACGGTGGGGATTCGGGATTGGGGGTCAGGGTTGGGTTCTCCATCTAGGGAGAACAGGGAGAAATCAGAATGAGGAGAAGGTCCTATGGGTATGAGTTCAGCCAGTGTTAGTAAAAGCCCTAAATCAGATATGCATAAAACTGAGAGGGCAGTGGAAAGCCTGGGAGGTGGTCTTCAGGTTTCGAGGCCAGTGTAACCGTCTAAGCAGTTTGGAGCCAACTGAGTTACAAAAGCAAGCACCAAGCTGGCCAAGTCTGTCTGCTTATTTTTTTAAGGTTTCCTTTTTCTTCGTTTCCATCTACCTCAAAGGCAGAGTGACAGTGAGAGAGAGGGAGAGACATACAGTCAGAGAGGCCACCCATCTGTTGATGCTCTCCCCAAATACCTGCAACAGCCAGAACTGTGTGAGGCTGAAGCCAGAAGCCAGGTGCCAGGAGCTCCAGCCCATCTCGCAGGTGGGAAGCAGCAGCCCAAGCATTTGAGCTGTCACCTACTGCATCCCAGATTTCATTTACAGAAAGCTGGATCAGCAGCAGAGGGGCTGGGACTCAAACAAGATGCTCCTGTTAAAGGCTGCAGGTGGGGGCTTAACCTGGAGTGCCCCCTCCTCCCTAAGTTGCCTTTTAACCTAAAGGTTCTGGGGAGCACAGCAGGTGGGCTGGAGCTCCGGAAGTTTTTGCCTGTCTCTTCATCGCCCTCACTTCTTCTCAAGTGAAATGTGCCTTTTGGGTAATGAACTAAATACCAAAACTGCTGGGTGAGTTGGTCCTATCTGGGATATCCTATCTACTTGAGAGTACTATCCTATCCTACTTGAGAGTACTATCCTATCCTACTTGAGAGTAATTTGGACCCTGTTTTCTTTTCTGAGCAGAGAAGTGCAAGCTCTTCCAAACAAGTCCTTACTAGCTGCTCTAGACAGCCAGCAGGAGCCCCCTGTGGTGAGGGTGGGGGGACTCAACACGGCCAAGGAACACAGTCCTTTACAGCCTTACCGCCACCCAGCAACTCCCTCCCCTGTTGGGTGGGATTTCCAAACAGGGAAAAACACCCCAACAACTGTCTGGAAACTGAAATTGACCCTAAAGGAAATCCAGAAGCCGGGAGTCAGGAGAGCAGGGGCACGAGGCCCAGGCACTCCAGGGAATCCAGGAGGCGGCCAAAGAACCTTTGGGAAAGCAGAGCTACTGTCTGCCCAGCCCAGCTTCCTCTTTCATGAGCTCATGGTCAAAGCCAGGCCGCCAGGAGGCTGAGGCGTGTTTTTTTCCCTAACTTGGTTCTGACTCACCCTTGGTATCTACCCTTCCCAGAAAACCACCCCAGGGTTCACCCCTTGGCAGCTCATCAAACCCCAGTGTTAACACGCGATCCCCACTGGGCAGAGGCAGGGAACCGAGGCCTGCTGGGGGGTGGGAAAGCAGGTGCCTCCACTCCTAAAGAGAAAGGGGCCTGTAGCGGCTTGGAAGTGAGTGGGAGGGAGGCAAGGCCTCCTCCTGAGTACACAGGGGAGACGTTGCTGAATCATGCTGCTGCAGTGGGGGAAAGACATCTTAAACAGACTTTCATTCAAGCCCTTCGCTTTGCAGATGAACTCATCCAGTAAATACAGGGTGTCTGGAAAGGCAAGGAAACTCATGGTCTTCCTGCACTTTCTCCCCAGTGGTCAAACTAACACTGGAGCCATTGGCAGCTGAACAGCTCAGCAGCAGCAGCAGCAGCAGCAATTACCCAAGAGGCTCCCTTTCCAACCTGGGCAGGCATCTTGTTGAGATACCATTCTAGGCACTGAAAGAGAGCAGAGAATAAGCCAAGTCAAGCACGGCTCTTGCAGGGTTATAGACTGGCAGAAAGGCAACCAAGCCCAGAGGGAGGAGCTGCACCCCAGGTACTAGGAAGTCAGGCTTGTAACTACCGCACGCTGTGTGCTGGGCACTTTCCCTGCTCCCCAGCCTCCATGTGGCTCAAGGTAGCCTGGCTGAGCTAGCCCAGCCTGGGTTGAATTGGCTGCCTGCGGGGACGGTAAAAGCGTTACCTTTGTGACTTTGCCTTGATGCTACAGGCACACTCTTGCCAGGCTTTTGCGTCAAGAGAAACTGCCAGAGACAGCTCTTGGCTTGCTAAAGCCCTAAAGGAAAGCTTTTAGGAGTCATTGATTAACCTGCTGCTGAGACCTCACCCACCCCACTGCCTCTGGTTCGAAATGCTCTCACTGCAAAGTAGGACAAGCAACAAGGAGAGAGTGTCTAAAAATACTTACATTGGCTGAACGCGATCAGAAATGCTGAAGTCTCGCCTTCTCCAAGGAAAAGAGCCACAAACGCTGCCTGAGATACAGAGAGGGAAGGAGGAATGAAACCATAAGCTGTATCTCCTTGCAATCTCTACCCTTGCAGGCTATGCTCTTTTTAAATTTTTTTAATGACCTGCAGCTGGCACATTTGATTTTTTTTAATATTTATTTTATTTATTTATGTTTATTTTATTTTATTTACAGAGAGAGGAAGAGAAAGAGACAGAGAGAGGTTTTCCATGTGTAGGATTTATTCCCCAAACATTCACAACAGCCTAAGCTGGGCCATCTGGTCTACCCCATAGGTGGCAGTGGCCCAAACACTTGCACAGTCTTCTGCCCTCTCCTCAGGTGTACTAGTAGGGATCTGGATCTGAAGTGAAGCAACCAAGGCTTGAACTGGTGCCCATTTGGGATACTGGTGATGCAGGCAGTGGCTCAACTTGTTATACCACAGCACCAAAGGGGGGCTATGTTCCCTCCTTTTTTCTGTCCCAGTATTGATTCACTGGCACACTATCCTTGCCTCAAAGCAGCCACCATGCAAGAAGCACCTTCTGTGTGTCTTGGAGTGACACATTTTATGTGTTTTAATTATGTATTTATTTAAAAGAGAAACCTTCATCTGGTCCTTGACTTTCGGTTTGCCTATGAGGTGGGTGCTAGATCCATGAGCCCCAGAGGTAGTGTGAGGGGGGTTAGGGGTTGGAGGGGCAGGGTCCTGCGGGGCTCAGGTTGCCTGGCCCAGATCCATGGGTCCACTGTGAGAACTGGTTAGTATAAAGGACAGAGCAGTAAATGGCAGGACTTGGTGCACATAGAGGTCATTGTAGCCCATTGGGGCCTGCAGAGGACATCTGGTACCATAACAGAAAATGGAGAACAGAACATATTGGACAACTACCCCCAGGCAAACGATAACAGCAAATATCTTGGCAAATGGAGAAACTAAGGTTAACTGTGTGAGCCAATGGACATTGGAAGGGTTTCCTCATCCTTAGATCAGTGAGGCAGCATTTTAGAACTTCTGCATCCACCTGGACAGAACCCTCGGAGCTTGTGCCACATTGGGACCCTGGGTTGATACTGGGTGGCCATTCCCCATCACTGGGTACTGGGGTGGTTGGAACACTGGGTACAGCTTCTCCCCTAATCTCTCCCCTCCACCCCAGAAATAGGAAAAAGAAATAGAAAGTTTGGAAATAATAACAACCATTTTTCCCTAACCCTGGATCCTTCCCACCCTGATCAACCATGTAAACATTACCTAAAATTCAAATAAATAAATAAGAAAGAAAAAAAAGAGAGACTTTAATATCTCCCATCTGCTGGTTCATTTCCCAAATGTCCACAATGGCAGGGGCCAGGCGAGGCCAAAGCCAGAAGCCAGGAACTCAGTTTTGGTCTTTTGCTTCGGGGATAGGAACCCTCCTACTTGGGCCATCTTCTGCTGCCTGCCTGGATGTGCATTATCAGGAGGCAGGGATTGGAATCAAAGCCAGCACTCAAACCCAGGTACTCCAGGAGATGCACAAAATGCCTGTCCCCATATACTGCATTCTTAAAAATGTATATTTTTTGGGAAAAAAAAACAAAAACCTAAAGAAAAAAAAAAAGCTATTTGAACAGGAGAGAGGAAAGAAATGTCCCATCTGCTGGCTACTTTCCCAGATGCCTGCAACAGTCATGGCTAAGCCAGGCTAAAGCCAGGAGCTGAGACATCAATCCTGGTCTCCCACTTGGGTGGCAAGGACCCAAGCTCTTGAGCTTGTATCTGCTGCCTCTCAGGGTGTATGTTAACAGGGAACTGGGACCAGAGGCTGAGCTGGGACTCTAACAGTATACTCAGGTATGTCCACCCCTGTTTATCTTCTTAATTATTTTTTTAAGATTTATTTATTTTTATTGGAAAGGTAGATATACAGAGAGGAGGAGAGACAGAGAGGAAGAGCTTCTGTCTGATGATTCACTTCCCAAGCTGAGCCAATCTGAACCAAGAGCCAGGAGCTTCTTCCAGGTCTTGCATGTGGGTATAGGATTCTAAGGCTTTGGACTGTCTTCTACTGCTTTCTCAGGCCACAAGCAGGGAGCTGGATGGGAAGCTTGGCTGCCGGGATCAGAACCAGCGCCCATATGGGATCACAGTACATTCAAGGCAAAAACTTTAGCTGCTAAGCCACCGTGCCAGACCCTATCTTCTTAATTCTTGAAATAACCTAAAGGCTTGGGGCCAGCACCATGACATATCAGCCTAAGCCTCTGCCTGCGGCACTCACATGCTATATAGGTACAAGTTTGAGTCCCAGATGCTCCATTTCCAACCCAGCTCCGGGCGAACACACCTGAGTAAGCAGCAGAAGATAGCCCGGGATCCTCAGGCCACTGCACCATCGGGGCGTGGTGGGGGAACCGAGTCTGGCTTCAGACTGTACCAGTGGTTGTTGTGGCCATTTGGGAAGTAAATCAACAGATGGAAGATCTCTCTTTCTGTCTCTCCTTCTCTCTCTCTCTCTCTTTCTCTCTAACTCTGCTTCTGAAATAAAAATAAGTAAATCTTAAAAGAAAAAAAGAAAAGAAAAAGAAGAAGAAGCTAAAGGTCAATTGGCCCATTTGTCAATTAAGGAAATAGATTTTCAGAGCTGTTAAGTAACTGATCTAATAACAGAGTTAATGAGTAGCAGATCTGGAATGTAAACTCTATTTCCTCCAACATCTCTAGATTATTGGATGCTTTGTTTTGTTTTGTGTTTTGCTGCCACTGGCTTCCTTTGCAGCTCAAACCCACCTCAGTCAACAAGTGGTTACTGAGTGTTTACCTGTTGCCAGGTGTGCTCCACCATTCGGCTTGCCCTTCGCAGCAGCTCTTGCCTCCCAATGTCCATTTCCCTTGCCCGGTCTGTCCGCACCACATCCCAGTCCCTTCAGCACCCGTGCTGGCGGAGCAGGCTTGGCTCACCCCCAGCCAGGGACTTGCAGGTTCCTTGGCCTGCTCAGCTGCTCCTGAGTCTATCACCAAGTACTCAGCCTGCAGCCTCCTCTTTGCAGGAGGAGGGCAAGGATTTCTGAAGGGAGCCAGCTGGAGAAGCCAACATCTCCAGGACTGGGGTATTAGCTCCCAGGAGGAGATGGATTTATGAAGATTGCTGAAGCCCCTGCGCGGTGACAGGCTGAGAACCCCACAGAGGTCTCAGGAGGAAAAGGGCAGGTAGGGTCAGGAACACTCATAGATGCTAGATTCCAACTGGAAGGAAAACAACAGCCAATGATAAATAAATACACAGAATGACTCCCCAATGTGTAAGTGGAAGATGACAAAACAAACAAGGGAGACTGATAAGGGGGGTAGGAGGTCAAGACCACAGGTCAAACAAGGGACACGAAGGATCAAGGTGGCTCCAGAGAAATGAAGTGAAGAATTGGCACTTGCAGGGTGCTGGCCTCTTTCCCTAGGATGAGGGCAGTGGGAGCCAGTCCAGCTGCTGAATGCTGCCCCTGGCACTTCCTGGCCTTAACTCATCACCCCTCTCCCACCTCCACACCCCCTCATTGGCTTAATGATTCACTTTCAACCTTTCCCTGGCTTCCTGTGTGGCAGGGCCCGGGGCACCTGGGGTTGTTGGGAGTGGGCATGGGTTTGCGTGAGAAGAAGTGGCTGCAAGTTTGAGTACCTTGGGTCTTCTCTCTCCAGCTCTGATCTTGCCACAGAGAAAGGTCTCGCTGTGTCTGGAGGACAGTGAGAATAACCAATACCAGCTGGAGGCCCGGATTCCAGATGTGGGAGGTAGTGGCCCAGCAGGACCCCGACATCTCTTGCATTTCCCCTCCCCTGCCGAATGCCTGCAGAAATTTTCCATCATAAACAAATTATGCCTCCTTGACCTTGGGTGTTTCCCCCTCTCTCCCACCCATCAGTTTTCTTCCATCATCGCTATCTTCCCCCACCGGCAAGGTATGCCTCTGTCCACATGTGTGGAGAATTGCGTGGGTCATTGCGTAGTAGGCAAGTGGCCTTTAAATTAGGATGCAAGTGTATGTGCAGGCTCCATGTGCTTGTTTGTGAAAACAGGACTGGTGGCAGGAGACAAGAGGTGGGGAAGAGATGTGTCTTTGTTTACAGAAGAAGTGTGTTTCACGCCTGCCTGGGAGAGCTATGTCATAGGGAAGGAGTCTCCCATGTTTAGAAAAGAGTAATGGATACAAAACGAAGGAACAGATAAGCCCAGAAAACAGCTGTGGACAGATGGGGTATCTGTTTCTAGCCAGATTGTAGAGCTGTCTCCTTCTATGCCTTGCTATACACCCTTGCTTGAGCCGTGTCCATTGGGGCTTTTTATTTGCTGTCTGTGTAAGAATTGTCCCAGATTTCCTTAGGACATTGTAGATTGGAATGCGAGTTTACAGGAGCATATCCATGTGTCGGAAGTTTGAGGCACCTCAGCCAGCGTGTGCACTCAACCTTCTGCATTCTCATCTTTCATTCCAAAATCTCACTGAGCAACCTTGCCTCCAAGGCACCCAGCTGGGTTGTCTCCGAACAACACGTACACTCAGTCTACACTAGGCCTACAGCGATGGCAAAAAGCTCAAGGCCAGGTACACTTCAGACCCTGAAGCCCTTTCTGACCTTTTCACCCTGCTGTCGCAAACCCTGCTCCTCCATGTCCCCTCCTCATGCTGACACCTAGAGATCTGTTACTAGGACTCTGACAGCCATCCGCGAAGGCCTGCTGCTCCTCTGCCTGAACCTTCCTCACAGCCCCCTGCCATCACCTCTTCCAGGAATACTCCTCCTGGTCCCAATCAATTCCCAAGTGGAATTGTCCTTTGATCTCATCCCACTAATTCTACGCTCAGGCTCCCAGCCTGCCAGGGAAGCTCTCCCCACTTGCTGGACTCCTTTCCCGCCACTGTGGCTCCCCACTGCTGGGGGATTGTTTTTCTTAATCTGGGATTGTTTTTTCTTGCGATTCCCCAAACATTTCCTGTACTTTTCCAGCCCAAGGCTTTTGCTGATCCCATTCTCTTTCTCACAGTCATCCTCCACATCTGAATTTGTCATAGCCCACTCACCGCTCAAGGTCACCACTAATGTCACTCTGCCTGGGTGAGGAGACAGCTGTGAACACCAACTCTTTTGGGTGCCCTTAAACAGCTTCCTTTGGACTCTCTAGAGAGTTCTCCTGCTTATGGTCTCTTCTGTCAAGACTGAAGGGCCAGCTTCACTTGACTCGTAGCTCTCAGCAGCCCTGACACTTACGTCACCCCTCTTCACAGGGCAGCTGGCCCAGGTGAGTGTCCCAAAGGCCTTACAAGCTGTAACCAGGAGCAGCTGTCTCTGAGGAAGCCAGGGAAATGGGTAGACTCTGTCTTAAGCACCTATGTAACTGCAATATTGATACAATGTCTCACACGCTAAAAACTGTTTTCAGAGGTTTTGCTAAGTGACCCATATAACAAGACACAGAGCTGGGTGGCTGCTCATTTCTGGCCTTTGTGTTCCTCTGCCCCAGCCAGTATGACTATTTTTGCACATATCCAAGCGGACCTGCTGTATGGTCCCTGCGCAACCCTGCACCTTTGCTCTGTGTGTGTGTGTGTTGTGTTATGTATCCATGGAGTACATGATATGTGTGCATGTGCTGCGTGTATGCATGTATGTGCCCACATGGTAAGCACACGGGTATGTTTTCACGGACACTTAACACATCTGTTGTGCCCTGTGTATCCTGGTTTTCTTGGCAGTTTCTGTGATGACTTGCCTCTTGTGGTGTCTCTATGCATACCTACAGATGTATGTACACAAACTACAGGTGTGTGATGGTGCATGTGCACCCGTGGTTCCTTGAGCTTGCTGGGTCAGTGTTCTAGCAGGGTGGACAGACCTCCTGAGAGGAGCCCTTCCTGCCTCCCCAGGGGCATGGCCTGTGATGGAGCTGGGGCTGAACCATAGTTTATGTTGTTGTGGTCCGCTCTAAAGCTGCCACATGTCCTGACATGTGCCTGCTGCCCAGGGGCCTCACCAACCCCCATTTAGGACGTGCTCTCCGGCTCTGAGGGTTGCACGGGCCAGGTCTCCACCCCTCTCTTTGCCTAATCGTCGGAATTTCCAGCTGCACCAGCCAACTGCTCTCCAGCAGAGGGAGGAGGAGTCACCACGACCCGCCCAACCCTGGACAGTACTTAAGGAACCCCTGCGCCCTGCCGGCCAGCACTCACCTTCCTCACTCCAGCCACCGCGATGTGTCATTCTCGCAGCTCCCTACCCAGCATGACCATCCGGCCAGCTCCGACGCCTGTCTCCTCCACCAGCCCAGGACACCGGCGGGGTTCTGGGCCCGAGATCTTCACATTTGATCCTCTCCCGGAGCCAGCTCCGGCACCGGCCACCCGCACCATCGCCTCTCGCGGGTACAAGAAGCGAAGCCGCAGGGTTCTCTACCCTCGAGCAGTGGTGAGTGTCTCCCGAGTGGACAGACGCTGGGGGAAGCGCGCCGTCGCCCTGGTGCGCCTGGGGAGCTACACTGGGCACCAGTCAGCCTAGACCTGACCTGTCTTTTTTTATGACTACCCTCAGGTCCGGCGCCAGCTGCCCGCGGAAGAGCCGAATCCTGCCAAGAGACTCCTGTTTGTGCTGCTCACCATCATCTTCTGCCAGATCCTGATGGCTGAGGAAGGTGTGTCGACGCCCCTGGAGCTGCAGGACGCCCCCAGCGCCGAGTCTCCTGAGCCTACTCCCGCGCCCCAGATCCTAGAGCCTTTCAACCTGACCTCAGAGCCCTCGGACTACGCTTTGGACTTCAGCACTTTCCTCCAACAACATCCAGCCGCCTTCTAAGGACTCGTCCCCCAAGACAATTGGAAAAAAACCCAACCAACACCAGATGTAGCTGGTGCATGAGAGCGTATCCCAAACTGGGACTCCCGAGGCAACTCGAACTCTTACACTACACAGCCGGGGCGCCAGCCCGTGGCCGCCTCTACGGGGCAGGAGAGCGTCGTTAACTTAATTCTCATTGCTCCTAACTCCTATTTAATATGTATTTATATATGTCCTCCTGGGAGATGGAGGGATGTATGTAATATTTATTGTTTTAACTTATGCAAGGGCGCAGCATTATGCCCCTCTGCTGTAGAAATGTCAGGGCATGAATATGCTGTATTTATTGAACTTGGTGGGGTTGGTGGAGGTGGAGGGAGAGTGGGAGGAAGGGGTGGTGGTGATGGGTCATGGCTTTCGTGGGTGACATCTCAACCCACGGCATCTCAACCCTGCGCGTCCCTGGCGCAAGACTGCGGGGGCACTGCTGGGAATCAAGTTCGTGGTCCTCGACCTCCTCTGAGTCGCCCCTAAGGGGCAGCGGCAGGATCGGGGGTCTGTGGGCTGCCAGGGGCGGCTGTCGGGTTCGCCCAGTATGTTCTGTGAACACAAATAAACCTAACTGACCATCACGGATCCTCTGAGTGTGCTTCCTTCGGCAAGCGGCGACTTCCCCTCCGCCCCGCCTTCAGGGGCCCTAGGGAAGGAAATGGCCACCTCCCCGAACCCCTCTTCCCAGAATCACGGAACCGGCCGCCGGATGCCGTTCGTTGGCGGCGGGCTCTGCGGTTTCTCCTGTCACCCGCGGTAGAGTCCGAGTGTGGCAACCCCGCTTCCTCCCGGGGCCGGCTGGCTAAGACGCGGAAATCTCGTCCTCCCCACGGGGCGGAGCGCGCCGGGGTCGGGGAGGGCCTCGGGCTCCGAAAGGGCGGCGGGGAGCAAGGCGACCCGAGGGAGCGGGCGGGCCGCCCGGTGCGCTCCGAGCGGGGCCTGTCGGGAAAGGGGCGGGCCGTGCGCGCAGGCCGGGGCCCGGGGGAGGGTCGGCGGCGTGGGGCGGGCTCGCGGCTGCCGCAGTAGCAGCAGCAGCCGTAGCAGCAGTAGCAGCAGCAGCAGCAGCAGGGCGCGGCCGGCTGGAGGGTCCTGCTGGCGGGGACGCCCGTGCGCTAGCGGCCCCTGCTCGGCTCCCGGGGCGACCGGGAAGGTGAGTCGGGAAGGAGAGGTGGAGTCCGCAGCCGCGGGGCGTTGGGGAAGAGAGGGGAAGGAGTGACCGGAAGCGGCGGGGAGGGGGTCGCTGGGAATTTTCGGGGTTGCATAGGGAAGAACCCTAGCGGACCTAGGGGTGCGGAAGGGACAGGCAGGCCTGATAATGAAAGATTCGCGCCGTGCCGCCACCCCTACTCCAGCACGCGTTCCCTGTGCGCAAAGGCCTTCTCTTCCCTCTCCTGCAGCTCTCTTGAATCATGTTTTTCACCTGTGGCCCGAATGAGGCCATGGTGGTCTCTGGTAAGTACCCTTGTTCCGTCTCAGCCGCTGTGAATCTAGTTGCCGCCCCCTCAGCCTCTCCCTGCCAGCTCCCAGCGTCAGGCTTCTGCCCCCTGACGGCCACAAGAGACTCGCTTACCACGCCCAACTAACTATCCCCTGCCCAAGCCCAGGCTGCCTTCCTGACCTGCTCTGGGTCAGCTGGCTCCTCAGGCTAGTAGCCTGCCCCAGCTCCCCAGTCGCTCACTTCCCTTTGCTTTGCAAGTTTTTGCGGAAGCCCCTCAGTCATGGTGACTGGAGACCACCAGAGACTTCGCTGTCACACCCATCTTGCCCCTGCCGAAGCCCATGCTACCCCAGGCTGAGCTCTGGGTCTCATCCTGTACCTTGAGATGCCTGTCCTGCCCGCAGAGGCTCCCTGGCCACTCACTGCCCTCGCCTTGCAGGTTTTTGCCGAAGTCCCCCAGTCATGGTGGCTGGAGGCCGCGTTTTTGTCCTGCCCTGCATCCAGCAGATCCAGAGGTGGGTGGGACCCGAATAGCCTGAGAACCTTGGTTCGCTGTCTCTTTCTCTCCTCCCTTGCTTACTGTCTGTCCCTTCTTTCCCCCTCAGGATCTCCCTCAACACACTGACCCTCAATGTCAAGAGTGAAAAGGTTTACACCCGCCATGGGGTCCCCATCTCAGTCACTGGCATTGCCCAGGTGAGGCTCTCAGAGCCTTTCATTCCCTTGAGTCCACTGCATCGTCCCCTCTTCCCCAGACATTCAAAGTCTCCCGGCCTTGGCCATCTCAGCCACTACTCTCCAGTCTGACTTCTTCCAGGCTCCCTGTCCCAGGGGCCTTGGCCCTTGCTCCCATCTACCCCTTCTCTGGGAAGCCCTTCCCCCTTTCTCTCTCTGGCTTCCTGCACCTCCATCCACCTCACCTTGGTCCCTGATCTGGCTGCAGGTGAAAATCCAGGGGCAGAATAAGGAGATGCTGGCAGCTGCCTGCCAGATGTTCCTGGGGAAGACAGAGGCCGAGATCGCCCACATTGCACTGGAGACACTGGAAGGCCACCAGAGGGCCATCATGGCCCACATGACCGTGGAGGTGGGCCTGGGAATGGGGAAGCAGAACAAATGGGTCCTGAGGTCCCACCAAGTGTGTGAGACATGACAGATCTGGGAGCTAAAGTTCCCCCCAATTCCCATTCTCCTAGGAGATCTATAAGGACAGGCAGAAGTTCTCAGAGCAAGTTTTCAAAGTGGCCTCGTCAGACCTGGTGAACATGGGCATCAGTGTGGTGAGCTACACGCTGAAGGACATTCACGATGACCAGGTAAGGCCAGGCTGCTGGTCCCTCTGGGGCTCCTTGCTCGCCTCTCTTGAGACCCCCTGATTCTACATACCACCCCTGCAGGACTATTTGCACTCATTGGGGAAGGCTCGAACGGCTCAAGTTCAAAAAGATGCTCGTATAGGCGAAGCTGAGGCCAAGAGAGATGCTGGGATCCGGGTGAGAGGGATGGGGGTGTTGCTCAATCCCTGGGGGCCTGTTGGGCACACCCCAGTGGGGAAAGGGAGAGAGGGGGCTGGTGGGGCCGGGCTGGCTGGGGAAAGAGCTTGCTCTGGTCTAGGGTGAAGGCAGGGATTCTTGGAGGGAGCACTCGTCCATCTTTCTCTCTGCGTGGACAGGAAGCTAAAGCCAAGCAGGAGAAGGTGTCTGCGCAGTACCTGAGTGAGATCGAGATGGCCAAGGCGCAGAGGGACTATGAGCTGAAGAAGGCTGCCTATGACATCGAGGTCAACAC
Source organism: Ochotona curzoniae (assembly GCF_017591425.1). NCBI lineage: Eukaryota > Metazoa > Chordata > Mammalia > Lagomorpha > Ochotonidae > Ochotona > Ochotona curzoniae. The sequence goes on along the minus strand of NW_024464993.1, from coordinate 370,878 downwards.
CCGCCGGGCGCAGGCAGACCTGGCCTATCAGCTGCAGGTCAGAACCACACGCTGGACAAGGGGGGCCAGAAGCCATCCCTCTCTTTCTCTTAGTCTAACTCTGCTCTTCTGACTGTTTATTTCTGGTCCTCCTCCTCCAATGAAGGAGACATTTGCAAGATGAACATTTCAGCTGAGAAGCATAGAGAAGGCCAAGAAGGGATGTGATCAGGGGATGGGCCATGGGTTTGGGGCAGGTGATGCCCTGTGCACCTGGCAGAGGGATGTGAGCCACAGGTAGGTTCCAGCCACACTCCACTTACCAGTCAGCATTCTGGCATGCGTTTGCATCTACCCAGAGGAAAGAATGCCTTGTGATTTGTGTAAGGGCACTCCATAGGCTAACAGTAGGTGTCAAGGGTGTGAGAAAGGAAAATGGGAGCCCGGGCATGGAATCCTGTAAAGTGTGCACAGCCCTGGATGTTGCAAGGAGATACAGCCCATCCTTACTATTCATGCTTTCCTTATGGGAGCGCTTACCTGATCATTCAAATCTGCTGGTGACCCTAGGGTTGGTGCATGCAAAATGTTCATAGTCACTAGGACCTGCATTAAGGGATGAAAAATAGGAGTTGCTTTCAGCAATATCTTTTTTTTTAGATTGGTTTTTATTGGAAGGGCAGATTTACAGAGAAAAGGAGAGATGGAGAGGAAGGTCTTCATCTGCTGGTTCACTCCCTAAGTGGCCTCAACAGCCAAAGCTATCCCAATCAGAAGCTGGGAGTCAGGAGCTGCTTCCAGGTCTCCAAGCAGATGCAGGGTCGCAAGGCTTTGAGCCATCCTCTGCTTTTTTCCAAGGCCACAAACAGGGAGCTGTTAGGGAAATGGAGCAGCTGGAAAATGTACTGGTACCCACATGGGATGCTGGCGCCACAGAGTAGATGATCATCCTGTTGAGTCATGGTGCTGACCCCAGCAGTGTTGTTTTATGAGTTACCTACCACCTCTTTTCTCCAAACTTCTGTGCTTTTTGTTAATGAGTTCATAGGCTAAAGTGGTCTGGTGTTACAGTGCTATCTGATGGTGGTTAGCATGAGAAGGCCATGCTATGCCTTAAACAGAAAATGCATGTGACGGAAAAGCTTAGTTTAAGCACGAGTTACAATCACATGGCTCAATGCCGAACCCTCTACCTCCAAGAACCGGGATCCCATATGGGTACTAGTTCTTGTTCCAGCTGCTTCACTTCTCATCTAGTTCCCTGCTTGTGGCCTGGGAAAGCAGTGGAGGATCGCCAAAAGCCTTGGGACCCTGTACCCACATGGGAAACCCAGAAGAAGCTTCTGGTTCCTGGCTTCAGATTGGCTCAGTTCCAGCCACTTTGGCCATTTGGAGAGGGAACCAGCAGATGGAAGATCCTTGTCTTCTCTCTGTAAATCTGTCTTTCCAATAAAAATAAATAAACCTTTAAGAAAAAGCACACAACTTGTGACCTGAGATATGTTCACACAGAAGCATAAAGCAAGGGTATGTATTAGTGGGTTAATGAAAATGTGACCACCGGCTCAGGGGAACCTAGCCGTAGGAACAAACTAAGCATGAGCTAATCCCATGTTCACAACTATTTTCTAGAACAGAACCACCATGAATAATGAGGATCAGCTGGATTTTGTGCGCTTGACCCAGAAGAGAGCGCTTTGTTAGGAATTTTGTTTTTATGGAGAGTTTTCAGGTCAAGACACCTGTAGTCATGACAAGCCCTGACAGGTCTGAGGATGGTGTAGGGCTTTGCTGCTCAGAGCATGGTCTGCCTGGCAGCAGTGTTGCCAGAAAGCTTGTAAGGGAAACCAAACCTCCGGCTCCTGAATCAGAGCCTGCGTTGTCGCACAGTGCCTCGCTGAGTCCCTAGAAGGCTGCTGTGAACATTGGGAGCTGAGAAGCGTTGTGTAGTGGAGACGGCTAGCACACAGGGAGACCATGAATAAGCTGCCCAGCTTTCTAGACATGGTTCTTGTCTGCCAATCAGGAGGTTAGGCTGACTGGGTGCTGTTCAGCGTTTATCAGTTTCTTGTTATGTGCCAGATGTGGTTAGTTGCTTTGGGAACGGGTTTATTCAACAGCTATCTATTTAGTGTCTGTTGTGTGCTAGACACGGTTTTAGAGGTGAGGATACAAACACCGAGAAGACAAAGATTTCATAGAGTTTACAACATGCAGGAAATAGATAAGAAGGAAATGGACTTCACAGGCGTTAATGGTTTTACTTAAGTGCTGTGAGGAGGAAAAACAGATCATTATGAAAAAATAGAGGGGTTGTTCCACTGAGGCCTGGAAGAGTCAGAGGGAACTCACACAAGGCAGTGATATTTGAGTCTGTGGATGAAGAAGAGAGGGTAACATGGAGTTGTGTAATGATAACCTAGACCCATGTTGCTTAAACAGTTCCCTGTAGCTGGCGGCTGGGCAGGGGGACCAACTGCCAAGGCCTGAAACAGAAAGAATGGGGTGTGTCCCAGGAATGGGAAGGGTATTTCTGATGTGGTTTAACCAGTGTGTTGTGAGTGAGGGGAGGAGGCAGGGCCAGATTCCACAGGTTTTTGGTGGCCTTGAAGAGAGTTCAAAGCACAACAGAAAACTCTGGAGCCAAGGCCTCATGAGCGTCAGTGTGACGTCTCGTGGAGAACGGACAGTCAGAGAAGAAAGGGGGCCAGAGATGTGCTACATCAGGTTAAGCTGTCACTTAGGCTGGAATCCCGTATCAGAGAGCTGGTTTGAGTCCTGGTTGCTCTGCTTCCAACCCAGCTCCTTGCTAAAGTTCCTGGGCAGGTAATGGAAGCTAGCCTAGTTGTCTGGGCCTCTGCTAACCATGTGGGAAGGCAAGATGAAGTTGCTGGCCATTGCAGCCATTTGGGGAGTGAATCAATAGATGAATTCTCTCTCTGTCTCTCTCTTTGTGTGTCTCTCATTCTCTCACTTCTCCCACTCTGTGTCATGCTGCCTCTCAGCTGCATAATGTGTTGAGGGCCACATACTGACAGCCGTTTCTCAGCCCCACTTAGCTCCAGGGACTTGTCTTCCCATGAGTTAGAAGATTGTTCCAGGAACTTCAACCCTTCCAATCCCAAATCAAAGGTTCCTGTGCACATAGCCTGCCTAGACCACCCTGGGGTGAAGTTGAAAGTCAGTAAGCCCCTCTGCCATCCATCCTTAATGCTGCCTTCAGTGTTCCACCTTCTGCACTGGGAGCAGACAGCAGGGATTACCTGAAAAACAGGGGAGGCAGAGGCCAAAACCCCAGCAGAGCAAAGCAATTTGAAGGATAAATACTGGCAGGAAGAAGAAAGCTTGTGTGAAGTTACTGGTTCATTGAAAAGGCAGAGAAATCAAGGGAGAGAGAAAGATAGACAGACGTGTGGCTTGGTTTGGTTTTTGAGTATTTTTTTTTAAATTGGGAAGTCAGATTTAGAGAGAAGAGTCAGATCTTCCATGCACTGGTTCACTCCCCAAGAGGCCACAACAACCAGAGCTGAACCCATACAAAGCCAGGAGCCAGGAGCTTCTTCCAGGTCTCCCAAGTGGGTGCAGGGTCCCAAGGCTTTGGGCCATCCTCGACTGCTTTCCCAGGCTAAAGCATGGAGCTGGACAAGAAGTGGAGCATCTGAGACATGAACCAGCACCTATATGGGATGCTGGCGGATACAAGGAGAGAATTTAGCCACTAGGCTATTGCACCAAGCCATGGATTTTGTGTTTATATAGATATATAGATATAAATAACATATATATAATAAATATATACATATTTATCCATTTATTTATATATGTGTGTGTACCCACATACACACATAAATTTGAGAAGATTTTATGAGTCAGAAGCTCCTGACTCCTGGCTTTGGATAAAATGGTTGTAAAATGGGCCAGGTTAAATCCAGGAGCCGGGAGCTTTTTCCGGGTCTCCCATGTGGGTACAAGGGAACTGGGCCATTCTCTGCTGCTTTCCCTTTCACATTAGCAGGGAGCTGGATCAGAAGTGGAGAAGCTGGGACTCAAACCAGTGCCCATATGGGATGCACTGTAGACTGTGGTATAACTTGCCACAGCACCAGACCCAACAGTAATCATTTTAAAAGCTCAAAGGCACCCTACCCACATTCACACACACCAGTAAACTAGGAGCTATCACAGCATTCCAGCCTGGAATTGATGGTGGCTGCATTAGGGGTATTGCAGCAAAAACCAGGAGATGTGGATGGACTTATGAGAGGCCATGGAGGTGGTTTGTGTTCAAGGTGTTCAGACTGGAGGGAGGCACAGATGAGAAGTGGAAGAATGAGGAGCTCCTGAGAGGGACGCGTCACCTGGCAAAAAAGGAACAGGACCAGGTCCCAGTTCTGATGCTGAGGCTGCCGGGCTCTGAGGGTGAGGTTGGTCAGGGTGTGTCCACGCTGCACTGCGCTCTGTGTGGGAAGCAATTCCACAGGCCATCAGAGCGGCAGGGGAACCCGGCTTCCTGGTCCCTGTCCTGTTTTATGTCCTATCTTGTATTCCTGGCTTCTCAGTGATCCTTGAGCACTTGCTCTGACTCCAAGCTCCCCTCCTACCCAGGTGGCCAAGACTAAGCAGCAGATCGAGGAGCAGCGGGTGCAGGTGCAGGTGGTGGAGCGCGCCCAGCAGGTGGCAGTGCAGGAGCAGGAGATCGCCCGCCGAGAGAAGGAGCTGGAAGCCCGCGTGCGGAAGCCGGCCGAAGCTGAGCGCTACCGGCTGGAGCGCCTCGCCGAGGCTGAGAAGTAAATGCTCCCTCTCCTCCCCTAGTCCCCCCACCGCGCCGCGTGCCCCAGGAGAGAGCCCGGAGCCCTTCACCCCTGTGACACTCAGATGCAGGAGGCTCTGTCCTGCAGCAACAGAGGCCCCTCCTCAGCTCCGACCTGCTCTCCCCTGGTCCCCAGGTCCCAGCTGATCATGCAGGCCGAAGCTGAGGCCGAGTCTGTGCGGGTGAGTTAGCTCCAGGCTCTAGATGGCTTGTGGAGAGAAGTGGGGCTGCTGCCTAGGTGGGGGTTTCTCCTGAGCGCTTCCGCTGGTCCAACTGTCCTGTGTCTTCAGATGCGTGGGGAAGCCGAAGCTTTTGCCATAGGGGCCCGAGCCCGGGCTGAGGCCGAGCAGATGGCGAAGAAGGCAGAAGCCTTCCAGTTGTACCAGGAGGCTGCTCAGCTGGACATGTTGCTGGAGAAGCTCCCACAGGTCAAGGGGGCTTCCCGGGTACCGGGAGGGGAAGGAGCAGCACCTGGGCCTGAAGTGGGGATGCAGTGAGGGGATTGGGGAGAATTGTGCTAAAGGACCATAAACTAGGGGGGTGGGACTTGCCAGTGAAGAAGGATAAACTGGGGGGTATAAGCCTGCAGGGTGCTTGTTTAAGTGATCTGTGACACTAGATCACTCAGCAGGTATTCAGATGGTGCCTCTCCCCTACCAGGTGGCCGAGGAGATCAGCGGTCCCCTGACCTCAGCCAATAAGATCACCCTGGTCTCCAGCGGCAGTGGGGCCGTGGGGGCAGCCAAAGTGACTGGGGAAGTGCTGGACATCCTGAGCCGCCTGCCAGAGAGTGTGGAGAGACTCACAGGGGTCAGCATATCCCAGGTGAGGGGCTCTGGGATGGGGCCTGTGCCCCAGGTGGATGGGAGCTGGTGTTCTGTGGGTGGACCTGGCGGCTTGACGGGCTGACAGCACTTTCTGTGTGCCAGACACAGGGATAGGTTTCTACATGGAAGTGTGGCTTGGTAGGTTTTGAAGCAAACCACTCTCAGGGATTCTTGCAAATGAAAGTCCCTGAACTTCCCACACCTACTTATGCAGCCGGGGAAGCTGGGCATCGGACACCCAGGCTGCCTGTCTCAGAGCTTGTGGACGTCTGCAGGGCCCTCACTGGAGCCTGCTTGTGATTCCACGGTATATCCATTTCTCTGTACCTCAGTTTACCACCAGTAGGTCAGGGGAAGGTCAGAGAACAGGCTTGGGAGCCAGTTTGGGTGAATACTGGCTTCAGGGCACATAGATGTGACCCCACTCAAGTTAACAGCTCCTCTGTCCCTGTTGCCTCACCTGGTGGTTTGAGTAACAGAAACAACTTTGTTGAATTATTAAATGAGATTGTGTAAATGTCCAGTGTTTGGAACAGGGTCTTGCCCACAGCACTATGCATATATTAAAGCAAATATATGCAGGAACAGGCTTTAAAACGTTTGTGGAAAATATGTATTACAGGAAAAAAACTGCAGAGTTCAAACTGTTTGCACCAAAATAAGCAGAGTTTCCTTTTAATTCCATTTTCCATAAACTTTTGCAAACACATAAGAGCACTGGACCGTGCCAGTGACCTTCAAGCTGGGCTCCTTGGAACCTGGAGGCGGCTTTCGGTGGGAGATTCGGAGCTAAGTAGTCTGTGTAAACAAGGCTCCCTCAGTGCTGCCTGGGGAAACGGCTGTGGCAGGACAGCACTAGGGAGTCTCCTGGCCATGCCTGTCCTCCCCATGTCCCTCTGCATGGCAGTCTGGTCACATCCACCTTTGTCTTTCTGCCAGGTGAACCACAAGCCTCTGCGAACGGCCTGAGCCTCTGCCGTCACCTCGCAGGTTGCCTCGGTGGTACCATTGCATGCACTCTGGCCTGCCTCCCTGAGCAAGTCCTCTGACAGAGGGGTCCCGCCCTCACCTCTCCTTGCCAAATAGCCTGTGCCTTGTTTGGAGGGCCAGCCAGCCTCCTCATGAGCCCACCCCCACCCATCCCAACTTATTTAACTTCCTGATTAAATGAGTAACTGAGACTTGTCTGGAATTTTTTTAAGACTGAACTGTAGTCTATAGGTTTTCATCTTGTTATATTGGGATGAAGACAGTAAAATTTGCCATAGGCTGGGCATTTGGTAAAGGCAAATGCTACCTGTGACTCCTACACCCCACATTGGAGGGCCTGGGGTTCAAGTCCCAGCTCTACTTCTGACTCAGCAGCAAACGGCCTAAGTACTCAGGACCCCCCCTCCCACTCACACACACCACCCTATGGGACTCCTGACATCAGGCCTATCCCAAACTAGGCTGTTAATGCTATAGACAACATGGTAGTGCCCCCCCCTTAGTCACAAAACTCAATCTCAGCAAGGAAAAAAGGCATCCTGTACAGGCCAGGGATCTTCAGCTTTGTTTATGGAAGTGTGGCTTGCTAGAGACTGCCAGGGTCTCATCAGTGCCCCTGGGTGCCGCTTCCCATGCCCTACATCCTGCACTTGAACCTTCCATATGCTGGGTACTAACTCTGATACAGCAGTGGGCCTGGCATACCTGGGGATTAGGATGAGGGTCCAGCCCTGTGGTCACCTGGGCAACCAAGAGAGCACAGTAAAACTGGATCAGGTTCTGCAGGTAACCAGCCATCTTCCCTAAATGAGCACACATCTAGCCACTTTTTTTTTTAATTCCTGTTTATTTTTGGCTCCTGGGGCAATGTCATCTTTTCAATATGAAAAAAAAAGGCAAGTTCAACACAAAATAGAAATCTGAAGTGTGGGACAAAGCCGAAAGGATGGGGCAAAGAACAGAAGAGATGAGACGCTGCAGACAGGGTACCCTGTCTCCTCTGGGTGGCAGGCCAACCTTCCCAAGCCATGTCAGGGGATGGATAGGGGTGGGGAGAGCTTCTGGGGGCTTAGGGACTGAGGCTGGTCCTTCTTCAGTCCGGAGGAAATGAAAAAGAGTTGAGCCCAGGACAAACCTAGAGGGAGATCAGGGTCGGAGATAATACTGTTAACACTCCCTGAAGCTGAGCTGCATCAAGACACCTGCACTGATGGGCTTCTTCCCACCTTTCTTGGCTGTTACTTGGACTTGCCTGGATTCCCTGCCCATGGCTTGTTCTGAATGGCAGATAACCCAGATTCTTGGGAGAATTATTTTGGAAAACAGAAAGAAAATATGAACTGGACAGATATGGGAGGAGTGGGCACCAGAAGGAAATACATGGCAGAATTTTACGTTTCCTAGAGTGGAAAGAGAGGAGACATTGAACAAACAGAAGATTTATTGAGCTCCTACTGTATGCCAGGCACTGTTCTAGACACCCCCCCCCCCTTCCAAGAGAGAAAAATGAGAGGCAGCAACACAAATTCTGAGGGAGAGGACAGGGCAGCTGGAGGGCAGCAGAGGGGGCTGAGACGCCTGGGGGCTCCGCCTTAGGCTTCCTCTTCAGCCTCCTCCCCGAAATCTTCTTCCTCTTCTGCGGTGGCATCCTGGTACTGCTGGTACTCAGAGACGAGGTCATTCATGTTGCTCTCAGCCTCGGTGAACTCCATCTCGTCCATGCCCTCGCCCGTGTACCAGTGCAGGAAGGCCTTGCGCCGGAACATGGCCGTGAACTGCTCCGAGATGCGCTTGAACAGCTCCTGGATGGCCGTGCTGTTGCCGATGAAGGTGACTGCCATCTTAAGCCCCCGGGGCGGGATGTCGCACACCGCTGTCTTCACGTTGTTGGGGATCCATTCCACGAAGTAGCTGCTATTCTTGTTCTGCACGTTCAGCATCTGCTCATCCACCTCCTTCATGGACATGCGGCCGCGGAAGACTGCAGCCACGGTCAGGTAGCGACCGTGTCGGGGGTCACAGGCAGCCATCATGTTCTTGGCGTCGAAGACCTGCTGGGTGAGCTCGGGCACAGTAAGGGCTCGGTACTGCTGGCTTCCACGGCTGGTGAGAGGGGCGAAGCCTGGCATGAAGAAGTGGAGACGCGGGAAGGGCACCATGTTGACCGCCAGCTTGCGTAGGTCAGCATTGAGCTGGCCGGGGAAGCGCAGGCAGGTGGTGACCCCGCTCATGGTGGCAGACACCAGGTGGTTGAGGTCGCCATAGGTGGGCGTGGTCAGCTTAAGGGTACGGAAGCAGATGTCGTAGAGGGCCTCGTTGTCAATGCAGTAGGTCTCATCTGTGTTCTCCACCAGCTGGTGCACAGACAGCGTGGCGTTGTAGGGCTCCACGACAGTGTCGGACACCTTGGGTGACGGCACCACACTGAAGGTGTTCATGATGCGGTCGGGATACTCTTCTCGGATCTTGCTGATGAGCAGGGTGCCCATGCCTGAGCCGGTGCCCCCACCGAGCGAGTGGGTCAGCTGGAAGCCCTGAAGGCAGTCACAGCTCTCAGCCTCCTTCCGCACCACATCGAGGACTGAGTCGACCAGCTCGGCCCCTTCTGTGTAGTGGCCCTTGGCCCAGTTGTTGCCTGCCCCGGACTGACCTGCAAGGGGTCAGGAGGAAAGCTTCATCAGTGAGGCATGGGAAGCTGCATGACCCCCCTTGCAACTCACTCACTCTCGGATGGGGCTACCATCTATGCCCCCAACCCCAGCTCCTGCAATTCACCTGCTTGGGCAGTCACCACCTCCTCCCTACACTTTCACATCGCAGTCTACATAAGGTACCCAGAACAACACCTCTTAGCTCTTGTCCTCCCAGTATCCAAAAAGGGTAATGTAATGGTACTTAATAAAGCTGTCTGTGTAACTCACCAAAAACGAAGTTGTCTGGTCTGAAGATCTGACCAAAAGGACCTGAGCGAACAGAGTCCATGGTCCCAGGTTCTAAGTCCACCAAGATAGCACGAGGAACGTATTTGCCACCTGCAGGAAGCAAAGCAGAGATGTGAGAGGGCGGCTAAAGATGCCGAATTCGGCAGCCAGCTGAGATGGAAGCTGATGGTGTCATTCCACGTCCTGCCGCCAGGGGGTAGCAGAGCTGTGTGGGTGCTAGGTCTCCCAAGGGAAAAGCCCCAGCTTCACCCTAAGGGAACAAGGGGTTCCCTCCGGCTAGAATGCCAGGGGAAGTAAAAGGCTGGAGGATGGCTATGTCTGAAATCCACTCAGGCCGCGCCCTCACCTGTGGCTTCATTGTAGTACACGGAGATGCGGTCGAGCTGCAGGTCGCTGTCGCCGTGGTAGGTGCCGGTGGGGTCGATGCCGTGCTCATCGCTGATCACCTCCCAGAACTGCGGGGGCGGGAGAGGAGGAAGCTGAGGCCCCTTCAGCCGCCCGCCACACCCTGGGCCGGAACACACCGCTGTCCGGCCAAGCTCGCCATCCACAGCAGTGTGTGGCTGTGAGGGCCTGCCATTCCCGAGCAGCCTCCCCGTCCTCCATGCCGGGCCCCGCCCGTCCACGCGGCGCAGCGCGCACCCGCGCGGCCACTGCCGCAGTCGGCCGGCCCCGCCCTCCACGTGACCGGCGCGCGCGCACGCCGAGCCGCCGACAAAAGGGGGCGTCGCGCGCGGGGGCGGAGCCAAGCCCCGACCGCGCCACACTGGGGCGGGACTTGCCGCCAGGCGCGGGCACGCAGGAGGGCGGAGCCTCCGACAGGAGCGCGCCCGGCCCCGCCCCCGCAGGGCCCGCCCTTCTGCAACAGCGTCCCCGCCGCACTTCCTCCCCGCCCTGCCCCCGCTACACTGTATCAGCGCGCGCAAAAAAAAAAAAAAAAAAAAAAAAAAAATCCCCTAACCCCTCATTTTTTTTTTTTTGGTTCTCTCCGCTTCTTCCTCCTAGTTTTAAACTGAGCGTCCCCCCCCCCCACGCTGGTCTTGGAGGCCTCACTGAAGGAAAAGTCGAGTCCCCTTTCTCTTGCCTGGTCCTCCCATGCGCTCACGCCCTTAAGACCCCCCTGAGGGGGGACGAAGAGGCGCTAAAGGATTGCCGCACATTGTCCTTCCATGCATGGAGCCCTCGGGGCCGGCACCCCCACACCTCGCCGAGGGCCGCAGCGCAGCCCACCCAGCGCACCACCGGCTCCCCCTCAGCCCCGGCCTCGCCCCTTGCCCCTCCACGTCTCTTGGCCCAGAGGGGGCCGGTGGATGCACGTGGCGGACCTCGCCCAGCTTTGTCTAAGGCCCCCTTCCTCATTCCGAGCTCCCCAGCGCTCGGACCGTTAGGAGACGCTCTTTCCAGTCAAACCGGTGCAGCTCCCGTCTCCCCGCCCCGCCAGCACAAAGAGCCTTCTTCCAAGAGCAGCCCCCCAAGGTGGGACCAGCCCAAGCCCACTCCCCGCGTTTCCGTGGGCCAACGATGGCTACGGGCATGCATTAGGCTCATCGAGGAGCCTACTGCGGGAACAAAGCTCAGTGGAGGGTGGAGACTGCGGTGGCCCCAAAAGCGTCCCCATGACGGCTTGGGATTCTCTCCTTTCACGGGGAGAAAAGCACCTCCAAGCAGCGGTCTCGAAGACTTACCTTGGCACCTATCTGGTTGCCGCACTGGCCGGCCTGGATGTGCACAATCTCCCTCATGGCTAGAAAATTTAATTTTCTTTTTGGCTCAAGATGCCGTTACGAGGCAAGACAATAATGCAGTCTAGCTTATTTTTCCCCCCCTCTCTCTGGGCGTCGCAGGCGGGAAGGATGGAAGGCGCCCGGGAGGTTGCAGCAGGGAGGTCCGAACGCGGCGGCACCAAGGTTCGGAGAGGCAGAAAAAGGAGGGGAGGGCGCAGGAGGGAAGGCGGGCAGGGCGGGGCGCGCGTGCGCGGGCTGCAGGCGGGCGGGCGGCCCGCGCCTCACTCGGCAGACAAAGCCGCCCCGAGCCGAGCGCCGATTCGTCGGGGCCGGTCACGCACCCGCACGCCCATTGGTCTCCGCCGCGCTGGCCTCTCTGGGAGCTGTAGTTCTCCATTGTTGTCCACGCTGCAAAATCCAGGGACCTGGGTTGGTTTCTGGGCTCGCGTGCTCAATGAAAAGGGATTTTTGCCCAAGATTCCCTCCCTCTGGGCCTGGGTTTTGGGGGTATTTTTTTGGTTTTTTGTTTGTTTGTACAGAAGAAGATGGAATGGGAGTGAGGAGGATACAGGGATGGGGGAGTCCTGGGTGCCAGGAATTAGGAGGTAGGGTAGGCACGCCCAGTAAGCTCCCCGCTGTGGGTGGTAGCTCTGGGAAGAGGAGACTGCTTGGCTCAGCTAAAACCGTGAGGTACCCTGCCCTGCTCCTTAGCACGTGGCCCTGGGGTGACCCTTAGGCTGAAGTTGCCTGTGTCTCTGCTGTCCGCATACCTCAGGGAGGAGGTGGTGGGGGTGCCTTGCTTTCCTTTTCAATGTGTCGAAAAAGAAACGAAATTGTATCAAAAGTTTCTTGGGAAAAGCATTCTCTGGAGATTGGAGGAGTATGTTCAAAGAATAATTAGTTACAAAGTTTAGAGAAACTGACAAAGGATTTGCGAAATCTTAGTGTCATTGATCTGGGCCACATCCATGCTGGAAAACACCTTGATTTTCTTGCCTAAACAGGGAGCTGTGGGGGCTGAAGCTTGATGGGATTTCCAAAAGAAACCCGTGCTTTTTCAGTTCCCTGATTCCACTGACCAGGTGATGGTGAATGCAGAGCCTCAGAATTGGGGGGAAGGCAGGGCAAGGGGGACTGAAAGAGGAGAGAGTGACATGGGCTTCAGTGGGGCCCCACCAGCTTTCAAGGATTCATTCCTCTCAGCAAACTTAAGGCAAGTCCTGGGATTCTGACACTGCATTTCAAAGACCAGTCCAACCTGCCCTCAATCCCCATCCCTCCAGGCTCTGCATTTCCTTGCCCACAGGGAACACAGAGGCTGAAATTCCCTGGGAAAACTGGTCCTGGGTCCGACTTCTGCTTTTTTTTTTTTTTAATTAAATTCCCCAACCCCTTAGTAACACCTTCAAGACCTCAAAGTATGAAATCTCCTGTCTGCTGAAAGACTGGGTTCCTGTCGCATGTCTCCTCCATCAACAAAAGCAATTGACCATCTTCTCTGGATTTCTGTCTTTGACAATAAATGCAATTTGGCTGTGACTTCCTACCCCAGCTCTCTCTTTTGCTGTTCTGCATCTGTGCCCTAAAACTATACATCCACCAGACCAAGAACCAGGGATAGAAAAATGAATTAGTGCCTAAAGCCCTTGCACTGAATGTGCTGGGATCCCATGTGGGTGCTGGGTTGTGTCTTGGCTTCCCCACTTCCCATCCAGCTCGTGGCCTGGGAAAGCAGTACGGGACAGCCTTGGGACCCTGCACCTGCATGGGAGACCAGGAAGAAGTTCCTGGCTTCAGATTGTGCTCAGCTCTGGCTGTGGCAGCCATGTGGGAAGTGAACCAGTGGGCAGATCTTTCTGTCTCTCCTCTATGTATATCTGCTTTTCCAATAAAAATTAAAATCTTTTAAGAAAAAGAAAAATGAATTAGTGCCCTGGCCTCCAACATCTTCCACTTGGATGAGGAATGTGTAAGCAACAGCCTGTGGTGAGCATGGTAATAGAGATGGGATTTGTCAAGGTCTTTGTTCATCCACATTCCATCAACATGCAGGTCAAGGCACATTTCTCAGTAAAGGAATGTGAAGTTAGTGTTAAGACCCTTCTACTCAGGGGCTGAAGCCATGACTACAAGCTAGTCTTCTGCCTGCATAGGCACCCATCTGTGTCCTGGCTGCTCCAATTCCTATCCAGCTCCCTGAGGATGGCCCAAATCCCTGGTCCCCTGCACACACATGGGAGACCCAGAAGACACCCCTGGCTCCTGGCTCAGGATCAGCTCAGCTCTGACCATTGGGAATTGAACCAGGAGATGCAAGATCTCTTTCAGTCTCTCCTCTGTAAATTTTAAAAACAAATCTTTAAAACGAAGCAAAACAAAAGACCTTCTGCTCAATGAAAATGCCTTGTTTTAGGTTATGCTCACAATGAAAGCCATTATGTTGGAACCGATTGAGAATTAGAGGACTTGTTCTGACATGTCACTACATGAACAAGTTCATTTAACTTTGCACAGCTTCAAAGCTCCACTAAAACCTCCATTCCTGGGACTGTAGTGGACGGAAGCTGAGCTAACTCGGACACATGTGCTCACTGCATGCTTCTTTAGTAGAGAATGAAATAAGTTAATTTACCATCCTTCCCTTGTGCCGTAATAAGTGAGAAAAAAGAGTTTTCTTGAGTTATTTTAGACCCTCACGAACCTTCCATTTAGAAAAATGCCCTCAAAATGTCCGTCGGCGATGTACTCCCAGAAAAAAATGACTTCTAAGAGCCTAGCCTAATCAAAAGGCAATGAGATTCCACTGCAGTGAGGAGTCCTCGAGGGCCACGCCCGCGGGCTGTGGTCCAGGATGCAGCCGGGAGCCACGACTGCAACCCGCAACCCGGTTTCATTTCTCCTGAGTCAGCGGACATCATGTCTGGGAGGACCGGAAAAGGGCGCCCTAGCCGCATCACTGGTACCCGATGACGATGGTACCGACTCTCTATCCGGCGTTAGCAACTGGCGCCAGACTCTATGGTCGCCGTTTGGAAATGAGCGCGGGAAGAGGGCAGTCCGTTGGGGCTGTCCAATCAGGAGGCGCCATTCGGGGCAGTCGTCGGTGACTTTCCGAGCCAAGCCGAAATCTCCCGGGAAATGCTTTCCCTTTGAACTGGAAAGCGGCGCGTGGGGGAGGGGATTTGAATGTGGGACTTCCTCGAACCGGAGTACAGCAAGGCCGTGAGCGACAGCGGCTGCAGCCAATCAGCACGTTGGATCGCTGTTGGAGCGCGCATTCGCACCGCCCCAGTGGCGACCGTTACTGGCGTCGCGCGCGCGCGCGTACTCTTAAAAGTCGGTGAGTTCTGGGGGCCTCGCCCACTTCTGCGCCGGTCGCGGGGCGGGTGGGGGAGGGGGCGGGGCGGTGGCACTGGGCGGAGGGGTTCGGAAGTTTGTTTCTCGGCTTATAAAACTCGTCCTCACCTGACGCCTCGCCCCGAGTTTAGGTATGAAAACACCGGGAGACGTTGGTCACGAGGAAGCCCCACTGGGTGGGGCTCCAAAATGGTGGTCCCTTGGAGTTGGAGGCCAGGAACATGGCCACCCGCTGGTTTGGCCCTCCTGAGGATGAAGTTAACCTTATTTTCGTGATGGGGGCGTTTTTCTTCCCCTAACTGCCCGTTCCCCTCTAGCATGGGATCTTTGTCAGTTCCATCCATCCTCCTCCTGTTTATTTTTTCATACTAGGCTCAGGAACGCCACCTGGGTGAGGGCAGGATTCGCCTTCTGTTGAGTTCACGGATGTATCCCCAGTTCTTTGAACGGCACTAGGTGTGCCATAACCACCGTGAATTGAATCCGTTGAGTATTAGGGGAAAAGGGAAAGTCTCCCTGGTCCCGAGGGTGGAGGTGAAGTGTGAAGGGGGCAACAGACAGGAATGGTTACAGCGTAAGAACAGCTAGGGTGGGCGTAATCCCATAGACCACCGCGAACGAGGCAGGAACACTTAAAAAAGAAGAAAAGCAAAGCATTGAGAGAATGACAGTTAAGTAAATTATTATTGTATTACTAATATTGAGAGACAGAATCTAATATTTACTGATTTAGCTCCCAAATATCTTCAATAGTGAAGACTGTGCCAAACCCAATGTCAGGAGCCTGGAACTCCATTGTGAGTGACACTTGCCGGACCAGGCTTCCCATAGGCAGGAAGCTAAAACTGGAAGCAGAATTATGACTAAAGAGGAGCAGGGCGTTAGGAGTTGGGTCATTAAACTAAGGCAAGCCTTGGAACTAGTGGAAGGCATAAGCTATGGAGTATGGGCTAGGGAGAGGTCCAGGTGGCTGACTGGATCACAGGTTACTGGGGTAAGGGCATGGTGGCGTGGGGAATTGGGCGTATGATTACAGAACGTAAGGCTTAAATCACTGGGAAGGAGAGTCACACGAAGTTTAGGTCTCTTTTATTTGTCCTGTGGGTATGACAAAAAACTAGAGAATAGTAAACAGAAATGGTGTTTTGGGGCAATTTCCTTTAACCCATGCTTCTACTTTGTAGTTTTATTTGAAAAAAAAAAAGGAAGATAGTAACATTTTAGAGTTTTTGTGAAGATGATACGAAAATAATTGGAACAGTATCTGACCCAGGAGATCTATAAATGTAGACTGTTAGAACTTTTTGTATTTTAGTCTGATGACACTGAGGTGTTGTGGCAAGGTGTAAAAAATATATGCTGTACAGCCAAAAGCACATTTATTCTTATCTGTCAGCTTACCTGCTTGTTATATTGAGCAAATTATTTTATATCTTTAGCATTTGTTTCCTAAATGTCTGCCTCATTTCACAACTATGCTTGACACATAACGCCCAGCTTGTACTTGGCATATGTTCGCACAGTGGTGTTTTCACACCAGGTTGCAGCCTAGTAGTGGGTTGTGGTGTTCACTTGATAGGTTGTAAATCATCTAAAAATTATAAGTACCACCAACATTGTGGTGTCCTGGATTTAAAAAAA
This sequence comes from Ochotona curzoniae, assembly GCF_017591425.1. Classification (NCBI taxonomy): domain Eukaryota; kingdom Metazoa; phylum Chordata; class Mammalia; order Lagomorpha; family Ochotonidae; genus Ochotona; species Ochotona curzoniae. The sequence goes on along the minus strand of NW_024464993.1, from coordinate 354,608 downwards.
TATGATGCTGGCATCCCATTATGAGAGAGGTGATTTAAAGTTTAAATCCTGGCTGCTCTGTTTCCCATTGAGCTCCCTGCTAGTGTGCCTGAGAATGTGATAGATAATGGCCTGTTCTGCTATCCACATGGAGTTCCTACCTTCTGCTTTTGGCTTGTCCCAGCCCCTGCCAGAGTGACCATATGGATGTGAGCCAACCAACAAATGAAAGATGGCTCTGTCATTCTCTCTTGTTTTCTTTTCAAATACAATCTAATGACATGTATGGAAAATAGAAAAAATAAAATGAAGAAATTTAGTGTATTATCGTAGGATTGTTTCTGAAAAAATATATAGACATTTGAATTTATTTCTATATTTAAGATTTTATATTTCTTTGTAGCCTAGTGGGTAAATCCTTACTTTGCAACTTCCAGGAGCCCATATAGGCACCGGTTCATGCCCCAGCTGCTCCACTTCCCACCCAGCTCCCTGCTTGTGGCCTGGGAAAGCAGTAGAGGATGGGCCAGGGTCTTGGGACCCTGCAGCGGTGTGCAAGACTCAAAAGAAGCTCCTGGCTCCTGGTTTCGAATTGGCTCATCCGTGGCTGTTGCAGCCTCTTGGGTAGTGAACCCGCAGATGGAAGATCTTACTGTATTTCCTTCTTAGGTATATCTGCCTTTCCAATAAAAAAAATTTTTTTTTCGTTATTTTTAAATTTTTTAAAAATTTCATTTCAAAAAGCAGGTCTGTTATCTGTGGTCATGACAATTAAAATCTGTGCTAACGCATGGCAGTCTATTACAACTCTACAAGTAAAAAAAAATCTTAAAATTTTTTGGAAAGATTTGTTTGAAACAAAGTTTGAAAACAAATAAAGGCCAAGTTAGGGAGATATTTCCATCCACTAGTTGACTTCCCAAATGGCCTCAGTGGCTAGAGTTGGACCAATCCAAAGCAAGGAACTTCTTTAGGGTCTTTCCCATGGCTGTGGAGGGGCCTGTCCTTGGGCCATTCTCCCCTACTTTCCCAGGTACATTAGCAGGGAGCTAGATTAGAGCAGATGAGACTCAAAGCAGTGCTCATACAGGGTGCTAACAGCATTGGCAGTGACTTTACTGCTGAATCACATCACGATCTCTTCCCACAATATTGTTTAATGCATTAGAAGGATAACAGAATGACTGAAGGAAAGCCAGGCATCAGCTTCTGTAACCAGCCAGTTCCCCCATCATCAGTCTCCTCTTTGATGCTATCTATTTGACCCAGGGACGGGGATAATGTTGTTTCCTTCCCAGACCATGGAAGACACCCAAGCCATCACCTGGGATGAAGAGGAGGAGGACACACAGCAACCCAGCTACTCTTCAGGGGGCAGCTCAGAGCCCGTGGGGCGACTGCATGTCTTCAGCAGCAACTATGGACCAGAGAAAGGTCAGAGCGAATTGGGTGCTAATGTATTAGAATAAGTCCTTTTATTTTTGTAGGGAGGTACATGGAGGATGGCAGGAAACTTATGTATGCTTCAAGATCCTAAACATATTTCTACTGGAACTGGACAAGATGGGACAGATTGAGTTGATTTTTTTTTTCCCAGGCTGGTATCCGGGTCTTAGTGGGGGTAATTTTATTTGGACAGGAGAGGATAAAGAGATTCAAATAAAATCTCATGGAGAGAATAAAGAGATTTAAATAAAATCTAGAGCTTAATAGCATTAATGATTGTACAATAATGTGAATGTGTGTACTGTTCCTGAATTGTACACTTAAACATTCTGAAAAAGTAAATTTTGTGTTATGTATATTTACCATAATTTTAAAAATGTCCGATGCACACAGGTGGGGTTTTGTGCAGAAATAATGTGTTGTATGTAATATTTTTTTAAGATTTATTTTTATTGGAAAGTCAGATATACAAAGAGGAGGAGAGATAGAGAGAAGAACTCTGTACAATGATTCACTCCCCAAGTGACCACAACAGCTGGAGCTGCACTAATCTAAAGCCAGGAGCCAGGAGCCTCCTCTGGGTCTCCCACGAGGGTGCAGGGTCCCAAGGCCTTGGGCTGTCCTCAACTGTTTTCCCAGGCCACAAAAGGGAGTTGGATGGGAAGTGGGCCGCTGGGATTAGAACTGGCGCCCATATGGGATTGCACAGTGTGCGAGGCGAGGTCTTTAGCCGCTAGGCTACTATGCTAGGCCCGTAATCTTTAATTCCTGTGTTTCCTAGGATTTTTTCTCATGCTTGAGGAGGGGGCCTGAGTAAGTAGTGGGGTACCTGATAGGAACATTTTCCTAATGACAGGCCATGGTCTTAGAACCCGTCTGCCTTTCTGATGCCTAGATTTCCCACTCTACCTCGGGAAGAATGTGGTAGGCCGGCTGCCTGACTGCTCGGTGACACTGCCCTTCTCATCCATCTCCAAACAACATGCAGTGATTGAGATCTTGGCCCGAGACAGAGCGCCCCTCCTGCAGGACTGTGGGAGCCTCAACGGTACTCAGATCCTGAGGCCCACGAAGGTCCTGAGCCCCGGGGTGAGTCATCGCCTCAGAGACCAGCAATTGATTCTCTTTGCTGACTTGCCCTGCCAGTACCATCGCCTGGATGCTCCCCAACCCTCTGTCTCCCGTGGCCCTCTGACTGTAGAGGAGACTCCCAGGGCCCAGGGAGGAATTCAACCTACGAGGCTGCTGTTGGCTGAGGACTCAGAAGAGGAGTTGGGTAAGTTTGCATTTGGGAGGGTGATGAGGAGGCAGGGATGCCATAAGGTGGTCACTTACTCCTCTCTCATCGTGGCAGATTCTCATTTGAAAAAATGTGTGATGAAAGATCCAAGGAGTGCTTTCTCCCCTTGGGCAACAGTTGTACCAGAGAGGTGAGTGCCAAAGGGTTAATGCTTGAATCTTCAAAAGGACCAAGAGCCAAGGGCTGGAGACTCAGTCTCTGAGCCAGAGATAGGGAGAGTTAAGCTGGGCCTCTGTGGTACAGGGGATCTTCTTGAAGTTCGTGAATCGTGTATGTTGTGAAAAACTTGTGAATGCATTTCACCATTTTCTAGCACCCAAATTAAGTGACCTTCCAAGTTGATTTTAAACAAACATTTTTTTTTAAAGATTTATATTTTTTTAAAGATGTATTTATTTTTATTGGAAAGGCGGATATACAGAGAGAAGAAGAGATAGAAAGGAAGATCTTCTGTCCGATGGTTCACTCCCCAAGCGGCCACAACGGCTGAGCCAATGCAAAGCCAGGAGCCAGGAGCTTTTTCCGGGTCTCCCACACGGGTTCAGGTCCCAAAGTTTTTGGCCGTCCTTGAGTGCTTTCCCAGGCCACAACAGGGAGCTGGATGGGAAGTGGGGCTGCCAGGATTAGAACCCATATGGGATCCCGACGCATACAAGGCAAGGACTTTAACCACTATGCTATTGCGCCGGGCCCCTAAAGATTTATTTTTATTTTAATTGGAAAGTCATATATACAGAGATAAGGAGAGACAGAGAGGAAGATCTTCCATCCCCAAGTGGCCGCAATGGCCAAGGCTGAGCTGATCTGATCTGAAGCCAGGAGCCAGGAGCTTCTTCCTGGTCTCCTACATGGGTGCACCGTGCCAAGGCCTCTGGCTGTCCTCAGCTGCTTTCCCAGGCCATAACAGGGAGCTAGATGGAAAGTGGGGCTGCCGGGATTAGAACCGGCGCCCATATGGGACCCCAGTACATGCAAGGCAAGGACTTCAGCCTCTAGGCTACCACACCAGGCCGCTCCACAAACTTTTTAAAGTTCTCTTACGTTTACTCTGCTGATTTTTTAGAGTGCAGCCCTAATGTGCCCAGCACTGAACTAACTGCTAGAGAGAGAAATACACAGCTGTGCCTGCCCGCTGCCAGGGAGCTCCCAGGCCAGTGGGCTATGCCCATTTTCCTGGGAAGTCAATTCAGTGAACTCTTGTTCTTGTCTTCTTTCCACAGCGATGAAGAGGGGCTTTCTCCTGCCCCTGGTGGCCCTGGGCCATCTTCTAGCTTCAAACTGGAAAGTGACACAGATGAAGAAGAAGGGCAGCTCTCAGCAGCAGAGGAGACCTCCTCAGCTGCCAGAAGAAGCGCTGCCATAGTGGCCAAGCAGCCCAATGGGGTGGCAGCAAAGCAGCAGCCTGCTGTGACAGAAACTGGCAATGACACAGAAGTCCAGAAAAATGCAGACAATAGGCTGGTTCCAGATGGGGTGATTCTGGAGAGGAACCAAGCACCTGCAGAGGAGAGTAATTCAGATGTGGATGACAACAGGCTTCCCAGGAGGCCCACCGTGAGCCATGTGCAAAGGGCCCAGCCTTCAGACGTCATGGACAGTGACACTGATGTGGAGGAAGAGAAAATCCCTGCCACCCCAGCTGTGGTTCCTGTGAAGAAGAGACATGGCTTCTGTGGAGTTGGTCCCAGCAGCCCTGGAGCACTCGGCCCGCAGGAGAGCCAAGCTGGTGGTGACGCAGATGGGGAGGAGAGCAAGGCCTCCCTTGCCATCCCTCTGGTGAGAAGCCAAGCCCCTATGGTGATCAACAGTGACACAGATGAAGAGGAAGAAATTTCAGCAGCACTCACCCTGGCCCGACTGAAAGAGAGCCCAGCTGCTGGATGGAACAGAGATAGACATGTGGAAGGGGACAGAGGCCAGCCCAAGGTCCTTCTGCACCAAAACCAGAGCACCTCTGAGAGAGACAGTGACACAGACATGGAGGAGGAGAAGGGGGTGCCAGAGGGACAAACTGTCCCCAGTGGTCACACTAACAGGAATGGAACTCTATATACAGCACACTCAACCATGAGCGCCCCTCCTCCTGGGGAGAAAGACATAAAGGTGGAAACAGAGATGAGCTCACCTGGGATCCACCTGCAGAGAAGCCAAGATTGCACCACAGTGGTCGTCAAGACAGAAAAGGAGGAGGAAGTATCACGAGAGCCAGCTGTTGGACATCTACAGAAAGGCCAGGTGCTGGGGGAGACAACAAATCAAATCAAGGTGGAAGCAGAGGGTGACCCGGCAAAACTGGGTTGTGAAGCAGATGCGGAGGAGGGCACATCCTTAGCAGCCTCAGTAGTGACAGATGCAAAAAAGAACCAGATTCCAGTGAAGGAGGCTGCAGACACAGACTATACTACAGCCAGGCAGGAGAGCGCTGTTCAGTTGGGGGCCCAGGATAGGTCACCTGTGGCCCAGGTGGAGCAGAACTTTCTCCCTGTCTCAAAGAAGAACCTCACAGATGAGGTAGTGGACACAGGTTCTCCAGGAGGAACTACACAGTCACAAAGAGAGGGCGCCCAGACCCCCATAGGAACTGAGAGAGAGCTGCACATGGGCAGCACCAAGGGCTTGGAAGAAGACTCTGATGGTAAGTGCTGGCTTTCATCCTCCTGGACCTCTATATCAACAGTGGTTATAAGGGTTGGGTTTCAGAGAGAAGAATAAAGTGAGGCATTTAGGATTAGGTAGATTTCTAATGATCTGCCCTATATTCGTTCCCACTAGATTTTGATGATCTGGAACTTCAGGCCACCCAGTGCTTTGTGGACAGGGATGTACAGCACCTGGAAGGTGAGGACGCCGATGGGTCAGGTCCCAGTGCCAGGGGAAGGAGGGAGATTAGACAGATGGTCCTTGAACAAAGTGGAGGCTGGTGTGGGAGGGAGGCAGGAGATGGACCTAGGGGTCCTATGGAGGAGCTGTGGCCATGCCATCCTTTCTTTTTTCTTTTTTCCAAATTTTTTTTATTGTATTTCATTTTATAACATTGTTTCATAGGCTCTGATGTTCCACTATCCCCTCCGGGTGCCCTCCGCCCATGGTGGATTGCTCCACCTTGTTGCAGTATTAACAGTTCAAATCCAGTCTTGTTTCTTTCATTGCAAGCATGTGCCATGCCTAAAGTCCAGCATCTTACTGTCCAGCTCAATTCAACAGTTTCTTGGGGAGACCAACTCTGGTCTAAAGGCATAGCTAGCAGAATATTGTTCTGACCAATTAAAAGCCATAACATAACAACAACAGTTTCCAACATTATGGGGTTAATTGACATTTTATTGAATGCCATCCTTTCTTGTGCCACAGACCTGAATGTGGAGGATGAAAGCTTGTTGAATCTGCCTCCGGAGCCTGGGTCTTCCTGTTGTAGCTCAGGTACAAGAAACCGTGTTACTAACTTGGCATCCTTTCCTTCCTTCATCTACTTGCTTCTTCCAGGTTGTATTTGGCTGGTGTTTGTTTCTCTCATCAGAAAAGAAGTGTCGTGTCAGTTCCAACTCATAGACCAACTAGTTTAGATGTTTCATTTTGTTAAGATTTATTTTGTGTGAATAGCAGAGTTACAGAGAGGTCTTCCATTCACTGGTTCACTCACCAAACAGCTGCAACAACGGCCAGGGCTGGGCCAAGCCAAAGCCAGGAACAACTTCTAGGTCTCCCACATGGGTGCATAGGTCCTAGTGATTGGACCATCCTCCATTGCTTTCTCAGGCACATTAGCAAGGAGTTGGATCAGAAGTGGAGCAGATGAGACTCAAACAGCAGCACCTTTATGGGATGCCAGCGCTGTAGGCGGCGGCTTTGCCATAATACCTGCCTCTAGACTCTATAGATTATATTTTAATAGATTGAAGGACCTAGTGCGATAGCCTAGCAGCTAAAGTCCTTGCCATGCATGTGCCGGTAACCCATATGGGTGCCAATTCTAATCCCAGTGGCCCCACTTCCCATCCAGCTCCCTGTTGTGGCCTGGGAAAACAGCTGAGGGCAGCCCAAGGCCTTGAGACCCTGTACGCACATGGAAGATCTGGAAGAAGCTCCTGGCTCCTGGCTTTGGATTGGCTCAGCTCCAGCCATTGCGATCACTTGGGGAGTGAATCATTGGACGGAGATCATCCTCTCTGTCTTCTCCTCTCTGTATATCTGACTTTGCAGTAAAAATAAATAAATCTTTAAAAAAAAATTGAGGAAGCTGGGCCCGGCGCAATGGCGCAGTGGTTAAGGTCCTCGCCTTGCACACCTGGGATCCCATATGGGTGCTGGTTATAATCCCGGCAGCTCCACTTCCCATCCAGCTCCCTGTTTGTGGCCTGGGAAAGCATTAGAGGACAACCCAAAGCTTTGGGACCCTGCACCCGCGTGGGAGACCCGGAAGAGGCTCCTGGCTTCGGATTGGCTCAGCTCCAGCCGTTGCGGCTGCCTGGGGAGTGAATCATCAGATGGAAGATCTTCCTCTCTGTCTCTCCTCTCTGTATATCTGCCTTTCCAATAAAAAATAAAATACATCTTTAAAAAAAAAATTGAGGAAGCTTTCCTGTGAGGGTACAGGCTTTTTGAAATAAGTACTAAACATTATGACTAATTACTATATTTCCAGCTTTCTTTTAATAATTATTTTAGATTTATAAGGAGTTCATTGCAATTCTTTCTCAGTATGTTACCTTTTCAACCTGCCCTCCTCTCTCCTGTCTACTTGCAGCTACCATGGATGTGTCATGGGAGCTCATGGCTACCCAGCCATTCTGTACAACAGAGTCTGACGCCTCTGAGACCCAGTCCACTGCCACCCACCCCGAGGCCCACGGATTCTGCCTGTCTCCACCTAGCACAGTACCACAAGAGCAACGTGCAGAGAGCCCAGAACACACAGAGCTACTGGGGAGTCAAGGCAGAGCGATGCAGACTATGGAGAAAGACATGGGTACAGCCAAAGAAACAGCAGACAGGGTGACTCCTGAGAGAGGGCCATGCGAGAGGGACACCAGCCAGCTGCCACCAGGAGAGCAGGAAGCTACGCTGGGAGGGGGACAGTCCACTAGGGAGGTAGAGGACAGAGAGCAACAGCAACTGCTAGCTGGAGACACTGAGAACCAAGAGCCTGACCACAGGGAGGAAAGTGCAAGTCCTGAGAGGGATCAGGAGAGTCTGCAGGTGGAAATGGAGACAGCCGAGGAAATACAAAGTAGAGAAACAGAGAAACAGACCCTTGGGAGTGAAGTATTTGAGAGAGAAGTAGAGAGGCCTGTGCCAGAGAAAGAATGTGAGCCAGCTAGGTTAGAAGTGACCCCAGTAGGAGAGAGGAGAGAGCAGACAGAAGGGAGCCAGGACCAGAGAGAGCAGGCCTCCAGTCCCAGACCACAGCCTGGAGTAGGGGAGGGGGAGCCTCAGGGACTTGCCTCCACTCCCATAGTTTCTGAGAGCCAGTCAGGTGGAGGAAGGGGAGCCCCAGGGAGCCCCACAAGGCAGTTGAGAGGTAAGTGTCAGCAGAGGGAATCCCAAGATGCTATGCAGCCTTCCTGATCATCAACCCATGAGCAAACAGCTGCATAGAACTCAGCCACACTTTTTGTTTTCTGCCTAGACCACTTGAAATGCAACCTGTCACGTGATGAGACTTCCAAGGTGAGAGCTGCCCTCCTACCTGCCCCCAGCTCAGCACTGCGACCCTGCAGTGGCCCTTCCCTTCAGCTTGCTTTCATTTCACCTTCCCCCATATCTGCAGTTTTCTCTACTCCTGGGTTGGCTTCTGTCGCACTGCTTTTGACTCCCACAGTTTTCCATGTTTCCCAACTTGTTGCTCCCTCTACCTGACTAGAAAAAGAAAGTCCTTTCTTTGTGCTTTTCTCTCTGTGCCTGCATGGTTGCCTTTACCGCCACTATCCATGTGTGGGGTCATAGCAGGAAAGGTCTGTGGGAAAGAGAACTGTTTCCTTCCCAGGAAGTCCCAGGCAGAAGAAATGCCAGGAAGGCATCTGTATTCTCTCTTCTCACTACCACCGTGCCTTGCTTTTCTCCCTAGGGTGATCCAGAATGCCCAGATGCTTGTCGGCCTGAAGCCTTAACCCCACTCCCAGACCCTCTTATCTCTCAGGACCAACAACATCCTGCCCCTCAGCCCTTTCTTCCTCCTTCCCCACCTGCTTTTGAGTCATCCATTGTTAGGACCAGGCAGAATGGAAATCAAACTCCAGAAAGTTCCTTGTCCTCAGAGCTGGAACATGAAGTCAGGCCCCAGAGGTCCTCTCCAGTTTTCTCTGCTGCCCTTGAACCTCACCCTCCCACTCCCCCAGAGCAGTGTGATACCCCCAAGCCCATACCTCGGGCTACTATGGGTAGGTCACATAGGTCCTCTATTAAGACCCTTGAACTGGCTGAGCTCACAGTCCCTGACTTCCAGCCATCCACCTCCACAGAGCAGTCTGACATCCCCAGACCTACAGTTCGAGCTACTCGGGGCAGGACCCACAGGTCCTCTGCCAAGACACCTGAGCCAGCCAAGCCTCCTGTCCCCACAGAGCAACCTGATACCTCCAAGCCCACACCTCGGGGCAGGGCCTGTAGATCCTCTACCAAGACCCCTGAACCAGCTGAGCCGCCTGTCCCCACAGAGCAGCCTGACACCTCTAAGCCCACATCTCGAGGCAGGGCACGTAGATCCTCTACCAAGACCCCTGAACCAGCTGAGCCTCCTGTCCCCACAGAGCAGCCTGACACCTCTAAGCCTACATCTCGAGGCAGGGCGCGTAGGTCCTCTACCAAGACCCCTGAACCAGTTGAGCTTCCCATCCCCACAGAGCAGCCTGAAACCTCTAAGCGCACATCTCGAGGCAGGGCACGTAGGTCCTCTACCAAGACCCCTGAACCAGCTGAGCTTCCTGTCCCCACAGAGCAGCCTGACTCCGCCAAGCCCACATCTCGAGGCAGGACATGTGAGTCCTCTACCAATACACTTGAACCAGTTGAGCCTCCTGTCCCCACACAGCAGCCTAACACCCCGAAGCCCACACCTCGAGCCACTCGGGGTAGGACACGTGGGTCCTCTGGCAAGGCCCTTGAGCCAGCTGACCCTCCTGTTCCCCCTGAGCAGCCTGACACCCCGAAGCCCACAGCTCAAGCTACTCGGGGCAGGACACGTGGGTCCTCTGTAAAGACCCCTGAACCAGCTAAGTCTCCTGTCCCCACAGAGCAGTCTGACACTTCTAAGCCCTCATCTCGAGGCAGGACACGTGGGTCCTCTGTAAAGACCCCTGAACCAGCTAAGTCTCTTGTCCCCACAGAGCAGCCTGACACTTCTAAGCCCTCATCTCGGGGCAGGACACGTAAATCCTCTACGAAGACCCCTGAACAAGTAGAACCCATAGCCTCTGATCTTGAGCCTTCCTCTACCAGGGACCAACCTGTCACCCCTAAGGCCATAGCTCAGAGTAATCAGAGCAAGACACTGAGATCTTCTAGATCAAGTGTTGTGCCAGTTTCTGCCACCTCTGAATTTCAGTCAGCTGTCACTGCAGAGCAACAGACCCTGCAGCCCATTCCTCAGGGCAGTAACAGCAGGGCACAGAGGGTTACAAGGAAGCAGAGTTCACCCAAAGCTCCTGTTGTCCACAAGCCTTGCTCTGCACTCCCTGAGCCTAAATCCCGATCATCAAGGAACCAAAGACAAGGAGCAGTGAGAGCAGCTGAGTCCCTTGGGACTGTCCCTGAACCTTCTTTTTCCCAGCCTCCTGGGGTACCTACTCATGCTCCCCAGATCCAAAAGGTGGAAGCATCAGACATATCCGAAGTCGCCCAAGAGCTTCCGCCAAAGGTCTCTTCAAGCTGCAAGAGGCCTTCATCATTCATTGATTCACCCCCACGTCATAAACGACTCCGCAGAGGGCAAGTGTCCCCAAAGACGGTGTTCCCCAGGGAGGAAGAAGAGGGTGCTTCCGAGAAGCCAAGGAGGGAAGAGGTGAGGAGCATGGTGGGGCCGCAGGATGATGAGTGGACAATGGTCCTGGCTCAGAAACTCTTGCTGAGACCTTTATTACACACAGGACATAGTGGTTCCAGGACCAGGCAAGAGAAAGAGAGGCCAGGCAGAGAAGGAACCCCAGGAAGTACCAAACCGCAGCCGCCGACGGACCAAACCTCTTGAGCCATCAGCAGCACCCAAAGTATGGGTAGGGGCCATCTGGGGCTTTGAGGGAGGATGGGAGGAGACCCCGGGGGGTAGGGTGAGGAATGTCAGGGCCTGGCATTGCTTGCATGGCACTCTCACCAAGACAGGTGAACCCCTCCCACAGGTGCTCTTCACAGGAGTCCTGGACCCTCGTGGAGAGCAGACAGTGCTGGCCCTTGGAGGGAGTCTGGCCAGTTCAGTGGCAGAAGCCTCCCACCTGGTCACTGACCGAATCTGCCGCACTGTCAAATTCCTGTGTGCTCTGGGGCGGGGCATCCCCATCCTTTCTCTGGACTGGCTGCATCAGGTGAGGAACCTGACAGAGGACAGTGGACAGAGACGAAAGTGGTGGGAAGAAAAGGGATGGAAACACAAGGAATTTGAGAGGTGAAATGTTTGATTGATGAAGAAAAACGTTTCTAGAACTATACAGATGCTGGACAGGGGAGCAGGGCACAGCCTGGGCTGAACACTGATGCTGACTGCTGTCTCCCTTAGTCCCGAAAGGCTGGCTGCTTCCTGCCCCCAGATGAGTATGTGGTAACTGATCCTGAGCAGGAGAAGAATTATGGCTTTCGCCTTCGGGATGCCCTGAGCCGTGCCCGGGAGCGAAGGCTGCTGGAGGTAAATGGCCACCTTCTGCCCTGGGCTTCAGCCCACCCTCCAGAATCTCCCAACAGCCCAGGAGCTCTCAGTGGCGCAGAGACAGCTCCTCCTTCCCCCTTTTCTGTCTTAGGGCTATGAGATTCATGTGACCCCTGGAGTCCAGCCACCACCCCCTCAGATGGGAGAGATCATCAGCTGCTGTGGAGGCACCGTCTTACCCAACATGCCCCGCTCCTACAAGGTGGGACTGATGGGTTCTGCTGGGTCTGGTGATGTGGCTAGAAAGGGGTGATGTGATGAGGAAGAAAAGGAGGTAGAATTGTAGAATAGTGCAAGGGCAGGAGAAAATATATGGTATAGAAAGAAATTGGAGGGCATGTATTTGGTGGCAGTGCACAGGAATCCCATACGTGAATGCAAAATTCAGTTTCCCTCCCTACCTAGCTTCCTGCTTAGTTTTGGGCCTGGTCCACCTTGGTTACTGCTGGCATTTGGGGAGCAAACCGGCAGATAGATTTCAGTCTCTCAAATAAATTGGGAGCTGGCAGATGGGAAATTTCTGTGTCTAAACTAGATGGATGTATGGCTGGATAGATAAACAGACTAACTTGAAGGGAGTAGATGAGGGAAAGGACAGGAAGCAATGTTGTCTTTCATCTTAGAGTTAAGAAAGAACTTTTGTAAAAAAAAAAAAAACACTATAGGAGTGAGAGATCTACTCATACCACATGAACTTAGTTTTTTTTATTTTAATATTTTTAAATATATATATGCATATATAGAGAGAGACAGACAAAAGCACAATACAGGGAACCCTTCTATATCAGCAGCCACATTAAACAGTTTGGTCTAAATTATGTTATATTTGCTCAATAATTTTGTCATTTTCTTTGTGAAATATTTTAAAGATTTATTTATTTTTATTGGAAAGGCAGACTTAAAGAGAGACAGAAAAGATCTTCCATCCACTGGCTTACTCCCCAAGTGGTAACAATGGCCAGAGCTGCACCAATCTGAAACCAGGAGCCCAGAGCTTCTTTCTGGGTCTTGCATATGGGTGTGCAGGGACCCAAGGACTTTGGTCATCCACTGCTGCTTTCTCAGGCTATACGCAGGGAGCTGGATGGGAAGTGAAGCACCTAGGACTGGTGCCCATGTGAGTTGCTGGTGCTTGGAAGTGGAGGATTAGCCAGTTGAGCCATCATGCTGGCCCCCTAATGCCATTTTTAAAAAGCCTCATTCATATATTAATTCAAAAGATAGAGTAACAGAGAAAGGAGATAAGAGAGAGAGATTTTCTATCCACTTTTTTTCCCCCAAATGCCCAAAACATCTCGGGCTAGGCCAAGCCAAAACCTGGAGCCAGAATCTTTGAGTCTCCCACATGGGTGGCAGAGGACCAAATACTTGGGCTCCTATCCACTGTCATCCTAGGCACATTGGGAGGAAACTGGATCAGAAGTGGAGCAGCTAGGACTCACCACCAGCACTCCAGTAATGGATATTTAGCATTGCAAGCAACAGCTTTACTTACTGTGCCACAACACTGGCCCTTAGAATACACTTATCAACCTTCAGCACAACTGACAGTTTGTTAGTTATTTTCTCCATGCCATTAGTCAGATTTCACTAGTTTTCTGAAAGATGCTTTTATAATTTTCTATTCAAGATGTAAAGTATGGCTGATGCATTGCTGCCATTGTTCATCCCATCTGTTAATTCCTTGTTTCCCCAACCCATAGCCTTTTTATACTGTGACTTCGTACAGAAATTCAGTCACTTGTCCTTTGCAATGTTCCGCAGGTTGAATTTTGATTTTTGTTCTATCATTTCTCTTATTTCTTTACCTTCTGTATTTCCTATAAATTATAGTTACTTTTAAAGGCTTGCATAAATTCAGATGCAATTTCCCCCCACAAAAATATTTTGTATAACTCTTTGTCAAGGAGTTACTATTTTGGTGATAATGACTAGTGGGGCCAACAGTGTGGTACATCAGGTTAAACTTATACTGCCTTCAGTGGCAGCATCACATATGGGCACTGGTTCCTGTTTAGGTTTCTCCACTTCCAATCCAGTTTCCTGCTGATGGCCTGGGAACAACAGCAAAAAAAGACCCACTTGTTTGGGCCTCTATCACCCTTGTGGGAAACCTGGATGAATTCAGCACCTGGCCCAGCCCTGGCGATTGCTGCCATTTGGGGAGTGAACCAGCGATGAAATGATGAAATCTCCTTTCTGTAACTCACCATTCAAATAAATAATTAAAAAGGAAGAAGAGGAAGAGGAAGAGGAAGACCATTGAATCTTGCACCCATTTCTAGGATCCTGCTTCACCGCTGACTTCCTATCTGCTCTGTCTCCCCCAGCCTCACAGAGTTGTGATCACATGTCACCAGGACTTCTCTCGCTGCTCTGGCCCACTTCGCCTTGGACTGCCTGTGCTGTCGCCCGAGTTCCTGCTGACAGGTGTGCTAAAGCAGGAAGCCACGCCAGAGGCCTTTGTCTTCTCCACTTTGGAAATGCCTTCCACCTGAAAGTTCCAGCAAAGAATTAAAATAGAATTTGGAATAAAAGACTTCTTAAGACTTTAGAAAAGTTTGGGGTGTGGGGTGTACTGGTGTAACTTGCCCTACAGAGACATTCATTGGGGACCACAGATTTTCTAACGTGGCTATTAATCCCAGGCTCAGCCCTCTGGACCATTCATCTCTAGCCAGACTGCTGTCATTAATGTTCGTTAATGGCACACAAAGTGTCCTGTCTGCTTGTTTGGAAGCCATCTCCTCCTACTGGGATTCTCTTTAACTTTTAAAGATAACAGGACAACTTTGGTGTCAGGAACTTAAGGGATACTTGGAGTAGATTTGAGGATGCAATTACAGTTACTACTAAAATACTGTCCTCTTCTGGCTTCATGTGGTTACAGGGAACCTCTGACTCTGACTTTGAGCAAGCCTCTGCACTTTTCTGCCCTGATTTTCCAGCATTTACAAAATTACAGCTTAGGTCTGATCTATCAAAATAAATATTCACTCTGTGCCTTATGGTGTAGTGCAAATTTTTTTTAAATATCTGGGTCTTTTTAAGAAATGGTTTAAATTTGTTTTAACTTCTCTTTGAGGCACATTATGCACTACTTAAGTTTTAAAAGTTGATTGTTTTCAAAGATGTGGAGAAGTTTGAACTATATACAGCTGGTGGGAGTGTGAAATGATTCAATCTCCACAGTAAACCGTTAAATGGTTTCATAAAAGTTAAGATATAAAATTACCATATGACCCAGCAATTCTGCTCCTAGGTATATACCCAAAAGAATGAAAACACTTTTCGTTTGTGAGTGCTCATATCAGCACTTTTCACAATAGCCCAAGAAGTGCACAATGCAAATATTCATCAACAGATGAGTGGTTAAACAATTGTAATCTATTCACATAAAAGACTGTTATTCAACCATTTTTAAAATGGGTTGAAGTTTTGAGAAATTGCTACAGTATTTTGAGTATTTTGCTAAGAAGCCAGATGCATGAGGAAACATTGAAGGGCTCCATTTATATGAAATACCCAGAATAGGTGAATTCATAGAGACCAAAAATGTAGACGGGTGATTCCCAAAGGCTGGGAAGAGGAGGAAGCAGGGAAAGAATGAAATGGATGTAGGGTTTATTTTGAGTCAAAAGTGTTTGGGAACTAGATACAGGTAATAGTTACATATATTGCAAATGTACTAAATGCCAGTCTAAACTGGTCAATCTATTTGTGTGTATCTCTCTTCAATAAAAAGACTGTTAATGAGTTTTGTACACATTTTTAAAAAAATATTTAATTAAAAAGGCAGATCAGATTCACAGGAGAAAGATCTTTCATCTGCTGGTTCCTTCCCCAAACAGTTGCAACAACTGAAGTTGAGCTAATCCAAAGCCAGGAGTTTCTTCAGGGTCCCCCATGCGGGTGCAGGGTCATGAGGCTTTGAGCCATCCATCCTCTACTGCTTTTCCAGGCCACAAACAGGGTACTGGATGGGAAGTGGAACAACCAACACACGAACCAGTGCCCACATGGGATCCTGGTACTTGCAAAGTGAGGATCGAGCCATTGTGCCAGGCCTCCTGTACATTTTTTTTTGGGGGGGGGGGGCGGTAAATGTAAATTACAGTTCAGTTTGGAAAATGATGTGATAGAAAAATGAAGAGCCACTATACCTTTAAAAAAAAAAGGATTTATATTTATTAGAAATCTCAAGATCAGATTTACAGAGAGGGAGACAAAAAAGTCTTTTCATCCACCGATTCACTCTCTAAATGGCCACAACAGCCAGAACTGAGCCCCTTCAAAGCCAGGACGCACAAGCCCCCTGGGTCTCCCAGAGATGCAGGGTCCCAAAGGCTTGAACCATATTCCTTTTATTTTTCCCAGCCACAGACTGGGAGCTGGACAGAAAGTGGAGCAGCAAAGCAGTGTACACAAGCCCTGATGTAAAATGAGATTAAGGCAGCACATTTGATGCTGTAGCAGAAGAACAGGACTAACTGGACAACAACCCCAAGCAAACGAACACAAATAATCTCAGTGAATGGAGCCAATGGACATTGGGAGGGTGACATCATCCTTAGATTAGTGAAATCAGCATTTCAGAACTATCCAAGCCACTTGGACAGAACCCTCGGAATATGTACATATTGAGACTTTGGGTTGATATGAGGTGGAGGTTCCTTATCCCTGGGTACTGGGATGTATGGAAAGTCATGAGTGCGTGTCTCCTTTGTTTTTCCCCTTCCTCCAGGAACAAGAAATGGCAAATTTGGAAGTAATAAATTCACCCAATTTTCTCGAACCCTTGATCATTCCCACCCTGATCAACCATGTAATAATTTTAAAAATAAAATGAAAAAGAAAGTGGAACAGCCAGGACAGAAACTGGCACCCATAGGAATGTTGACATTTGAAGGCAGTTTTAACCAATTGAGCCATCATGCTGGCCCCAATGTACTGGTTTTTACCTACTTTCATAATATACATTCAGCACAACTGTGTGTCACATGATATAACCCAAATCAATATTAGATCCCTTGGATAGCTCAAAGCCATAGTACATGAAAGTGTTCATGTCCCTGAGGCCCACAGGATTCCCCAGGAACTGCTGTAGCTAAAGGACTGTGAGTACTCAGGTACACTGTTTGCATGACTGGCACTGTTTAGGCACTCCAACTTAAAACACTAGAGAGTAAAAGTCCTTTCACTCACCAAAGCTCTTGATACAGCTTATAGCAGATTACCTTGTCTATCACTACTAGCAGGAAATGGAGAGCACAAAATAGAAGCGTTTATTAAGGTGATAATTATAAAAGGTAGGAAATGGTATTGTAATGCAGTGGGTTATTACCCATAATACAAACATCATCCCATTTGTGGGCTTCGGGCTGCTCCACTTCCCATATAACTCCCTGTTAATGTACCTGGGAAACCAGTAGACGGTCCAAGTGCTCGAGCCCCTGTACCCACATGGGAGACCTGGAGGGAGTTGCAGGTTCTGGCTTTGCTGTAACTACCTTTGAACTGAAGGTGACAGACTTTTTATGTAGGGAGGGCTTCCTTCATAAAAACTGATCCTGGGCCTCGTGCAGTAGCCTAGCAGCTAAAATCCTCATCTTGTACATGCTAGGATCCCATATGGGCACTGGTTCAAATCCTGGCAGCCCCACTTCCCATCCAGCTCCCTGCTTGTGGAATGGGAAAGCAGTAGAAGACAGTCTAAAGCCTTAGAATCCTGCACCCATGTTAGAGACCCAGAGGAGGCTCTGGGCTCCTGGCTTTGGATTGGCTCAGCTCCGGCTATTGCAACCACTTGGGGAATGAATCAGCAGACAGATGATTTTCTTCTCTGTCTCTCTTCCCCTCTGTATATCAGACTTTCCAATAAAAATAAATAAATCTTAAAAAAAATTTACATTCAGGACAGTTAAGCAGGAAGTAGGGAGGAGAGTGACACAGGAAGACATGAGGTGTCTGGTACTGTGGTTCACAGCAGTGTTGACTCAGAGTGTGGGAGCAGGAAAGGCCTGGGAGGAGGAGGACTGCAAAGCCTGTGGGATGCTGATGCCCTTAGGGAATGTTAGCACCATGGATAGCAGCTTTACCTGCTATGCCCTTATGCCAGACCCAGAAAGAGATTTTTCATCCACTACAATTTCCAAATGCTACAAGCAGCCAAAGCTGGGGCAGGCTGAAGCCAGGAGCCTGGAACTCCAACTAGGTCTACTTACATGTGTGGCAGGGACCCAAGCACTTAAGCCAACTTCTGTTGCTTTCCCAGGTACATTAGTGGGAAGTTGGATCAGAAGAGGAGCAGCCAGGACTCAAACCAACACTCACCAGTAGATGTCAGCATCACAGGCAGCTGCTTAACCTACTGCTCTTCAACTGGTCACAATGATTTTTAATTTTGACAGAACATAATTTTTACTTTGGTTTTTAGATAGCAATGTTAAACTAAAGTTCATTATAAGCAGGTCTGTAGGAAATACATTAAAGTTTCTGGCTAATATATAGAATCAGACTAGAGTTAATTCATAGAAAGCTGACAGTTACAAGCTTGAATAAAATCACTGCTAAGTAGAACTAAAATAAATCGACAGGGACCCATCACAATGGCTCAATAAAAGGATGTCCAAGTCCCACACCGGGGAACCTGCAGCCCTCCTCCAGCCCTCTGTGTCACCTTCCTACTAACAAGGCCCTCGGAGGGAGGCCACTGATAGTTGAAGTGATTGGATTCTTATCACCCATATCAGAGAGATGGATTGGGTTTTCAGCTTTTGGTTTAAGAAGGGGGCCCTGGTGTACTAGGAGGGTGAGCCAGCCCAAAGGAGCTCTGTGAAATAAATACAGTGGGCCCATAGCTGCGGCTAAATTGCTAAATCCTCGCCTTGTATGTGCCGGGATCTCATATGGGTGCTGATTTGTACCCTGGCTGCTCCACTTCCCATTCGGCTCCCTGCTTGTGGCCTGAGAAAGCAGTGGATGATGGTCCAAAGCCTTAGGATTCTGCAACTGCGTGGGAGACACAGTGGACGCTCCTGGCTCCTGGCTTACGGATAGGCTCAGCTTCCGCCATTGGGGGAGTCAATCAGTGAACAGAGATCTTACTTTCTGTCTCTCCTCTCTGTAAGTCTGACATTCCAATAAAAATAAACCTTTTTAAAAAATCTTTCCATATTAGAGTTCTTTGTCCTTTTAGCAAGTGAAGACGCAACAACTCAACTTTACATCAAGTTGTGGAACACATATTCTTCTGAAAACACTTTTTAAAAATATCTACCCTAGCATCACAGGGGGGCGCCTAGCCTACTCATTCTCCATTGTTAGAGGAGACCCCACTGAGGCCATTACCCACCGGCTGGTTGTTTTCCGTCCGGGCTGCAGTTAAAAAGGGGCTCACAGTTCCCCCTTCCGTTCCCGCAAGAGCAGCCACTGTCTTCACTTGAGATGGCCAAACGAGCCGAGCCTGGGGTTCGGTCCACGCCAGCGCCCGCAGCCCCGCTGCCGGGACACCTCTAGAGATTCTAAGCTTTCCTTTTGTGACGCCCAGTCCCGCAGGCTCGAGACACGCACTTCGGTGGCGGTTCCCGCAGCCTGGCGGGGCAGCAGAACGCTGCGCGCGGAGCCGGGCGTCGGCGTGCGGGAACCCCGCCCTCCGGGGCGGCTCCCCGGGAGCAAGGCGGGGCCGAGGCGGGGCCAGCGGCCGCGGGAATCCCAAACCCGCCTCTTTCCCTGCCTCTTCGCTCCTCGCCATGGCCCCTGCCCTGCTGCTGGTCCCTGCAGCCCTCGCCTCGTTCGTCCTGGCCTTTGGCACCGGAGTGGAGTTCGTGCGCTTCACCTCCCTTCGGCCACTCCTCGGAGGCGTCGCGGACCCTGGTGGTCCGGGTGAGCCGGAGAGGGTCGAGGAGGAGCTGGCGGCGAGGGCGGGGGGACGGAGGTGGAGCTGGAGCAGAGGGCGCGGGGGCGGGGCTGGGAGACAAATGACGGGGAAGTAACTGCAAGAGAGGGAACCCCGGCCCCGATGGTGAGGCTGCGGGGCAGAGGGACCCCAGCACCGAAGTAGGAACGTCGGGGAAGCCGTGTCTGTCGTCTTCTTGATCTTTTGTCCCTGTTCCTGCCACTCCTTCTAGACGTGCGTCAAGGATGGCTGGCTGCTCTGCAGGACCCCAGCATCCTTGGCTCCCTGGCCTGGGACCTGGGACTTCTGCTGCTATTTGTTGGACAACACAGCCTCATGGCTGCTGAGAGAGTGAAGGCGTGGACTACCCGGTACTTTGGGGTCCTGCAGAGGTCACTGTATGTGGCCTGTACGGCTCTGGCTTTGCAGGTATGAGCTCTGGCAGCTGAGTCCCTGGGGAGAGATGGAGTCTCTGCAAGGGGTCTTTCTGTATGGGAGGGGCAAAATGTAGGTTAGGGAGAATGACAAGCTGGGATAGTCAGGACTCCATCTCACAGTGTATTCCTCCGCAGCACATGCCCTACTTTGTATCAAGAAGGGTGCACTGCCCTTACCCAGCACAGTGTGCGCATTTTCACCTTTGCAACTTTGTTCATGTTGGCATCCCTCCTTAACCCATCAGTGGCATTCAGAAATGGCAACACCCGTTTCCTGGACTTCAAGAAGAGGCTTGCCAGAAGTTGTCAGTCCTCTAACTTCTCTGGTCTGGGCTGTATCTGGCACCTCTCAGTTCATCCCCTTCCCTTTCAGAAGACCTCAGTTAGATAGGAATTATCCACACAACCTTGGAACCCAGCCCAGCACCCTCCACAGGATGAACAGTTGTTGATGATGCCATGAGAGAAGCAGGGGAGAGCTGCAGGCTGTGGTGCCAGCCTTGGGGCATGGGTCTTTCAGGGCGGGCAAGGGGGGCTGTTGGGAGACCCAGCCACTCATCCTCACTCAGGTGGTTATGCGGTACTGGGAGCCTGTACCCAGAGGCCCTGTGCTATGGGAGGCTCGCGTGGAGCCGTGGGCCACCTGGGTGCCCCTCCTCTGCTTCGTGCTGCATGTCATCTCCTGGCTCCTCATCTTCAGCATCCTTCTCGTCTTTGACTACGCGGAGCTCATGGGCCTCAAGCAGGTGAGATCACGAGACCCTTGCCTGAGACCCTACACCTTCCTGGGACTCCTCTTTCCCTCCCTCCTCCCCCTGCCCTGCCAATGCTTTTCTACCTCCCCCTGGCTTTCTGCTGCCCCTCCCCTTCTTTGTCTTCCCTTAAAGGAAGCTGTGGGTCTTCTAGGCCGGACAGGGTACACAGATCAGAGATCAGGATCGGGGCCCATGTCCGGGAAAGGAGGGATTCCTGGCCTTGAAGGCAGTGTCTGGAAGAGGTGGTAGAGTTGGAGGACGGGTCTCACCATGTTTCTGTTATTCTCCATCTCCTAGGTGTACTACCATGTGCTGGGGCTTGGCGAGCCTCTGGCCTTGAAGTCCCCCCGGGCTCTGCGACTCTTCTCCCATTTGCGCCATCCAGTGTGTGTGGAGTTGCTGACAGTGCTGTGGGGGGTACCCACCCTAGGCACAGACCGTCTCCTCCTGGCTCTCCTGCTGACCCTCTACCTGGGTCTAGCACACGGGCTTGACCAGCAAGACCTCCTCTACCTACGGTCCCAGCTGCAAAGAAAACTCCACCTGCTCTCTAGGCCACAGGAGGAGGGGGCAGAGTGAGAGAGCCAAGCCGGGTTCCAAGCCACACACTCCCTGTACCCCTTTGAAATTGTAAACTTCTGGCTCTGGCTGCTTTGGTGCACAGGCCTGGGGCCATGGACCAAGGGGGATGGTTGTCCCTTCACACTGTTGGGGACTTCATTCCCTGGGCCCTATGGTCTGAATTTCAGCCACTGGACTCCACAAGAGCCAATGCTCACCAACTAGCAAAATGGGGCTTAGAACTCATGTGCTCACTCACAGTGTCCAACATGACCGCCCCTCCTGGCAGTCTGCTCACAGAAGAAAGGAATGCTGGGATCACTCCCCAGCAGCTCCACTCCCAGGAGCTAGACCAGGATCTGCAAGTGGCTGCCCTTTCAGATCCCAGTCCTTGCCTCTCTATCCCCTTTCACTCCCAGGAGCTTCATCCCACAATCTAGCTTGGAGTGGGGATCCTCCCATACTTAACTCAGGTGATGGATGATTCTGGAAACGAGTACACTGCATGAAAATAAAATTCAGCTCGTTTTTGCTATATATGCAGTCTGTCCAGTGCACGAAGAGGGAGTCAGAAACTGGATGGCCACCACGCCCTCTGGTGACTGCTGTGCTGCGGCCACTCCCCGCGGGCCCGACCCTCTATCCCTGAAGCTGGCTTGTCCGGCTTCCTCCCAATCCTCCCAGTTTTTCCCCGCTACAGCCCAGGGGACCCCAGGGAGACAAGGTGAGCTAACAAGGGTCGGGGTGACAACCCTGGAAGGAGGGAGAAGCTGCCGAAGCCCTGAGCCTCTGAGAGCCTGTTTCCCGCCCTCCCCCTGGTCCCCACAGCCGCCCCCACCGCGACCGCCCTCGACCCGCAGCAACAAAGGCTGGCCCGGGAAGGCCAAAGCGTGGGGCGGAGCGGCGAGAGATGGGAAGGGCGGGCTCGGCTCGGAGCAGCTGCAGCTTCCTCCCAAAGTCCCTCGAGGGGCCTGAGTCACTGGCCGCCGCCCTGGGTCGACGCGAGTCGGGGGCGGAGGGGCGTCTGGAAACTGAGGGATCTTCAGGGCTGTGGGGCAGCAGGCCGGAGAGAATCCCTGGAGACAGGGAGCGAAGGGCTAAGAGGGTGCCAGAAGGAGAGGGGAGTCCAAGTCCACGCGGGTGCGAGGGGAGAGGCTCCGCCCCCTCCTCGGGCTCCGCCCCGCGCCCCCTTCCCTCTCCTCATTGTCCTTAGACAAAGCGGTCGCCGCCCCCGGCCGGCCCCCGGCTCCCCGTCTTCGTCCCTCCTCCTCTTGCTCCCTCTTTCCCTCCTCCTCCTCCTTTCCCCTCTCCTTCCCCCCCCCCCCCCCCAAGCCTCCGGATCTCCCTGGATCTCTTTCTCCTCCTCTTCCTCTCCGGACGCCAGGCTCCTCGGCACCCCGCCCCCGGGGTCCCCGCGGCGCGTGAGTTAACCCAAGGGCTGGGACTTGGGGCAGGGGGTGTCTGCGCTCCCGACCCCGCTGTCGCTCCGGGCTGGGACCTTGAGGCTCTTACGTCTTTGTACCCTGATGATGTCGGTGCGGGCAGCGCGGGAGGGGATGGCCGGCTCTGTCCGGGGACCCCCGTAAGAGCGGCAGCAAGGAGCAGAGGCGTGGAGCCGGCCCTGAACGCGCGGGGTACCCGGGGCACCGGCCGTGGGGGAAGGTAGCAGTAGGGACGGCTCGGAGAGGGGTGGATGGGACCGGGTTCTGGGAACGTGTTGGCAGCACGACACCCGGGTTCCAAAAGTCCCCGGGGAGGGGTATTTCCCCTGACCCGCCTCGGGGGCGGAGTGCCAGGGGTGGGGGGGTTACTGGGGCCGAAAGGCGTGGCCCGCGCGGGGCTGGTCCTGGAACCAGGACTTGTGCGGCCCGCGCTGAGTCGCACCCCGCTGCTCCCTTCCCCTGCTGCCCCCAAGTCCCGTTCCCCTTGGCCTCTGCGTTCTCTACCCCTCCTAGCCTCCCCAACATCCCCTCGGGTCCCGCGCCGCGTCTCAGCCTGGAATCCTTGCCCTTCCTTCCCATTCTCACCTCCCTCGGCTGTCCTATAGACATCCCCGCTTGAACCCGGGTCCCTTTTGCCCTCACTCTCCTCGTGCCAGCTTGTCTCTCCACCCACCACTCTCCACCTCACCTCACTGCCGGTACCGCCGTGAACACCCCTGGACCCGGTGCTGCTCCAGTTGGCTGCTGTCTCTGCCCTGAATCCCAGATCCTACTTTTCCTCTCACATCGCTCTCCCACTCTGAACCTGACCTGGCTTCTGCCTTTGCCTGCTGGGCTTCCTCCATCCACACTCTCGCCTTTCCTTCTGTCCCCAACCTTGGCTCCTCTGTCCTGCATCCCACACCCGTCCTCCACTTCCGCTGACCCCCAGCCCTGCCTCACCCCAGGGCCTCCCTGGAGCCACTTCTTCCTGTTCTCTGCTCCCAGCACACTCTGCCCTCACTTCAGAGGACCATGGCCACCATCCCAGACTGGAAGCTGCAGCTGCTAGCCCGACGCCGGCAGGAAGAGGCAGTGGTGCGTGGCCGGGAGAAGGCTGAGCGGGAACGTCTGTCCCAGATGCCGGCCTGGAAGCGAGGAATCCTGGAGCGTCGTCGGGCCAAGCTTGGCCTGTCCCCTGGGGAGCCTAGCCCGGTGCCTGGGACTGCAGAGGCTGGCCCTCCAGACCCAGATGAGCCTGCTGTCCTTCTGGAAGCCATCGGGCCAGTACACCAGAACCGATTTATCCGGCAGGAACGGCAACAGCAGCAGCAGCGGAATGAAGAAATGCTTTTGGACAGAAAGCCTGGTTCTCTGGAGGCCCGTGAGCGGAGACCCAACCCTGGGGAAATGCGGGATCAGAGCCCCAAGGGAAGAGAGTCCCGAGAAGACAGGCCAAATCCCTGGGAGGCCAGGGAGAAGAGGCTGGGGACAGGCGTGGTCCAGGAGTCAAGTTCTAGGACTTTGGAGCCTCAGGACTTGAGGCAAAGCCCTGGAGATGCGGGAGACAGGAACTCCCGGCTACCAGAGGTGCAGAAGTGGAGGCTGAGTCCCGGAGAGACTCAAGAGCGGAGCCTGAGACTGACTGAGGCTCAGGAGCCAAGCCCCGGGAGGAAGGAGGTGGTGGAAAACAGACTGAGCCCAGGGGAGGCCAACAACCTAGCAGAATCCTCTACACGGAAGCTGGACGCGGGAGAGCCTCAGGAGCTGAGTGTGGGCCCACTGGATGCACCAGAATGGAGACCGAGTTCAGGAGAGGAAAAGAGAGGCTGCACAGACCCAGCTGGGAGAGAAGAACGGCCAGTGGCAGGAACCACCCCAGAAGAGCCCACAGCCTTGTCACCAGTCCCGGTCAGGGCAGTGGAGGCAGCAGAATGGAGGCCCAGCCTGGTGGAGGATGGTGAGAGGGGTTTGAGGCCCCCAGAAGGGTGCAAATGGACCCTAAACTCTGGGAAGGCTCGAGAACGGACCCTCAGAGACATAGAGACCCAGAGTCCGAAATTAGAAGCGACGATGGAGTCTGTGGCGAAGCACCTGGGCCCTGCTGGCGGGGTAGGGGCTGGAGAAGCAGAGGCAGAGGATGAGGAGGCGGGGGCTCAGGGCAGGCCCGGGAGAGCCCTGCAGAACCTCTGCTCTGCGCCCGCCCCCCTTCCACCAGGGGATGCTGGGACAGCAGGCCCTAGGCTGCAGGAAGAGGAAGCAGTGGGACTGAGGCCCCCAGCAGCAACCCCTCTGTCTCCCCCACCCCCAGCCCCAGCTGCTCCCCAGCCTCCTGGGGACCCCCTCATGAGCCGGCTGTTCTATGGGGTGAAGCCAGGGCCGGGGGTGGGGGCCCCCCGCCGCAGTGGACACACCTTCACCGTCAACCCCCGGAGGTCCCAGCCACCTGCTGCTGCCGCCCCGGCTGCTCCAGCTGCCCCAGTCACCGCGGAGGCTGCAGCCCCTGGGGCCGGGAAGAAGCGGTACCCTACTGCTGAGGAGATCTTGGTGCTAGGGGGCTACCTCCGTCTCAGCCGCAGCTGCCTTGCCAAGGGGTCCCCGGAAAGACACCACAAACAGGTAGGGGAGCAGCCCACTTGTCAGCCCTTGCTTGTCAGCCCAGTCTTGTCTATTTTATACTCTTGTGCGCTGTGCTTCCTCTATTCTTTCCTCAGTGGTTCCTGCCACCACCCTTCCTCCTGGTGCACAGGCACACACCCTTCCCTCCTTTTCCATTCATTTCTCAGCCCCAGGGACCTGCCCAGCAGCCTGCTGCCCGGCTCTGGGTGTGTCTCTTTGAGGGTGTGCCCAGGCTGCTCCTTCTCCCTTCCCTCGGGCTCTGACTTCCCGTCTTTTCTTGGCTTCTTTTTCCCAGAGCCCATGCTCCCCTCACCCCCCAGCCCATCTGGTGGGAGGCATCCTTGAAGTCCAAAGGGGCGAAAGGTCCCCAGGCTGACAGCTTTGGCAGCGTTCAGAGGGTGGAAAAGGCAGAGGGCAAGGGGGATTTGACTCTTAGGGGGAAAGGCTGGGATGAAGGTCTGACAGCCCTGAAGGAGTTCCCAGGGGGAACAGAGCCTGGCCCAGACATCCTGGGATGGAGGGGGCTGAGGAGATGGACCAGGGCCGACCAAAGAGCAGAGAGAAGGCTTTTGAACCCCAAGGCTGCCCCACAGCCAAGAAGTAACACAGGGGCCATTGGAAGTGGGTGACCTTGGGGTTACACACCCCCAGCTGGGCCACTGCTCCAGACAGTACTCCCTTCTCTCTAGACAAGAAAAGCCTTCTCCTCTTCCAAAATGCCCCTGCCTGCTGCTCCCCTGGCCTTCCTTCCCAAGCTTCCCTTCCCTCCCCAGAACTGGCTCAGCAGTAGGTTTTCCCCTCTCTTCTACCACCCTGGCTCCCTCCCTTCCTCCCTGCCCCCATCAGGGGTAGAAAGAGAAGTGAACTTGAGGACATGGGCAGGGTGGGGTCAGGGGCAGCAGTGGAGGCCAAGGCTGGTGGAGGGTCAGAGGTTGGACTAGAGCAAGGACATGCAGAAAAGTGGCAGTGGCCAAGCTGACTTGTCCCCCCCTGGCTGTGGCCCAGCTCCTTCCCTGAGCTTGAAAATCTCTGGGGAGAGGTCTCACACTTGACCTCTCTCTCCTGCCCAAGTCCTCTGCCCAATACGTCTCCCAGAGCCTGGGAAGCCCAATTTTCCCATCTTCCCACACATCATGTCCTCAGAGCGGTTGTTTGGACCCCCCCATTGTCAGTAGGAAACCATAGGGGGGGCCCAAAGACCAAGGTTAAGCTTGGGGATCACATGCATCTTGAGAAATTCAATAGAGTGCAGTGTGGAGAAAAGTCACTTGCTACTAAGGTTGCCTCATGCCTTTGGGGAGGAACCAGTGGAGGGAGACCTGAAGTCTTGGGGGTCTTGGGGGTCTTGCAGCCCAGGGATCATCCCCAAGAGAGCCGGGAACTGAAAACAGGGCAGGGCCAGACTGGTGACCGTACCTAGGTCAGAGACCAGGGGAGCCGGAAGCAGACCGCCCAAACAGGAAGCCTGGGGTGGGGGCCGGAAGGCTGGTGGGGAGAGTGGGGAGAGCTGGGCCATGGACCTGCCAGAACTGTGCTCAGGATGTGGTGAGAGAATAAGGAAGCTGCTGCACTGGGGTGGGGGTGGGGAAAGGCGGCTCTGAGTACCCTGGGCCGAGCCTCAGGCCCTCTCGGCTCTGTCTTCCCTTGGCACCTGCTCATCGGGGTTGGGTGTACCCTGGCCCAGCTCTGTCCCAACCCCTCGGCTCAGGAATAGGAGGATCCTGCCACCCAACCCTACCCCACCCTGCCTTCCCTAAATAACTCGCATTTGTAGGCTAATTCCATCAAATGTCTCTAAGCCACCACAGAGAGATGCCAGGCCTGCCAGGGGAGCCCAGCAGTTGGGCTGTGGCTGGTGCCTTCCTCATTCCCCACCCCCTCCCAGGCCCCACCCTTTGCCGGCCCCCTGGTGACCTTATATAGCAGATGCTGAGAGGAGCCATGAGTCACCCCTGCCTGCCCCCCCAGTCCCAGGCCTGCTGTGCATTCCTGAGCCACCCAGTCAGAAGTGAAGGGGGGAGGGAGTAGTGGAGAGAGGCAAAATGGGTGGCCGAGAAAAATGCCGACGGAAAGGGAGTCAAATCAGTCATTTTTCAAAATGGGGAATGAACACCAGAGATTGTTTTCCCAAAAGAGGCTCTGCAAAGAAAACGGAAATGGGTTCCCAGAAATGTGGGTAAAACTGCCAGGAATGATACCAGGAACCCCATTCTAGGAGCTGAGCTGTGTGCAGGGAGGCTATTGTCGCTATATGCAACAGCACAGTTAGGGGTCAATCACATGTCTCCAGCTTGTCCCCCAGCCTGTGACCCTGTCTGAGGGGACATAAGCCATCCCTAACTTCTGTCCACAGCAGGCGCCAGTGTAGTAAAGCACCGTCAGCCCTCAGCGTGCCTCAGTGTGCATGGAGTCCACATCCCTGGCTTCCACCTAGAGAAAATAGATGACAGTATTGGAAAAAAGAATTGCATTATGCTGGACATGTACACACTTATTAATCTTTTTTTTAAAGATTTATTTTTATTATTTTTTTATTGGAAAGGCAGATATACAGAGAGGAGAGACAGAGAGGAAGATCTTCCGTCCGATGATTCACTCCCCAAGTGAGCGCAACGGCCGATGCTATGCCGATCCGAAGCCAGAAGCCTCTTCCGGGTCTCCCACGCGGGTGCAGGGTCCCAAAGCTTTGGATCGTCCTCTACTGCTTTCCCAGGCCACAAACAGGGAGCTGGATGGGAAGTGGAGCTGCCGGGATAGAACCGGCGCCCATATGGGATCCCGGGCATGCAAGGCGAGGACCTTAACCACTGCGCCAGGCCCACTTTTTAATCTTTTTAAAAAATAAGATTTTATTTTTATTGAAAAGGCATATATACAGAGAGAAGCAGAGACAAAGATCTTCCATCCACTGGTTTATCCCCAAGTGGCTGCAACAGTCAGAACTGAGCCGATCTGAAGCTAGGAGCGTCTTCAGGGTCTCCCACATGGGTGCAGTGTCCCAAGGCTTTGGAATATCCTCTCTGATTTTGCAGGCTGCAAGAAGGGAGCTGGATGGGAAATGGAGCAGTTGAACTGATACCCATGTGGGACCTTGGTGCTTGAAAGGGAGTGGGGATTAGCCTATTGATCCATTCCCCTGGGTCCCACACTTATTATCTATCGTTATTCCCCAGATAGTACGTACTGTTTTCATGGTATCAGGTTCTAAGTACCTTATAGAAGGATGTGTGCTGGTGTTGTGTGCCATTTGATACTATATCATATCTAAGGGACTTGAGCACCCTCTAGCATCAAGAGTCCTGGAACCCATTCCTCATGGGTCCCTAGAAACGACAGTATGTATGCCCTGTAGTAGGGTGGTTTGGGGGCAAACAATATGTAGGACAGAGGCATGTGATGTTTGAGGGTCAGGAAGGACAGAAGTGAATAGGGAACTTCCACACAGGTTGACCCGGAGACAGAGATTGGTGGCATTGTGTTGCGGGAGAGTGCAGCAGGCAGGGGCATAGTCAGTATGAACCACCCGGATGGGCTTGGAGGACATCTGACTGGTGTGATGGAGTAGGGGGATTGTAGAGAGGTGAGGATGGGGCAGCATGCTGTTTCTGCTCTGACCCTTTGTTGCATATGGTCTGCAGGATCTCAAGCCAAGGAACAAGCTCTCCATGCAGCCCCTGAGCTCCAGCTGCTCTGGGGGACCTGGTGTTAGCATGCTGCAGGCAGACCTCAGCAGCCACCTGCTCAGCCGCCAGCCCGGCTTTTCCTATGCTGAGCACAGCCCTGGGGCTTCGCAGACAGACACCAGTCAAGGCTGAGCACAGCATCTGGACTCTTCTGAGCAGTTCACATGGCATCCTCTTGTTTGTCCCCCTAATCCCTCTGGCTCCCAGAGTTAATCCGCCCTACACCCTCACCCCATGAGCTTCTTAGCAGGTCAGTGAGAGCAGCTGGGGCTCGCCTGCTCTTGGGATGGTGTGTTTATGAAGAATTTTCTGCCCCCCTCCTGACACCTTCTCTGCTTCCCCACGCAGTGTTTCTGTGGAGCTTCCTCTCTGCCTTGCTTGCCTCCCAAGCTGCACCTTTTAGGGACTCCCCGTGTGCTGGGGAAATTTCTCTGGGTTCCTCTTGGCCTCCAATTCCTCCCACAGGTACTCACCCTTTTAGTTGTGGCTGTTCCAGCCACAGGAGATGAGTGACAGGAATGAAGAGGTCTGTGGGCAGGGGATCTGGGTATCCCAGGTGGGCAGCAAGAGGCTGAGTGTGTGGGAGCCAGTGGTGGACTTCGCCTCAGCTGACTGTTTCTGCCTGGCCAGCTCAAATCTCACCTCCCACAGGAAGCCTCCCAGACTGCTCCCAGGGGAACCCTGACTTCCTCTATTTCAATTTCATTTTACCCCTTCTGACTCTATAGCCAAAGAACAGGGGCTTTGGTCCTACAGGATTCCCTCTGTCTCTCAGGCTCCTTACCTAAGCCCAGGCCAAAA
Source organism: Ochotona curzoniae (assembly GCF_017591425.1). NCBI lineage: Eukaryota > Metazoa > Chordata > Mammalia > Lagomorpha > Ochotonidae > Ochotona > Ochotona curzoniae. The sequence continues at coordinate 324,858 of NW_024464993.1, read as the reverse complement.
AATGCTGTGTCTGACATAGGATGGAAGGGGGCGCCTCAGCAAGAACAAGACAACTGGATGATGGCATGGAGAGGGCAGGGAAGTGCTCGCTCCCCCCTCCTCCTGACCCCTGTGTGTTTACCCGTGTTGACCCCGCTGCCTTTTCCGCTCAGCTCAAGATCTCCTTCAGCGAGACAGCCCTGGAGACCACCTATCAATACCCCTCTGAGAGTTCGGTACTGGAGGAGCTGGGCCCGGAGCCCGAGGCCCCCAGTGCTCCCACTGCAGCCCCTGTGGATGATGAAGAGGATGAGGAGGAGCTGCTGCTACTGCAGCCTGGACTCCGTACCAAGGCCCTGATTGTGGGTAAGTGGACGTTCCTCCAGCCCGAGCGTGCCCCCTGGATTTGGAACAGGCACCATGAACCAGCAGGGGACCTGGGAATTTACATGTTGAGGCTTGACTGGGCCAGCCTGCTGGTTACACAGCTGGGGAACCCCAGGTTCTGAGTAGTGATGAGCAAGCTGAGACTCCAGCTACCACTAGGGCCCTTCCTGAATGCTCAGGCTGGTTGTCATGGGCATTGACAGGCTAAGTTCCTGGGAATCCTTGATTGTAGGCCCAACTCCTCTACTTCCTATCCAGCTTTCTGTAATGCATCTGGGAGGCAGCAGGCAGCATGTAGGACGCTGCGTTGGAGCTGCTGCCTTCAGCCCAGTTCACTGGTGGAAGATCTCTCTCTGCCTCTTTGTCTCTATGTCACTCTGTCATAGTAAAGATAAAGCATGAGGGTTGAATCTCTGTCTCTTGCCCTTTTTTCCCTCTCAAATACATAAATAAGTATTTTTTATTATTCAAAAGATGTATTAATTTGAAAGGGAGAGTTACAGAGAGAGGAGACAGATCTTCCATGCGCTGGTTTACTCCCCAAGTGCCTGCAAAGGCTGGAGTTGGGTCAGGCCGAAGCTAGGAGCTCTGAGCTTTTTCCAGGATCCACATATGGGTGCAGGGACTCAGGCACTTGAGCTATCTTCTGCTGCTTTCTCAGGCACATTAGTAGGTAGCTGGATTGGAAGTTGACAGCTGATCCTCAAACTGGTGCTTTGTAGCTGGAGCTATAGATAATGGCTTCACATGTTACTACACAGCACAGACACCTAATAAATAAGAAAGAAAGACTCTTAACTGGATCCATGATGACTGCTATTACTGCTGGTAACAGGCACCCAAGACCTGGAAAATATTATGGGGCTTTCCAGAGCCCAGTTGCCCTTCAGCTCAAGGAAAGAAGGGAACAGAAGCTTTCACTTTCTCATCACTGCCCTCTGTACCACAGATGAGTCCTGCCGGCGGTGACCCCTTCCAACACAGGGACTTTCCTCCCTCCTTCCTGCGCCTGAAGATCCTGGAGCCCAGAAGATTTGGAGCCTACAGATCCTGAGATCATGCCTGGCAGGGAAGAGCAGCCAGTGTCTTCCTGCATCCTGTGTCTGGGGGTCGAGGCAACTGCTCCATTTCCACCCTAAGCCATGGGCTGCAATGTGTGTTGGGGCGGGGCATGGCTCCACCACCCAGTGCATCCTGCAAGATGGAGATGAAGCACTCCACACCATCTCCGTGGCAGGGTACCCCCTCCCTGGAGACTCAGGGTTTACGCACTCACCTCCCTGGGAGGTCCCGACCCCTTCTCCCTACTGGCACGCCAATCTGCCCTCCCCCACTGTGTTTACAGCTCCCACCTCCTCTCTTGACCCCCAGCCTGGTTTACAAATCTCACCAGCCCCACCTGCCAAAGTCCTGGGTTTACAAGCCACGCCCACTTACTGTGTCCATGTGGCATCCTCTTGCCTGTCCCCTCTGTCACTTCACTGGGAATGACAGGGGGATGCTGCTTCCTCCACTCTTGCTCAGTATTATGTGTCTCAGTTTTCCCTAGAGGGGAAGCTGGGAATCTTAGCTGTGGATCCCATGCGAGTGGCCTCACTCTGTTCCCTCTGGTGGGTCACAGCTGAGTGGGGTGACTACAGAGGCGCCTAACCTCTGCTCCCACTGCTCTTTATTTTACCTGGCGGTTTTTAACTTTCCATAATAAACTGGAGTTCTCTCCACCTTGCCTGCTGCTTCTTTACATGGTGGGGGAGGCTGAAGGGGAGGATAATGGTGGGGGATGAACCACAAACTCAGTGCTACTGTGGGCAAGGGGCTCTGCGAAGCTGTTTGCCACAGGATGAAGCGAAGACCGGGAAGGGCAGGTAAAGTGTACGCTGGAGTGCAGGCACTGGGAAGGCTCACCACAATACCCCCACCCATGGCACCAGTCGCTGAATGAGTAGAGCAATAGAACTGTGAACAAAGCAGGGGACACTGGATTGAACATTTTCAGTACTGGGAAGTCTGAGGCAATGTGAGCAGTCCATGTGGCAAATCCACTTGCTGCAGGACTTGGAACCAGGGATAGTCTCCTGAAATCACTGCAGGATTTAGATTTTTTGGGGGGGGTTCTCTCTTTCTTGTTTTTTTAAAGATTTTTTTTTCTTAAAGATTTATGTTTATTGGAAAGACAGATCATCACATTTACAGAGAGACAGAAAGATCTTCCACCTGCAGGTTCACTGTCCAAATAGTCACAGGGCTAGAGCTGAGCCAATCAGAAGCCAGGAGCCAGGAACTTCTGAGTTTCCCATGTGTGTGCAGTTTCCCAAGGCTTTGGGCCGTTCTCTACTGCTTTCCCAGGCCACAAGCAGGGAGCTGGATGGGGAGTGGAGCAGCCAGGACATGGATCAGCGCCCATATGGGATCCTAGCACTTGCAAGGTGAGGATTTAGCCATTGCACCTGGCCACTTTTTAAAGATTTATTTATTTTTATGGGAAAATCAGACTTACAAGAGAGGAGAGACAGAAAAATATTCCATCCACTGGCTCACTCCCATTTCAAATGGGTGCAGTGATCAGAGTCAAGCCAATCCTAAGCCAGCAGCCAGGAGCTTCTCTTCGGTTCTCCCACATGGATGAGGGTCCCAAGGCACTGGGCCATTTTAGGCTACTCTCCCTGGCAAGAAGCAGGGAGCTGGATGAGAAGTGGAGCGGCGAGCATACTAACCAGAGCCCATATGGAATCCCAGCACTTGGAGCTGGAGAATTAGCCAGTTAAGTCAATACATCGGTCTTTGAAGGATTTGGTTTTTACAGAAGTGTGATGGAAAAGGTTTTCTTCTGAAAGGCAATGGATTTTTTTTAAAGGATTTATTCTTATTTTTATTACAAAGTCAGATATACAGAGAGAAGAAGAGACAGAGAGGAAGAGCTTCTGTTCAATGGCTTACTCCCCAAGTGACCACAATGGCCAGTGCAGTGCTGATTTGAAGCCAGGAGCCAGGAACTTCCTCCAGGTCTCCCATGTGGGTGCAGGTCCCAAGGCTTTGACTGCTTTCCCAGGCCACAAACAGGGAGCTGGATGGGAAGTGTAGCTTCTGGGACTAGAATTGGTGCTCATATGGGATCCCAGGGCATTCAAGGCAAGGACTTTAGCCACTAGGTCATTGTGCTGTGCCAGGATTTTAGTTTGTGCTGCTCAACTATAGTTTGTTATTAGGAGATTTTGCCATTTCAAAGAATCTTCTACAAAGAACATCTCTGTACTCATTATGTGTTTTTTAAATCAGTATTTTGAACTTTTTATTTTATCTGAGAAAGAGATCTTTCATCCACTTGTTCATTCCCAAAGTGTTTGCAATAACTTGGGTGGCAGGGACTCATCGACCGCTACCATACTCGGTACATCTCAGGGTAGGAGTGAGAATCTGCAGTAGAGCTGAGACAAACTCGGGCATTCCAGTATGGGTTGTGGATAGCCCACGTCTTATCTGTTGTCCCAAACAACTGCTTCCAAAGGTCTTTGATTTACTAGGAAGGCCACAGCAAGGTTTCCAAAAAGTTCAGTAAAGGTACAGCTTTAGGGGGAAGTGGAGTGGCTATGTCAGCAGTTAATTAGGTAAAAATTCTGTCTGTTGTGACCCCAGAAAGCAGAGGTAGGAGGAAACTGATATCTTGGGGTGCCACAGTCCACCTCAGAAACAGAAAATAGTATGTTCAAGGATCTTACTGAACCAACTCTGGCTGTTACTTGTAATAACAATGTTTGCTTCCTACCAGTAGTGTCTAATTAGTCATAGGCACGTGAGGTGGGGTAAAACAGAGGTCAGGCAGCAGAGCCTCAAGTAACAAGCTCAGCTTATCTCTTAAGATTTATTTATTTATTTGTCTGAAAGGCAAAGTTACAGAGACGGGGATATGAAGAGATAGAGAGATCTTTCATCCATTCCTTCATGCTTGAAATGCCTCCAACGGCTTGGGCTGGACCACGCAGAAGCCAAGAGCTTCTTTAAGGTCTCTCACGTTGGTGCAGGGCCCAGTCAGCCCATCCTCTGCTGCTTTCCTGATTGTATTAGAAGGGAGCTGGATCAGAAGCACATCAGCCAGGATACAAACCAGATGCAGGCAGTAGCTTAACCTGCTAACACAGCCTACTCAGCTTATCTGTAAAGAAACAGTCACCAAAGAATTTGTGAAACTGAGAGCAAAAATTCTCAGAACACATTTTGCCTGTTTTGGAGCTTTTCTCTCTCTTTTTCTTTCTTTCTTTCTTTTTTTTTTTTTTTTAACAGTTTTTCCCAATTCCCAAATTTCCTCCTGCTTGGGAGTGTTTCCTTATATCTAACCTATATTCACTCGTTTTTTTCTTTTAAAACTTTTTGTGATTTTTTTTTTTTCATTAGAAAGGCAGATACACAGAGAGGAGGAGGGACAGAAAGGAAAATCCTCCATCTGCTGATTCACTCCCCAAGCGGCTGCAATGGCCAGAGCTGAGCCAATTCAAAGCCAGGAGCCTCCTCCAGCTCTCCCATGCAGGTGCAGGGTCCCAAGGTCCTGGGTCATCACCCACTGCCCTCCCAGGCCACAAGCAGGGAGCTGGATGGGAAGCGGGGCTGCCAGGACACAATCCATGCCACATGGGATCCTGACACTCTCAAGGCAAGGACTTTAGTCTCTATGACATCACACTGGGTCCCACTCCTTTTTCTTATTTTTTTAATTTTTAACTTTTATTTTTTAAATTAATAATTTAATATTTAAAATTAATATTTTGTTTTGATAATCTTTATATAGTTGATTAGAGTACAAAGTGTCAAAAGCTACAGGAAAGTGGATAAGACCATTGTTTCCACATTCTCTCTCTCTCTTTTTTTCTGTATCTGGGGCAAGAGGGGAGATAAAGGGAGAAGCCCCACCCAGCCTCCCGCCCATCCCAGTGTCTCCAATGTGGGGCATGCTCTGAGCACATTGCCCAAGTGGTTTTGATAGTTCAACAGTTCTGAATTGCTGCCAATCTCACCATTCCAAGCACAATGAAATCACTCCAGAATCCACTGGCCAATATAGTTTACTTTAGAATCTCCGTTTGCCCAAATTTTTTTTTTTGCCAACACATCTATTGGGTAGCTGGTTGATATGTTCCATCCTCCATCCTGTGTTGTGATACCAGGTGTCTCTGCAGGTTCCAATAGACCATTATATCTTCCGTGTGCACCTGGGTCTGCCGTCCACTGCTCCATCTGAGCCACTGTGGAGGCTGAGCTTTGACACATGCACTCCATGATCAGACCATGGAACCTGCACTTCTCTTCTGAGTCCAGCAGTTCAGTTGGAGAGATCCAAAAAAGAAACTTCATCTGAGGTGATCCCAGACCTTTTTCTTGTGTGTGCATGCTAGGACAGTGTCTGGCACAGTCTCTCACCCCAATCAGCCTATACATATGCCGGTGGTTGCAATTGGTAGGTCAGTTCTGCCTCTAGGCCACCACGCCGGGCCCCACTCCTTTTTCTTTTTATAAATTTTATAAATATTTTATTTGTTTTTATTGGACAGTTGGATATACAGAGAGGAGGAGAGAGAGAAAGATCTTCCATCTGTTGAGTCACTCCCCACATGACCGCAACAGCTGGAGGTGAGCTGAGTAAAAGCCAGGGGCCAGCAATTTCTTCTAGGTTTCCCATATGGGTGCAGGGCCATCCTCCACTGCTTTCTCAGGTCACAAAAAGCAGGGAGCTGGAAAGTAAATGAAACAGCAGGGACATGAGCTGGCATCCATATGCGATATTGGCGCTTGCAGAAGGAGAGTTAGCCAGTTGAGCTATTGTGCCAGCCCCCCCTACTCTTCCTGCAGATACCAGTCCTAACCATTCACTCCTAGTCAGTACCTGCTAATCTTTCATAGCGTAGGCCTGATCTTCCGATTTGAAATAGCATGTGTTCTCATTCCTTGAATTATTTTAGGTTCCGTAGAAATTACATATTTTTATTTATTATGTAGTTTGTCTTGTTGAATTCTGAATGTAAACTAGTTATTTTTTCTAATTTGGTGTCTATCCGGAGCAGTTTAAATTGTACTAAGCTCACATTTTGTAGGCGCTGATTGAATTCTCGTTTGTTGGATGAATGAGTTAGTGAGGCCTCCACTGAGTTCATTTCATTCGTAGAATGAATGACCTAGCGATGCCTCCACGGACCATCAGGGGGAGACAGGGAAACTTCGTGGAGAAGGCAAATGTGCCGCCCAGACAATGAGCAAAGTTTGAACGCATTCGGCCTCCGTCCCGCTCAGGCCGGAAACGTGCCTCCTCTTCCGGGCTCCAGGAAGGCGGTTTCGGACTGTTGGAAAGCGAACTCGGAGGTTCTGAGGCAGCTCCGTGGAGCGTCGGAGGCTCCGGGCCCGGGGCGCCAGGGCTCCAAGCCTCCGGCAGGCCCGGCCGCCAGCGCGGCTGCTCCGGAGGCTCCAGGGCTAGCGCCGGGCTTCGCCATGGCGACGCCGGCCGGCCTGGAGCGCTGGGTGCAGGAGGAGCTGCACTCGGTGCTGGGGCTCAGCGAGCGGCATGTGGCCCAGTTCCTGATCGGAACCGCGCAGCGCTGCGCCTCGGCCGAGGAGTTCGTGCAGCGCCTGCGAGACACCGAGACGCTGGACCTGGGCGGGCCAGCCCGGGACTTCGCCCTGAGACTGTGGAGCAAGGTGTCAGGAGGGGGGCGGGACCCCGGGTGGGCCGGTCCCGGGGAGCCGAGCTCACCTGGCGCACCAGAGCCCAGCGACTAGAGCCGGCTCGGTGGTGCACAGCCTCCGGGAAGGCCCTGCGTGGACTGCTGGGTTGCATGCTGTGATAGAGCCGTGTTTGTCCAACTTGCACGTGGGTCAGGATGATCCGTGGCCCTTGGAAAGATGCTCTGAACAGTGGGGGGCGGTGGGAGAGACGTAGCCAACCCACTGCAGGTGTTGGTGGTGGTCAGGACGCTTAGGTCTCAAGATGCCCTGGAATGTGTCAGGTCGTGAAGGGTCGGGAGTGAAGGCGTAAGTGACGAGCCCCTGGAGGACTGTGACTGTCTTGTTGTGTTTTTCGTTCTTGATATGATCTCCATAGCTGTACACCGAGCGAAGGAATCTCAGATAGTAGCTAGGCTGCTGGGTGGCTGTCACATGTGGTGCCTCGTGGATTTGGTCCCCAGTCCCCAACGTGTCCCATCTACATGTGACAGGTGGCTGGCAATGTAAAATAACCCAGTAACCCTTGTGCATCACTTCCTGTGTGAGAATGACGGAATATTTGGAAAAAACCAGTGCTACGAGAAAGTGTCCAGACAGCTGAAACTGAGCTCAGCATTGCAAGCTCTGTGAGGGCAGGGATTTTTTTTTTTTTTTAAGATTTATTTATTTCACTTGAAATAATTAGAGCGAGGAAGACACGGGAAAAGATATCATTCACTGGTTCACTCCCCATATGACTGCCATTTCCAAAACTGGGCCAGTCTGAAGCCAGGAACTACTTCTGGGTCTCCCACGTGGAGGCAAGGACCCAAGGACCCCACTGCTTTCCCAGGCTACTAGCTGGGAGCTAGATCAGAAGTAGAGCAATCAGGACACAGACCAGCACCTCTATGGGATGCTAGCAGTGCTGGTGGTGGATTAGCTTGGTAAACCACCATGTTGGCCCCAATAATTTTTGTTTACTTTTTTTCTTTTTAATATTATTTACATGGTTGAGAGAGATGCAGGATCATGTGGGCCTCCAATTAGGTGGGAAGGGTCAGGTATGGAGGAACGTGGGTGGGACAAATTTTTCAGTTTTTTTTTTTTTTTCCTTTCTGTGTCCTTAGAGGAGGAAGGGGAGAGGGCCACTCCTTTCTGTAAAACTACATCAGCACCCAGAGGTGAAAGGTTTTGATGATGCCCCAGAGACCCTGATATGAGGAAGAATGTTCTGAGGGAGTTACTTGAGTGGTTTTGATAATTTTGAGACTGTCAGTTTCATTGCTCCATGGTTGAGAAAATCTTTCTAAGATCTACTGGTTGACAGAGTCCACCTTAGTGCACCCCCAGGCCCAGGAACATGCTGCAAAGCTTGGCCAGGAAAATGGTCCAGGCTGTTCTCTGACAAGGCAGTTGACGTCCCCTGCTGGCCTAGATGAACTGGCTCTCATGTGCCCTGTGTACATGTGGGCATGTTGTCCACTGCATAGGCATCAGCAACTGAGAGGCCCAGTCCTCATACATGCATTCCAGGTCAGATCACACATCCTGTGATTCTTCCCTGTGGCCAGGATCTGAGTCCAGCGGTTCAGTTGGGGAGTCCCCAGGAAACTTGCCTGCAGTGACCTCAGACTAGACCCTTGTGTGCACCAGCCAGAATAGAGTCAGGTGCAGTGTGTCACTGGGCAGCCAGTGCTCATACTGGTGGATGCAGCTATCTGATTAGTTGCGCTCCAGCCCTATATCTCACATCAACTGATGGGGGCTGTGGCCCAGGCCAACCAACCCACCATACATTCCATCCTCACACATATGACCAAAGTGCCTGGCTACTACATGACACATGGGACAGGGGTCAGTAAACATTCCATAAAAGTGAATGAATGAGGGCCCAGTACGATGACTCAGTGGCTAAATCCTCACCTTGCAACCACTGGGATCTCATATGGGTACTGGCTCGTGTTCTAGCTGCTGCATTTCCCATCCAGCTCTCCACTTGTGTCCTGGGAAAGCAGTAGAGGACAAACCAAAGTCTTGGGACCCTGACTTGAAAGAGGCCTCTGACTCCTGGCTTTGGATCAGCTCAGCTCTGGCTGTTGGGGTAACTTGCAGAGTGAATCAGCAGATGGAAGATTTTTCTGTCTCTCTTTGTAAATCTGCCTTTCCAATAAAGCCAAATAAATCTTTAAAAAGAAAAAAAAAAAAAAACAACCACACGTGAATTCCTGAATTCCTGAAAGGAAGTTCATTAGCTGAGGTACTCTGTTGAGAGGAGAATGAGGTGACGTCATGGGGAAAAAAAGGAATGAAGACTGACTTAAGATCAAGTGGTTCCTTACTGCAGTGACCGAGCCGCGTCTGTGAGCAGGGCTGGAGCCATTCACACTCCCTTTCCTTCTCCCTCGCTGACAGGTCCCGCGCAAGGCTGTGGTGGAAAAACCAGCTCGGGTGGCAGAGCGAGAGGCCCGAGCCCTCCTGGAGAAGAACCGATCGTACAAGCTGCTGGAAGACAGTGAAGAGAGCAGCGAGGAGGCTGTGGGCAAGTCTGGGAGCAGCCTCCAGAAGAAGCGCAAGAAACGCAAACACCTTCGGAAGAAACGCCAGGAGGAGGAAGACGAGGAGGAGGAAGAAGAGGCTTCTGACAAAGACAAGAGGAAGGTGGAGTAAGTCCAAAGCAGGGCTGGAGGAGAGGAGAGGCGGCTTATGGCATACTGGGTCTTGGGGAGGCCCTGAGTGAATGTGTCGGACCGGGCTGCAGGGGGAGTAAGGCGCAGGCGGAGAAGCCCGAATCCGAGGATGAGTGGGAGCGGACAGAGCGTGAGCGCCTGCAGGACCTGGAGGAACGCGATGCCTTTGCCGAGCGGGTACGGCAGCGGGACAAGGATCGCACCCGCAACGTCCTGGAGCGGTCGGACAAGAAGGTAGGAGCCGCCACCTCCGTGCATCGGCAGCATTCCTGGCTGAAACCCGGAATTGGTCCTGACGATAGGGACAAAGGCTGGGCGGAAAGCCAGGTGCCTCTTGGCTATTCATACAGCCGTAGAGGTATCCCCACTGAGGGCATGTTTTCTTGGGCTGGGGTACTTCCAAAGAGGCTTGGAATTTAGAGGGGACAGTGAGGGTGGGAAGACTTTCTGGGCTCAAACCCTCCACATTGGGTTCCTCTTCCAGGCTTATGAGGAGGCTCAGAAACGCCTCAAGATGGCGGAGGAAGATCGGAAAGCCATGGTGAGTGCTGGGGCCTGGGAGGCCATGATTAATAATGCCAGGAGAGATCTTCTGACGGAGGAGTGGTTGGGTACAGGGCGAGGGGCATGAAGTGTACTAGGGGCGGGAGGGGCGTCTGGTCTCGGAGAAGGGGCTTGGTGTAGGAGCTTCACTTGCAGAGGGAGGGAGGTACCCCTAGACCTCCGTGGTGCTGCGCATCGTGGTGGCTGTTAGGGAAGGCAATGTGAGCTCTTCAGTTTTGGAGGCTTCCTGATGTAAGGCAGGCAAGTGTTGTCAGGGTGTGGCCGGGCAGAGGGGCAGGGCTGCTGTCCTTCCTTCAACCTGGAGATGTGCTGGCCCTGTGGCTTAGACAACTGTCTCCAGGTGACAATTCATGAGAGGAGCCCTTTTTTTTTTTTTTAATATTTATTGATTTATTTGAAAGACAGAGAGAGATCATCTGTCTGCTGGTTCACTCCTTCCATGGCTACAACAGGCAGGGTTGGCTGGTCTAAAACCAGGAGCCTGAATCTTCATCTGAGTCTACCATGTGGGTAGCAGTGCCCCAAGCACTTGAATGCTCATCCATTGCTTTCTCACACCTGCTTGTCAGGAAGGTTCCCTCCTAGGAGTAGGTAGAGAAATGCGTCCATGCACCAGCCAGGGGACCTGCTGAGAGCCCTTTCCTGACCCAGGTGCCTGAGCTACGCAAGAAATCCCGCCGAGAATACCTGGCAAAGCGAGAACGGGAGAAGCTGGAAGACCTTGAAGCAGAGCTGGCAGATGAGGAGTTCCTGTTCGGGGACGTGGAACTGAGCCGCCATGAGCGGCGTGAACTCAGATACAAGCGGCAAGTGCGGGACCTGGCCCGGGAGTATCGGGCTGCTGGGGAGCAGGAGAGACTGGAGGCCACCAATCGCTACCACATGCCCCAGGAGACCCGAGGGCAGGTGAGGCAATGCGGTGTCTGCATCTGTTCAGGCCCTCAACCGGGGCAGGAGGGCTTTAGGGGGTGGGCCAGTGCCTTGGCAGTCCCCTCTGCCCTGCTCTTCTCTGAGGAGGAGCAGTGACAGGGCAGGTGGGTCGGGCTCTATCTTCAGATCTTCACATGCCCTTCTCTTTGCAGCCAGCCCGAGCAGTGGATCTCGTTGAGGAGGAATCGGGTGCCCCTGGCGAGGAGCAGCGGCGCTGGGAGGAGGCCCGCCTGGGGGCAGCATCCCTCAAGTTTGGGGCCCGTGATGCGGCCTCCCAAGAGCCCAAGTATCAGCTGGTGCTAGAGGAGGAGGAGACCATCGAGTTTGTCCGGGCCACTCAACTCCAGGGTGACAAGGTGAGAGAGGGCTCTGGAGGGCGTCCCAAGGAGGCTCTGAGGTCTTCTGCCAAGCTCACAGCCTGCCTTCTACTCCCCTAGGAGCCGGCTACCCCGCCGCCTTCCACCCAGGCTCAGCAGAGGGAGTCCATCCAGGCCGTGCGCTGCAGCCTCCCCGTGTTCCCGTTTCGCGAGGAGCTCCTGGCAGCCATTGCTGACCATCAGATCCTCATCATTGAGGGCGAGACTGGCTCGGGGAAGACGACTCAGATTCCGCAGTACCTGTATGAGGAGGTACTGTCACCACACCCTCAGGCTGCTGGTTTGGCAGGGCTCCTGGGGCATAACCCCAAGTGGTTGTTTTCCCTGTCTTTCCCACTAAATCGTGAAGCTTGTGAGGATCTAGAACTTGTCACATGTGCCTTCTCACTGCCTGCCACAGTGTCAGCACCTGGAATGGGTTTGGTACCTTTAGCTTGGATGGACGGGTAGCTGGATAGGTGGGGTGCTGTATGTTGTGTACACAAAGACCTGCCCCAAATCCAACCCCACTGGGCCTCTGCCCCACTGCAGGGGCTGACGAATGAGGAGTTAAAGGGCTTGTTTTCCTGTTTTATTTTGTGTTCCTCATTGCTTCTGGGTCTCCCTGCGCGAATCTGCCCTTTTCTAGCTCAAGACTAATAGCACCCTGAATTTGATGACTCAGAGCTCGGAGTGACAGGGCAGGATGAGGCCCCCTTGGGGCTCCAAATCTGTCTGCCTGTCTGTTTGCCCCTCTTTCCTGGTTTGCAGCTTCTGCTTGTTCCTCCCTTTTCCCCTGCCCTTCCTGGCTGTTACGACTTTGAATTGTGGCTGGGACTCAGGGGACACATGTAGCAAAAGGAAAATCTCTTCTTTCTCTTGTCAATCAGGGCTACACGAAGAACGGCATGAAGATTGCCTGCACCCAGCCCCGGAGAGTGGCGGCCATGAGCGTGGCTGCTCGGGTGGCCCGGGAGATGGGTGTGAAGCTTGGGAATGAGGTGAGTTCTTCTGTGGCAGGGGAGATGGGCTGCAGGATGAGGGTAGTCATAGGGTCTGGAGCTCAGGCTATACGTGCCTTGGGGAGCCCCACAGCACAGATTCAGGGGCTCCCCACCTGCTGTTTCCTGAATTCCCTTCAGAGAACCCTATCGCGCTCTGAGACACTAGTGACTTTCTTGCTCAGGTTGGCTATAGCATCCGCTTTGAAGATTGTACGTCGGAGCGAACTGTCCTGCGCTACATGACAGATGGGATGCTTCTCCGGGAATTCCTCTCTGAACCAGATCTGGCGAGTTACAGGTGTGCGCCGGGCCTACCTCCCTGGAACAGCCCCCTGCCTTCCCTCGCTGAGTTCTGCTGCCCCCTGCCTGTCAGTGTCCATTAATCTCTAGGTTCGTTCTCTCTCAAGATTTATTATTTGAAAGAATTACAGAAAGAGGTAGAGAGACAGAGAGTGAGGTCTTCCAGGAGTGAGGTTCATTCTTCAAATGGCTACAATGACTGGAGTTGGGCCAGTCTGAAGCCAGGAGCCCAGAGCTTCTTCCAGGCCTCCCATGTGAATGGCTGGGGCCCAAATGCTTAGGCCATCTTCCACTGTTTTTCCAAGTGCATTATCAGGGAGCTGGGTGGGAAGTAGAGTCAGGACTGCAACTGGTGCCCAATGGGATGCTAATGTTGCAGGCAGTGGCTTAACCAAGTACAAGTTTATGGGGATTCCAGATGGCATGGGAAGGCTTCCCTGAAGATACTCGGGGTGTTCATCCTAGCGAGGAGAAGCTCAGGGGAAACATCCTGGTTGCCTTGAGATATGTGAGGGGCTGTTAACATAAAAAGAGATCTAGGACTTGTTTTATGTGCAGGCACAACTGAAAACACAGGGGAATTTATAAGGCGGTAGATTCAGTTCAGTGCCGAGAGCCATGTCTGAGGCCATTGGTGCTCAGCCTGACTCTGTCCTGGGCCCAAGCCTTGGGCTGGCTGGGCCGTGGCTAGAAAGCTCTCACTGCTGGGAATGGAGAAGCAGAACTGACAGAAGAAATGTTGCAGAGGAGAAGGGAGCATCCTGGGATGGGAGTGGGGTCAGGCCAGCCGAGCATCAGTGTGTGCTTTTTCAACTCCTTTGAAGCTGTCTATTTCTAGTCCTGGAAGAGGCTGAGAGTAGGGTTTGTCCCTTAAGCCAGCCTGATGGGTGACATGGCAAGCACTCTGCCACAATTGGGAGTCGGCAGAATTGAGGCAGGAGCAGAAGAGCTCCCAAAGTTCATCTTTTCTATGTGTCAGAAAACGAAAGAATAGAGAAAGGAGAAGGAAGGCAGGCCACACAAGTTAGGAGGCAACTCGGGGTCCTGAAGGGTCTTCCGAGGGCTGGGATGGAAAGGCCCGCCTTCACTCATGAAGAGCCAGACCCCACAGGGACCCATGGGCGCAGCAGCGCCCCAGGAGCCTGAGAGCCACTGGGCTCTTCACCATCCTCAGCCAGCCTCATTCAAAGCAGCCCTGCCCTGTTGTTGTTTCTTTTAAAGCATAAGCTTCCTTCTGCTTGCTCTAACAAGAATGGCTACTTCTCTGACTACATCTGGAAGGGCTCTCTGACTTGTCCAGGCCTCAGCTTCAGCCCCTGCGTCTTGGCTGCTTTCGTGTCCTGAGGCTGAGTTAGCCTGCAGACACGGGGCCCAAGCCTCCCCTAACTTTCTGTCGATTCTATGTAGCTGGGATGCTTTAGCTTTTCTCCATAGAATTCCTACTGCCCACATTCACACTGGAGCTCTGCTTCCAGCCCAGCCCTCTCACCCACGGACCTGTGTCCATTCTCACATTTCCCATTCCCCTCTTCCCTCACTGCTCCCCTTTCCTACCCTAGCGTAGTGATGGTGGATGAAGCTCACGAACGGACCCTGCACACAGACATTCTCTTTGGGTTGATCAAGGATGTCGCTCGCTTCCGACCAGAGCTCAAGGTTCTCGTGGCTTCTGCCACACTGGACACAGCCCGATTTTCTACCTTCTTTGATGACGCCCCCATCTTCCGGATTCCTGGACGCAGGTTTCCTGTTGACATCTTCTATACCAAGGTACCCTGCTTGGGGAGGATGAGCTTGAGTCTGAGGTGGAGAAACCCTGGGGCCTTGGAAGTGGCTGTCCCTGGGAGTAGGGGGCCAGGAGGAGAGGAAATGTATCCTGAGTCGGTGGCCCTCCTGTGACTGTGTCTCTGTCCCACCCAGGCTCCTGAGGCTGACTACCTGGAAGCCTGTGTTGTGTCAGTGCTGCAGATCCACGTGACACAGCCCCCTGGGGATATCCTGGTATTCCTGACAGGACAGGTGTGTGATGTGCAGGGGTGGGGGTATCCAGGGCAGGACAGGGTTGGCACCTGGGTCTTTGGTGACTCTGGAACCCCTGCTGCTCTCCCCCCAATCCAGGAGGAAATTGAGGCTGCCTGTGAGATGCTCCAGGATCGCTGCCGCCGCCTGGGCTCCAAGATCCGGGAGCTCCTGGTGCTGCCCATTTATGCCAACCTGCCCTCTGACATGCAGGCTCGTATCTTCCAGCCCACGCCCCCTGGGGCACGAAAGGTCAGTTGGAGAAAGCCACGTTCTGCACCCCTTGTTGCGCAAATGGTAGTGCAAAGGGAGGCGTGTTCCTGCCCCGTACTGGGTGTGTCCTGCCCTGCGCAGACACAGACTAAGGAGCAGCCAACCCCTCTCCTGCAGGACTGGAGAGGAAGGGTGAATACAGCAGGCACCAAGGGAGAGCTGAATGCATAGTGCAGACAGCAAGTGCTGCAGAGAAGGGAAGCCCTTGCTGTGACAGGAAGAAGGGTGCGATATGGACCTTTAACAAAACTATCTGGAAGCATGTCACAGGAAGGCCAAGGTGTGGCTGAGGTCGGCCCATGAACCTCGCGTACTGAGGTGGTTGGAGACTGAGGTTAGGAGGGCCTTTGACGGCTGGTGCAAGAGTTTGGGCTATCAACACTTCAGTGGCAAAAAGGAAGTTTGAGCAGAGCTGTAAGTTTCATTCAACTATATTTATTTAAATACAGTATTTTTATTTGAAAGGTAGAGTTTAGAGAGAGGGAGGGACAGAAAGGTCTGTTATTTGCTGATTCAATACCAAGGTGGCTACAGTGGCTAGGGTCGGTCCAAGCCAATAGCATCTTCTCTGTCTCCAAGCACTTGGAGCTTGGAGACAGAGGGGCCCAAGCACTTGAGCCATTGTCTGCTGCTTTTCCAGGTATGTAAGTCGGGAGCTGCATTAGTGGCTTAATCCTCATGCAATAGTGCTAGCCCCATCAAAAAAATACAGTGAGTTCCCCCTGTATCCCAAATATGTTCTAGGGGCTTAGGTCACAGTGATGGACAAAACAAAATCCTTGGCCTCACAGAACCCATAATCTAATGGGAGGAGACAGCAGACACACTAATACCTGATGTCTACTCCTGGCAAGTGCTGTGCAGAGGTGCAAGGCAGCATGGAAATTATGGAAATTGTGTAGGAGTGAGAACAGGAAAAGGGCACTCTCCTTACAATATTGGGAGGGCCTCTCCAAGCAGGGACAAGTAGAGCAGAGACCTGAGCCAGCTGTGGGAGGGAGTCAGGATGCTGTGTGGAGCTGAGATCAGGCAGGTAGCCAGGATCCAGAGGACCCAAGCCCTTAACGACCTTGGATTCATTTCTAGAGCAGGAGGGAAGCTGTTATAGGGGATGGGAGAGTGGTGTGACAGGTTCACATTTGTTTATTTGGAAAGCAGAGCCATTTCTCTGATGCTTCCAGTGGCAGGGCCTGGGCTGAAGCTGTGAGCTGCAAATAAAATCCAGGTCTTCCGTGTGGGTTGCAGGAACCCAGTCATATGTCCCAGGGTCTGCAATGGCAGGAAGCTGGAGTCATTGAACCCAGCCTCTGGTATAGGATGTGAGCTTCTTAACTGCTTGACTCAGTCCTATTCCAGGATTAGAACCGGCACCCATATGGGATCCCGGCACGTTCAAGGTGAGGACTTTAGCCACTAGGCCACTCCGCTGGGCCCTCCAGGGTTACTTTTTAGAAGGACCGTATGGCTGCCATGTGATAGGAGCTAGTAGAAGTAGGGAGCTCTGTTAGGCAGGCATTGCAGGAAGTGATACAGTGAAGAAAATCATTAAGGTGGTAGTGGGGAAGTGAGGGCTGGGACCTGTATATTTCTACCTCCTATCTCTGAAAAAAGCACTAAGTCCTCTTTCCTTCTTTCCCTTATTAGGCCCTTGCTGACTCTCCCCTCCTTTTTCTCTCACACTTCTACTGGCTTTACTGTCCCTGTTTTTCCACTCCTAGCTTGTCAGGATTACTTTTTATGAGTGACCCTGTGCCCTCTCTTTTAGGTGGTTGTGGCAACAAACATAGCCGAGACATCGCTGACCATTGAGGGCATCATTTATGTGCTGGATCCAGGGTTCTGTAAGCAAAAGAGCTACAATCCCCGCACAGGCATGGAGTCCCTCACTGTCACACCTTGTAGCAAGGTCAGCCTGGGTTTCTGCTGGGTGGAGAGAAGTAGAGTTGTCCTCCAGGGAGGGTCAGGCCAGAAGTAGTTTCTTAGAATGTTGGGACAAGCAGTCTGCTTATGTCAACACTCAGATTGTCAGGTAGCCTCTCCTTTTCCTCCAGGCCTCAGCTAATCAGCGAGCTGGCCGTGCAGGCCGTGTAGCTGCAGGGAAGTGCTTCCGGCTGTATACCGCCTGGGCCTATCAGCATGAGCTTGAGGAAACCACAGTGCCCGAGATCCAGAGGACCAGTTTGGGCAATGTTGTGCTGCTACTCAAAAGCTTAGGTGATTGGGCTACACCTGGTTGTCTCAAGTGGAGGGAGCTGGGGGCTGGAGTGCATGGTCCTTGGGAAGAAAGGGCCCTGTTCCATTTTCACATCCTTTTCCAGGGATTCATGACCTCATGCACTTTGATTTTCTGGATCCGCCACCATATGAGACCCTGCTGCTGGCTCTGGAGCAGCTGTATGCTCTAGGAGCCCTCAATCACCTTGGGGAGCTCACCACGGTGAGACAGGAAGGCAGGGTGCATTGGGGGTGTGCCAGAGGGTTGGGGGTGACCCTGGGGATCCCTGGGGTGGTGGAGGGATACCTGAGTGAGCATTGGCTCCAATTGTCTCTTTAGTCTGGTCGAAAGATGGCAGAGCTGCCAGTGGACCCCATGCTGTCCAAAATGATCTTGGCCTCTGAGAAGTAAGTGCCCCCTCCTCACACTGCCCTTGGGTCCCAGCACAGGAGCTGGCTGTGTCCCCCGTTTCCAAGGCCTTCTATTTCTCCATGATATTTTCCTCAGAAGTCCCCAGTGGGTATCCCACCTGAAAAAGTCCCCACCTCCTTGCCCCCATGCTGTAATTGCTGCTGTTCAAACCCATCTGCTGTGTCATCTACAGCCGTCATCCCGGCTGGCCTCCCAGTGAGAAGCCCTTCATACACAGCCACTATGCGCTTCACCGTGTCTGCTCCTGTCTTGCTTTGAAGCGTCCTGCCTTTCCCTTCTTGGCACAGGTACGGCTGTTCTGAGGAGATCCTAACAGTGGCTGCCATGCTCTCTGTTAACAACTCCATCTTCTACCGACCCAAAGACAAGGTTGTCCATGCTGACAATGCCCGCGTCAACTTCTACCTCCCTGGTGGAGACCATCTGGCTCTGCTAAACGTCTACACACAGGTCACTGGGTTGGGCAAGTGGGGCTGAGGGAGTCGAGCCGTGCAGTGGACCTGCTATCCACTAATGTGCTGCTCTTTCTCTTTAACTCTCCTCATAGTGGGCTGAGAGCGGCTACTCTTCCCAGTGGTGCTATGAAAACTTTGTCCAGTTCAGATCTATGCGCCGAGCCAGGGATGTGCGGGAACAGCTGGAAGGGCTCTTGGAACGTGTGGAAGTTGGTCTCAGTTCCTGCCAGGGAGACTATGTCCGTGTTCGCAAGGTCGGCATTTCTTCAGTCTGCTGATGTACCCCATGCTTCCCAGGGACCAGGCCTCCCCTCTGGGGCCACGCCATGGTTATAGCCCGAGGCACACTCTCTTCCTCCCGTGCAAATCTTGTCTCTTGAGCTGTCTTGCCCAGACCACCCAAAGTGCGTTCTTACTGAGCTCTTTGGGCATTTCTTACCGTGCTAGTTCTCCAGAAACCTGAACGGTAGAGGAAGTGAGCCTCAAGTGCCTGGGCGACTGTGCTCTGCATTGACTGTTTCCTGCCTACTCCTTAGGCCATCACCGCTGGTTACTTCTACCACACGGCACGGCTGACCCGTAGCGGCTACCGCACAGTGAAACAGCAGCAGACAGTGTTCATCCACCCCAACTCCTCCCTCTTCGAGCAACAGCCACGTTGGCTGCTCTATCATGAACTGGTCTTGACCACCAAGGAGTTCATGAGACAGGTGAGGGGACCATGCTTACCCTGGTAGGCAGACCATGTGAGGGTGGGAATGTCCCAAAAAGTTGAGAACTCCGGATCAAGCTACTGAGAGAAAACTGGAAGATATGTTGGTCTGGCCTAAGGCAGGCTAAAATAGCAGCAGGATCCTTTCTAATAGCTGGTTCCATGTCTTCTGAGATCTGAGAGCTATAATTGGGTGCGTGCTTCTGTGTTTTAGGCCCTAGGGCTGTAATGAACAGAGCAGATGGAGTCTCCATAGTGTGTACTTTACATCCTCACACTCCAGGCTTTTCTCAGGGTTAGCCCACTTGATATCTAGAGTAACCCGTGGAGCTGTCTGTCCTGAGAGTATAACTGGAAGCATACACCTTTTACTCAGGCCCTGTAGTTGCTGGACAGAAGGGAACTCACTGATCCTGTCTCTTTTCTTCTAGGTTTTGGAGATTGAGAGCAGCTGGCTTCTGGAAGTGGCTCCTCACTATTATAAAGCCAAGGAGCTAGAAGATCCCCATTCTAAAAAAATGCCGAAAACAGTAGGCAAGACCCGAGAAGAATTAGGGTAGAGAAGGGGACATAAATAGAACTTGACACCAGCTCCTTTTCCTTCTGTATATTATTTAATATCTATTAAATAAAATTATTTTTTGAATAAAACCTGTGGGAACTTCTGAGATCCAGAGATATTCCATCTCATATAGTCACTTTATTATTTACAAGTTAAATTACACAGCAGCTTTACACAGCATGAGATGGGAAGGAAGAGGGGAGAGGAGGAAGCTGGCTCGGGGGTTCTCGCTGCTTCCACCTCTCTTGTGCGTAGCAGTCCTCAGTGCTGTCCTCATCCCAGTTCCCGGGTCAGGCCTTGGAACACAGGTTTAGGTTGGGCTCTGGCTCTGACAGCCCCAGGGCCACCAGGGCTCCCATTAGCAGCTTCTTCACGGGTGCAGGAGGCGCGTGTGAAGGCATCAGCTGCAAGGAGACAGGTTAGTGCCACTTGGGGGGAAGTACTTGGCTCTTCTACCCTTTATTTCCACCCAGCCCTGGAACTCACTTTGTCTAGGTGATGGCGACAGATGAGGCCATTGGAATTCAGGTAGAAGGTAGAATAGGCATCGTAGGTCCTGGGAAAGAGGGGATGCTTACTGAGGTATATGGCAACTGGTGCCAAATGTGATTAGTTCAAATACTTGTAAAACTAAATTTTACAACACATTCACAGAGATTTCAAAAATCCCAAAAGATTAGATTGTATACCCTTGTCACAATGAAATGAAGTACCTGGCACCAATGGTCTCAAAAAAGATCCTAAGTGATCCATGCAGCCACATGTTTTACAGTGTAAGAGGCTGAGTAACACGAGTAATTCTACTTCCAGCCAAAAAGTTACCAGTACTTCACCTAGGGTTATGAGGCTCAACTAATAAGTTTCATAAAAAAGAAATTTCCTTTGTTCCTTATATTTGAGTGCCCAGTAATACACTCAAAAATGTTCCTTATTTTTGTGAAAACAGAATGAAGCAAGACCCCTGTCTACTAGCAGCACACAGGCAAGCCCAGGCAAATCAGTATCTTTCTCACTTCTCACCGGTAAAGCTCCTCTTTGTCACGCTTGTAGAAACGCAGGAAGAGCATGTGGATAGGCAGCCCTACAAGCCGCCAGCGAGCTTGCAGGGTCCAGTTCTCTGGGTGGCGAGTCAACTGTAGAACCTCCAACCGAAGCTGTGCAAAATAGTTCCAAGCCAGGAAGCGACAAAGGGTCAGTGACAGAATGTATAAGGTCCGTCCCCTGTGAAGACGGGATGGGAAAGATCAGCATAATCAGAAAATGACTGCCTTCTCTGAGTTGAGAGGCAATAGGAGGCATTCTGAAAGGGAAAAGGGCTGAGCGTATCATACCAGGTCCTCCCCATGGCCCTACTCCTGCAGTACTTACTTGGTACGAATATTCAGAATCTCATTGATGAATTCCACGTCTGACGAATAGAGATTATAGTCATGGGAGTGAAGGAAGAGGTTTGGCAGCTGGGTGAAAAAAGATGGCATCAACCCAAAGAAAAGATTATCTCATTTTTCAGTTTCCTATTTTTAGGGCCACCTTACCCTCTAGGTAAAGGGTCATCTTAGTCCACGTCCAATCTGCCTTCACCCAAACCAGAGCATCTGCCTGCCCCGTGACTCTAAGCAAGAGTCTAACGGACCCAACCCCTGCTACCCACATCCCTGCAGAGGGGAGCCACTTTGGAACCCACTCACCTCCTGCCTCAGTCTTTCGTACATGACAGCCAGGTGTTCCTCCATACTAGGATCGCCTGATGGGGTGCCAGGGGATGCACGGGCAGCTCCAGGGGCTTGGAAAGGGATTAGAGCCCCAGGGTAGGGGCAGGGAGCTCCCTCAAAAAGGCTCCTCAGCCCCTCCAGGCAACCACTGTGCAACTCTGGCCCTGGGCCCTCCTCCCCCTTTCCTGGAGGGAGGACTGTCCATGGCGGGCTGAGGGCCTGGATCCCAGGGAGAGGGAGTGGGAGCGGTCGAGGTCGAGCCGGAGGGGGAGGCAGGCTGGGAAGGTGCCAGGGTAGAGCTCGGGGAGACCACACGAGAGGAGCCGGGGAGGTGACTGTTGTGGAGTGGGGCCAAAGGGGAGGGAATGGAAGAGTCCGTTGAGAAAGCTGGTCCTAAGAAAGCAAAAGAGGGGGAAGGGTAAGAATCTAGCTGCCTAATTCTCCTGCAGCCAGGCTCTGCCCATTGTGCTTCCATTGCCACCTACTCCTGAGAGAACAGATGAGTGGCAGAGGAAGCGGGAGTGGAGCCATCTCATCTGCTGGAACCTGAAGGGCACAGGTGCAGGCACCTTTCTGTTTAAGATTCCAACACTGCTAAGGAGGCAGCTTCATTTCTTACCACAAGACTCGTAAATCACAGCCAATGAACGTATAACAGGTTTTATTGTGCAGTGGGTGAAATGATGATATTTAACACCTCCGTTGGCGTGAGGCAAATGTATTAAAAGATCACCCAGCGAATTAGCTTCCTGTGTACTGTGTGACCTTAGGCGCTTTCATTCCCTATGCCTCAGTTTCCATAAATACTATATAAATGAAGACGGCAAAGTCTCGTTAGATTGCTATGACTATATGGGATAATGAATGTAGACAGTAGCAGTTAAGTGCAAGCTATTATCGTTTTGGGCCCCCTGACACAACCCCAAGCGTCTTCTTTCCCCCTGGTTTGCCCATGCTGACAAGGACGAGAGGTTACCCACAGTCAGGCCTGACCCCATCTCTACCGGGTGGCCCCGCGGCGGGGAAGCCCTGCGGGGCGCACTGCAGGTGCCCCGGTCTCTGCCGAGGGCGTGGCCATCGTGCCCTCCGCGGCACAGGGGCTCGAACCGGGTCCACCCGGCCCGGCCTTCCTGC
The DNA here is from genome assembly GCF_017591425.1 of Ochotona curzoniae. Lineage (NCBI taxonomy): Eukaryota > Metazoa > Chordata > Mammalia > Lagomorpha > Ochotonidae > Ochotona > Ochotona curzoniae. The sequence goes on along the minus strand of NW_024464993.1, from coordinate 302,450 downwards.
CGGGGTCAGTTTCAGATGCAGGGTGAGCGAGGCTGCAGTACGCGGGCCGCGTCTGGGCCGGAGGAACTCACGAACGGCGCTTGGCCTGACCCCGGACCCCGAACCTTTCCGTCCCTGCCCTTCAAATCACCTCCAGGCACAGGTAACCGCGGGGCCTCGGGCGCCACGTGAACGCGCCCTGCCGTTCCGGCCTCGGCCCTGCCGGTCAGTGCCCGGTGGAGAACCCACGTCCCACGCGCGGGGCTGGCGCGTGCCGCCTTCGCGGCCCCACGACCCCTGCGCCCCGCGCCCGCCCGGCACAGGTGGGAAGGGGCGGCGGGTGTCACTGCGCCTGCGCGGGAGCCGGCGCGCTCCGCCCCCCGCCCCGGCTCTGGGGAGGGTCTCTCCCCGCCCCCTCGCTGCCCTCCCGCTTTTTCTCTCACCTGGGGTCGGGCCTGGTAGGCGCGCAGGCAGGGGCCGAGACGCTGGGCCGCCCCCCGGCTGGGCTGGTACATGATCTCCCCGGCGTGGAGAGCGCGCCTCCCGAGTGCGGCCTCCTCACGAGGGTGAGCGCGCCCGGGAGCCGGCTTCGCGAAGGGGAAAGGAGGGAGGGGGAGGGCAGGGGGCTGAGGGAGGGAAACGGAGATGTTGCGCGCTTGCGCACTGCGGGCTCCGGAGAGGCTGCAGAGGCGCCCGGTCGGCTCGAAGTGCGCCTGCGCTAGCGGTACTGGAGCGGGCCTCAGAGCGCTTGCGCAGTAAAAATCAGCTGCCCAGGACTCTGCACGCTCGTGTGACGTGTGTCCCGAAAGCTGAGGGGAGATGAAGCTGAACCGGGTGCCATGACAGGTTGATTGAGTTAAAAAAGATCACACTGATTTCTCAGTATCGCTCGTAATAAAAAATATTTTATTGTTCTGGTTAAATAGAAGATACAAATGATTTGGAGTTGATAAAGCAGCCTGTTGAATGAATATATGAATGAATACATTCATTTTAAGGGCTTGGCCTTGGCTGTCTCCTGTACTGAGGGAGAAATAATACTGACTTGGATGGTGTGAGAGTGAGCTGCGGTCACCAGGGCCTGGTGCTGCGACGTTCCTGCAGGTTCCGAATGAACCTGGCGTTGAACATGTCCCCACCCACTGCCCAGGACGGGGCCGGTGGGGCTTGGGCCTGTGGAGGAGCCGGGAGTGCAGCTTCCTCCCCAGCCCCCTCCTGTGACATAACCTGCTCCTCAGTGGCAGACCTGGTAGGTGGGGAGACAGAGAATGCGTTACACTGGCACTAAGGTGGGAGTGAGCATTACAGACTCGTCAGAGCCTTAGGTGCCAACTTTGAAAACCCCCTCAGAGAAGGCCAAAGGGAAGCACAAGGGTTGAACCTGTGGGGAAAGAGGCTGGTCAGATATTAGGTGGAAAGGTTTGTGTGAGCAGCTGGTGTCCGGTTCAGAGTTAGGATTGGGAGGTAGTAGCAGGTGCAGTGTTAGGAGAGGAGTCGGAAGGCGCTGGGACACCGTTAGCGTAGGGCTTTGGACCTCACCTAGTGTCTGTTTCCTGCTCCCCCTGCTTTGCTTCTTGGTTGCCTGTGGAAATACCAGCCATGTGCATGGGGAGGCTGGAGAAGGTAGTGAATGTGGCCTACGAGGTTGAAGGGTGAGAAGGAAGGAATACTTACCTGTGTTAGGGGATGAGGAATTCAACCCCCCATGGCGGCTGTAGCAGCAGCTTTGGGCTACCAGCCCTGGGGGAGTCCCCCTGCAGAAAAAATGGGAGATGATGGGGAAGAGGCTACAGGATGAGATGGGCGGGTATGGAGGGAAGGATTAGAACAACAGTGGAACAAGAAGTGGGTACTTACCACTTCTAACAGGTTCTGATCTAAGCTGTGCCCAGGAAAGGGGAGAGAGTTCATTTTGTACCCAAGATTATCTGAAGCAGTCCTGATCTGTTGCTTTATTCTTATTAAGGTAGTATGTTCAATGTGTGGCTAAATGTGATCTTATAGAAAGACTCATGTTTAGGTAAAAAGAAATTTGCTGGACCTAGTGCCCTGATGTATAGTTTGGAAAACCTAAGACACCCTTACTTAGACCAAAGGCAAATTTATAAGGAAAAGGAAGGGAGCTTTTGGAATAGGGTGACATATTGGACTCTGGCTAGAGGTAAGGGGTTTTTCCCGAGAGACCCAGGGCTTCAGTGGGGCAGTCATCCAGACTTCGAACAGGAAGAGGAATCCAGGGTCAGTGTGGCGATCATCAGTAGATCCCAAGATGATGTTGGTAGGTCTTGACATTTGGGAAAGGGCTAACCTTGGCAAAGGGTAAGAGTCACAAGGCGGGGAAGTTGGAGGTTCCTGAGGGAATGGGGAGTAGACCCAGAGGCTGCACATAGGGATCCAGCCACTCCCTGAGGTGACAGTGTGTGGGAGCACGAGCCTTGAGCTAGGGGTGTGCGCACAGCCAATCCTCGGAGCAGAGCTCTGAGGTTCGGGGTAAGGAGGGTGAGACAGATAGTGGTCCTGAGACCCCGGGAAAATAAAGGGCGAGACACAAATGAGGCTGACACCGTGAGATTGTGTTTGAGTGGTTCTTTTTTGTATTTTCCAGTGAAAATTTAGAAAACACAAAGGAACGCATTACTTTTTGCAGACAACACAGAGAGGGAAAAAGAAAAGGGAGGAGGAGGGAGAGAGGGAGATCCTGCTCCCAAGGATTTAAGAGGACACAGTTGGGGTATGTGATCTACCACACATAAAAGAGCAGACGGCGAAGGAACTAGCTATGCCCTGGGCATGGAGCAGGGAGGGTGGATCTTGCTATAGAGGGAAGAAGAGGGGAAGGCCAGAGGAAGAGTGGTCCTTCAGCTTATTTCAAGACAACCTCACAAGACAAAGATACATCAGCAGAGCTACAGGGCAGGGTGGATAGGAAGGGATTCCCAAGCCTTGAGACCTAATCCTCTATCTTGAAAAACATGAGTGATCCCAGAGTATTTTTCGGGATCTACTGCCAAGACAGAAGCTTGCTCGGAGAATGTGGATGTTGGGGAAATGGTGGTATCAGCAAGACTCCTTAAGAGACCCCAAAGCAGCATCAGCTAGGTGGGGACAGTTCCCTGACACATATACACGGAAATGAAGAGTTTGGCAATGTTGAGTGGATCCCACTGGGGACCTGGTAAGTCCCTGTCCTCACTGGATTGCTCAAAGGCAGAGCTTTTGGCTGGCATTGGCAAGTTGAACGGGCAAGTGTGGCAGGTGGCACAAAGCAGTATTGGAGCCCCAGTAGACACTGTAAAGGGAATATGGGAGATACTCCACGGACAAGACTCCTTAAAAGATTTCCCTGGGAGATGAGGCCCCTGGACCCTCTAGGGTGTTCTAGAGTCTGACAGCAGGCAAGAGTGTGCTTCTCCAGGTGATTAGGGCAAGCCCCCACATCGGGGGGTCAGGCAGTTTGTGGGGAGTGTTCGGAACCCAAGTCAGGAGAGCAGGGGTCCTTTCTGTGGTAAGAAAAACTACAAAGCGTTGGGCTATTTTGGACCCTGAAAACCCAGTTCTCTGAGAAAGGGGAAGAGGGAACCCTGTGGGTTCCAGTGGTTTCAGGAGGATGCAGTGGAAGAGTGGGTTCTGAGGTTCCCAGCGAGAGGAGTTTTTGCCTACTGCCTATCCCAGGGAGGAAGGGGGTAGCTGTCAGTATCGGCTGTCCTCAGAGCGGGGAAGGGAGCTGTGGAGAGATGTTATGGATGGGAGGAAGGGACAAGGAAAACAGGGGAGAGAGAGAGAAAAAAACAGAGAAGTCAGAGGTGAAGAGAAAAGCTCAAGAGAGAAATAAAGGAGTTGCCCATGCCCTGCTGCTAGGGTGGGCTCCTGGCACAAACAGGCATTGCCTTGGGACCAGTGGCTCCCCAGTCAGAGACACTACCCTGCCCTCACAGGCATTCAACCAACACTTCCCTCCCTCAGAAGGCCCAGCCACTCCACCCTCCACCACCCCAGTGGGCCTCTCCATGTATGCAACTCTCATGTCCAGACTAGGGTGTTTGGGCTCCCCAATGCCCTGTCCTGCTCCAACATTATGATGCTGTTCCAAGTCACTTCCATAAGCACAGTCCAATGTGTTTTTCCCAAAAGGTTTCTTGACTCCAGAGTCTACCTATCCACTTCCCTGACATCCTGCCCACATCCCCAATCCACTGACTCCTATTACCTGGTACGGCGACGCTGGGCCAGGCTGCCTCCAGGGTCGGTGGCCATAAGGAGGCGGGCAGTAGGATGTGGAGGGCAGAGGCGCAGGGACCGCAGCAGCTCCTGCTCTGGCACAAAGGGACGTAGGGGACCCCGTTCTGGCGAATTTCCCAGGCTGCTGGAACGTGGGGGTGGGTGGGCTGGAGGTGTGGCTCTGCGAGGGGCCCTGTTGAGGGGCCATGGAGGTTCCACAGCTACCTTCAGAACTGGAGAGAGAGGAAAAAGAGTGAGAGAAAGAACAAAAGAGGAGAGAAGGAAAACAACCATTGCGAGAGCAGAGAAACCAGAGCCTTTAGACAGGGCTGCCCTGCCCTTGGGTGCCTCCCCCAACAAGAATTCTTTTCACGCACATTAAGTTCCCCCTGCACAGCACCCAAAACCCAGCCTCTCTTACATTCTCGGTCACTTGAAGAGTATGGCTTAATGTCTCCCTCTGCTCTCTTGGGTGGCAGCTTTCGTGCAGGGGCTGGTGGTGGAGGGGACATAGGCAAGCATCAGGAGACATCCGTTGCACCCCACCTTCCAGCCACTAGCCCCTAACCCCAGGTCTCTGCTCAGTTCCCTCTGGGAACTCTGCTGCAGAAGGTGTGCCGTGGCAGAGCCGACATGCCAAGGGGAATTCAGAAGGCCGGAGCACTTTTGAGGAGAGCCAGAAGGAGCAGGCCACACACAGAGTGAGGGGAGAGCGAGCCAGGGGGAACTTCAGGGTCCTGGGAGGGACAGCCGAGGGGAGGTGAGCTCTTACTGTTGACCGGTGCTGTCAGGCACCCCAGGGGTTCTGGGGCAGTGCAATGGTCCCAGCTGGGCCAGCAAGGACCATGGGTTTGTCTAGATGAGATGGACAAAGCCCTTGGTTAATCAAGAACTGCTCTGGGGAGCTCAAAGGAGCCTGAGGTGGGGTAGAACCTTTCTTCCCTGTGCAAAGAGGGAGGAGACTGAAGGGTTGGATTTTTTTTCCCTTTTTCTTTAAAGGCAGAGAAAATAATGACACCCGAGAAGAAGCTATGAGCCATGTCTAAAGCCTCTCCTCCCTTCTCTCCCCCTTGCCCCTTTGAAGAGGTTATCTGTGCCACGTGTGTCTGTTGAGTTCCTCAGCCAACTCACAACTCCTCTGCTGTGGACCCCAGTCCTCACGTCCCCATTGGCTCTCATCCCTTTCGTCGTCTGTGTGTTGGCAGGAGCCAGACAGGGGAATCTTGTAAACCAGAGTCAGTCATGGGCATTGAGTGCCCCTTTGTGCTTAAGCCTGGTAGGTGCTAATGGCCGGTCACATCGGGTGGTGGTTGCTGCACTTCTCTGCCAGCCATTGAGGGTAGTGAGAGCTGCCAAAAAGTCAGCTCAGGAAGGGAGCCCCCCTGTGCATGCAGGCACCACATAGCATGCCCATGGTGGTGCTGCTGTTCCTCCTTCAGGACCAAATGAGAATCAGAAGTAAAAGGGTCTCATGCTGCTGGCAGGGAGGGTGTGTGTGTGTATGCATGCACATGTATGAGAAGGGGGCTGAAAAAGTAGGTCCATTTTGTTATATGGTTGGAAATGTCAATTCTGTGCATTCCCTTCTAGAGCTGATTTTAAACTTTGCACCGTCCATGTCACTGTCTTCTGACTGGAAATGGAAGGGCTGTCTACACTTGCCTGTACCACTGACAGAAACCCAAGGCGTTTCCAAACGGCTATGACCCTGGTTTATTTGGATGGACGTGACCTTTAGCTGCAATACTGATGTGAGCTCCCAGTGAGTTTCCCTAGGGAATAGCAGGGCCCAGTCTAAGGTGCACTGAGCTTCAATGAGGGCCAAGGCAAGTGACTGGTTTGCTCCGGGAGTTTCCCATGTGGCCCACAGATGGCAGTGCCATCCACGCATCCATGCAGGCTTTACCGGCGGGCGTGGCATCAGCCGCAGCAGCACGAGAGTGTCGAGTTGCCCTCAGAGAGGGAGCAGGGGGCCCTGTGAGGAAGGAAGTGGCGGTGCCCCTCAGTGGGGGCCTCAAAACCAACAGCTTGCCTTTCCTTCCCCTCAGCCCAACTAAGTGACTAACATGAGGGCAGAAAACTTACGATGTTGGTGGGCGAAGAAGCCTTCAAAAATCACAAAGTTGTTCACCTAGAACAGAGATCAAACAAAACTGACTCAAGTTCTCTGTTCAGCCCCTCAGCACATATTTGGGTACAGAACCCTGCACTAGAAAAACTGATGAAGGTCCAGCATGATAGCCTAATGACTAAAGTCATCGTCTTGCATGCACTAGGATCCCATGTGGGTGCCGGTTCTAATCCCAGCGCCCTGCTTCCCATCCAGCTCCCTGCTTGTGGCCTGGGAAAACAGTCGAGGATGGCCTAAAGCCTTGGGACCCTGCAACCACATGGGAGACTTGGAGGAAGCTCCTGGCTCCTGACTTCGGATTGGCTCAGCTCCAGCCGTTGCAGTCACCTGGGGAGTGAATCATCAAATGGGGGATCTTCCTCTGTCTCTCCTCTACTCTCTCTATATATCTGACTTTACAAAAAAAAAAAATAATAATAATAATAATAATAAATCTTTAAAAAAATTAAAAATACCTAAAGCTATGAAACTATTTAGAAGGAAATGGGAAAGTTATGAGTTTGGATTATGCAACAGTTTCTTAAGTATGACACCAAAGGCATAATCAACAATAGAAAAAAATTCCTCAAAATTAACTATTTTGTTTGGGGGCTGGCATTGAGATATAGCATTGCCATGAGGGTACCAGACCATGTCCCGGATGTCCCACATTTTTTAAAGCAGCTTTTAAAATTTTATTTGAAAGGCAGGGTTAGAGAGAGAGAGAGAGAAATCCTTCTCCTGCTGGTTCACTCCCAAAATGACTAGAGGTGGGCCAGCCTAAAACCAGGGGCCAGGAACTTCATCCAGGTCTGTCACATGCGTGCAGGAGCCCAAGCACTTTCCACTACTTTCCAACGCCCATTATCAGGGAGCTGAATCAGAAATGGAGCAGCCAGGACTCAAACTGGTGCCCATATAAGATGCCAGCACTGTAGGTAGTCTTCACTTGCAATGCAAGTGGTTAAAAAGGTCCTCGCCTTGCACGCCCGGGATCCCATATGGGCGCCGGTTCTAATCCCGGCAGCCCCGCTTCCCTTCCACCTCCCTGCCTGTGGCCTGGGAAAGCAGTCGAGGACAGCCCAAAGCTTTGGGACCCTGCACCCGCGTGGGAGACCCGGAAGAGGCTCCTGGCTTCGGATCGGCATAGTATCGGCCCGTTGCGCTCACTTGGGGAGTGAATCATCGGACAGAAGATCTTCCTCTCTGTCTCTCCTCCTCTCTGTATATCCGCCTTTCCAATGAAAAAATAATAAAAATAAATCTTTAAAAAAAAAAAATTGGGCCAAATATTTGACTAACCATTTCTCTAGGGAAGACAATTCTAATAAGCACATAAAAGATGCTCAATATCATTAGAGATTAGGGAAATGGAAATCAAAACCACTGAAACCACTCTATCAATTAGGATGACTGTTGTAAGAACAAAGGGCAATTAATGTTCCAGCAAGGATGTAGATAAATGCAACCTTCATGCATTGCTAGTGGGGATGTAAAATGGCACAGCCATTGTGAAGAAACAACTTGTCCATTCCTCCAAAAGTTAAAAAGAATTACCAAGTGATGCAGCAGTCCTACTGGTAGGTACAGACTCAACACAACTAGAGATACAAGTTTATAGCAGCCGAGTGACTATAACTGATAAGAATTCATTTTGGGCCCAGTGTGGTAGCCTAGTGGCCGAAGTCCTTGTCTTGCCTGTTCCCGGGATCCCATATGGGTGCCGGTATTATTTATATATTTATATATATTTATATATTATATTTATATATAACATATATTTTTTCCTTCAAAAAGCAGAGCTACAGAGAGAAAGATCAGGACTGGATTTGGAGGTGTCTTTTCTTCACTCCCCAAGTGACCTCAATGGCCAGGGTGAAGGCAGGAGCTTCATCTTGGTCTCCCATCTGGATGCAAGGAGGCAAGTGCTTGGGCCATCTTCCTACTGTTTTCCAGATGCATTAGCAGGGAGCTGGATCACAAGGGGAGTAGCCAGGACTAGAACCAGCATCCACACAGGATGCCAGCATTGTCAGGCAATGACTTAACCTGCTAAAACCCAGTGCTAGCCATGATCATTACATATTTTAAATATGTACTGAATTGTCATACTGTGTAAACCTAGTTATCATACGTTAATGAAAGCATTTCTTGGGGTCCATGTCATGATGCAGTGGGTTAAGCTGCTGCCTGAACACCCACATCCCATGACACAGTGCCTGTTCAAGTCCAGCTGCTCTTGTTTCCCTTGCAGCTTCCTGCTAATGTGCATCATGGGAGGTAGTAAGTGATAGCTCCAGTTCTCATCCTTGTGCGGGACCTGGATGGAATCCCAGGCTCCTGGCTTTGGCCTAGCACAGCACGGGCTGTTTTGGGAACCGTGGAAGGTAAAGCCAAGGCAGAAGAGTCTCCCTCTCTGTTGCTGTAGCTTCTGAGTAAAAATATATTAGTGGTCAGCATCGTGGCGAGTGGGTTAAGCCGCCTCCTGTGATGCTGGCATCTCATATGGGCACCAGGTTGAAATCTTGGCTGCTTCATTTCTAACTCACTGCTAATATACCTGGGAAAGCAGTAGCAGATGGCCCAAGTGGTCACTGACATTCCTGTGAGAGACCTTGATGAAATTCCTCGATTCTGGCTTCATCCTGGGCTACCCATGGCCATTCTAGCCATTTGAGAAGTGAAGCTGGAGATGAACGTTTGCTCTATCATTCTGCCTTTCAAATAAATCTTTTAAACTCCATTTTCATGAGTTTTTTGAAGCACACTGGCATTATTACGTTCAATTTGGCCTTAAATAATTATTGGAAGAGCTGGCAGAGTGGTACAGCCTGCAATGCCAACATCCTATATGAGTGCCAGTTCAAATCTCTGCTACTCCATTTCGCATCCAGCTTCCTACTAATGTGCTTGGGAAAGGAATGGAAGGTGGCCCAAGTGTTTGGACTCCTTACCACCCATGTGGGAAATCCAGATGGAGTTCCAAGCTCCTGGCTTTGGGTTGGCTCTGCCCTGACCTTTATGGCCATTTAGGGAGTGAAGCAGCAGGTAGAAGATCTCTTTCATCTCTCGCTCTTTCTGTAAATCTGCCTTTCAAACAAATAAATACATCTTTTTTCTTCTTTTTTCTAAAAATAAAGCATTGGAGTCACTATGTTTAAGAAAACAAATAGGGAGCCCAGCATGGTGGCCTGGCAGCTAGGGTCCTTGCCTTGAATGTACCGGGATCCCATATTGGCACTGGTTCTATTCGCGGCAGCCCCTCTTCCCATCCAGCTCCCTGCCTGTGGCCTGGGAAGGCAGTAGAGGACAGCCTTGGAACTCTGCACCCGCATTGGAGACCTGGAAGAAGTTCCTTGTTCCTGGCTTCGGATTGGCACAGTACTGGCCGTTGCGGTCACTTGGGGAGAGAATCATCAGACGGAAGATCTTCCTGTCTCTCCTCCTCTCTGTATATCTGACTTTGCAATGAAAATAAATAAATCTTTAAAAAAAAGAAAAAGAAAAAACAGGACCTGACGCAGTAGCCTAGTAGCTTTATCCTTGCCTTGCAACCACTGGAATCTATATGGGTGCCAGTTTGTATCTTCGCTGCTCCACTTCCCTTCCAGCTCCCTGCTTCTGTCTTGGAAAGCAGTAGAGGATGTCCCAAAGCCTTGGAACCCTGCATTTGCATGGGAGACCCAGAAGTTGTTCCTGGCTTTGGATAAGCTCAGTTCTAGCCATGGAGGCCACTTGGGGGAGTGAATCAGGGGATGGAAGGGACGGAAGGTCTTTCTGTCTTTCCTGCTTTCTGTAAATCTGACTTTCCAGTAAACATTTAAAAAACAAACAAAAAACAGGGCTGGGACAAGATGTGAGGACTGGACCTGGGGGCAGGTTGGGCTGAGCTAAGTCACAGCACCCATGGGTGTACACAAGAACCTGATGGGATTTGGGCTAGGCTGCAGCGCAAAAACTGGGGCTGGGGCCCGGCACGGTGGCACAAGTGGTTAAGGTCCTCGCCTTGCACGCCCGGGATCCCATATGGGCGCCGGTTCTAATCCCGGCAGCCCCGCTTCCCTTCTAGCTCCCTGCTTGTGGCCTGGGAAAGCAGTCGAGGACGCCCCAAGGCTTTGGGACCCTGCACCCGCGTGGGAGACCCAGAAGAGGTTCCTGGCTTCGGATCGGCATAGCATCGGCCGTTGCGCTCATTTGGGGAGTGAATCATCGGACAGAAGATCTTCCTCTGTCTCTCCTCTCTGTATATCTGCCTTTCCAATAAAAAAAAAATAAAAATAAATCTTTAAAAAAAAAAAACAACTGGGGCTGGAGGTTGTCCTGGTGGGGTATTAGGAGTCACCCTAACTAGGCCCTGGTACCCTGCACCCACATGGGATATCCAGAAAAGCTCTTGGTTTCTGGCTTTGGATTGGCTCAGCTCTGGCTACTGTAGTTTCTTAGAGGAATAAACCAGAGGATAGAATGTCTTTCTCTCTGTAAATCTGACTTTCCTATAAAAACAAACAAACAAACAAAAAACTAGGACACAAACAAAACCTGGAGACAAAGTGCAAAGTCAAGAAGCTCATGTGGTTAGCACTGGGCACCAGCTCTCAGCTCTAATGTCAGAAGTCTCAGGTCTCAGCTGGGAATAGTTTCTGTGACAGGACTGTGGGTTCAAACCTGGGCCACACCACTTACCAGCTGTGTGAAGTCAACTAAGTCACTAATTTAAATGCCAAAAGCATTAATGACACATAGCTCAAAGAAATGCAGCATCTAGACACAGAGCTTGTGACGCATTCTTTACCTTGCTCTAGTCTTCCGTGTTAACTGTTTGATGTCAAACACTGCCTTCCTGCTCTCTGCTGCCTCCTCATGGAAAACTGTACCATAGGACTTTCTAAACCAACCCTGTCTCCTTGTCTTGACTTTGCTGTAGTGTCTACCAACCCATCCCGGCCTTCCCTAATCAGCACTTGCCAGCACTCTGGTCATGGCACACTGCTTGCAGTGCCCAGAATGGCGGGCTAATTCCGCTCTTCCTTTGTTCAAGCCTGCTTCACATACTGTGGCCCACCCCCACATTGTCCATCTGATGAACATTCACCTTTGAAACATAAACATACAGCAAGCCTTTCTCAAGTCCCATCAGACGGCAGCACTCACCAGTGATCGAGTCTGCCAAGGGATGTTATAGTGGATCAGCTCTCTGTGCTCGTATCCAGGACGAATAGAACAGATCCCAACCCCTCCTGCCAACTCAGCAGCATCACTGCAGCATTCTCCCTACGCCTCTGACGCCACCACATTTTCTCTCTACTGAATCATTCTTAAGCTGTTAGTTCTGAAAAGAATCAACCTTCTCAATTCATTTCTCCATCTAGCTCTCATTCTGTTTCTCCATTCTCCTTAAAGCAGCATTCGGGAGGGGCTGATCCTTGTTCTCTAGTTCTTGCTGCCCAATATCCTAAACCCACTCCTTTTTGGCTTCTGCCCACCACAGCACCAAAAGAGACCCTCCAATTCCCAGTGGCGGATGCTAGCTGAATTCAGCAGTCACTTCTCACTCCAAACTTCTTACTCCAGAGACCAGTAGTGTCTGGCCTGTAAACTATTCTAACCTGCTGGAAACACATTCTTCACCAGCCTTCTCACTTTCAACTGTTCATCTACTTTACTGGTCCTTGGTTGCATTTACTGATTGTTCCTCTCCTACTTTTTAAAAATAGGATATATTTATTTATGTGTACAGCAGAGTGACAGAGAGAGACATATTTTCTGTCCACTAGTTCACTCCCCAAAATGACCATAACAGCCGAAGTCTGGGTCAGGCCAGACCCAGGAGCAAAGAACTACATTTGAGTCACATAAGTATCATAGCAGTAGCTTAATCCACTGATACCACAATGTTGGCCTCTGTATTTACGTTTTTAAAATAATTATATTCAAAAAGTAGAGTTACAGAGAAAGAGGAGAAGAGAGATGGAGAGGTTGTCCATGGCTGGTTTACTCCCCAAATGGCTGCAGTGGCCGTGGCTGAGCCAAACTGAAGCTAGGGGTCAGCAGCTTCATCAGGGTCTCCCACATGAGTGGCAGGGATCTAGGTTGGGACCCAACCCAGTGTTTCCATGGGATGCTCCACTCCCCATTCAACTCCCTGCTAACATGCTTAGGAAAGCAGCAGCAAATGGGCCAAATCCTTGGTCCCCTACACCATGTGGCAGATCCAAATGAAGATTCTGGCTATTGGCTTCAGTCTGTCCCAGCCCTGACTGTTGCAATCATTTGGGGAGTGAAACAGCTGATCGAAGAGCATGTTCTCTCTCTTTTTAAAAAAAGATTTATTTATTTTTATTGGAAAGTCAAATATACATAGAGGAAGACAGACAAAGAGGAAGATCTTCCATCCCATGATTCACTCCCCAAGTGGCAATGGCCACTTTAGCTGTTAGGCTACACCGCCGGGCCCCATGAAGAGCATGTTCTCTTTCTCCCTATGTAACTCCACCTTTCAAATAAATAAAAAAAGGGCCCGGCATGGTGGCCTAGCAGTTAAAGTCCTCGCATTGAAAGCACCAGGATCCCATATGGGCGCTGGTTCTAATCCCGGCAGCTCCACTTCCCATCCAGCTCCCTGCCTGTGGCCTGGGAAAGCAGTTGAGGATGGCCCATGGTTTTGGGACCCTGCATCTACATGGGAGACCTGGAGGAATTCCTAGCTCCTGGCTTCGGATCGGATCAGCACGGCACCGTCTGTTGCAGTCACTTGGGGAGTGAATCATTAGATGGAAGATCTTCCTCTCTGTCTCATCCTCTCTGTATATCTAACTTTGCAATAAAAATAAAAAATAAATCTTTAACAATAAATAAATAAATAAAAGAAATCTTGAGGGGGGAAAAAGTGACTTGAAAAAAAATAGATTAAAATATTGGATAAAAGTGAGAGGTTGTAACATGCAGAAAAGGGCAAGCCTAGTGACTAAAGTCTTTGCCTTGTATGTGCCAGAATCCTATATGGGTGCCGGTTCTAATCCCAGCAGCCCCGCTTCCCATCCAGCTTCCTACTTGTGGCCTGGGAAAGCAGTCAAGGATGGCCCAAAGCCTTGGGACGCTGCACTGGGTAGGAGACCCAGAAGAGGCTCCTGGCTCCTGATCGGTGCATCTCCACCTGTTGTGACCACTTGGGAGTGAATCAGCAAATAGAAGATCTTCCTTTCTGTCTCTCCTCCTCTCTGTATATCTGACTTTCCAAAAAATTTAATTGTGTTTTATGGGGAATAAATAAAATCAATGGGAACACTCCATCAGATTTCTTCTCCACAACTTCTAACCTGTGGGACTGTGCTCTCCAGGTGGTAGTGTTTGTTCAGGAACTTGAGCAGCTTCTGTGAAGGACGGTCAATGGCCAGTTGGTGTGGCTCCACTCGCTCCTTCTGTAGGACACAGCAGACAGGGCAGGGGGAGGGTTGGTGAGGGTATACCTGTAGGGGGTCAGGAGGCTGGGAACAGAAGGACAAGGGAACGTGGTGGAGGACAGCCTGACAGAAAGGTAACTGATACCTGCAACATGTACTGGAAGAGTTCTCGCCCGTGGCCGTGGCGCTGTACAGATTCATGTATGTAGAAGTCCAGGATGCAAAGTGGTTCTACCTCATTGTGAGCCTCGCGATCATCCTAGGTGGCAAAGAAGCAGCCATACTCCTCTTAAGATTCAGCCTCCAGCATGTTTTAATTCTCCAGACCAAAGACACAAGAACTTTTAGCTTTCAAAAACACTCACCAACACAAAGAGCTTCTTGTACCCAACTTTGATGAAACCAAGAATGGCTCCTTTTCCAGCCCTGTGGAGTGGGGAAAAAATAATGAACAATCTCAGTCGCTTTCCGGAGGAGGCAGGGTGCGAGGAGGAAGGATTTAAGGATGGAGACGCAAGAACATGGGGCACTCACGGTCGGGCTGAGGTATCTTTGAGCACATAGATCACGTGGCGGTTACTCTGCATCCGTGATGCACTGGTGATGGGAGCAGGCAGGTGCTGGGCCTGTCAGGAAGACAAAGATAGACGTTCTGCAATCCCCTGGCCAAGAGGTTAGGCCTCTGTTATGGACCATCCCTACAGAGGGCTCCGCTTTACTTGAGACTCCCCAGTACCTTGGCAGAAGCCTTGCCCAGTTCATCTATGATGGTCATAATTTGCTGCTGCAGATCAATACTACAGAAAGAGAGGAAACAAGAGTCAGATACTCACTGGGTTAGAAGGTCCTAGGCAGTCGCTCCTGAGAACCTGGCCACAACCCCAGCCTGGACTCAACACTTAGGGCTCTCTACCCTTGCTAAGAATCTCTCCCCATTCCATCACTCTGCACTCCACTTTCATCACATCGCTTAAGGTGGTATACTCCCTCCTCCCTTAAGGTTACTGTATGGCCAACCACATCCTTTTGTTGGGACCACATTGGGCCAAAGGGTGAAAAGTCACAAGTCCAATAAAGGTAAACCCACTGGGATTAAGGTTAAAGGTCATCAAAAGGGCAGGCAGAAACATCAAAAGGAACGGCCACTGGTGGATGGGAAGGGGGCGTGGTGCCTGGTCCCACTATGGGATGGGACTGGGAGAGAAGGGACCAGGGGCGGGTTTGAGCTGTCACCGGGCCGGAGTTGTGGTTCCGGGTCGGCGGGCCGGGGGCCGCAGGTGCTGGTCCAACACCGTGATCCGCTCCGGGAGCAGCGTGTCCACATCGAACGGGAACTCCATGGCCCATTGTGCGCGGCCGGATCCGCCCCGCACTACGCAACTTCCGCCCCGCCCGCAGTCTTTCCAGGAAGCACACCCGGTGGCTCCTCCCCCAGGTCCTGGCAGAGTGCAAATTGATTCTGCAGACACCCGCTGTCTCCACGGTAACAATCCACCCCCACTGGCTTCTCGGCAGGTGCCATGGCAACGTTTTTCCTTGGCTAGCATCTCAATCTTCCTGTAGCTCAAAGAACTGCTGAGCAGGGTGGGAGCAGGGGACCCAGTTCCCCATCTCTGCCCCCTTCTGATTGTGGGCAAGACTGGGTTAGGTCTGACCTTCCTCCTTTCCACAACAGCAACCTGTTTTTCCACTTACAAGAGAAAATGAAACACCAGCTGAGTCCCCACAACCACCCCAGTAGCATTCATCTCAAGAGCAAGCTAGACACAGGAGATAAAAGCTTTATTACGGAGCAGATGAGCTGGCTGAAATCCCAAACAGCCCAGTGTTGAGCCCATTTATTTGCAACACAGAGGTGACAGTTTCACAGAGGTGACAGTTTCCAGTAAACATGCGATCTGACCTCCTTCAGCCCCTGATGTATTTATCCCTTCATGAACAATCATTTGCTCCTGGGCTTGGTAAGGGCACAGGACAGACAGCACTTCTCAGGGTGACCTCCAGGCACGTGATCTAGGCATTCCCTCCTGATCCCTCAGGCTCCCTTCCCCATGTGCAGGCCCTAGGGAGCACTCTGGGAGCCCGACTGCTCACTGGAGGCAGCTGCAGCTGGGGCAGCAGGAGGCACCACGGGCATTGACGCAGGTGGGGGGCCACTCTCTTCCCGGAGGTGGCCCTGATAGATCCGCCGCAGGCGGGACAGTTCTCTTTCGGGTGGTTGTTTCCAGCTGTACCACGGATACCAGGGCTCACCAGCAACCAGGCTGGGGGCTGGTGGAGTAGTGCTCACAGCTCCATGAGAGGTACTGAAGTCGAGGTCCCGGGGCTCAACCTGGGGAATATGGTAACTGAGGAGACCTGGAGGTTAAAAAGAGAATGCAAGGAAGGGGTGTGAGGAGAGGGTGTTCAGATTATGAGACAAGGAAAAGGGCAATGTGACGAGAGGGAGCAGTTAAATCCATTGGTCTACTGAGGACTGGTGCCTACTGCACAAAGGCAGCTGTCTCAAGGAGCAGGTATGAGCTCCACAGCCCAGGCTCCTCCTGTAGAACTGTGCAGCCTTGCCCCACGGCTAGGGATCAGTCCCAGCCCAGCAGGGGGCGCCTGTCACCCACTCTGTGCAGAGATGCCACTGGCCAGGGCAGGAAATGCACACAGCCTCCAATGACGCTGATCTGGCACTGGCAGCAGGACTTGTAGGTAATAGAGAGGGGAAGGAAGAAAAGATGAACAAAGGGATGGGCAATGGCAAGGGCAGAGACTGAGGACCATGGACGGTGGAGTAAGACAGGAACTTCTGGGGAAGAACATGTTGGGTGCCACCTTCTCGGGTAGGGGCACCTGTAGCAACCTTCCAGGCCTGAGTCACCTTCTCCAGCCCTGCTCATGCTCACCATGATCTCTGGCTTTCTGGATGGCCTCGGTCAACTTCTTGTGCTGCTTCATACAGACTCCTGTGGGGAGAGAAACTGTAACTTGGGGTTCAGTCTGTAAAGCAAAAAACAGAACATAACTCCTTCTGTAAGATAACAGAGGGCTGAATTTAGAAGATCCAGCTTTACCTAAGATCCCAATCTCCTGACTCTTTCATGGGCCTCAATTTTCCCATCTACTTGATGGGAACAATCCCCCTCCACCCTTTAAGAATTAGGATGAAGACTTAGGTGGAAGGCTTAGCCACTATGCAGAAGCCATTTAATGATAAAGGCTGTAAGACTACAAACAGGACATAATTCATCAGGCAACTGTGGGTAATTAAAAGATACAGTTGGCGAGAGAATCAACAAACAAACACCCCAAACAAGAAGTGACTGCAGATCTGGGGACAGCCACCTGAGAGGTACAACTGTCCCTTCTGTCCTCTACAGCTTACATATAAAGAATTCTGACAAACTCAGCACTGGTCATTCAGCTACCTGCAATAATGGTGGAATGAGAATTACAGAAATGTATCTTGGTTCACAACAAGGGCTGGCGGTATTTTTCTGTTTAGAGCCACACACAGCTAACAGTTCAGGCTCTGCAGGCCCTGTGGTCTGTCTCAGCTACTATGCCTCTGTGGCCTGGAAGCAGTTTAGACAATATGAAAACAAGTAGAGTCCAGGCTGCTGGGCCTGTGGCTTTAGTTACGGATGATATTTACTTTGTAAGAAGTACATTCAATTTGCTCCTAAAGGCACCTACCTGGATCTTCTTCCTACAAGTGTTTTAGCATGTGTTTCCCCACCAAACCAAGGTTTCCAAAAAGGTTCAGATACACTCTGTATGCTCTGAGCAGGAGCCACAGAACCAACGCCCAGTGTTTAACTGCACCGTCAGGGAGTGCCATCAAGGGATAGTATTCTGGTGGCAACAGGGACAGGCTGACCTGTGTACAGCGCATGGAAGATGATCCCAGTGTGGGCACACACAAATTGTTCCAGAAGCTTCACATTCTGCAAAACAGAAGGGTAGAGAGCCAGGAGGGACAAACAGGAAGATTTTTCCAAAACCAGCCTTCTCACAGGTACAACCTCCTGTAGTCTGTCACTAACCTCATGAAAAAATCCCTTCCCAGAGGCTCTATGGTACAGTCAACCAGGCAAGACCTCAGGATGGTTACTGCAAAGTCTAGACATCACTCCCCACCCCCCAAAATGTCATCTGTGTGGATAAGCATTCAATGTATGTAATAGCACATAGATATAACATATACTGACTAAAAGCAATCACATAGCTTTAAGTACACAGTAGAAATGAGACTCTTAAGCAAGCAGCAGGTACGTTTGTGGAATGGAGTGACAGGCATCAGCTATTCAAAGTGCAATCTGTCTCCCTTGGCTATATAATTGGTTTACTACTTTCAAGACCAACCAGATACAATTGAAACCAGCCAATATCCAAGGGGTTCACAGCTTGGGTCGGCAGGGTCCTCCCAGCTTCAGACATCTGCTGTTTCACATACACATGCCTTCCAGCCGCCTGATAGCCAACTGTAGCTTTTCCTCTAATACCTTCACTACAAAGAGCACCATGTTCCTACATCACTTTCATATGCTATCACATTTTTTTTTTTTTTAGGAAAAAAGTTCTGTCCTTACAATAAGGAAGGCTGTCTGAAAAGATGTTCTACTAGATATTATGCTTCAGGTCTTCTGGCCAAGATCAAGTGTAGGCTTTATGTTTCATATGTCTGCACTTTAGCCCCAGCTGAAGTGTCCTAGCACACACTACTGAGTACAGATGAAAAGAAATAAAGACGCCAGCAAGAAAAAGTAGACCAATACACTCATCCACACTTAAGTAAGTATAGATCATTCTTAAGGAATCCTTGTGATTATTGCTATTTGATCAGAAACAGACATTTCTCCTATCTGCCAATTTAGACGATAAATTTCACAGGTGTAGTGAAAGGATCTTTGGTTAATCTACAGCAGAAGGCAAAAGGCCAAAGGGAGATTTTTTTTTTTCTTGGAAAGGCAGAGAAATGAAGAAATATCATTTGATGTTTCACTTCCCAAATGCCTTCAACAGCCAGGGCAGGTACAAGTCTAGAACTGAACCCAGGCTCCTGTGTGGGTGGCAGGGAGCCACCCACTTGTGCAACAACCAGGTGTTTTCCAGGGTGAACGTTAACAGGAAGGTGGAATTGGGAAAGAAACCAGCGTGAGAACCCAGGTACTTAAATAAGGGATGTGCCCTAACCACTGAGGCCAAATGCTGAGGCCTTAGAAATGCTTGTACATTTCCAGAAACAGTCACTACATCACACACACAAATATGCAATAATTCCTGTACTGTCACAAATGCTCTCCAAATCCTCATTCTGCGGACAAGATTCTACTTACCCTGAAGTCAACATGTAGCTTGTGATCCCGACAGATGGGGCAGGGGTTCCCGGCAACCTTATTCTTACGCTGAAGAGAGAAGGAACTGGCAGTCACAAGATGTCATAAAAGCACTGCTGCCTTGATCACCATAGCCACCACCCCTCTGACCCCCACCTTCAGAAAACTCACAATACATGTCTTTCGCGTCCGCTGCGGGGGTATACCACCTTTGTGGTTGCGGCGGTAATCAGCCCAGACGGGGCGAGAACCATAGCGGTTCTGGTATTCTAAAAGGAAAGAACACAGCAGTCATTTCCAAGCCAGGGCGCAGAAATGATCACTGTGTTTATCTCAGACCCCAACTTGACTCTACCCCCTTTCCCACCATTCAGCTATACCTTCTGAGTCCAGGTATTTCCAGGGTTCATCCTTATAAGGGGAAATGGGAAGAGTGGGCAAAGAATCATTCTCAGGGGGGGCTTTGGTGCAAAGAGTCTGGAAGGGAACCTATAGAGGAGGGGGGAAAATAGAGAACGAGTTGAAGGAAAGGTCTCAACTGTTTTGCTCATCACACATTGGGAAGAAGGGGAATGCATACCCACTGTGTTAACAGAATAGTTATCATTACTGAGGGGAATTCAACTGACATAAATCAATGGCCATTCTCATTTCCAAGTGGATTCTGAAACAAAAGCTAATAACATTAGGAGATATCTAAGTTGGGCGATTGGGAAGTAATCTTATTTGAGAATTTAATTGAAGAACCTGGCATACAAAAGCTATTTGTGCTTTTGGAAAACAGAGTGTACTGGGAGATGAAAAGGAAAAAGGAGGCTGTCTAGCCTCTTCAAATTAAAATGTATGGTAGGGAGGGGGCAGTCTGTAATTCTGTCACCAGAATTGACCAGTTTTATAAACAGCTCAAGGTCAACATTCCATAGGACAAACAAACCTGAGTCCCCACGCTAGCTTGAAAGCTCCCAAGCCTATTATTAACTCCGTGGTGACCTCCACCAACACTCCACACTCCCACTTTAGGGAGTGGCAGCTGGCAAACCTTCCTGTCTCTTCCCTGCCCTACCAAGAACTTCCAGAATGGTGAGTACGTGAAGCCTGAAGGGAAGCTTCAATTCAAAGGACGGGAGGTTCCCTGTATGATCCGATAAGAAACCGATCTAGTCAGATCCAAAGAGCTGAGCAACTGGCTCCCGTGAGAATGTCTTATGGGCATTCCATGGACGTAACAGGGTGGTGGACGTGGGTGCCCCCTCAATCAAACGGCTATCCGGGGCACCACAGTTAAACACCACCTGCATGTAGCTGTGTGGAACCAATGAGTCAATTTCATCTCATAGTCATTTTCCCGAGATGATATTTTGGGACTAGAATGATATTTAGTTTTGGCTCTTGGCTCAGGATCAGACAAGGCGCACATCCCTGGCGGGGGTAAGTGTGGACTAAACACGGGGGAAGGTCTCGGCTCGCGGGTTCCTGGCGGTGTAGCCACAACCTAGAGAGGGGACACCTAATACAGAGTTGTACAAAATGTCCTCCGAGGAGTTACCTGAACTCCATAGGCACTTCTGAAAAGCGAAACGCTAGGAAACCGCCTCAGCAGCGTGTTCAGTACGGACGCCGCCATCTTGACGCAGGCCACCAGCAGAATCGCCAGGAAAGGCGACTGCGCATGCTCCAGGAAACCTACTCGGCTAGGGCCAAAGGGCAACCCGCAGTGCGGAAGGCAGCTGCGCGTTTGCGTCAGGGCGGAAGTGTAGAAGGGGGCCAGGCGGGGGGGGGGAGGGGAAGAAGCTAATTTCATCTGCGTCACAATCAAGTTAGGTCTCAAAATTACATTTTTTCTGGACCAACCACTACCATTCTCACATTCCATTCTTAAAGTTTTTATCGGAAGCGATTTTGAAAGCGATTTTGCGGGGAGTCCCCTGAGTGCGCATGCGCCGCTCCATTTCTACCAACTCTGGGAGAGCCGTCCTCTCGAGGGCGGAAGTGGTCAAAGCAAAGGAAAGGGCGGTACTGAGCTCCCTAGTCACGAGCACGCGAAGGGAGGGGCAGGAAGAAGGCGGAAGAGGATGCCGAGGGTGGGGCTGAGCGAGGATGAGAGGCAGGATAGCCAATCAGCGCGCGAGTTGCCTTTCGGGCGGGCCAATGAGCTCACGCCTCGCGCACAATGTCTCGCGACAAGGGCGTTTCAGTGTCTCGTTTGGGCGCGTTGGGCGGCGTCCGGCTATAAAAACCTCCGCCCGAGCTGGCAGCCGCCATTCTGGGGTTCGTTTAGAGGTAAGTTGTGGTCTGTGATATGTTGTGGGTTCAGGTGTGGGCACATTTGGGGGTCTGGGCGGTGGGGCAGGGGCGGTTTCGTTTGAGATCCGTGGCGTGGCGATGAAACTGGCCGTGTCGGAGCTTGGCGCGCGGAGGAGACGCTGGGGGGCGGCCAAGATGGCACAGCTGCAGTCCGTACTGATGACCTCTTTCTCCCTTGTGTTCCTTTTATCCCAGGTTTGAATTTTCTCGGAGAAAGGCCGGCCACGAGGAAAACAGAAACAAGCCGCAGCAACCATCTTAAGCCCTTGAAAGGATCCGAGGGGGGAAAGGGGAAACAGCAGCCACCAGCCCAACCACTTGTGTCTTCTCCCTTCCCACCTGTCTTGCCCACCCCACCAGCCCACGCTGCTTGGGACTTGCAATCTGCGGCCGAAGGACCGTCACCACATAACTGCAAAAAATAATCAGCCACCCCTCCCCTCCCAAACCCGCTCAGATCCACTTCATCCAGCGTTTCCTTTTTTGAATCCAACTCAGAAATTTTTTTCTACGACCCCCCTCCCTCAATGGAGTTGGGTGGGGGGGGGACGAATACTGAGTCGGCCTTTATTTTTCTTATTTTTTAAGAGACTTTTTGATGCAATGAGGCCCCCCCAAGTCATTTGAGTTTTGGGTCCTGGTTGGTTGGTTTTTTTTTCCTCCAAAATTTCACCCCCTCCCCTACCCCCCTGAGCCCGAGGTGCTGACGTCGCAAAAATATTGGATAGTAAGTGTCGAATTTTCAAAAACAAGCCTTGCAACAAGAAATCAACGTTTTCCCGTTGTGAAACCAAAAAAATAATGAGAGGAAGAAAATGAGACCATAGAACAGAGAACTGGGAGAAGGACCAAGCCGGTCACTTAATCTCCATTAAAATGGGCCTTGGGGTCTAAATACAGTCTTGTTCTCTCTCCCATGCCACCTGCCTCTTCCCCTGCTCTGCTGCAGGCCTGGAGAGGGTGGAGGGAGGGCCAGCGAGCCAGGAGTTTGATGGTTAACCCTTGGTAATCCAGTCATTTTCCAGACTGCCAAAGCCATAAGTGTTTTACTTTCTAATAAGGAGGAACGGGTTCCCTTCCTCTGGTTAGCTGCAGTCTTCGAAAGGGTTAATGAGCTCACATGCAAAAGATGGTGGATCTTGGAGCCCAGAAGTCCCACGTCTTTGTGTGTGAGACAAACAGGGTGCCTCTCAATTTGCCAGATTAATAAGCAATCTGTACATAAAGATTGCAGGGTAAGGAGATGGGCAGAGAGAAATAACAGCTGGCTTTGACTTTTTTAAAATGATTGTTAAGTCCTCTCAATTTTAATGTTAATTTGCTTCGGGTATATTTGTGCGGTTAAATACGTGGCAATCTAGGAATAAAGATTGCAAGACACTTGATACAGGGAATATTCTAGTACATACAAGATAACAGATGGGGAGGTAAAGAAATGTCTTTGTAATTGTTGCAGGTTGCGTAGGTTATTTAAAAGCAAACGGATTAATTACATTTTGGTAACTTTCGGTGGGTGGGTAACAGTTAAAACTAGCGGGTTGGGGAATGTGGGATTCGGCAATATATTTTTTAAAGCCATTATTTAGTGCATTGAATGCTAGCTTTCTAAAAGATTTGTGTCGTTAAAAGGAATTTTTTTTTTCTTCCCTGCTTCAAAATGGCGACTTTCCTTGTCCTTTTGTCTTCCAAGCAGCGTTGCAGGTTGTCTTCAGCCCATTTTTCTCCTGTTCTCCCACTTCAGCCCTACTGTTGAGGGCGGCTCAGATCCTCCCCCCTCCCCGTCCCGTTTTTTCAAGGAGGGGTGGTCAGTGGTAGCAGATTGGGCTTCAGGTTCGAATTTCTTTCCCGCAGCAAATTGCTTTTAATATTTTACTGCTTTACGTTCCGCTCTTTAATGATTAAAGTAACATCAGGGGTAATCGAGGATGGGCGGCCGGTTTTTGTTATTTTACCAAAACGAGTGTTTTCTAATGTAACAAGCTATCGGCAGAGCCGGCTCTGTTCTTTTAAATTCTGAGTTCTTTCTCCATTACAAGATGGCGCCTCTCTTTTGTTGTTTTTTTCTCTTCTGCTGTCCTGGCCCTCGGGCCGCCCTAGAAACTTGTCGAGGGGGAGGAGCGGCAATGGAAGGTGATGTAATCGGCTTACTTCCTCTCCACCCGCTGCAGACTCCACCCCTGAGCCGCTTTCTCCTAGCCTGCTCCTGCACACTGCTGCTAGGGGAAAGGCTGTATGTAGTGCTTTATTCTGATGCATTCTTTTTACAAGTCTTAAAAGGGATAAATGCTTCTAGGATTTATGTGTCAAGACTTTTCATCTCCATGGCTAGATAGCTCTTATATTTAGCAATCAGCCCGTTAATTTATTTTTACCTTCCTTCACTCAACAATTGCTTGGAATTTTTAACCCGCTTCAGTTGCCAAGGGTGAAGAACCAATCAAATCTAAACTGTACTTTTAAGCCTGGGTAGCCTTCAGGGGTGTGTGAGAGCGAGTGTGTGCATATATCTTTGTTGGGGGAGAGTGGGGGACACAAAGGCTTGCTAGCAGAGAGTAACTTGAGATAAATGGCCTAATGAACCTACGTGCCATTTCTGCTCAGGAGCCTTGTGCAATTTGGTCACTGTGTTGTGGGATTGTGGGTGAGTAGGTTGGGTGCTTTTAGGACTCTAAACGGCCCTTCTTCCCAGCTCTGGGTTTATAGATAAACTCTGTATCGAGTGCTGTATCACGTTCTCCAGTTGCTTAGTTCCTGTACATTGGTACTAGGATAAGAAGTGAATCTTTAGAAAAGGAGACGGCAGGTGTAAGCTCAAGGCAGGGAGAGTCGAGCTACGGTTTCTGGTAAGCAAAACCATTTCTGGTATTACATTTCACAACCTCCCATTTTTCCTTCTCCCAAGGAGCCACCTTTTTAGAGTTTTTTTTCCAGTCCCTTCTCAAAGAAAGGCTTTAAGCATTAATGTAAAAATAATGTCCTCTGTTTTCAGCGACATTGGTGCGTGTTTGAAGACCATGCCCTGGCAGTGATATTTGCTGTCCCAGTTCCTTGCTAATCTTTTTTCTGACTTTTTAAAAGTCAAATCTGTGGAACTCTCCATCTGTTTCTCATTAAATAAAAAGGACATACATTGAAGTGGAGAGATTTTAGGCAGAATCGGAAAGCCATTTTGTAGAACTGCTACAGTTATGTAGGGAAAATATGGGGGGGGTGTGTTTTTTTTAATTAAAAAAAAACTTCTGAATTGGATGGGAGGGACCCTTTCATGTCTATTGACCATAAGTTCTTTCATTTACTATGTAAGCACTTTGCCTGTGCCTCTGTAGTATTCCTTCCTTGGGAGCTGAGCACTACCCCCATGGTTTCCTGATCACTAATAAGCAGGGATTTAATAACAGATCCTCCTTAACATGGGAGTTGGGGAGCCCGGTCCTGTAGCGTTGAGTTTTTGAGGGGTGGGGATGGTATTGTTTTTTGCATCCTGTTGAGAAGCAGATGAGCTTTCAGGAAGGGCCTGTACTAGGTTCTCAAAATGGTTCCTGAGGGATAGAGATTTCGTATGCAGAGGAAAGCTGAGACACTCGGTACAGGAAGTCATGCTAAGAAATGTCTGGAACAAGGGAAAGGGTAATAAAGGCATTTCCTGAGGCCTGTAAATTAAACTTGGAGCATTGTCCCTTTTGTTTTAGAAGATAGTCATGATCCTTTTGTGTGGAATTTTTGAGGCAATTCAGTCCTCTTGGTGATGAGTGCAGAGTAACTCTAGCCAAGGCTGCATTTTTTAACTTTTTAATTGAATAATTCTCAAGTAGGATTCCTCTTGGAGGCAGGAATCCCTGGCATAGTGTCTGGAAAGAATGATAGAAGGTTCCCCAGTGCTTTGCACCAGCAGTGTCTAAAGCGCGCAACAACCACAAAGTAACAGGACAAGTTGGGGGTAGGCCAGGGCCTACCCCCTACTTTTCTGATAATCTGCCTTCAAGAATTGTAACAGCTCATTAAAAGAAGACATACTCATGGGTCTGGTTGATAAGTAGGTAATGTTAGTGCTGTTGGTCACCGCCCCTCCTTCCCCGGTCAGCTCGAGTTCACTACAGGCCTGGGCTGGCCATGTCAGCCTCTTCTCTCCACTTGAGTGCCTTGGAAGTTTCACTTTACATTATGCTGACTTCAAAGTAAGGGAATTAAGATTTAAAACACTTGATCTGCATTAAAGCATGGAAAAACCCACTTGGGAGTTAATCACATGGCTAGTGCTCATGGGACCAGATTTATTATTTTTTTTCCTAAAATGCAGATAGTGGGAGATGAATATTTAACATTTGTAGCTTGCCTTAGTTCTTTTATTGCTATAAAAAAACAAAAATGGGAATGTAGAAGTAGTTGGCTTCTATCCCCAGCAGAGGGCACTGGGTGCAACTGAGCTTTGTACTCCATGGGTCCTTTTTCTAGGGATGGTTATTCTTTCCTTACTCTTAAGTCCGTCTTCCACATAGAGTGAAGGAACTTTTGTGCTCAGGTGACAGTCTTAGTTCTGAAGGAAGGTAGGGATAGTAGAGCTGTTGGCTTAACTTAGTTGGATACACAAAAGGAAGTTGTTCAAGGTTATGTGTATTTAGTTTTGGGTGACTATGGAGTTAGCTGTGCTCAGAGGGCCTTACTAGAAGGATGCTTAATTCAAACCTTTTTTTTTTTGTCAGATTGTATTCATTTTGGTTAAGGATCTGATGGTAGGTGCATTTGTGTCTATATGAATCAATATTTGAACATTTCTTAGTTTCTTCGTTGCTCATGTGTTACTGCTTTGAAACTGTTCATTGCTCTTCCAGTCTCCAACAGATGGGAAATTGGTTTTTACATATTGCTTTATCATATATATCTACAGTTTCTGCAAAGCACTGTCGAGTCACTATTGAGTATCTTACTGTGTGGGAAAGATTCCTTTGTCTTTTCCGTGTGTCAGAGTCATCATACTAGAAAAGATTTGACCCATAAACTTCTTATCCTTTCTAGTATTCTACTTGAATGTTTTCCCCATGACTTCAGGTTCCATTTGTCCTCGAAGCTTCTGGGCCAGCAGCGGCAGCAGCCCTGCTCAGCTTTTCTCATCTTTGCTCCCTAGGTTCAGCCCACAGATTAACCTTGACAGCCACCCTGTGCTTTCTGGGCTGCCTTCTCTGCTGCTACTTACCTAGGACATTAGGAGCCATACATTTGGAAGTTAACCTTGTTGGGAGGACTAAAGAACTGAATTGTTAATGTGTTGCTTTACTTTTGTGATTTTTCTGAGAGTTGATTGGCATTATCTTACAAGAAACCTGTCTCCTGTATGTAAAACGCAATAATCTCTATAAAGTGCTCATTATTTTTCCCACCCTTCTGCATGGGTGTGTCTGTTACTCGCTGACTTTGGGCTGGGATTCAGGAGGCCTCCCTTCTGCTGCTTGTTATCTTTACCCACTGCAGGCATTGCCTGGGTGGCTTGCTTTCTTTGGTCTTAGAAGCCAAATGTTAGAGGTATCCCCCTCAGAGGCATGCTATTACCAGAATTTTGACTCTGGCCCAGAAATTGCTATACACTTTTCTGTTCTTCCATAAAAGGAGTCTTCCTACTTTTAACTCTTCCAATCTGCTCCAAAGTAACTGCTTAAAATTTAGTGGTGTTATCTTTAGCACCTGTGATTCCCCCTGGGGAGTGCAGCTACCTCCAAATCTGCTAGAAGGCCTTTGTTTTCTTACAATTATGTTGTCATTTGTAGAGATTACATCTCTTAATAAATGGGAAAAGTGAAATTAAGAATATTAGGATATATTCTTATTGGAAAGGCAAGACTCACAGAGAGAAGGAGAGACAAGTCTTCCATCTGCTGGCTCACTTCCCAGTGGCTGCAACTGCCAGGCTAATCTCAAGACGGGAACCCCTGTGAGTCTCTCACATGGTGCAGAATCCTAAGGACTGGGTCATCTTTCCCCTGCTTTCCCAGGCTATAAACAGAAAGATTGATCAGAATTGAAACAGTTAGGACACGAACTCCCATTCATATGGGATACTGGTGCTTGAAGGTTAATGCTTAGTGTGTTGAGACACTGCACTGCCCTAGGAAATTGACTTTGAAGACACTGAACTACAACACCCAAAATTGGCCTATTCTTATAAAACATTAGTTTGTTGTTTTTTTTTTTTTTTAAAGGCAGATTTAGCAGCAGTTAAGTGAGAGAAGCTAATAAAGGGCAGAAGGCCTTAGTGGATGTAGCATCTTGTGGGAACTTCAGTCTTAGCTCTGGTGAAGTCCAGCTGTGTTAGGAAGGTTGTGATGGATTAAGACAGAGGTGTGCAACCTTGTGCTGTAATCTAATTGCTTTTCCAGAAAGTGACATTAACCCCAGGCTGTTTTCTCAGTAATTGGAATCTGGGCAATAGTGTTGATGTAGATTGAACAGTGAGTTGCCATGTTTTGAAAAATGCACAAGTGGACTTTTATCAGTGTATCCTGACTGTCCTTGCCACCTGTTTACTCTAGGGTTTGTTTTGTGCTTTTTTCTTAGAAACCAACATCATGGGCTCAGGTCCCATAGACCCCAAAGAACTTCTCAAGGGCCTGGATAGCTTCCTGAGCCGAGATGGGGAAGTCAAGAGCGTGGATGGGATTGCCAAGATCTTCAGGTGGGTGCCTGTTCTCCGAGTTCGTTTTGAACAGAAGAGACTGCTGAATCTCAGTTGTAGCAAACGGAATGGGGATTTCTGGGAAAGAAAAAGGAGAGTTAGTTGGATTCAGATTCCAACCCATAATTGCAGAATTAAAATCCTTGGTGACTAAAATGAAAGCTGGAGATTTAGATATCCATAGTCCCAAGGCAGTATTACTTAGGGATCAGTGCAGGGGAACCTGGGGACAATTTTTGCTTGTTTTTGATCATGTTCCACTTAAGGTATTTACCTTCAGAGATTCTCATTTTCCAAGGGAGAACAAATAAGCAGACTGTCTTAAACATATTTTGAAGCTGTCTGTTTAGAAAAACATTTTTTAAAAAATTTGTTTAAAAAGGTGAGCAACAGAGAGATCTTGCATTTATTGGTTCACTCCCTGGATGGCTGCAATGGCCAGGGCTGGGCTAGGCCAACGCCAGGAGCCTGGAACTCCATCAGAGTCTTCCATGAGGGCAGCAGGGCCCTGCTGTTTTCCCAGGTTCATTAGTAGGCAGCTGAATTAGAACTGGTGCTCTTGAGAGACGGTGCTGGTGTTGTAGGTGGCGAATTCGCCTACTGTGCTACAACACCAACCCTGGAGAGCTGGTGTTGAGGCTGGAACTTGTGGAAGCAGAATCTAATGTAGCTGTGTGTTAGGGAAGCAACGATGCTCCCCTCCCCTGTTGAGACTTCTGAGACTTCATTTGTCTCCTCCTGGGTCTTCTGTCTTCCCATGTTGCTCTGGATCTATCCCACCGCCCCCAGAGGCCTATGTGACTTTCCCACAGTGGAACAGAGTCCTGTGGAGTAGACTCTTCTGCTGAAAGAAGAGACTCCCTGCTCTGTTTCTAACCCTAGCTCCTTTCCCTCAGTCTCATGAAAGAAGCACGAAAGATGGTGAGTCGATGCACTTATTTGAACATTCTGCTACAGACCCGGTCACCAGAAATACTGGTCAAGTAAGTAAGGCTGTAGTAGGAGGATGCAGTTAGAGGATGGGGGTGGTGAGGCATGGGTCCTGGGCTGCTGATCGGGGATAGGAGAGTAGGATGTGTGGTTCCAAAACCAACGAAGGGCACTTAGAGGCTCCTTTTATCTGCCTGCAGATTCATTGATGTCGGTGGCTATAAGCTTCTTAACAATTGGCTGACATATTCCAAGACAACCAATAACATTCCTCTCCTCCAGCAAATTCTACTGACCCTGCAACACCTGCCGCTCACTGTGGACCACCTCAAGCAGGTACCTTTGGTCTTTACAACCTTGGTTCTTCACTTTTGGTTTAACCCGCCAGAGAAAATAGGTGGAGCTGCAGGCGTGTGCTTGTTAGGTAGAATGATAAAAAGAAAACTGGAGTTTGGCAAGGACTTGGGTTAAATTTGTCTCTTAGTAGGGGTGTGGCTTAGGGCACATCTAAGCCTCAGTTCCTTGATTTCTAAAATGGAAATAGTTAAACTTGCTAACGGGCCTAAGAAGTAAAATCACTGTGTCTAAGACTGCTTTGTAACAGGCGAACTATTGTAGCAGTGTTGCTGCTGTAGTGGGGTGGTGGGCTCACTTTCTTCCTGGCGTTTACCTATCCACTGCTCCCCTTGTAGAATAACACAGCCAAGCTGGTGAAGCAACTGAGCAAGTCAAGTGAGGATGAAGGTAGGTGCTGTGCTTGCTCTCCCTCCGCTGGTACCTCCTCCTTGGCCCGTCCTGGATTGTGTCTTCTTCCTCTTCCCTCACCTGATGTTCCTATTTCTCTTAATAAGTTGTTCCCTCTAATCTAAATCCTCCTTTCCTATTCTTAATTTGAAATGGAATCTTTCTGTGCTGTTGACTGTAACATAAGGTTCCATATTGAATGGAATCTTAATTCTTCAGATTTCTTGGTGCAAAAGGCAGGTATCGTAGTGAATCACCACTTTTTTTTTTTTTTAAGATTTATTTTGGGGCCCGGCACGGTGGCCTAGTGGCTAAAGTCCTCGCCTTGAATGTGTCAGGATCCCATGTTGGTGACAGTTCTAATCCCAGCAGCCCCGCTTCCCATCCAGCTCCCTGCTTGTGGCCTGGGAAAGCAGTCGAGGATGGCCAAAGCCTTGGGACCTTGCACCTGCATTGGGAGACCTGGAGGAAGTTCCCAGCTCCTGGCTTCGGACTGGCACAGCACTGGCCGTTGCGGTCATTTGGGGAGTGAATCATTGGATGGAAAATTTTTCTCTTTGTCTCTCCTCCTCTCTATATTATCTGACTTTGCGGTGAAAATAAATCTTATTTTATAAAATAACAAAAAAGAAAAGAAAGCTTTATTATTTTTATTGAAAAGTCAGACATACTGGGCCCGGCGCGGTGGCGCAAGTGGTTAAAGGTCCTCGCCTTGCACGCCCGGGATCCCATATGGGCGCCGGTTCTAATCCTGGCAGCCCCGCTTCCCTTCCAGCTCCCTGCTTGTGGCCTGGGAAAGCAGTCGAGGACGGCCCAAGGCTTTGGGAACCTGCACCCGCGTGGGAGACCCGGAAGAGGCTCCTGGCTTCGGATCGGCATAGTATCGACCCGTTGCGCTCACTTGGGGAGTGAATCATCGGATGGAAGATCTTCCTCTCTGTCTCTCCTCTCTGTATATCCGCCTTTCCAATAACAAAATAATAAAAATAAATCTTTAAAAAAAAAAAAAAAAAGAAAAGTCAGACATACAAAGAGGAGGAGAGAGGAAGATCCTCCATCTGCCAGTTCACCCCACAAGCGGCTGCAATGGCCAGAGCTGTGCAGATCTGTGCAGGAGCCTCCTCCAGGTCTCCCACATGGGTGCAGGGTTCCAGGGCTTTGGGCTATCCTCAACTGCCCTACCAAGGCCACAAGCAGGGAGCTGTGAGGGAAGTGAGTCCGCCACAATTAGAACCAGCGCCCATATGGAATCCAGGCATGTGCAAGGCAAGGACTTTAGCCGCTAGGCTACCACGCTGGGCCCCACCATTTACTTCTTAATAAATGTGGCGTCTTATGGGACCTTCGGTATCTGTTTTTGCTGACAGTAGACACTTGGTGCCAGTGAACTTTGTTGTGGGCAGCAGCCTGACTGTAAAAAAACAACATGTCACTTCCTGACAGCATACTGCCGGGCCTGGCCTCTCCTTAAGTGACTGAGTTCCCTTTGACCCCCACCTGGGCCTGAGCTAGTTTCCCACCCAAGTGCTCTTCAATGTATCTGCTCTGATAAAAATCCATAGCACTGTTTGTTGGCTTGTGTAGGAGGCCAGCCTGTGGGGGCTCCCCAGCTGTGGGACTGCTTACTGGCAAAGCCTCCCGAGGCCCAGAGCCCCAGCTTGCTGCAGCTCACAGTGCTCAGGGTGACCACGTCAAGGCCCAGTCTTCCAGTCTTGTTTACGTTCGTTCTCAGTGTGGAGTCCTTTTAGATCCTTCGGAGCACTGTTGAGCAGGCTCAGTTGTGCTGTCCTGTTTGGAGCTGGATTGAATGACTCTAACCCCTTTAGATAGTGAAGTTTAGCTCTGCCCTGCACTGCCTCCAAGGCCTTAGGATGTTCCTGCTCTCGGGGTGTTGCCTTAGGGACAGAAATTGTTGTGTGATTATTTGAAAAATCAGATTTTAATGTTCTTTGATACTCTTGTTGATTATATGCATCTATAAATGGAAATGTTTGAGAGAGGTGCCATAGAGAAATTATTTTCCATATACAAAAGGTGCTATCAAACAAACCATGAAATTTTTCATATATTTAGAAACAAATTGTGTTCTTTCTTTAATTGTTTCGATTTCACAACCCTATTTTGGCCTGTTTTTAAACTCTTGTATGTATTTGAAAGAAGACAGATTCTCCCATCCACTGGTTTACACCAGCCAATGATGGGGTACCCCAAAGCCAGGCACTTGCAGCTTAATCTAGGTCTCCCACCTGTGTGGCAGAGATATCCTGCTGCTTCCCAAGGTGCCCATCGCAGCAAGTACTTGGGTCCCTGTCACCCACATGGGAGACTAGGGTGGAATGTCTGACTGCTGGCTAGGACCTGGCTGTTAAAGACATTTGTCGTTCTGCCTTTCAAACAAACCTGTAAGGATTTTGTAGGTTTTCTTTTTCTTTCTTTCTTTTTTTTTTTTTTTTTTGTAAGGATTTATTTGTTTTTATTGGAAAGGCAGATTTATAGACAAGGAGAAACAAAGAAAAAGATCTTCTATCTGCTGGTTCACTCCCAGATGGCCTCAACAGCCAGAGCTGAACTGATCTGAAGCCAGGAGCCAGGAGCCTCTTCTGGGTCTCCCATGGGGGTGCAGGGTTCCAAGGGTTTGGACCATCCTCAATTGCTTTCCCAGGCCACAAGCAAGGAGCTGGATGGGAGGCAGAGGCAGGGCTGCCGGGATTAGAGCATGTGTCATGTTTTAAAATTCTAGCTTACTTTTTCCATTGCGCAGATTTTCATAGTAGTTTTACAAAATTTTATTTTCTGTTGCTGGAAAAATGCAACTGTTTAAACCACTTAGGCATTGCCCCTCTCTCTCACCTGCAGAGCTCCGGAAGTTGGCCTCCGTCCTTGTCAGTGACTGGATGGCTGTTATCCGCTCCCAGAGCAGTGCCCAGCCTGCTGGTGAGTGTCTGCATCCCTCATCCTTCGTGTCTTTTTCCTACTGGAGTACCCAGCCTGCTTTCTCTTTAATGGCTCTTCTCAAGTAAGACCTTCTCTGCCTTGGGTTTTTGAAACAGAGAAAGATAAGAAGAAGCGCAAAGAGGAGGGGAAGACACGCACCCCGCCTCCGGAGCGGCCTTTGACTGAGGTGAAGACTGAGACCCGGGCCGAGGAGCCACCAGAGAAAAAGAAGGAGAAGCCCAAATCTCTGCGGACCACAGCCCCCAGTCATGCCAAGTTCCGGTCCACCGGTGAGCCCCTGGCCAGCCTGTGGGCAGGTGTTGTCAGGCCCTGGGGACCCATGTGCTTTGTGATAACGGTAGTCCCATGGAGAAGAGGTAGGGTGCTAGGAGGAGCCTTGGGGTCATTAGTGTGGGTGAGCTTTTGGAAGGAGGATCACTGAGGAAGAGACAGAGGTGTTGGGGGGCGCCGGGCTTCCTGACTGACAGTGTGTCTCTCTCCCAGGGCTGGAGCTGGAGACCCCATCTTTGGTGCCTGTGAAGAAGAATGCCAGCGCCGTGATGGTGTCTGACAAATACAACCTGAAACCCATCCCCCTGAAGCGGCAGAGGTGTGTGCTGGGTCGGGGGTGTGAGTGGAGCGGCCCCTGGTGGAAGGGGAGAGGAAGCGAGTCCTAGGTGGTGACCGTGACTCCTGCTTTCCACAGCACTACAGCTGCTCCAGGGGAGGCGGTGCCCCCGGCAGAGAAGAAGTACAAGCCCCTCAACACCACACCCAACGCCACCAAGGAAATCAAAGTGAAGATCATCCCACCACAGCGTGAGTCTGAAGCAGGGCTTCAGTTGTGTTTTGCACTGGGGGCAAACCTGTAATGGGAATGGATGTCGAGAGGCAGAGGGCAGAGAGGTTTTGCTTCTCTTGGCTGTCCCAGTGTCCTCCGGAACTCCCTGCCAGGTGGGAGCTGTAGAGGTGAAGTGGGGAGCAATGCCAGTCAGTGTGAGCAGTGAGGATGCTCCTTCCTGGCAGGTGGATCTGCCGTGTCCCCGGGCCTTGCTGCTTCCGTGCCTGCACTCTCAGATGCAGAGCCACAGCTTGCTGCCCAAGATAGGTGGACTAGTACGGGACTGTCCTGCCATGCTGTCCCCTTTTACCTTCAGCTGCATTCTCAATTAAGGCAGGTCTCCCCTGTCCTGTTTTCCTTCTGCTCTGTGTAGGTTTAATAATTTAATTTTATGACTTTTCTCTTGGTAGCTATGGAGGGGCTGGGCTTTTTGGATGCTCTCAATTCAGCTCCTGTTCCTGGCATCAAAATTAAAAAGAAGAAGAAGGTGCTGTCGCCTACAGCTGCTAAGGTATGGGCCCCAAGGAGTGGCTCTCAGTGGCAGGGTGTGAGGGGTGGGGCTCGGGCCTCAGCAGCTAGGAGCTGTTGGCGAGGGTGGGGCCACTCTGAGACAAAGTCTGCCACTCTAGGGGGACCTTTCCTGGCTTTAGCTCATTAGCTTCTTTTTCTTTCATCATAGCCAAGCCCCTTTGAAGGGAAACAAAGCACAGAACCAAGCACAGCCAAACCTTCTTCCCCAGAGCCAGCTCCTCCTGAGGCAATGGACACAGAGCGTCCAGGGACTCCCGTGCCCCCCGTGGAAGTCCCTGAGCTCATGGATACAGGTAGTGTGTGGGGGATCTGCCTGAGCTCAGGGCTTTTGGGCAAGAAGGGCCCTGGCTCTGAAGACTCTCCTCTTGCAGCCTCCTTGGAGCCAGGAGCCCTCGATGCCAAGCCTGTGGAGAGTCCTGGTGACCCTGGCCAGCTGACACGCAAAGGCAGGAAGAGGAAAAGTGTAACATGGCCTGAGGAGGGCAAGCTGAGAGAGTACTTCTACTTTGAACTGGATGAAACAGAACGAGGTGCGCATCTGGGTTTCTGGGGTGACAGGTGTATGCAGGGCATGTGAAAAGATCATGGGTGTTTACCTCCCCTTATTGTTTTTTTTTTTTTTTCTCACCTTGCCAATAGTAAATGTGAATAAGATCAAGGACTTTGGAGAGGCGGCTAAGCGGGAGATACTGTCTGACCGACATGCGTTCGAGACAGCCCGACGGCTGAGCCATGACAACATGGAGGAGAAGGTGCCCTGGGTGTGTCCCCGGCCCCTGGTTCTGCCCTCACCTCTTGTCACCCCTGGAAGCAACAGTCAGGAGCGCTACATCCAGGCTGAGCGGGAGAAGGGCATCCTTCAGGAGCTCTTCCTGAACAAGGAGAGGTAAGCCTGCCAGGCTGACACCCTGGGGTGGGGCGCTCAGCTGCCTGAGGACAGCTTGATCGGGTGGTAACTGAGAAGAGGGGGCCATTCAGAAAGCTTGGGAGGGAACTAATAAACACCTGTTTCTTTTTCCTCCTGCTGCCTGTTGTCCTCTCAACAGTCCTCACGAGCCTGATCCCGAGCCCTACGAACCCATCCCTCCCAAACTCATCCCTCTGGATGAGGTGAGTCGCCATTGGCTGGCCATGGTGGGGCCTGCAATTCTTGTTGATTTTGTGGCATTT
The DNA here is from genome assembly GCF_017591425.1 of Ochotona curzoniae. Lineage (NCBI taxonomy): Eukaryota > Metazoa > Chordata > Mammalia > Lagomorpha > Ochotonidae > Ochotona > Ochotona curzoniae. The sequence continues at coordinate 267,298 of NW_024464993.1, read as the reverse complement.
TGCATGTGACAGTGTCTCCATGCCTTTGATTGTAATTGTTCCGTTCTTTTAGGAGTGTTCCATGGATGAGACCGCATATATGGAGACCCTGGAGCCTGGAGTGTCAGGTGGCTCACCTGATGGGGCAGGTGGCTCTAAGTTACCTCCCGTGCTGGCCAATCTCATGGGCAGCATGGGTGCTGGCAAGAGCCCCCAGGGCCCCGGAGGAGGCGGCATCAATGTCCAGGAGATCCTCACCTCCATCATGGTACGTGCCCCCTTCCCCCTTGCCACTCTGGGGCCTCTGGAGGGCCCTGTCCAGATCTTTCTCCCAGTCCTCTTCATCCCAGTTCTCATCCTCCCTCTTACTTCTGACATATGGCGCGTTCTTTCTCTTGCCAGTTGTCTTGCTGCCTATTGAATGTCCTTTTGCCCTTCACAGGCTAGCCCGAACAGCCATCCCTCAGAGGAACTGCTGAAGCAGCCAGACTACTCGGATAAGATCAAGCAGATGCTAGGTAATCTTCAGGGCCAGCCTCTGAGCCCAGGGTGGAAGGGAGCCTGCAGTAGAGCTGGGAAAGCAGGGCTGGGCTGTTGCCACTTGGCAGGAGTGGGAGGGGAAGGCTGGACAGAAAGAGTGGTGCTCTGCCAGGCTGATCTGAGAGGGTCACTAGAGCACACCTGAAATGGAAGCAATGCCATGGTTCTAGAACCTTCTTGACTCTCACTCCACTTTGCATTAACAGTGCCACATGGACTCCTGGGTCCTAGTCCGATAGCCAATGGTTTCCCCCCAGGCGGCCCTGGGGGCCCCAAGGGCATGCAGCACTACCCCCCCGGGCCTGGTGGGCCCATGCCAGGTGCGTGAAGCTTGAGAGGGTGGAAGGGCTTGGCTGCTGGAGCTCAGCCTGGGCTGAGGGATATGCACAGAGCTCCTGGCACACAGACATTAGGGGAAAAGTAGGCCTGGGGAGCAGGTACTTTTGGTGGTAAAATAAACATTTAATTGCATGTTCCATATACTTCTTTAAGTCCCATGTGCAGAAAGGACATAGTGGGAGTTGGTGTAGGGTGGCAGGTGGCAGGTGGCAGGTACTGAGTGCAGTGCGTTGCTGATCGAATCTCCTCTTTGTTCTCCTTAACAGGTCCCCATGGTGGCCCTGGTGGGCCAGTGGGTCCACGCCTTCTTGGTCCCCCACCCCCTCCCCGGGGTGGTGATCCTTTCTGGGATGGCCCAGGTGACCCCATGAGAGGCGGCCCGATGAGAGGGGGTCCAGGACCAGGTCCTGGGCCGTACCATAGAGGCCGAGGTGGCCGAGGAGGAAATGAACCCCCTCCCCCTCCTCCTCCGTTCCGTGGGGCCAGAGGTGGTCGCTCTGGAGGAGGACCCCCAAATGGACGAGGTGGCCCTGGTGGGGGCATGGTTGGAGGTGGTGGCCATCGTCCCCATGATGGCCCTGGTGGGGGTATGGGAAGTGGCAGCGGCCACCGTCCCCATGAGGGCCCTGGAATGGGCAGCGGCCACCGTCCCCATGAAATCCCTGGCGGTGGCATGGGTGGTGGCAGCGGACATCGTCCCCACGACGGCCCCGGTGGGGGCATGGGCGGTGGTGGTGGCCACCGTCCCCACGACGGCCCTGGTGGGAGCATGGGTGGAAGTAGTGGACATCGCCCTCATGAAGGTCCTGGACATGGGGGGCCACATGGCCACCGGCCTCATGATGTCCCTGGTCACCGAAGCCACGACCATCGAGGGCCACCTCCTCATGAGCACCGGGGCCACGATGGCCCTGGCCATGGAGGAGGGGGTCACCGAGGGCACGACGGAGGCCACAGTCATGGAGGAGGTGAGGATGCTCCTGGCTTTGCCTGCCGCTCTTGGTGTGTCAGAGGAGTAGGGGGAGAAGCACTGTTAGGGGTGCATCCTGTAGTGCCTGAAAGTTGGGTGTCCTGGGGGTCTCAGTGTGCATGCTGGTCCTGCCCTCTGTCTGCGGCCTTCCCATGCTGTGTGTGTGAGCCTGTCCCAGCCTGGGTGGTGAGGGTGGTGGTGGTGCACACTTGGCTATGGCTTCGCTAACCATTCTGCCCTCATTCCCACAGACATGTCCAACCGCCCTGTCTGCCGACATTTTATGATGAAAGGCAACTGCCGCTATGAGAACAACTGTGCCTTCTACCATCCCGGTGTCAATGGGCCACCCCTGCCCTAGGGACCACCTGCCTGCCCCCCTTGCGCCCCTGTGGATTGCAGCCTTGCTCCTTCCACCTGGTTATGGCTTCTGTGAGGCCCATTTTCCCCATTCCCCAGCTGATGAGCCGGCCCCTTCAGTTCCCACCTGATTGGGTTCCTGGGGGGTTTCTGATCACTGGTGCGCATTGATGTACATATTTTCCTCCAGTCTGGGGAGGAGAGAGACTGGACCCATTCTGTACCCAGGACTGCTGAAGAGGAGACCCAGTTGGCTTCACTTTTTGAGGCGATTCATCCTGTGCCCTAAACCCCTTTCCAGTATGACCCTGACGCCTTGAGGACCTAAAGCTGGTTACTCTGGAGACACCTGCTCCCCTGTCAGTCCCCTCCACATGCACACAGAACTCTGACATGGCATCAGCTGCGCTTACAAAAGCATCCCAACCAAATCCGTGGTTTGTCCTGGGGTGGGAGATGGTGAAGGGGTATGGTATATCCCACTGCACTGAGAGGGCTCAGGCTGGATTTGAGTTCTGGACCACACCATTCCCACCCCTCGCCTGACACGGACTCTGCATCCACAACCCTTTCCCAAGTAATACTTTGCCATCCTGCGTCCCACCCACTTCTGCGTCACGAATCTGCTGGGTTCGATGATGGCAACTTCGTGTCCGCCTTGCCCACTGCCGATCTTCGTCGCCCATGTAGGCTAGCAGCCTTGGGCTGCCTTTGCCTACAGCCATGCTGGGGACTTGGCCGAGACACTGCAATGAGACCAGCTTTCCATCAACTGGAGCCCAGCACGCTGGGCCTGACAGTCACACTACATGCACTGCCTTGGGGAGCTAAGCTTGCTCCTTGCCCCTACTTGGAACCTTGTCAGTGTGAGGCTTCAACCACCTCTGGGTCCCTCGCATGGGCCGCCCTGGATGGGTTCAATAAGATGATTTTTGCTCTTTCCCAGTCCTCTCCTTCACCCGTCTCAGCATCAGTTGTTTTCTATGAAAACAGTGGATTGGTTGGGTTTTGTGCAGGGTCTTGGGTTAGAGCCACAATGGATTTGAGGATAAGTTTTTTTTCTTTTGGTTTTGTATATTTTGTACATTAATAATAAACAGTGGAAAGTGAAGCAGCTTATTTAACCCGTGGTGTGTCTGAACTAATTTTTCAAGTATGAAGTAGGGAGCTCCCAACCTTGGCTCATTCTGCAAATGGTCATAGTGGCCAATGCTAGGACAACTATCCGGGCAGGCATTGAGCAGCCTGCTGCTTGCAGGAAGCTGACATCAAACCAGAGCTGCACCTTGAATCCTGCTACTCCTGTGTGGCATCTCCATTTCACTGGCAGGTGAACTTCCCACTTCCAGGACTTTTTGAGAATTTTTTATTTGGAAGACAGATTTTAAAGGGAGAGATAGATCATCCACTGATTCCCCAAATCACCACAAGGACCCAGAGCTGGGATCATCCAAAACTTGGAGCTTATTCCAGGTCTCCCACATGAGTGCAGGAGCCCAAGGATTTGAGCCATCCTGTGCTGCTTTCCCAGGTCATAAATAGGGAGCTGAGTCATAAATGAAGCAGCTGGGACACAAAATCTACACCCATATGAGATCCTAGCGCATGCAAAGTAAAAACTTTAGCTACTACGCTGCAATGCTGGGCCTTTTTATCAGGAAGGCAGATCTTTCCACTGGTCCACTCCCCAAATGACTAGAACATCTGGGGTATCAGTTTCTCCCAGGTCTCTTGACCTAATGCTTTCCCAGGCTATAGTGTTCCCATGCAGGGGCACGAATCGGTGCCAGTATGGGATGCTGGTGCTTGCAGGTGGGGGATTAGCTGATTATTGTGCTGGCCAGGCCAGGACTTTTCAGAACAAAACAAAAAACCCTGTTCACCTGCTGTTCTGTTTCTCAGCCCTTTGGAGTTAACATGTGTTTGCTAAATCACAGAGTAGTGAGTACTGGTGAAGGCACACTGAGGGGCAAGTGTGACCTACAGACGCAGGAAAAACATGGCTGTGGTGCCGCAGGTGAAGCTGGCACTTCCAATCCAGCTTTGCTGCTGTGCCAAGTGGGAATTAGCACATGCCTCAAAAACTTGAGCTTCTGCACCCATGTGGGAGGAGCTTTAGCCTGGCCCAGCCGTCTGAGGAGTGAAGCAGTGGGTCAAAGTAAAAAAGTGAAAAAGGGCGTTTTGGGGAAAAGCCATTTACAAACATGGCCATATTGATTCTACTTTGGAACTTCTGTTCTTGTGAGACCATTTAGAGGTGAGACTGTAGTGGCAGGTGGATAGGAGAATGGCTGAAGAAGGAAAATCCAGGTATCTGGAGAAGGAGAGAAATGAAGGGGCAATTTCAGTGAAGACAAGGGAAATGCTGTTTTCAGGTTTTAAAAATTGATTTAGTTGGGCCCAGCGCGGTGGCGCAGCGGTTAAGGTCCTCGCCTTGCACGCCCGGGATCCCATATGGGCGCCGGTTCTAATCCTGGCAGCCCCGCTTCCCATCCAGCTCCCTGCTTGTGGCCTGGGAAAGCAGTCGAGGACGGCCCAAAGCTTTGGGACCCTGCACCCGCGTGGGAGACCCGGAAGAGGCTCCTGGCTTCGGATCGGCATAGTATCGGCCCGTTGCGCTCACTTGGGGAGTGAGTCATCGGATGGAAGATCTTCCTTTCTGTCTCTCCTCTCTGTATATCCGCCATTCCAATAAAAATAAATCTTTATTACAAAATTGATTTTGTTAAAGGCATGACAGGACATGATGTGAAATTTTGGAAACCAGGACATGGAGGGATAAACTTCAAATGAGAATTTCCATCTTAAAACCTGCAATTAGGGTGCATAACCCTAAAGGTGGGAGGTTGCAGATACAAAGAAGGGGATACTGTCATTGAGAATTATATTTCGTTTGTTGTTAATTTATTGGAAAGTCAGGTATACAGAAAGAAGGACAGATTTTTCCATCCGCTGATTCACTCCCAAAGTGGCTGCAAATGGTTAGAGCCGAGCTGATTCGAAACCAGGAGCCAGGAGCTTTTTCCGGGTTTCCCTCTGGGTGCAGGGTCCCAAGGCCCTGGGCCGTCCTTGACTGCTTTCCCAGGCCACAAGCAGGGAGCTGGATGGGAAGCTGGGCTGCCAGGATTAGAACCGGCGTCCATATGAGATTCAGGCGCGTTCAAAGCGAGGACTTTAGCTGTTAGACCCCAGAATTATGGCTTTCAATCTTCTAGCATTCATCAGAATCATCTCAACCACCTGGCAGTCTCATACAGTTGAGTCTGAGCATCTCTCACTTCTGTGCGGTTATTTCCAGTATTGACCACAAGAGGGCGGCAACCTCCTACACTTCACAGGCCCGGGTCCCAATCAGAAGGCAACAGGGCTAGTTTCAGGTTCCCTGGGCCCAGTCTTGTGGGTCGCTGAGGTCAGTCTGCTGTTGTTCTGTGCACTGGAAGATCGTGGTCTGAGAGGGTGGTATTTAAGGACCAAGCTAAAAGGTGAAACATCTAGGAAGGCTGCTCCTCCTCCCTGGGGCACTGGCATCCTGTATGGGCAGTGGTTTCACTCCCAGCCAATCCAGCTGGATCAGAAGTGGATCAGTGGGCCTGGGGCAGTGGCCTAGCGAATAAAGTCCTTGCCTTGAAAGTGAGCTGGACTGCAAGAGGACACGGGTGGAGACAGAACCGGCCCAGCAACTGCAGCCGCCAGCTGACCGGGGCAGTGGACTGTGACGGGCCCTATGCTACTAAAACAGCAGGAATCTGGACTGGGAATACCTCAAAATTTCTTCGAGGATCTTCCCATTCGAGACACCGGACTCGGAGTCCTAACCAGGGAAAGACAGGACAAATCAAGCAACAACCTCAGCCATCTGTTGGCAGCAGAGACTGGGCAAACGGAGACCCTAGAAGGGACTGTGTCAAACAATGAACTCTTCAATGACCACATCATGATTGGGGTGGCGAGACTGGCAACGACCCATGAATGGTGAACTATTGGAACCACTTGATCGAGTATCTCGGAGCGCGCCCCACACCCGGGACTTGGGGTGGGCGGGAGACTGGGTGGGGCTTCTTCCTCTATATCCCCCTTTAGACCTTGACCCTTTTTTACCCCAATTAAATTTGTAAGGATTGTCAAAATTAAATAAAAAAAAAAAAAAAAAAGAAAGTGAGCTGGATGGGAAATTGGGCTGCTGAGATTAGAACCAGTGCCCATATGGGATCCCAGTGTGTTCAAGGTGAGGACTTTAGCTGATACACTATTGCACCAGGCCCTAGGGAAAAAAAATTTAAGGGAATTTTGGGTTCACCTCTATGGGACTACAGCACGAATGACTTATGTGGAAAGCTAGGGGCAGTGATGGGTCTGAGCCAGGCTAGACCACAGAACTTACGTCACAGGAATCCACCTAACACTCGCAGCGGCTGCAGCACCCACTGGGGTATGCAGGGACCAGGCCCGAGGGAAGACTATGCCAGGCAGGGCTGCTACCTCCGCTGGCATGCATTAGACAGGCTGGGGGTAGGTCTGCTAGGGGGAGCTTGGGGGAACTCCCCGCTACTTGGCAGCTCCTCTGAGGAACATGGGAGGAGGGACTGGGGGCAGGCCAGGCCCCAGGCAAGGCTGCGGCACCCGTTGGTCTGTGTACAGGCAGGCCAGACTGGCTTGGGCTCTAGCACTCACTGGTGCTTGTGAATGCTGGAATGGGTGTAGGACAGGCTAGGCCATAGCACCCAGCAGGTCACAGCAGAGCTGCGTCAGGAAGGGCTAGGCTGCCTTACCTGCTGGTGTGCATGACAGCCAGAATGGTGCAGGCCAGATGAGCGAGGCTGCAACACCAGCTAGCCAAGTGCTGGAGTGAGTAGAAGTTATGCCAGACTAGATTCCAGTACCCCCTGGCAGGCACAAGACCCAGGGTGGGAACATGCCTGGAGGGGGAACTGTGGGAACTCCCTTGCTGGGCTGTACCCATCGCTGATGAGCACAAAAGCACCAGGCTGCAGGCAGGTCGCACTGCACAAGGGTGTGACGCCTGTTTGCATATGCGTTAAGCTGTATGCATGAGCACCCATCACTGGATGCCATGTGGGCTGGGCTGGGCCGCAGCAAAGGCTGGCATGTGCAAAAACCTAGTCTGGGAGTGGGCCCTGTTATTGGGGGTCACCACAACTAGGCCCTGGAACCCATAGGACTGGATCTATGGCTGGCTGGGCTGCAGCATCTCTCAGTTTGATAATGGGCTAAGGCTGAACAGACTAGGCAGTTGCACCTACCTATCTGTGCACTGGTTGGTGCAGGTGAGCAACCAAACCTGATTCTGCACTGGATGGCACACAAGAATTGAATCTGAGGTCAACCCAGGCAAGGTTTCTTGGGAGGACTCCCCAGCTACAACCTTGGACCCATCGTGTAGTCCAACCTTGGAATGCATGTACTGGCACTGGACTGCCCCAGTTGCTGATGCCTGTGCTGTGGGCAACATGTCCAGCTGCACACAAGGTCAGCCCATCTAGGACTGTCACGTCAGAGGACAGAAAGCAGGACGGGTCAGACAACTCTCCTGGCAAAGCTTTGCAGCATGTCCTTGTGCGTAGATGCAGTGAGGTGGACTTTGTCAACTAGTAGACCTTGGAAAGATTTTCTCAACTCTGGAACAATGGAACCAACAATGTCTCAAGGTAACTGAAGCCATTCAAGTAACACGCTCAGAACGCTCTTCCCCCTATTGAGCTTTCTAAGCATCACCAAATGAGTGCCCCTCAGCCCCAGGGGCTGCTGCGCACTCTCCCCCGACCCTCCCCTGCAGACAGAGGAAGTAAAACAAAGACTAAACATTTGTTCTACTCACCTCCCTGCACACCTGTCCCTCCTTCCCCACCCAGAGGCCTATATGGATATGGGCTTGCATTCCTCTCACCTATACAAAACACCCTGCCGCCAGGCGCTGCTGCTGCTCCCAGTGCTCGACAGCCTTGGGAACCTGGAGTACACGCATCTCTGGCTGCACAAGGGTAGCCTCCTCTGTCCTCAGGGTTCCCCCCAACCCCCACAGTTCCCCAAGGCCTACTGCTGTCTGGACTCTCACACAGCCCTTGTATTCCCATTAACTGGCAAGCAGCATTTTTGTTCAGCCTCAGTTGCTCCTTGATTACTCAAATCACTACTTTCCAAGGCTCACCCTCCTTCAACTGATCCTGAAAAAGAAAAGAGCCCTGGACAATCTTGTCTGTCTTCAGCCTCATGACAGCTGAGATGGATACGGCAAGTAACTACATGACACTGCACGTGCAGGCCGTGCTTCTCCAATCTTTATTCACTAACGCAACCCGCACCCGGTGGTTTCCTCTCCCTGCACACTGCAAAGACCTGTGCCCGGTGCCAGCTGACTTAGTAAGGACCAAGAGGACCAGTACTCCGCCTGCTAGAGCGCCAAGGAAAGCAAGCTCAGACCACAGCCAGTGCCAACTTCCAGGAAGTTCCAAACAATGAGAGGGTGGCAGCAATTCCTTTTCTTTCTTTCCCTGTGAAGGCGAGTTCGGTCCAGCAGCATTCCTTTCCTGCTCCCAGGAACCTGGAGACAAGCGGCTGCAGGTGCCCGCCTAGAGCAGGTGTCCGACAGCAGCCTCCGACCCGGAGCTCCGGGGGCTGTGTGTATCACATCAGCTGCAGCTCCAGCAGGAAAGGAGAGCCTCACTCGGTGACCATGGCAACCGGCCTGACTGTGAGGGTGGCCATGGCTGGCTGAGACCCCCAACAGAAGGCTGCCGAGGACAAGGCCAGGGCAGCTTTCTGCAGTGAACCAGACAAGGCTTCCAGGGAGAGAAGTGGCAATCCAAGTGTGTCCTGATCCTACTGAGGCAACACTGAATGGGTGCCAAGGCGCTGCTGCGTGGGCTGCAGGCTGAGGCGGCTTCCGAGCGGACAGGGAGGTGGCGGGGGGCTTCCAGCCTCACTGGCTTGCCTGCCTCTCAGCTCGCTGCCAGCTCAGCTCCCTCGGCAGGCTCACTCGCGCGGCCGGTTGACCATGACTTCACCCAGGGCCTCCAGCACCTCCCGCTTGTAGTCCTCAAAGTCCCCGTCGATTTGGCTCACGCTCTGCTCCTCCACCACCCACAGCTGGCAGTTGGTTTCTGTGATGAGGCGGGCATCGTGGCTGACGACAATCACAGCTACCGAGAAAAAGTCGAGTTGGAACAGGAATGGAGAGAGAACCCAGCTGAAGGACGCCACAACTTGGTCCCCGAGGGGAGACCAGGCCTTGGGGTGAGGGGGAACGCTCCAAGCCGACTTACCACCCTGGTACTCATTGATGGCCTCGCCCAGAGCATCAATAGACTCTATGTCCAGGTTATTGGTGGGCTCATCCTACAGAGAAGGAAGCACACGACTGAGCCCTGGCTCGTATTTGCAGCTGCAGCTACCTCTGTCCTCCCCCAACGGCTCAGGCTGCTCACCAAGATGAGGACATCAGGCTCCCGACAGGCCAGCTCTGCAAACACCACCCGGGCCTTCTGCCCACCTGCGGCAAAGAGGAGTCCGTCACACCTGCTGCCAGGCACCGAAGCCACCCTGCCTGCTGGGGTCTGTGCAGTAGGTGTGGACGACATGAAGGTGTGAAGAGTAGAGCTTCCCTGTTTGGAAGGGCCCGGGGAGCTTCCCGCTGCATGCAAGGCCTAGTAGATGTCTCTACAACCACCTGAATGCAGTTCCACCTCCCTCTGCAAGGACACCGACCACCCCGCTAAGAATTCTGTGTTCTGTTGAGGCATTGTTGTTTGCCCCTGCGAGATGGTTTTTACAACCAAGAGATGGTTTTCACAACCAACGTGAGCTTGGGAGTTAATGTTGCTGATAACGTCTTGGTGAACCGGCCTTTAACACTGTGTGTTGTCTCAGTTGCTCTTATGGCCCTTTGGCTGGAAGAGCTCAAGAATGTCTGTACTAACATTGCAATACACCCTTTCAAACTAACTTAGGGTTAATTGAGGGTTTAGTGGGAATGTATGTTTGCAGTTTTTTTTGTTTCTGATCTTTTATCTTTTCCCCTCTGTGATATATTTTCTCCTCTGATAAGCTGTAGAATGAGGATTGTAGGAGTATACTACTGATTAATGAGTTGTCTACTGAGACAGAATGGGTAATGCTCTGCCTTAAGGTGGAACAATTTGCAGAATTATCTTTGGAAGCACCACTTGTCCACTGTGGAGTTGAAACAAAAATGAGTAAACATGGTTCATTGCTAACTGCAATTCTTTTTGCCTTTATAACTCCTGCTTTACTTGCTTAGCTAACAAACTGTGTGAGCTTGCAGGCCTAATGGCCAACTAGTGTCAATGGCCCCAATCCCCATAAACCAAGGCCCCAGATTTATTAACCCACAGATAATTCAAGATCGGGGTCTGGTTGTCATAGGTGGCGCCGAGGTTAGAGCCCAGACCTGAGGAGAGAAGGCAGGTGCTGGCAAGCCGAGATAAGCAAGGAATGCTTAATCCTTCCTCACTCACCTGTTGTAAGTTGTGCCCCCTTAAAGCTGTGTGAAACTGCCCCTAAAGAAAACTTTGTGACTGTACTGCTCAGGGCCACACTCTGCAGTCAAGTGGATATATCACCATGATGTAAAAGGTCGGTGCCAGAGCTTGTGACTGCTTCTGTATAAATAAAGAGGACAGCTTCCTTGCATTGTCCATTACAATCCTAAAATTGTAGTGATGTTTCTTTTCTCTCTATGCCTATTTCACGCACCCTTCTCGATTTCCAAACTCGGCTGGAACTGGCCTCCGGCACCTGCCCACATGCCTGGGACTGTGCTGAGATCCCCTGCTCCACCCCTGGCCCTTTCCTGCCTCTAGATCGCATGTCATCCTGAGCCGTGAGGAGGAGGGCAGCCTCCCGGGGCCCTAGCACGGTACCAGAGAGTTTGCAGATCTGGATGGTGTGGGCATGACTCTCCAGGCCAAAGCGACCCAGGCACTTGCGGGCATCCTGGTAGGGCAGGTTGAAGCTACGTTGCAGGTACTCCGTGGGAGTCTCCTCCATGTGCAGCTGCTCCGCATACTGCTGGTTGAAGAAGCCAATTTTCTGCCACACAGAGGTGGGGAGGCATAGTCAGTGAAGGGGATACTTCCCCTGCCATGTGTTTATCCATTAGAGCCCCCAAAGTCAACTTACCAGCCGATGGTTCTTTCTCATTTCCCCATTCGTCTGCAAGGACAATGCAAATGGTCAGAGAAGGAATGGGGGCCACTGCTTCAAACCCCAACTTCTCAGAAGGGGAAACAAGCACAAGAGCTGGACCAGGAACACAGGAGAAAGACAACAGGGACTTTCTCCTTGACGCAGCCATACCCGGGCAACTAGGAGAGCAGCATGGCTCAGGAACAGCACCCGGGAAGGGTTCTACCTCAAATGTGGCGGGGAGGAGTGCCTAACCCACATTTATAAAGACCTACTCTCAGTGGGTATCAGAAAAGGCCCTCTCAAAATCCTGCTGAAGGAGGAGAAATGGATTTAGCCTCTCTACAGGACACATGGCAATGGTACAAGCCCTAAAAGCAACTCCAAAAGTTTTACATCAAGTAAGCTACGGTAGGGACAGTGTCCTGGCACAGCAAGTTAAATGTCCCAACTGCTGCGTTTCCAACCCAGTTTCCTGCAAATGCACCTGGGAAAATAGTGGATGATGGCCAACTGCCTGGGTCCCTGTCATTCACCAGAGACCAAGATGAATTAAGTTCCTAATTCCTGACTTTGAACTGGCCCCAACCCAGCAGTTTTAACCATTTGGGGAATGAACCAGCAATTACAAGATGTCTTCCTGTGTCACTATACAGTTCAAGTAAGCAAGTAAATAATAATAACAATAATAAAAACTTATTGTAGATCATATAAGGTGAAATCAAGCATACGATTATTAGTATGGAAAATTATATTGTCTAGGCCTGGAAAAGTCTGGCTATAAAACAATTCAGATGATAACTCATTCTCTCTGAAAATGCATCATAAGAAAAAGAATGATCCACTAAAACATACTTACTGACTCCTCTAGATTGTTCTCTTGGCTTATGCAATCTCTAATCATTCTACAGTGCACATGCACTTTTGCAAAACCAAAACATGGTGGCTGGAGTTATGTAGGGGAAGTCTGGTGTAGTGGTTAAACCACTGCACCCCACATCAAGTGCCTGGTTCGACCCCTGCCTCTTCTACCAATTCAGCTTGTAATGTGCACCCTGGGAGGCGGGTGACTCCTGCCGCCTATAGAGGCCACACGGTTGGAGGTCCAGGCTCCTGGATACCAACTGGCTCTGCCCAGCTGCTCTAGGCATTTGGGGGTGAACCAGTGGATGGAAGATCTCTTTGCATTTCAAATACATTTTTTACAATGAGAAAATAAGGTGTGGCACCCATGCTAGTACCATCTACTCTGCCCTAGGCAGATCCACAGCTCCTCTCGGGGAAATCTGCCAATCTGGATCTGAGTCTGCGCTGTGCGGGCAGATGCCCAGCTGTGTGCTCCCCCAGCGTCCCGCCCGGGCGCCCCGACTCACCGGCGTCAGCTTGCCAGTCAGCAGCAGGAGCAGTGTGCTCTTCCCCACGCCATTAGGGCCCACGATGCAGACTGCAAGACAGGGAGTCAGGCACAGTGGCCCAGCACCCGCGCCGCGGGCTCCTTCCCACACCCCGAGCTGCCCATCCACTCACTCCTGGAGTCCATGTCGATGCCAAAATCCAGGTTCTTAAATAGGGGCTTCTGTCCCTCATAGCCAAATGTCACACCTGCAAAACCAAGGGAAGCAGCCACTCAATTGCCTGCAGGGTGCTGGTCTGGCGGGTGAAGCAGGGGCATTCGCAGGGCTCCTGGGTGCTCACCATGCAGCCCCAGCACAGGCGGGCTGAGGGGCGGGGGGTTTGGGAACGTGAAGCGCACAGTGTACTCCCTGGGGCGCTTCAGGAGCTCGGGGGCCTCTTGCGACTCCTCATCCTGGTTTTTCCGTCGGCACTTCTGCTGCTTTCGAGTCAGGGCTTCTTTAGTTTGCTTTTCCTGCAGAGGAAGGAAGAAGGGGCACATCTGCACGCTGCCCGGCAGAGCTCACAGCTCGGCCCTGGGGCGCCCCCGGGGGGGTGTGTGCGCACCGCCTGCTTGGTGGACTTGCCGCCCGCCTTCAGCTCCTTCAGCTTCTTCTCCTGCTTCTCATACTGCTTCAGCAGCTCCTTCTGCTTCTGCTGGTACATCTTCTTAAAGGTCACTGAGCAGAAAAGGGGCACAGTGTCAGCAGTCACCTGTTCCCCCACACAAGGAGCAGGGACTGGTGAGGAGGGGCAGGGCACCAGCACCCACACTTCTGCAGCATGTCCCTGCTCTGGGCCCCACTTTCCAAGCCTCTCCCTGGGGCTCGTTCTTCCCTCACCAACAATTCTACTCACTGTAGTTGCCCCTGTAGTAATGGAGCCGCTGGGCATCTAGATGGATGATGTCAGTGCACACATCATCCAGGAAGCCCTGGTCGTGGGAGACGATCAGCAGTGTCTTCCGCCAGCCCTGGAGGTAGCTGTTTTAAAGAATGTGGAAAGGTCAGGGAAACAGAGATGCAGGGGCAAGCAGGGAGGAGGAGGGCTGGCTGAACAAGGAGAAGGAGGGCTGGCTGGCAGGGAGGAGGAGGGAGGACAGGGAGGAAGAGGGCTGGCTGGCAGAGCTAAGTCGTCAGCACAGTCAGGGAGGGAGAGATGGGGTGAGCACAGGGTGCCAGGAACAACGTACTTATTGAGCCAGATGACAGCGTTGAGGTCCAGGTGGTTAGTGGGCTCGTCCAACATTAGCAGCGTGGGCTCCATGAACAGTGCCCTAGGGCAAGGATCAACAGAGCACAGGATCAAGGTCAATGGGGAGGCAGATCCTCATGAAGAGGAGCCTGAGAACTTGAATACCTCTTCCCCAGCTCTCCCCAGAAGAAACTGGGAAGAACACCTCCCCTCGAGGTAGGGCGAGAATGGAGAAAAACCCACTTCTTATAAGGTAGACAGCGAAAGGTGGCAACATGGCCTTGAACTGGCCTTGGGTAGGTGCGAAGGGTAAGGACCCTGGTGGTCTGCAGCTGAATGACGGACGTGGGCGTGGCAGGGCAGGGCTCCCTACCTGGCCAGGGAGACACGCATACGCCAGCCCCCTGAGAACTTCTGGGTGGGCCGGTTCTGCATTTCAGGGTCAAAGCCCAGACCAGCCAGAATCCGCCGTGCTTTGGCCTCTGCAGCTGCTGCCCCAGTAGCCCGCAATTCCTCATATACCTGGAGGAGCAGGAAATGGGGCACGTCTGAGGGCCAGGGACACCCTCGGCTCAGGCCTGGGTCCCCGCGCCACCTCCTCTACCTTCTCCAGCATCTCGGCGGCCGTGTCATCCCCTTGCTCCAGGCGCCCTTGTAGCCGGCGCTCCTCTTCCAACAGCTTCAGCCGCTTGGTGTCAGCTCGAAGGACAGCCTGCACGGCTGGGGTCTCATCTGCCACCACCTCTGCAGGGCAAGGGGGGCCGGCAGGTCACCCCATGGGCCTGGGGATGTAGGCTTTCCTCCCTTCAGTTCTGTTCTGGTTGGTCTGATCCTGCCCATCTCTTTGCACTTATTCCAAATAAAATAGTCTCAAGTCTCTCATTGACTCAACCCTCCTGTCATTTTTAAAAAATATTTTATTTCCTGGGCCCGGCGCGGTGGCGCAAGTGGTTAAAGGTCCTCGCCTTGCACGCCCGGGATCCCATATGGGCGCTGGTTCTAATCCCGGCAGCCCCGCTTCCCTGCCAGCTCCCTGCCTGTGGCCCGGGAAAGCAGTCGAGGACAGCCCAAAGCTTTGGGAACCTGCACCCGCGTGGGAGACCCCGAAGAGGCTCCTGGCTTCGGATCGGCATAGTATCGGCCCGTTACGCTCACTTGGGGAGTGAATCATCGGACGGAAGATCTTCCTCTCTGTCTCTCCTCTCTGTATATCCGCCTTTCCAATGAAAAAATAATAAAAAAATAAATCTTTAAAAAATATTTTATTTCCTTGAAAGGCAAAGTTACTGAGGAGGAGAGACAGAGAATTCCCTCTACTGGTTGTCTCCCAAAATGGCTGCAACAGCTGGGCCTGTGCCAGGCCTAAGCCAGGAACCTGAGTGTCTTCCGAGTCTCCCACGTGGGCACAGGGGCCCAAGCAGATGGAGCATTCTTTGTTGCTTTACCAGGCATGTTAACAGGGAGCTGGATGAGAAGTGGACCCAGCTGAATCAGCTGAAACCCAACCTGGTGCCTATACAGGACACAGGCACTGTAGGTGGCAGCTCATTTATTATGCCACAGTGCCGGCCCCTCCCTTGCCTTTTTAAAAAGAAATTTTTAACTACTTTATTTGCAATGCGGGCAGTGGGGAGCGGGAGAAGCAGGCAAGTTGGGAAGAGAGTGCTCCCATCCGTGGGTTCTCTCCCCAAATGGCCACAACGACCCTACCAGACTCAGGCTGGGCATTGCAGCTGGGAATGGAAAATCAATCCACGTTTACGTGTGGCAGGAACCCAATTACTTGAATCATCCCTGCTGCCTTCTGGGGTCTGCATTACCAGGAAGCTGAGGCCAAGAGCCAGGGGCAGATATTAAATCCAAATACTCTGATTGTGTTCACTAACTGCTTGGTCAAACACCTGCCTCACCCAGTCCTTTCCCCACCCTGGGCTTCCCTCACCTCCATTGCCATTCCACTCCCACAGTGGTGCCTGGCTGGCTCTTCTACTCAACCATCCACCACACGCATGCCCACATGCACACCAGCCTTACCTTGCTCACACAGCAACACGTCGATGTTGGGAGGGATGCTTAGGGCTCGGTTGGCGATGTGCTTGAGGAGGGTGGTCTTGCCCTTGCTGGAGAGTGACAGCTATTAGGACCTGGCACCACATAACCTTTCTTTTCCCTCCAGCCCCACTCCCTCCTTTCCTTACCCATTGGGGCCCACCAGCCCATAGCGCCGGCCAGCTACGATGTACAAGTCTGCATTGACAAACAGTTCCTTGCCATGGGCAGAGATGCTGAACTTCTCCAGCTGTGGGCATTAGGGAGTGGGGACAGAGGGAGGGGGTGAGCCTGTAAGAATCCGCCCTGTGGGGCCGGGGCGGCAAGCCTCCCCAGCAGGGAAGCCTCTAGAACACCCATCCCAGGGTCGGTCCACCCTGCCCACCACATCCAGCAGGGGTCCACCCCTGGACTTCACCTTGATGTCAGAGGCATTTTCTAACATGGCCTGTCGGGAGGACACCTCTGCCTGGGACACAGAGAAGTCATTTTCGGCAGCATTGGCTGCTTTCAGAGAAGCCACCTGGCGCTCATACTCCAGCTGAGAAGGAAGGAAAACCATACTTCACTTGAGGCCATGAACGGCCAGCATCCCGTCACCAGGACACAGCCCGTGTGTGTCACCGGGACTGATGGAGAGAAGCCTCTCCCTTTGCCCGCCTCACTCCAGCCGCCCCAAAGCCCCCATTGTGGCTCTGGCGACCGAGCCCCACCTGCTTCTTGAGCTTCTTCTTCTCCTTTTTGCTGAGGTGAGCATAGGGATCGTCGGCTTTAGACTCTCCCTCTTCTTCCTCTTCCTCGCCTTCTTCCTCTGAATCCTGCAGAACCACAGGTGCGAATGAAAATCTAGAGATACCTGCCAAAACTCAGATTTCGTATTCCACCCCAGGCCAATAGCCAGCACACTCTGTTTCCACCCAGTCTGGGGAGGTTGACCTTGGGATCCTCCTCACACACGCAGCCCTCCATCAACCTCTGCCACAGGAATGACACCACGAGTGGTGCCAGGACACACACATGCAAAGTCTCAGTGCAGAATGATAGGTGCACCTGGAGATGATGGAAATCAGGCTGCTGGGAAAGAGTTCCCTCCGTGCCTAGTGAGCGCCTGTGGCTGACAGGCTAACAAGCCAAGGAAGGATCAGGTAGCCCTAACAACAGCCAGGCAGGGAGCCAGGCAGGGTCACAGATGAGAATGCAGGAGGCCCAGGCACCCTGGAGAGCACAGGCCTCCCTTTCATCCGGGAGAAGAGACCAGCTTCTGCCAAGGGTGTGCCAAGACAAATTTAAGGTCACGGAGCCAATGAATGCAGAGCTGGAACCTAGACTGCTGGAAAATAACCCTGCAGCCCTCTCTTCTCTGGAATAGGTAATGCAAACCAGTCCCTGGTCCAAATTGGACTTGATGCCTTTTTTTGTATGGCTCTGAGCTAAAAATGGTTTCATATTTTAGAAGAGCTGTTTAAAAGAAAAAAGACACACAGCATGGATTGCATGTGGCCTGTAAAGCCAAGGCTATTACTCCAAAGCCCTACACCGGAAGTTCACTGGGCAGCAAGGTCAGCAGCTGCCTGGGAGGCTTGCATCTCCTGCAGAGTGCCTGGAATCACGTCCTGCTTCTGGTGCAGCTTTCAGCTAACACGCTTGGCAGGCAGCAGAGAATGGGTCAAATACCCGTGGGATACCCGGCTGGAGGTCCTGGGTTTGGCCTGGCTCAGCGCTGGCTATTGCAAACATATGGCAAGTGAATCAGTAAACAGACGCTGGCTCGATCTGTCCCTCTGCTTTTCAAATAAATAATAACTCTTTAAAAAAATGTTTGCCAACTCCTCATTACTGCACAGCAACAACGTCCCGGGATGCGACTCATGGAGAGGGCACAGAGGCAGAGACCCCTCCTCCCAGCACCCCACACACCTGCTCCGCCTTCTTGGCCCTCTCCTTCCCTTGCTTGGGGGGCTCCTTTTCTTTTGTTACTTCTTTTTCTTCTTCCTCTTCCTCTCCATTTTCCAGAGCAGCAAATTTATTTTGAGGCTAAGAGGGAAAACACAGTTCTCACAAAACGCTCTACTTGCTGCGCCCTGGCGCCACGTGCCAGTTACTCTCACCTTTGCTTTCCCCTTTGATTTTTCTTCCTTTCTTCTTTTACCCTTGAGCCCAGGCTGCTGCTCCTCAGACACAGCCTGGTGGAGACACACACACACAAAACTTTACTGCTTAAGAAAAGCTCCACGGGGGTGATGGCATGGCAGGCTAATTTTCCATCTGCAGAGCCACCATCCCGCATGAGAGCCAGTTCGATTCCTGGCTGCTCCACTTCTGATCCACCTCCTTGCTAATAGCCTGGAAAAGTGGCAGAGGATGGCTTAAGTTTTTGGGCCCTTACACTCATGTGGGAGACACTGAAGAAGCTTCTGGCTCCTGGCTTCAAACAGACCAACTCTCACCATTGCAACCACCTGGAAGTGAACCAGTGGATGAAAGAGCTGACTCCCCCACTCCCCCAAAGAAAAAGAAAGAGCTGACTCCTCTTCTAACTCTCCCAAGTAAAAAGTAAATAAATCTTTAAAAAAACCAAAAACAAAAAAACAACATTCTAGGGGTTGTGGTATAGCAAGCTAATCCTCTGCCTGCAAGCATTGGCATCCCATAAGGACACAGGTTTGTGTCTCAGCTACTCAATTTTTTTTTAAAAAAAAGATTTATTATTTTTATTGTAAAGTCAGATTTACAAAGAGAAGGAGAGACAGAGAAGCAGATCTTATATCGTTGATTCATTCCCCAAGTAGCCACAACAGCCTGTGCTGAGACTGAAACCAGGAGCCAGGAGCTTCTTCGGGGTCTCCCATGCAGGTGCAGGGTCCCAAGTCCTTGGGCCATCCTCTACTGTTTTCCCAGGCCACAATAGGGAACTGGAAGGGAAGTGGAGCAGCTGGAACATGAACTGGTACCTATATGGGATCCCAGTATGTGCAAGGCGAGGACTTTTGCCACTAGGCTACTGTGCTGGGCCCGCAGCTCTACTTCTTATGGCCTGGGAAAGCAGTTGAAGAGGACCCAACTCCCTGCATCTATGTGGGAGACTAGATGGAAGCTCCTGGCTCCTGGCTTCAGATCAACTCAGCTCTGGCTGCTATGGCTGTCTGGGGAATGAATCAGCAGATGAAAGATCTCTCTGTAAAATCTCTGGATGGAGATCCTGGCTCCTGGCTGTTGCAGTGATACAGCCACTTAGCAATGAACCAGTGGATGGAAGGTCCGTCCCTCCTTCCCTGTTGCTCTGCCTTTCAAATAAAAAAAAATAAATTGAAGAACAAGTATCTGGGGAGTCGACTGTGTTCAGAGGGACGCATACTGTATCTTGTTTCTGCTGTGGAGAAACAAGATACAGAAGAACCCACCATCCCAGCTTCTCGGGAGCACTAGGGAATACTGACAGTGGTAAGGGACAGCTGAGGCAGCCTGTGACGGGGTAGGACAGTGGTTCCTGAGATGTGCAGGGCAGGATGAGGTGCCCAAGGGAAGGGAAAGCAGCAGCATGAAGACAAAGCTGCAACACGGACGTGCTGATGAGCTAAACGCTCATCTAACAGCAACCCACAGTGGTGTTCCAAGAGGAAGGGCAAGGATCTGAGGACAATTATCTCAGATTCTGAGTTTAAAGCAACAGAACAGGAATGGGGACAAAGGCCTATGAAAGTGCTTGGTGTGACCCTGCCAAGGAAACTGCAGGCAAGACTCAAAATTCACCAAGCACACAGAAGGCTGATGTTTAAGCTGATTCTTTTGTAAGGCCTGTGGATGATGCTACCAATAACCAATTGGTCCTTAGCAGAAGAAAGGGTCCCTATCGCTGCAAGAGAATCACTGCAGATATCCGAGTGATGGGAGCATTCTGAAAAGATGACTAAGACAGCTCAAACCAAACAGACTGAGCAGAGCTAATGTGAAAGCTGCAAATGTCTCCAATATGACCAGCTGATGCTAACCGGGGAGGGAGTCACGGGCTGGCTCACGCCCCTCACCTTGTTGATCTGATTCTTCTCTGGCTTGGCAGGCTTGGAAGGGCGTTTTTCTTCCTCCTGCTCATCCTCACTTTGATCCTGAATCAGGGCTGCGAAAACATTCCCACCCTGGGGGACGACAGGGCCAGTCAGTGGGGGAGGCACAGCCGCGCACGGGGGCTCTGCTCCCCGCACTGATGACTCACCTTGGCCTTCTTCCCACCTCGGGGCACCGGGGCTGGAACTGAAATGACAAGGGGACATAGAATCACGACATGTGTTGCCTCCATCGACTCCCACTCCAAGCCAGGGCCTGAGGCACACTCCTGTGCCCGCTGGTCACCTACCCTCATCCTCCTCGTCACTAGCGGGCACTGAGAGTTTCTTGAGACGTTCCAGGATCTCCTTCTCCTCTCCATCGTCATCCACATCCTTCTTCCGCCGGCCTTTTCGGGTGTCTCGCTTCTTTTTCTGCTGCTGATGTAAGACAGAGTGAAAGAACTGAGCCCACCTGCTGCTGTAGGTCTGATCCGCAGAGAACCGATGTGGCCTGCGGAGGGGCTGCTGGACCCAGGGCTGGGGACGCCAAGTCACCTGTACCTGCTGCTGCTGTTGTTGCTGCTGCTGCTCCTTCTCCCTCTCCTTGAGCACTTTCTCCTCTTCCCCAGCCTGTTTATCTTCTACTGCCAGTTCTTCAAAGAACTAGAAAGGGTTGAGAAGGGGGTAAGCCTGGCGCCAGGGTCAACCGAGCCCTCTCCGCTGCTCACAAGCCTCTCATTCTATCTCCTCTCTGGACAAAAGCTTTGCTCCCTTCTGTAGACCCCACCTCCCACAGCTGTCTGTGTCAAGTGGACATAGCCCCCCTCACTGCTCAAGCTCATTTTTATTTTCTCACCGTCTTTTTCGTCTTCTTGTCCTTCTTTCCCTTCTTCACCACTTTCTCTGGAAGGTTAAGCAGATCTTATAAATGTTCATCAACAAATTCCAATGCAGCCCCACCTCCCCTACAGAGCACCCAGGATTCCTCACACTATTCCTCCAATCCCTAGACATTCTCGCTGTCCTGCAACTCCTGCAGAAATCGTCTCCCCTCACTCCATTCATTCACCCATGTCACTGATGTCATCTCTGGCACTGGCCTCCCTGTGGAGATGGCACCCTAACATCCAAAGGATGAGAAGTTCTGAGTACAAAGCAGGGTTCCAGGGCGGTGCACAGGTGAGGCACAAAGGCAAATCTACTGAGGCACAGGGGAAGTGTGAGCGTGGCTGAAGCTCAGTGATAGAAACATGAGAGGGCCAGGTAGACTGGAGGAAGGGCCTTCCTGGCTAACAAGCACTTTCACACCCTGAGTCTCATTCTGACTTCAGAATACAGAAAGGAGGGGAAGAGCAAAATAAAGCAGGAAATTGGCTGGAGCCACCAAGGGAGGCTTCCAACAGCGGCTTTGCCCAGAGTGATGACAAGCTGAGTGACTGGAGTAAGATCCACAGGGTGAGAAGGCTAACAAATAAGCCTGCACATTCAAAGATACTTCCTGAGGTTTCCAGTTGGCAAGTTAGGGGCACCATATATTAACTTATGAAATAATGCAAGAAAAAGTCCCTCCTTGTCCACCTATGGGGGTAAGGGTAAGAAGAAGACATTACAAATTTGGTTTGGGATATGTTGCAGGCCACATGGCACTGTCCAGTAAGTAAATGAACAGCTGGTCTCTACCTACCCACATTTTCTGTTTAAATTAAAAAAAAAATTTTTTTTTTGGAAAGGCAGATCAGATTTACAGAGAGGAAAGACAGAAATCTCTTCCATCCACTAGTTCACTCTCCAAATGGCCTCAACAGCTGGAACAGAACTGATTTGGAGCCAGCAGCTTCCTCCAGATCTCTCATATGGGTGCAGGCTCCCAAGGCTTTGGGCCGTCCTCTGCTGCTTTCCCAGGCCACAAGCAGGGGGCTGGATGGGAAGTGGGGCAGTGGGACATGAATCGGTGCCCATTTAGGAACCCGGAGCTTTGCGAGGGAAGGACTGGTCACATTCTCGCACTAGGTCTCACCATCCCTGCTCAGCGCCCTGGGATGTTCAAGGCCTAGCAAACCGCATGGCATGGTATTTACCTAAAATGAGGCACATTCTCCCATATACCTGAAGTCTCCTCTGGAGTATCTAAAGTGCTAATACAATGTGTTAGTAACTGCCACATTGTGTTTTTTAGGGACTAACTGCAACAAAAAGCCTGCACACAAGCACTACACATAGGATTTTTTCCCATGAATATTTTCAATCAATGGTTGGTTGAATTTACAAATGTGTAACGCACAGTCACTAGAGACCGGCTGTATTCTGGTGTGGCAGTCTTTCATCCTAGACAGTGACCTGGGGAGATTATTTCTCTTACACTCCAAGCAGGAAGTCAATCAATGTTCCCTGACCAGACAGATTTCAGCTCCTTTCCTCCTTCCCCCAGCCTGCCCTTGTCTCCCTAAAGGCAGGGCTGTGTCTAACCTGTTCCCCCTCTTCCACCATCAAACCAGAAGCAGCCAAGTAGCCTCATGACTCCTCACACCCAGGCCTATTCAATATCACCTCCTTATCAAACCATGACAGTCATCCACTGCTGTCCAATTTTAGCCAAAGGCTTTCCTGGAAGCATTTGCTTCTGAAAGTAACTGTGGCTTCCAGCTCTCTGCTTCACCAAGCCTAAATATTCTGAAATTGGAATCCAACACAGCTTATTCAGCATAGCTTTACTGAGCAGCTACTTTGCCCCAAACCTGGAGAAGCCCTGTAACTTAGGGTTTCACAGATCATCAGGGCCCCAGCCTTCCTCTCCTGCTTCCTGTTCTGACTGCTTCAGGCCAGGAACTGTACCCTCCACACACTGGTGTCAGGAATTCAATCACCAAGGCATCATAACAGCCTCCCCAGAACCCACATTAGCAGGGAGCAGGAATCGGGCCAGAGCTGGTGCCCCAGGCGCACCAAGTGTGGTACTGGTACCCTAACCACTAGGCCGAGGCTAGTCTATCACTCCTTCTAAACATCCTGCAATCTGATCTGAGTATCACCTCCTAATGAAAATTACTTTTGTCAACATTGTAACTGACCTGTTAGGTGGTCAGTTTACAAAAGTTTAAAATAAATATTTATTTACTTATTATTTGAAAAAGCAGCATTATAGAAAGAAGAAGAGAGAGATGAAGGAGACGAGCGAGAGCTTGGTTCCACTGGCACACCGCCCAAGTGGCCTCAAGCGCTGGGACTGGATCGTTCTCCAGCCAGGAGCATGCAACTCCATCTGCGCCACTCAAGTGGGTGGCAGAGACCAAAGCATGCAGGCATCTGCCATCTCCTCAAGCACATGTGCAGGGAGCTAAAGTGGAGCAGCCAGAATTTGAACTGGGACCTGTAAGGGATGCTGGCATTGCAGGTAGTGCAATGACCAGCCATGCCACAACCCTGGCCCACACTCCTGCTGCTTAACTTCGGGCTCCTGCTTGCTCCTGGTTTCCCTGGCTGTTCACCTTTCTCAGCCTGACCACCTCAGCCTCTCTCCCTTTCTTGCATTAATTAGCAAGATTCTTCACTGTTCCTGCCACCCATAGTAGCGTCTTCTTGTCCTGCCACTGGCACACACGTGGTCGAGGACTCTTCCCCACCTGATGCTCCAGCTCTGCTCATCTGTTTCTGCACTTGGGGTCTCTCTCTGTCACCAGTGAGTCTCTTTGCCAACTGTTCTTGGCAAAACACAACTGTTCCTAGCACTCAAAAGCAGACCTTATCTCTTCCCACCCTTCACCCCCTAGTCCATCACCACCACCCATCTATATAACCCCTAGGTTGTTATAGTGTCAGCCTCCACTCTTCTCCCTTCATGCCATCAACACCCGGTCCTGGCCCAGGCCATTTCCTTAGTAACTCTTCAGTTCTGACTGCTTTGCTTTCCACCCTAGCCTTGCCTCACCTGGAGCTTCCCGGCGTTTCCTTGGGTTCACTTCTCTAATACAAGGTCCGCTCTCTACTGCTCAGTGTTACCCAGTGCGGTTGTTAGGACCAAACCCCTTACAACAGCATACTAAAGCCTGTTCCCTCTCTCCTGCACGCCCTTCTAGCTCCATCACCTCAGCCGCCTAGTTCTAGTGGGAGGCAGCCAGTTAACCATGGGCTTTACTTCCACACAAACGTCCAGCATGGAGCTTTCTTCGCCGGGCTGTTTCACACCAACCCCCATGATGAACCCAGCTAGTCCTTACTGATAGGAGTCACTGTTGGAATTGCCACCTTATCCATCTGCGGGACTCTACATCCCACTCTGTCAACCAGCGTCTCCTCCACCAGACCTGTGTGCCCGTGGGGAGAAGGTTTACCTTTTGTCTTTACTTCCCCAGTACCTCAGCACATACTTGGTATATCACAGGTGTCCAATAAATGCTTGTACAATTAGTCACTGTGGACCCGCTGTGGTTATTTGTATCCACTGATGTCCCCTTAGGTTTTCCCTTCCCCTCCCAAAGCACATTACTAACACAGAGTGCAGTCTAACCCAGGCCCTCCTGGCTTCCTCCTGGCCCGGCTCCTGCTGTTTCCCCCACGTGGAGGATGGAAGATTTCTGGCTCTGCCTTTCAAAGAAAATCTGAAACGTGTCCAGCAACGCTCGCTGCTTTTTAGGTTAGTCTGAACCCATGTGCTAACACCCTAAACCCATATTATTCTTCCAGTGGGACACAGGGGGTGTCTCGGGGTTCTGGTCCGCACGGGGGAGGGCGGGCGGGGAGGTCGAGGCAGGGTGTCCGGACCTGCTGGGAGATCGCGCGGCGGGTGACGCGCACGGGGGGGAGGGAATGTCTCATTTCCCCTGCTTTCCACACGCTGCTCGGCGTCTCCCGCCCCGTCCCCCCCTCAGCTCGCCGGCGACACCCCACAACCTCGCCGGTCGCCCAGAGCACACATGCGCAGTGAGCCCCGCACGCGCCGGTGCCCCTGTCCTGACACACGCGCCTTCTCATCTCGCTGGAGGACTTAACTCCCGTCTTCTCCTCACCCATCGGCCTCACCTGCGGGGCTCGTGCTCTCTCCGTCCCCGATCCACTCGGGTTCCGGCGGCTGCTGCTTGGGCCCCTTCGGCATCGCGGTGGCAGTTACGCGTACTCTCAGGCGGCGTCCGGCCTATTTCCGCTTCCGGCGGCATGAAGGGAGGCGGGCTCTGTGCGCCGGGGACACCGCCCCCACCCCCAGCGGCCCCACGTGCGTTCGCACCGCCTCCAAGGGGCGTGGCCTGAGCGGCTAGGGGCGTGGCTTGTCCCGGCGGGGCGGGGCGGAGCGCAGTCCACCTGCTGCCCTGGCGTTTTATGACATTGACATTTCAGTGAGCCTGACTTGATAGTGACTCTGTGACGCCGTGAGAATAAGGAATATCACTTTATGACTAGCGTGAAAATGTTGAAATGTATATATTGTGTATTATATAATACATATTATATAATATTTATATAGTTTCAAGTGTTTGCTACTTCCTACAGACTCCTTAGGTCCGGTTAGGGGCAGAAGAGACCAATTGAAGAAGCTGCTTTGTCAGTCAAGCGCAGTCTGTGGCGCAGAATCCTTCAGTATACAGCTGTAAATGAAGAACTCTAGTCGTACAAGTGGAAATCATGGCACAGTGGAGCTTGGATTTACTATTTTCTCCTTTTATAGGCGTTTTGCTATCAGTGTTCTGAAATATAATGGACAATGGAGTGACAAGTGTCCAATTTGATAGGTTTTGGGCCCGGCGCGGTAGCGCAAGTGGTTAAGGTCCTCGCCTTGCACGCCCGGGATCCCATTTGGACGCCGGTTCTATCCCAGCAGCCCCGCTTCCCATCCAGCTCCCTGCCTGTGGCCCGGGAAGGCAGTTGGGGACAGCCCAAAGCTTTGGGACCCTGCACCCGCGTGGGAGACCCGGAAGAGGCTCCTGGCTTCGGATTGGCATAGCATCAGCCATTGCGCTCACTTGGGGAGTGAATCATCGGATGGAAGATCTTTCTCTCTGTCTCTCCTCTCTGTATATCCGCCTTTCCAATAATAATAATAATAATAAAACAATTTGATAGGTTTTGACAGGCATACATCCCTTAAGCCATTACTGCAATCAAGATTTGGGTCACTTCCAAATCCACCAGTGAATAATAGGTGTGGGAGCTTGAGCAGCGCACTTCCCTTCTCTCTGTAAACCACTATAACCATGCTTTTGTGCTCACCAGGGCCTGAATTCACTCTTGCCAAGGTCAGCAGCTTGGGGGGCCGGTTCTCCGAGCTCACCCTACCTACTGACCCAGCGGCGTCCGATTCAGTTGGTCACACCCACCTTTGATTTCCTCGGGGACACTGTCCTCTTCCACCTTACCAGCTGTTCTCTTTTCTCCTTTGCTGGCTTCACCTCCTGAGGTCTACATGCTGAAATGAATGATTTAAAAAAAAAAAGTCGAAGTGTCTCAGGAATTAATCTTATTCTTATCACCCATGCCTCATAACTTTAGGTATTATCTACAACCAATGAACATTCCCAAATGTTGTTTTTGGCTCCAACTCATACCCTTAGCTTCCAGCTCACAAATCCTATTATTAGCTGAACATCTTTTCTGAGATCTCTAGTAAATATTAAATACCACTAATATATATGTGGAAAAAACATTTACTCTTCAACTCTGTGCCTCTTACAGGCTTCCTCGTGTCAAAAAAACAAACCAAAAAAACCACATTTCATCCAGTTTCTTTGGGCAAAACTGGAGTCATTCTTTCTCCATTCCCAATTGCCTAACCAACTCAGCAGCAAGCCATGGCTGCCTCCTTCAGTCAACAAATGACAGTGCACTGTCACATGCAGCTCCAGCATCCCACGCCAGAATGCTGTCGCTCTGTTTCCCATCTGGCTTCCCTTGGGAAGGCAGTCCAAGTCATGGGGCCCCTGCATCCCCACAGGAGACCAGGATAGCATCTGTGATGTCTGTTTTTACTCTGATCCCAGAGCTGGCTTTTGTGGCCATTTGGACAGTGAACTACCATGTAGAAGTTCTCTTTCCAACTTTCCATTATTCTCCCTTCCAAATAAATATATGTATTTTTTTAAATAGGAATGCTGGTACGAGCCTTGTGGTATAGAGGGAAAAGCTGCTGCTTTCAGGTTACTTTATTTCCAATCCAGCTTGCTGCTGCTGTGCCTGAGTAAGCAGTGGAGGGTGGTACAAGCCCTGGCCTGCCTGCACCCTCATGGAGATCTGGAAGGCGCTCCTGGCTCCTGACTTTGCACTGGGCCAGTTCTGGCTGTTGCAGCCATTTTGGGAGTGGACTAGCAAATAGGTCTCTCTCTGTAATTCTGTTTTTCAAGTAAATAAATCTTAAAAAAAAAAAGTCACCGATGGCACGATTAAACACACGCATATACTGGGTGCACAGCATGTGCCACTCTTCTAGCCTCTCGGGATGCTGAATAAGAGATCTGTTTATAGTCTAGCAGAAGACATAATGCAAATATAGACCAAGTTAAAGTTCATCAAGAGAGCAGGAATAGCTGGGAGCCATGAGTTTCACCCAAGTCTTCCATGTGAGTGCAGGGGCCAAGGACTAGGTCCATCTTTGGCTGCTTCCCCAGGCACATTAGCTTAAAGTGTAGTAGAACCAGTGTCCATATGGGATACTGACATTGCAGGAAGTTTAACCCATGGGGTCAGAGCTTTGGCCCCCATTCCTCATCTCAAGCTTCTGTAGAATGCACACCATGACTGTAGGTGCATTCCTGCTCTTTGCAGGACATTGGCAATTCCCATTGTGTATTACAATCCCAGATCTTAGCATTGAGTAGACGGTAGGGGCTGTTTATGCTACAAAGTTGTGCTCTTCTGAAAGTATTCCATATTTTGTTCAGCACACAGCTTTCTGAACCAAGAGCACTTCTGCAAAGAGCCAGATATTGGTTACAGAACTTAAACCTGTGGCAACAAAAATTGGAGAACTGTTTGTGAACTTGAAATTTCCTCCAATATAGCTTGTGTCCTCTGCCCTTCCTCCCTACTGAGTCTTTGAATGTGGATGAGGAAGCAACAGCTTCACTTTGTATGCTGAATAGGAAATCTGATTATCAACTCGGGATCGAATGCTGATTGGGGTGCTAGGTATACCAGGACCACCTAGTGGTTCCATCTGTCTCATGTGGCTTGGACTGATTATGTCTTGCCTTGTTAGAGAAGCAAGCTTCTACCTTGTTCAAGACTAATTTTGGGCTTCTGTTATAAGTAAATTAAACTTGATAAGTTGGGACATAGTAGGTGCTTACATACTTGCAGAAGTTTAGAAATATGAAGGCACTTCAAAGTTTCAAGTAAATCATTTTTCATAACATGCCTTGCACTCAACTTGCTGAAGACTCCTCATATATCCATGCTCACGACTTCAGCCAAAGCCTGTAAACAGATACCCTGTTTTCTGTCTCTAGTTTTAACATGAACAGCAAACTTTTTATCTAGCTACCAGGCTTTTATCTGTTTATACCAATTAAAGGTAGTTAGGGCTTTCACTCTCTCAAAACCCCTCTTCCTATCTTGTATCAGTCAGAGCTCTCTGTTGCGGATTACATACCCCTTTCTCCATTTCTGTTCAGTGTTCATTTGAAAATGTGAAAAGCAGAGTGGGAAAAAGCCGGCTAAAACTGGGAGTCAGGGACTCCATCCAGATGGCAGCTACTCAAGTGCCTCATAGGCACGTTACTTGGGAGCTGGACTGAAGAGGTGGGAGCAGGACTTGATCCCAGGCACTGTGATACGGGAGTATTATTAAGCAGCTTCAGCTTGCTATGTCCCTCTTTGTAACACTTTTAACAGGTATAAACTGCGATTTAATGAATGTGCAGATTTCATTTCTAGTGCCTGGCCCACAAGCAGCTCCCAAATATTTAAATACCGCTCCACTATTGCTACTCCATAAACATCAAACTAATAAACATAAGTAACATGTTTAAAAATTACTCATGGACACTTGAGTTTTCCTTTTTTTAGCACAAAACTTTGCTTTTGAACATAGCAATAGGCCACTGTATCTCAATGGTTCTTTTTGGCTGGAAGAAACCTAAATTGGATCACTGTTATCACCGCTGTGTATGAACTGAATACAGAATGAATTCATCAACTGCATCAAGAACACCAGCTGTGTCTCCAGAGACGACTGGGACACAGGGATTAAGAAAAATGTCTGTTTCCACCGCATTTATTACTAATATATATATTAAAAAAAAAGTTAAAAAGAAAAAAAAAACTCATTCTCAGTTCTCCAAGGGCCCTCATCCTTCCCTCTTGCCCGCACAGCTCCTGACCCATTCCTACAGGGCCAGTTCAACACTGAGCCTGTTCACTGCCGTTTTCACAGAAAACAACCAGCGCCAGGGATGCAGAGAGGGTTGGAAGAGGGTGACAGTACTGTCCAGGTTCCACCCCAAGGTAGGCTAGGTGGAGATTCACAGAATTCATGTGAGGGCTGGTGGCCTTGCAGTGCCAGTGATACCAAAGTGGGCTGGAGAGGGCCCGCCCAGCACGGGCTGCACAAGACGGCTCCCAGGCCTGCATCAGACCCAGCCTAACCCAGACCAGGAGATAATTCTCCCATGTTGGGAGGTGGGGCAAGTTAAGAGGGCACCATGGGCTCCACTCATTTTGGCAGAAAAAAAAATGTACTGAAGTGTTGAGGAGTCACAAAAATGCCACGGACACTGAGAGGCTACGAAGGGGGATGCACAGCTCCACAAAGCACAGTGATCACAGACCAGAGCGGCGGGGATCATGCTACTGACAGAGAAACTACGGAATCCAGAAGCAGGGAGAATGGCCTTTCAACAAAGTCTCTGACCCAGGCACCCGAGCCTGATCCCAGGTCACATGACCTGGTGAGTTTCACGAGCAGCTGACAACATTGAGGGGGTGTCACATTAAAAATAATAATAAAAATAAGGACTTAAAACGAGCAGTTAGAGGGGGTAGGAAACCACTCTCGGGCTCTCAGGGATTGAGGGTGATACTGGGGTACAGGTGGACAGATGTACAAGAAACAGCACCAAAGAGGTTTCCTGTTCAGCAGTCACTTCGCGAGGGGCAAGAAGATCCAGGAGGCAGTTGAAGGGAGCAGAGATGGGGTCCCGAAGGCCAGTCTCTGGAGGCTGGAGCAGAAGAAAGCGCGCACATCACACACTGGTGATGACACACACTCTGGACCCAAATGGAAAAGGTAGTGGACGGGATGGGTGGAAGAGCTCCATGATAGCAGCCATGGGGCCACAGGGCAACACATGGCCACAAGGTCACAGAGGGCTCCTTCCAACCCGGACGGGAAGGCACAGTCTCACAGAGGAGGTCCATTGACGCCTGGGTGGTAGAAGGCACAAAGGTCTTCGTATCGACAGTGGCCCTTTTTGGAAAAGTGCCGGCAGACGGGGCGGTCAGATTTGTCTGTGAACAAGGGGAAGTTGGGCAGTTTAAAATCTGAGTAAAGGAAAACACAGGGAACGGCATGCAGAGGAGACAGAGAAGGTCGGGTGCCCTACTCCCCATTGTGTCTGGCTGAGAACAATGGCTCCTCTCTTGGGAGAAAAAGGCTGTTCCAAAGGAGGAGTCACAGGCATTCTGGGAATGAGGCTGCTCCGGGTATAATGGCATTCAACGTGCAGGGAGATAGCAAAGGGGACCTCACCTTCTAGAACCTGGGGGCCATCCTTAGGTGGGCAGGTGTTCTTGATAAGAGACCAGCTTTTGAGCCTTCGAGGGTTTCTCTGTTCTTTGTGAAAGCTCTCCCTGGAGGGACCCCCAAGGCCTGGCCCAGGAAAGGGAGGTTCAGCGTTGACCCCCCACCAACCACGACCATATGGACCACACCTGGGGCCAAGGCCTCCCCGCATGGGGCCTCTCCCCCGGGGAGGAGGTGGGAGACTCAGCAGCGGTGGAATCATGGGTCCCCTTGATCCTGGAGGACCTCTGTGGAGAGCTGGAGTGAGAGACACAGAAAGGGCATCAGTGGGCAGGTTCACTGTGCTGCAGAAGCCTGCACCCCTCCCCCCCCGCCCCTTTTATTCAAGTCCAGCATAAAGACAGAGAGATGCACAGACTCACAAGTGTAAAACTCAATTTCCTCCAAGTAAACAGGGCTGTATTTCCACCACCCAGATGAAGAGATAGAGCCTTAGCAGCACCTCAAAAGGCCCCCACATCCCCCCCCTCCCAGCGGGAACCACTGTCCTGACTTCTAACACCACAGGTTAGTTTTTGCCTGTTTGGAACTTTGGAATCATACAGTCTGCATTCTTTTGTGTCTGGCTTCTTTCGCCAACATCGTATTTGTGAGATTCATCCAGGTTGCCAGTAGCAGTTGGTTCATTTTCATTGCAGTGTAGTATCCCATTGCATACATACACAACAACTGATTTATCCATTCTACTGATGATGGACATGTGGGTGGTTTCCAGTTTGGGGCTATAACGAAAAACGCTGCTATGAACATTTTTATACATGTCTTTGTTACACATACGTATGCATGCATTTCTGTTGAGTATATGTAGGCACTGAGTACATGTGTGCTCAAATGATGCCAAACTTTGTTTCAAAGCAGTTATACCAATTTACACTTCCACCAGTAGTTACCACACAGTCTCAACACTTGCTAGGATCCTTCCTCTTCATTTTACCATTCTGATCAATGTGAAAAGTGGTGGGATTTGTTTTATTGTGGTGAAAAAATAAATCTAAAAAATTGACCATCTTAACTATTTTTAGTGTACAGTTTAATATGGCTAAGTATATTCATGCTAAGCAATGGACCTCCAGAATTTCCTCTTGCAAAACTAAAGCCCTATGCCCATTAAACAATTCCCTTTCTTCCACTCCCCTCCCCTGGTAACCACCAACCTACTGTCTATGAACTGGACTTGAGATACTTCATGTAACTAACTCCTACAGTACTTCTTTTTTGTGATAGGTTTATACTGCCTAACATGCCCTTGGAGCTCATTCATGTTGTAGTTATGGAATGCTATTTTCTTCCTCTTAAAGGCTAAATAGTATTCCATTGTGTGTGTGTATATGTATACGTATACACGTTTTATTTATCCATTCAACTACCAATGGACATTTGGATGGTCTTGGTTATTGTGAATATTCTAGAAACACGGTTGGGCAAATAGCTCCTCAGGACCCTGCCTTCAATTATTTTAGATATATGTCCCTAAATGGAAATGGGATCACTTGATAGTTCTATTTTTTTTTTAAAGAGTTTCCACAAACAGTTATACCATTTTACAATCTCATCAATAATGCATAAGAGTTCCAACTTCAAGGAGGTATGTTTTCATCTTGTATTTCATGGCTAATGATCTTGAGTTCACATGGTTTTGGTCCATTTAAGCTCCATTTTTAAAATGTATCTGTTCTGTCTTCTGCCAACTTTTCTAATGGACTATCTGGAAGAATTCTTCATATATTCCAGATATGAGCTCTGTATTGGTTGTTTGTTGAAAATATCATCTGCTACTCTTTGGCTTCCTGTTAATATCTTAATGGGATCTTCTGGTTAAAAGAAGTTTTTTGCCATCTAACCTAGTTAAATATACTATACTTTTCCTTATAATCTGTGTATGTGCATTTCTTACCTAAGAACCCTTAGCTACTCTGAGACTACAAAGACACCACTTTCCAGAATTTTTCTTTTACCTTTTACACTTAGATCTACAGACCAACTGGACTTGATATTTTTATCTGGTGAGAGAAGCCAGTTAAATTCAATTTTTTTCCGCACACAAATATTCAATTGATCTAACATCCTTTATTGAAAAGGCAACCTTCAGTTCTATCTTCATCATAAATGAAGAGCTCACATACATGCAATCTTCAAAATAAACATGTTTTTCAGTCAGCTTTTTGAAATCTTCATTATATGTGAGTCTGTGACGCACCTCTGTAGTCTGTTCTAGTTAATCAAAGCCATGGTTATAAGTACCACAGCTTTATAGGAAGTCTGACAGAACAAGCCCTCTCGCTTAGAGACTCTCTCTCACCCTCATCCTTTGCATCTTCACCTAAGACCACAGAATGTTTATTTCCTGACTGGGAATTTACTGACTCTATCCATGAATTTGGGGAGAATTGACAAGCTCACAGTATTGAGTTTCCCAGTCTGATTAATACAACTTTTCTCCATATTTGCAGAATCCTGGATTTTCAAATGTTAAATTATGGCTGTGGGTTGCACTCCTCTTGCTCCCTTACAGGAGGACCCAGGTGCCCTCCTCCTCACCTGACTTGGGGTCACCAGGTTTTCCGTTGGCCATGGGGGGCGGGCCCAGAAGGCTGGGTGGTCCTAGGATCAGACATGTAAACACAGTCGTCAGAATGGGCTGAAGGACTCATGATCCTGTCTTTGGACATTTTCCTGTGACAGCTAATCCTTTAATCCACTCGGTGAAGTCAGAGATAAACCTATCATCAGAGATCTCATCCCATCCATCTACCCTTTCCTCTGCAAATCTCTTCTCAGGCTTTGCAAAAAAAGAAAACAAAGTGGGGATTCGGTCAACCCAGGAACCCAAGAACGATAGGGACTTTTCTCTATTCCTCACAGTGCTGTTATGCACAGCATACCAGGTAATTAAGTCCAGAGAAAACGCATACCGCCACCTCACTGCTGGTCTCTCTTTGTAGGCATTCTCCCCCTTCCCCACGCCAGGGAATATTCTGAGAAGGCTGCAGGCTCCTCTGTCTTCCAAGGCAAAGGTTGATTAAGTTGTTGTCCCAGTCATCACAACCTGCCCCCTGTCGGGCCCCTGGCCCTTGTCGTTCTGTGGCTGCGCATTCCCGCCCTTGAGTCTTTCCTCCCCCGCCTTTTCCAGAAAGGTTTTGGGGCCGGATTAGGGCATGAGGGCTCACTACCTCCCTATGCCTGCAGGCCAGCCCCTCCCCCGCACCTGCTGCGTCCCTAAGCCCTGAGCCTGGACGGGACTGCGCTGCTCTGGCCGGCCCCTTACCCAGGCGACCCCTGTCTTCCTCCTCTCCAGTCTCTTCCCGCTCCGACAGTGGAGGCTGCAGCGGCGGCGGCGGCGGCTGCTGCTGGTTCTGCTTCTTTCGTTTCGGCATCGTGGCTGCGGCAATGGCTGCAGCAGGATTTGGAGGGCAGTGAGGAAGGGGCACGCGGGAATCCGTTTCCGTTTCCGGGGGGCCGCTGGGGGGCAGCGAGGCTGGGGCTCCTGCCATTCCACTTCCGGAGAACTGCGGGGGGCTGTGACTGTGGCTGCATCCTCGCGCGAAAGGCCTCCGTCCGCGTCTGGGCTAGGTCTGCCAGCAACGTTGAGCCTTGCTGGGCTGTGTTTCCTACAAGTGTTCTCTCTGCCACTGAAAAGCATGCGACCGCGCCTCCACGGGGTGGCATGGAGCCCACCGGCTTTGGGGCTGTCGCATCCTAACGTCGCCACATCCGGTCCCCCCGTTACCATGGCAACAGCAGCAGGCACAACTTGGTGCCCTCTGACCTCTCTCCAAAAGTCCTTGTCCCACCTGGGCTTTCCTGCACGCCCGCGCTTGCACTTAGGGATGTGTACATTGGGTTCTAACTCCTCCAGATCCAAATCGGGATCCCAAGACGCTCGCGCGCGGGGAGTCTGCAGCCCGCCCACCCAGCTCCTCACGACCCTGTGACCGTGCCCCGCTCCCCGTCGCAGTGCAGCCCCGGGCTTCACCCCAGGGGTGCCGGGTCTCGGCGGGGCCGCCCGGGTCCAGCCGCGGCGGGGCCGGGTCCTTTTCCCCCTCGAGCGGCCGGGCCCGCCCCGCGCCCCCGCCCCTCCAGGTGAGTGGTAGCTTCTCCCCGGAGAGCGAGGTGGTGCTGACACCGCGTCCCCCCCTCGGGCGGGCGCCCGTTGGTAGCGCCCGTGACGAAGCGGGCCCGGTCTTCCCACGCGCGCCTCCGCCTCGGCCGGCGCTGCGTCCCGTGGAGCGGCGGGCTCGCGTGTGCCGGCGGCCCCACCCCGTCCCCGCCGCCGCCCCGGCCCCGGGAGGGAAGCTCGGCCTCCCGCGTCCGCCCCCCCCGCAGCCGCCGCGGGTCGGCCGGCCCGCCGTGACGTCAGCGGCCGGCCCCGCCTCTCGCAGGGTCTTATTCGGCGGGGGCGGCCCGGGGAGTCAGTTGAGGCAGCAGGAGCTCCGAGGAAGGACGTGCTGGGTGACGGGTCCCGGGCCATGCCGAGGAAGAAACCGTTTAGCGTGAAGCAGAAGAAGAAGCAGTTACAGGACAAGCGCGAACGGAAGCGAGGTCAGTGCGGGAGGAGGGGGCGGGGTTCGGGCTCCCGAGCACATCTGGAGGAGGGGTGTGACCGCTGCATCGGGCGGAGAGGGGACGGCCGGCGAGGGGACCCCAGGTCGGGCAGGCGTGGGGGAGGCTGGAGGGCTGGGGAGCGGGAGAGGGGAGGCCCTGCTGCTGCAGGAGCGCCTCCGTCCCACCCCCCACCCACCACGCGCCTCCGGAGGGGTCCTGGCAGGAAGGAGACATGGAAGAAGTTGGGGTGGGCGAGGGGAGCCGGGCCGCTCCTGGGGAATGTGTGTGTGTATGAGGTGTTGGGGGTGGAGGGAGGTGGGTCCCCTGGCCCCAGAGGGCCGGCCAGCCCTGGCGTCACCAATCCCTCCCCGCAGGGCTTCAAGATGGGCTGCGCTCCAGTTCCAACAGCCGCAGCGGGAGCCGGGAGCGGCGGGAAGAGCAGACCGACACCTCGGACGGGGAATCTGTGACCCATCATATCCGCAGGCTCAATCAGCAGCCCTCTCAGGGCCTGGGTCCGCGAGGCTACGACCCGAATCGGTGAGAGCAGGAGGGGACTCCGGACCAGGCTTACCCACTGGCCTGCAAGTCCAGGGAGAAGCCTGCTGCTGGGGGGGGGGGCGGGGCGGGGTGAGGTGTGCAAGTGGAGGCTGCTGGCCATCCCTCCCCCCTCAGGCCGCTGGCTTGGCTCCCCCATCCCCCACTCCACCTCCGAGCTCCCGCAATCCTCTCTGACAGAGGGGCTGCGGAAAGTTTGGTTTGTTTGAAGGGGAGATTGGATATAGGGAAATAGGGATATAGAGATTGGATATTGGGAAAGGGGAGCCAGGGTGGCTGGGAGAGATCAGAGCATCCCTGGAGAGGAAGCCCTGCCAAGTTGTCTAGCCTCGAGGGGAGGAGTCAGGTCTGGATTGGGCCTGACACTGGGATCCTATCTCCTTAGGTACCGGCTGCATTTTGAACGGGACAGCAGAGAAGAGGTGGAGAAGAGGAAGAGGGCGGCCCGGGAGCAAGTGCTACAGCCTGTCAGCCCCGAGCTGCTGGAGCTGGACATCCGGGAGGTCTACCAGCCCGGCTCAGGTGAGTGAGTGCAGGACCCCTGGCGGGGGGACGGAGCCGGGGCAGTCCACTGGGCCTCAGAAGTTTTTCCACTTACTCAGTTCTCTGCCTTCGTGATTTCCCAGTCCTAGACTTTCCCCGGCGGCCTCCCTGGAACTATGAGATGTCCAAGGAACAGCTAATGAACCAGGAGGAGCGGAGCTTCCAGGAGTACCTCGGGAAGATCCATGGGGCGTACACCTCTGAGAAACTCAGCTACTTCGAGCATAATCTGGAGGTGACCATGGGGCAGGGGATGGGCCTGGACCACAGGATGCCTCGGAGGGTTGCATTGGCCCCAGGTCACAGGCTCGCTCACACCAATCTTGTCTTTGCAGACGTGGAGGCAGCTGTGGCGAGTGCTAGAGATGTCCGACATAGTCCTGCTTGTCACCGACATCCGGCATCCAGTGAGCGCAGGGGGATGGGGAGGGAGGGGTGCTCCTAGAGGTAGGGGTTGCTGACAGCGGGGTTACCTTCTTTCCTTCCAGCCTTCCCTACCCCACGCCGACCTCTCCAGGCAGGAGCTCTGGTTCTGTATTCCTATCCTGTCGTAGTCTCCCGCTCCTCCCCTGGACAGCTGACACTCCTGTAGCTGGTTTGATGGCGAGCTGCTGTGTGTACCGACTCCCAGCCCACCAGAGCTAGCCCTGCAGAGAATCCCAGCGTGGCGCTCTGGGCGGGCGTGGGCAGCTGAGCGCGTCTTCCCACCCAGCCCCAAGATGCCTT
This sequence comes from Ochotona curzoniae, assembly GCF_017591425.1. NCBI lineage: Eukaryota > Metazoa > Chordata > Mammalia > Lagomorpha > Ochotonidae > Ochotona > Ochotona curzoniae. The sequence goes on along the minus strand of NW_024464993.1, from coordinate 230,178 downwards.
TTCTTCTGTATCAGTGTCTCTAGTCCAGCCACATGGGTCACTGTAGAACCCACGTGGAACACTAGTGGTGGCAGAGGCTGTAGATCTATAGAGCTGTGCTTTTGGGCTGCCCTGTGTGGATTCTGGCTCTGGTGAAGTCTGTGGGGACTTTTAAGTTGGGGGAGAGGGTCCCTTATGACACGCACATATAACATGGATGAAAACACATTTACACAGCCTGTTCACAAAAACACGTTTAGCATGTAGACACACGTGTGCATACACATGCGTTTATGCTCACAGCTGTACACAAAACCCCCAGCCCCATTCCGGATGCCTGCCTTTACCTCGGGGTGCTGGCCATTGTTATTTCTCTATCTGGTGTTTGAGTCATTTGCATCTGCCCTCAGTACCTAGACCCTTGCTGTGTTGTGTTCGCTTTGGCCAGTTTTACTGTTTTGGCCCTGGAATCTGGTCCAGCCAGGGCTTTGTCTCCAGGCTGTGCCGGTTTGGTGAGTGGGGAGCTAGAGGCTGAGCATGCTGAGCTGACGCCCTCCCGTTCCTGTTGTAGGTGGTGAACTTCCCGCCAGCACTCTATGAGTACGTGACAGGAGAGCTTGGGCTCGCCCTGGTGCTGGTCCTGAACAAGGTGGATCTGGCGCCACCAGCCCTCGTGGTGGCCTGGAAGCATTACTTCCATCAACACTACCCCCAGCTCCACATTGTCCTTTTCACCTCTTTCCCGCGGGATCCCTGCAACCTACAGGACTCTGATAGTGGTGAGTAGGCAGCAAGGAGAACCATGTGGGAGAGGTGGGGTGGCTGGGACTGGGGAAGGCAGAACAGTGGGCCTTGTCAGCAGGGGTACTCGGGCCTGAGGTTGGTGCGAGAGGCGAGGTGCTTGGCCGAGTACACTAACCTTTTGGTGTCCTGTGGTCTCAGTGTTAAAGAAGAACCGGAGGCGGGGGAGAGGATGGACGCGGGCTCTGGGCCCGGAGCAGCTGCTGAGAGCCTGTGAAGCTATCACTGCCGGGAAAGGTGAGTGGAGGCATCTGGCAGGTGAACTGGGGAGGCCACTTTGCTGGTTGGGGTGGAGTCAGGAACTGGTGGGCTGGGTAGGGGGAACAGAAGCTGCGGAGAGAGAGAAGCCCTTTTGGCTTCCTGGTAGTTTTCCAGGAACTGAGTTCTATGATCCTAGTAAGGAGTCAGATGATGGCTGGATTCATTTCCTGGCTAGCAGTTGTGCAGGTTGGCACTGTTGGATCCCAGAGGGTGCCAAGCACATGAGTCCTGTGATGCACTGTGCCATCATACCTAGTGGCCGTGGGGAGAACTCCTTTCATCTTATCCTTCTCTGAGCAGTGGACCTGAGCAGCTGGCGGGAGAAGATCGCCCGGGATATGGCTGGGGCCACCTGGGGCAATGGCTCCGGGGAAGAGGAAGAAGAGGATGATGGGCCAGCTGTCTTGGTGGAGCAGCAGACTGATTCTGCGATGGAGCCCACAGGCCCTACCCGGGAGCACTACAAGGACGGAGTGGTGACCATCGGCTGTGTGGGTAAGGAAGCGACTGCCTGGGCATGGTGGCGTCCCAGGGGAGTGGGATTTCAGTATTTGGAAAGGAGGGAAGGTTCTTCTCTGGGAGGCTGTGTGCCCAGGGTCACAGGCCAGGCAGAGAAAGCTGTGCTGTGTGTGTGTGTGGGGAACCAAGCAGCCTCTTAGGGAGGAGGTCTAAACTGGGTTATTTACTCTCAAGTCTGCCTTTGTCGGATGTTTAAAATGGAGAAGTGTGTGTCCAGTTGTGGGTAATGAAGGACTAGGATTGAGGGACATGATACTTGATGCTAGTGGTAACAGTGATTATTGTTAAGATATAGCATTTATCCGGGGCTTCCCCTGTCCCAGGCATGGTTCCCAGTGAGTCGGGAATACTCCTTGTTTCTCCCTTCACCATGGTAATTAGTGCTGGAGGCCGGTGAGCATTGCATCGTGGTGGTAGTCTCCTGGCCTTTGACCTTTTAAGACAGTGATCAGGACAACCTCTCTAACTCTGAGCCAGAGCCCTGTGCGTGTATGATAGAGGGGAAGTGAGATCCTGGCAAAGTTGTGCAGACAGAGTACTAGGGAAAGGACACGACTCAGACAGAGCCTTGTGGGTATGTGGCATAGTCGGGCTCCTTTGAAGTGCCTCTGATTTGGGTTTCAGTGTCCTCTTCGTCCCAGGCAGAGCCTGCTGACTGTTGGGTGATAGCTCCTCCTTCCAGCACTTACCCTTTTTCTCTTCCTGGACCCTCACTCCCAGGGGCCCTCAGTGGCCACTGCCATGTGAGAGGCGAGTGTTGGCCATGGCTCCAGAGGCCCTGCGTTTGGCCTCAGTTCTTACTGAGGGAGCCACCGAACAAGGGTTTCCTGAGGACCTGCTGTCAGGTGGGAAGGAGTTTCATGATTCTGGAGCCAGACAGTGTCCAGGAGTTTAGGTGAGGATGGGAGCAGGGATGAGTTGCCAGTCTCTAGTGGTTGTGATGGGCGTTTTGGCTTTTTCTTCCAAGTCTCCTTCGATGGCACTAATAGGTTTTGTGGAGGACGATGCCAGGACTTGAGAGCCTTTTTCTAGAACTTTTCTCCCTGTCGACTAAGTGAGGAATAAATGGTGGGCATGGGCCAGAAAGGGACCAGAGAGCAGCCAGTAGGCATTGCACTGGTTCAGGAGAGAAGTATGAGTTGCCTTGGGTTGGGTGGTAGAGTTGGAGGTGGTAAGGTGGGATCAAGAACAGGATGTATTTTATTTTTTTAAGAACTGCAGGTGTGTAAATACCCAGAAAGAGGGAGAAAGAAACATGCACAGTTCTGTGTGCTTGTTCATTCCCAAATGCCTGTGACAACTGGGTGGGTGGAAACTGGGATCAGGAAGCTCCAGTCAGATCTCCCCCGTGGGTGGCAGGAGCCCAGTGACTGGAACCCTCACCTCCGGCTCCCAGGGTCTGCATTAGCAGGAGCCAGCTGGGTATTGGACCCAGGCACTCATACAGGACTCAGCTGGCATCTTACCTGCTAGGCCGGATGCCCACCTCAAGGTGTGTTTTGAACATGGAGAAAACAAACTTGTTCATGGCTTGAACTTGGCCCAGAAGTGAAAACAAATCCTGGGATTCCTGGGATCCAAAGCCTGGGAGTGGGGAGGAGCCCCAGAGGAGTGTTCAGAAGTGACATGAAAACCGTGTTTGACCAGGAAAGAAGAGATCAGCTGTGTAGGAAAAAAGACATCCGCTGTGTCAGCTGTGCCTGGCAGGATGAGAGAGGACAGATGTGCTCGGTGGGCGTGGCTGGTGTGGGACCAATGTCTGTGGTGCCAGGGAGGAGGCAGGGTCAGGTCAGGCCTGTGGGAGAACTGCAGCACTAGGCACCTTGCTCAACGTGGTACTGGAGGAGCCCACAGCTCCACGTGGCGCAGTTCCACTTGCATAGCCTCGAAAGCTGCAGGTGTGAACTACACTGTTCAGACATACACAGGTCATTAGTGAAGAAGAAACCTGAGGCAGGAGGCCAGGTTAGGCCCAGTAGGTTAAGCAGGTGGTTTGTCATTGAAGAGACTGTACTGCTTATTTAGTATTCTCAGACTCTCTGCTCTCACCTCCAGCACTGTCCATCGCTAAGTTAGGACCCGCTTCACGTGCTCTGCCTTTGCCTTTCACAGGTTTCCCCAATGTGGGCAAATCCTCCCTCATCAATGGGCTGGTGGGGCGCAAGGTCGTCAGTGTCTCCAGGAGCCCCGGCCACACGCGCTACTTCCAGACTTACTTCCTCACCCCGTCCGTGAAGCTGTGTGACTGCCCCGGCCTCATCTTCCCCTCCCTCCTACCTAGGCAGCTGCAGGTAAGAAGGCAGAAGGGCTGGGGGAGAGCTGACAAAGCATTGAGCAGGAAACTGTAAACTGAACGTTGGTTTCTCTGTAGGTTCTGGCAGGCATCTACCCCATCGCCCAGATCCAGGAGCCCTACACCGCCGTGGGCTTTCTGGCCTCCCGCATCCCTGTGCAGGCCTTGCTCCACCTGCGCCACCCAGAGGCCAGTGATCCCTCCACAGAACACCCCTGGAGCGCCTGGGACATCTGTGAAGGTGAGCCCTGTGTGTCTGGCTTTTCACCTCTGTTTTTCTGTTTTTTCTTTCCTCCTTGATTTTCTGTTTTCTTTCTCGCTTTCTCTTTCTTTTCATTTATTTATCTGAAAAGCAGAGACAGAAAGATGGGGAGAGACATAGAGATTGTTCATCCATTGGTTCACTCTTCTAATGGCCACCCTAGTCAGGGGTAGGCCAGACTGAAGCCAAGAGCTAAAAATTCCCAGGTCTCCCATGTGGATGCAGAGGTCCAAGCCCTTGAGCCATCCTCTGCTCCCTCTTGGGGGTCTTCTGTCCACTAGGCCCCAAGACTACCAAGGGGTGACTCAACAGCACTCTTCTGCAGCAGAAACACTGGAGACAAACTGGTGAAGAATGTCCATTTATTTGAGAGAAGTCACAAGCTTATATAGGAAAAGGGGCAGGAAGAAGGGCAGTCCCGACAGTACAACAACATTGTGACTGGCTAACAGATACGTCTATCTCTTCTGGACCCTTCAATGAAATTACAAGGAGGCATAGGAAATTGTATCTCAGGGCAGAGTCCTTATTTGCTGGAAAACAGGATGAATGTAACAGTTGATTTCCTAGAGTTGTTTAAAGTCCTAGCAGAGTAGGGAATAGAGATGGGGGTTCAGCCCATCACTCTTGTTGCATGCCCAGTGAACAGGCCATGTTGGGGTCTGTTAGTCAAGGACACAGTATGCCTTGTGCTTATGGTCTCCCATGTGGGCTAGGCAGGTGGAGATCCAGGGACAGTCTCCCACCGATCCCTTCCCAGATGCATTAGCAGGGAGCTGGAGCAGAAGTGGAGCATTCAGTGCTCATTCTGGCACTCCTGTTATAAGGGATGCTAGTGTTGCAGGCTAAGGCTTAAGCTGCTATGCCGTGGCGCCAGCCCCTGCCTCTCACCTCCTGACTTTTGCTGCCCTCTCTTCCCAGCTGGCCCTCTGGCTCACTGTTTGCCTTCCTGTTGTCTTTCCTTACTCTCCCCAGAGATTCCTCCAAGAGGAGGTCCACACATCACTGGGTTGCCACAGCAGGGCCAGTGAGATCATTAGCCTAGGAAAGGGGTGGACTGTATTGGCACGTGGCTAACAGGCTTTCTCTTTCCTTTCTGCAGCCTGGGCCGAGAAACGTGGCTACAAGACCGCGAAGGCAGCCCGCAATGATGTGTACCGGGCAGCCAACAGCCTCCTGCGGCTGGCGGTGGATGGCCGCCTCAGCCTGTGCTTCTACCCTCCGGGCTACAACGAACACAAAGGTCAGAGCCCAGACACTCTTCCCCAGGCCACTGCTTTGGTGGGGGCAAAAGGGTGTGGGCTTGATGGCCAGACGAAGCAGGGGTCAGACCTGGATTCGGCACCTCCCGGCCAGCTCTGTGTTACCTGATCACTGCGAGTCGCTCTACTTCTCTGTGAGGAGAGGGTGGGTCTCACCCCTGCTAATGCGGTGCTAAAGATTGAAGTGGCTGTATGTGTAGCCCCTCTCCAGCGCCTTGCACGTGGACGGTTGTCCAGCTGTGGGAGTGCCTGGCAGCTATAAAAATGATTGTTGTGCCTAGTGTTTGCTTCTTCCCTATCTCTCTCTGCTTTTAGTTTTCCTGCTCAAAACTCTCCTCCGTTCTCTCTTCTTGTTTTGGTTTCCCCAGGCACCTGGGAGTCTCATCCAGAGACCACGGAGCTGGTGGTTTTACAGGGCAGGGTGGGGCCGGCAGGTGACGAGGAGGAGGAGGAAGAGGAAGAGCTGAGCAGTTCCTGTGAGGAGGAGGGAGAGGAGGACCGGGATGCGGATGAGGAGGGAGAAGGGGATGAGGACACCCCAAGCTCAGCTCCAGGGTCCAGCCTGACCGCCCGCAACCCTTATGCCCTGCTGGGTGAGGACGAATGCTGAGTGCCTGCCCAGGCCCACCTTCCCACCTGATGGCTTTGCTTTCGAACTGACTTAGGGGTACCATCCCTCTGCCGCCCCAGTTGTGAATAAAGAGTGTCTGCTTTGTAGCCCCTTCCCCGGATGCGCTGAGCTGAGAGCCGCCGTGGCAGGCTGATGGCTGCAGGGGGCCTATCTCCTCCCCTCCCTGCTCTTTCACGTGTACTCTTGGTGAAGGAAAGTTCTAGCAGGTAGTTCTGTGAGTCCTCAGGCCCTGAAACCTGCCTCCTCCACCCTGTCTCCTGTTGTGCACCATGGAAGTCCTGTTACCCACGTGGGGAGATGCGACAGCCCTACTGTGTGCCCCTGCTGCCCTGCCCACCGGCCTGGATTTTACCAGGAGCTTCTGGGAGAAGGAGCAGCACAAGGTTCCTCGCCTGATGCTTTCGGGGGCGAATTAGAAGGACATTTTCAAATCTAGTAGTTGTTGAGGGTCTGCCACATGCCTTGATCTGTGCTGAGTGCTGAGCCTAGAGAGATGCATGGGCAGGGCCTGACCTGAATTTGTACTGCGATGGAGATCCCATCCTCTCACACTCTGGTGTCTGGGCCAAGTAATGTTCTCCCAAAACCTGGGGGCTCAAGCAGTATGATTCTAAAATTCCTTTTGATAGGAATTTGCAATTCCGACAAGATGCTTGTGGGAAAAGTTAATTGTGTGAGTAGAGTTTTAATCACTAGCCAACAGCTAGCACACACATGTGTGACTTAAGCAGAAGAACCGTTGGAGTGCAGTGTGAATCTCATCATTGAAAGACTCAGCAGCCACAGGTGTGCCGAAATATGAGAGAGGCAACAGAACCAGCTTGCTGAGGTCCAGGGGCTGAGCTGGGAGGTAACCGCAGGTGGTGAGGGCCTGCACCCCAGCGGCAGAGGTCTATTCCCTCAAGAGTCGGGACATATGCCTCGTCTTGCTGCTCTGCTGTTGGACAGTGAGAGGAGAGTGTCAGAGCAAGGGGAGGGCAGGCCTCGCTTTGTTGGCTGCCTCAGTGTGTGTGGGCTGGATGGAAGCAGCAGGTGCTTGGTCAGTTTGAGGAGGTCTGGAGGACCAGAGCTCTTCTCTTGGATTGCCATGTCCAATTTGGGCTCTGAGTCACTGGATAGCTTCTCTGATGCCACCAGGGACCCTGTGAACCAAGGAGCAGAGAAACGGAGAGGTTTGGGCTGCAGGTTCCCTCCAAGCTGGCCCCTTTCTTGGCTCTTAGTGAGGTATACCTGCTTGAATGTGTGTGCCAGGGCAGGGTGAAAATGCTGCCAGCTGTGTTACAGTTTGCCCCAAATGTCTGGGCAAAGAGAGGAACCTCCCACCAAAGAAAATTTTGTCTCAACAGGGGCTCTTTGGCCCCTTGGGTGGGTGAGTCTCCCCCTGTGATGGATTGAACGGGGCCGCAGGCCAGCCTGTCTGTAGGATTCCTGGGGTCAGAGACATGCCAGGGACTTCTTGTCTGAAGGGGGTAGGTTGAGGAACATTGGGTTCATTTCCTTAAAAGGCATAGAAGGGGGAAAAATTTAGACTTTTGTAGGTCCCCTTCTCCCCCTGTGTTGCCACACTCCACCTGTTCTATCCTTTGCTGTTTTGCAAGCTTCCTTAGAGGGGTTGGGGAGAGTCTGAGGGTAGGGATGAGGAGTTTCGAACAGAGGTGGATGGGCACTAGGGGTGAGGGTGGGAGTATTGCCCTAAAGGCCTAGCAGCAGGCAGATGCATCCGCACCCAGGGCCTGGAATGTACAGCACCCTGCCCAGGCCCCCATCAGTGACTTGCTTGTTAGGGTCAGATGGACCAGAGAGGACAGGCAGTTCCTCCAGATCAGTGTTTGAGGCTGAAGTCGAAGAGGAAACTGGGCATGCATCCTCCCTTCCAGGCTGACATACCCAGGACCCCCTCGTGCACGCTGCTCTTGCCTGCCAGCGTCATGTCCACTGTGTGGATACTTGACCGTGGAGGTCTGGCTGGCCCCACAGCGGGCCGAGTCTGTCCTCACCCCAGGCTAAGGCTTCAGTTAGACCCCAGCTTGCTTCCAAGTTTGTCTCTCAGACCAGGCTCCAGTCCTGGCTTTGGAATATAGTGGCTCTGTGTGCACAGTGATCTGGGCCTCTGGTCCTTTATTTCTTGTGATCATTGGCACATGAGCAACAACCGATTGAAAAGCAGAACGTGCCAGACTTGCTGAGTTCTGAGATAAAATGAGTTAGAGCACGGACCTGACCCTCTAGGAGTGGAATGGGTAGACACTAATAGTACAGGGCACAATGTAAAGTGTGAAAGAATTACTTTACTGGCAACCCTTGAACTGTGCTGGAGAAACTGGATAGTGTTGTAATCACCTAAGGATTCATTCACTGCTGGCAGCAGTAGGATAAATGGATCTTGGTGGAGCTCACAGTGATTGGAGAATGGCAGCAGTTAAGGGACAGTTACAGGAACCTGTGCTAAGTGCTGGAAGTTCAGGGTCCCGTGGGGCAGTGGTGGCTCCATGGAGGCGGTGTCTGGGAAGCTGATCCGGAACGGATGGGGAGCAGGGCCAGGAGTTACGGCAAGACTAAAGAAAAAGTTCCTGGTGGAGGACTGCTGTGGGAGCACCCAGGTGGGGTGGTGAGTTAGGGGGAGCCCTGAAGCCCAGGCAGGGAGGAGTGTTCCAGGTGGAGGGGTGCAGATGTGGAGAACGGGGGGGGGGGTACTGTGGCCTGGGGAGGGGTGTAGCAGGAGACATGGGGCTTGGTGCAGCCCTTATTGGGCCTTGGCAGCCTTGGAAGAGGTCAGCTTTGGGGGACGGCTGCTGGCCAGGAAGGAGGATTGTGCCTTAGAAAGACCACTGTGAAGGGAGTGTGCGCATGCGTTAGGATGGAGCTGAGGCTGTCACAGCTGTACTCCGCAAGAGAATGGAAACCAGAGCGGGGGTAGTGGCTGAAAGCGAGAACCAGGGTTTCTGGGGAGTGCTTGGGAGCCACCGTTAATAAGCTTCAGGTTGCTTTGCCGTGTGCTGAGGGGGAAGGGGACATGGGCAAAATGCCTGTGGGGCCTCCTGTGAGAGGATTTGTGCGGGTGGGATTTGGGGAGGAAGAGGTTCTCTTACTGGAGACAGATGTGAGCATCCACAAAGGGTAGGAGGAGAGGTGACTCCACCACTGTAGCAGAGGAGAGGTTGACGGAGAGGGGAGGCGGCCAGCAGGAGCGTCTAGTGGGATGTAGGGTGAAGAGGCAAAGGAGGAACGAGAGCTGGGCCCTCTTGCAGTGTTGGAGAGTCGTAGGCCCTGTGGGATGACGGCTGTCCCCTGGCTGCAGGGGAAGGCCGATGCCCGGGCTATGCAAGCAGCTGCCATAGCGAGGTGAGGGCCACGTGTCAGGACTGACCCAGAGGAAGGCGGTGGGGGAGGAGACCCTTGCCCCAGGCCTGGCAGTGACATCAACAAACAGTGGCTGGAGAGCATCCACAGGGCTGGACGGTGTCCACGTTTGGAGTGTTTGGCTAAGGTGTGAGGGAAAAGGAGCAGATGCAGGCGGAAGGCCCAGGGGCAGGGGCACCCTTGGGTGGGAGCCAGTGGCTCCAGTGACACTGGAAGAAACAGCGCTGACATTCAGCCGGCTCGCACTGGTAGTCGTTCAAACTTCTGTACCAGTTAGTAAGTAGCATAAGAGTAACTGCAGTAAGCAGTAAATGTAATAAATTCTCATAAGAACTCATCAGTTCACAACAGCCATAAGTAGATGGGCTTCCCACAGCACCCGAGAAGCTCCGCCGCGCCACCTGCTGGTGAGGAAGCGTCCCTGCAGGCCGAGAGGCTGCTTTGCACCTTTATGAAACTTCAAAATTGCCTGTTCAAACAACCTCCAAACCATGGAGTCGCTACTACTAAACAGTTAAGCTTCTACCTTGAGTTTGTCATTAGTGCATTGTCATTCTTGTGTCAGAAGCAAGTTTCAGTGTTTTAATATTTACAGAGTTTTTAATAAAATATTAAAGCCGAACTTGAATGAAAACAAGTTTTCCTGTGTTTTTTTATTGTGCCATTTGAAAGATCATAAAAGAATTTTTGGTTTTCCAAGGGAGCAAAGGAGAAATAATATTTATAAGCTGAATCCTGGAATCCCTTCTGTTACTATGCAAAAAATCAGGACAGTATGGAAATCCTTTCCAACTCTGTATTTTGAAAGTTTTATAACACAGAAAAAGGGCCCTAAACACCCACACAGAAGCAGCTGTTTGGCACTGTGGCTAAGATTCTACTTGGGATTCCTGTAGCCCACAAATACAATTTTTATTTGCCAATAAAATAAATGGAGCTGGGGGCCTGGTGCAGTGGCCTAGCAACTAAAGTCCTCACCTTGCACGTGTTGGGATCCCATATGGGCATCAGTTTTGATCCCAGTGGCCCTGCTTCCCATCTGGCTGCCTGCTTGTGGCCTGGGAAAACAATCTAGAACGACCCAAAGCCTTGGGACCCTGCATCTGTGTAGGAGACCTGGAAGAGGCTCCTGGCTCCTGGCTTAAGATCAGCACAGCACTGGCTGTTGCGGCCACATGGGGAGTGAATCTACAGATGGGAGATTTCCCTCGCTCTGCTCTCTGTGTATCTGACTTTCCAATAAAAGTAAATCTTATTTTAAAAATTAATAAATGAAGCTGGGAAAAGTTCAAAAACTAATAAATTTTAATAAAAAATTCTAAATTTTATTTTAACATCGCTTACATGGTTGAGAGGGCTGCACACCCAGGTGGGTCTGGGTTAGGCTGGAGAAAGGTGGGTGGGATAAATGTTTAGTCTTCTCCTGTGTCTGCGAGAGAGGGGGTGCTATTAAAGTACATCAGCACCCGGAAATGGGGGACAGTCATTTGATGACGCCCTGGAGCTCAATGTGGGGAAGAGTGTTCCGGGGTGTTACTTCGGTGGTTTTGACAGTTCTGAGTAGTTGTTCATTTCATTACTCCAGGTTTGAAAGAAATCTTTCCAAGGTCTGTTGGTTGACACAGTACACCCTAGAGCATTCACAGACCCAGGACCATGCTGCCAGCTTGGCCAGGAGAACTGTCTAACTTTTTCTGCTTTCCGTCCTCTGATGAGGCACTCAACATCTCCTGCTGGCCTAGATGAGCTGGCTGTCATGTCCACTACACAGGCGTCAGGAACTGAGCAGGCCCAGGCCTGATACATGCACTCCAAGGTTCTACCACAGGCATTGTGGGTCTGAGTCCAGCTGAGGAGTCCTCCAAGAAACTTCACCTGGAGTGACCACAGACCTTTGTGTATGCCAGGCAGTGCAGGGTCAAGTTTATACCAGTGGATGCAGCTGCATGGGCTGTTTCTCCCCAGCTCCATACCTAATGTGAGCTGACGTGTAGTACAGCCCAGCCCAGGCAGCCACACAGACCTGGTCCTCACACACACCAGTGGGTGCTGTGGCCTAGTTTGGGCGACCCCCTGTATCCTCCACCAGGTCTGCCCCCAGACCTGCTTTTTGCATGTACCAGCCTCTGCTGCAGCCTGTTCCGGCCCAGCCCACATCTCATTTGCTCTCATACACACCCACGGGTACTGCAGCTTACTTCACCCCTCCCTGCCTTCAGATTTGGCCCTTACAGATGCCAACACATGCCGCTTTGTCCATTCTGGCCCACCCCCAGCCCTGGTTCTGTGTGCTCACCAGTGGGAGATACAACATAGCAAAGGCATACAGCAGTTTCCCTGCCAGGCATGTTTCCAGCTCTGAATCTTGTGTCTGCCAGGGAGTATTGTGGTCTAGCCTGATATGATTTGTATCAGTCTTGACACTTGCCAGTGTGGCCTAGCTCACTGGCCCACTCCCATTCTGGCTCTGCTGCATGCCAGGAGTGGCAGCCTAGCCCAGCCTGGCCCAGCGCCAGTCCCGGCTCTCACGCTCACCCATGGAAGCAGTTGCTTAGCAGGGGAGTCTTGGAGGTTTCCCAAGTAGGCCTGCTCCCAGCCCCGGGCCTTGCACATGCCAGCGGGTGCTGCAGCCCAGTCAGCTGGCCCGCTTCCAGTCTCGGCATTTGGGAGCAGGTGTTGCAGGCTATCTCAGCCCAGCCCATCCCCAGTCCATTCCTTACCAGTGCGAACAGCAGCGTAGTCCAGCCCAGTGTTCCCTGAAGTAAAAAGAAAAGAGGGTGGGTGCTAGCAGCTAAAATCCTCGCCTTGCATGTGCTGGGATCCCATATGGACACTGGTTCTGATCTCAACATCCCTGCTTCCCATGCAGCTCCCTGCCTGTGGCCTGGGAAAACAGTGAAGTACAAACCAAAGCCTTGGGACCCTGCACCCATACGGGAGACCAGGAAGAGCTCCTGGCTCCTGGCTTCAGATTGGCTCAGCTCCAGCTGTTGCTGCTGCTTGGGGAGTGAACCATCAGACGGAAGATCTTCCTCTCTGTTTCTCCTCTTTGTATGTTTGCCTTTCCAAACAAATAAATAAGTAAATCCCACAAACTACTGGATTTTTTTCCCCCCAACAATAAAATACTTGCCTAGCTATATACAAAACAACCAGGCAGGGCCCAGCACGACAGCGTAGCAGTTGAAGTCCTTTCCTTGAACGAACCGGGATCCCATATGGGTGCCGGTTCCAATCCCGGCAGCCCTTCTTCCTATCCAACTCCGTGCTTATGGCCTGGGAAAACAGCAGAGGATGGTTCAAAGCCTTGGGACCCTGCACCTGCGTGGGAGACCAGGAAGAGCTCCTTTCTTCTGCCTTCAGACTGGCTCAGCTCCAGCCATTGCGGCCGCTTGGGGAGTGAACCATCAGACGGAAGATCTTTCTTTCTGTCTCTCCTCCTCTGTATATCCACCTTTCCAATTAAAATATATAAATCTTAAGAAAAAAAAAAACTGGCAGTTACCTACAGCTGGCATTGGGCAATTTATTTTATTTTATCTTTATTATTCTTTGACAATCCTTACATAATTAGGGTAAAAAGGTTCAAACCCTACAGGAAGATGGTAAGACAACTAGTTCCGTATTGTTTCTTCATATATCTGATGTAAAAGGGGATTTTAAGGGAGAAGCTCTACCCAGTCTCCCACCCACCCCAGGTCCCTGATGTGGGGCATGCTCTGAGGATTTTTCTCAAGTGATTTTGAAGGTTGAACAGTTCTGAATTGCTGCCAATCTCGCCACTCCGAGCATGATGAAGTCGTTGAAGAATCCACTGATTGACGTAGTCCATCTTAGAGTCTCCGTTTGCCCAGTTTTTCGCTGCCAACATATAGCTGAGGTGGTTGACCTGTTCTGTCCCCTGTCTTTTTTTTTTTTTTTTTAATCTGAAAGCGTCACGCAGTCTTTTATTTACCTTTCACGGCACAAACTTACACACGTTAAGGACAAAACACCCCGAAGTTCTCAGGAAACCTTGCCTGCGGTCGCTTCACCTCGGCGGGCATCCCAGTCAGCTCCCAGACCCGTGCTGGGTTCGACTCTCAGGTGGCGCGGGGCGAGCCCACAGCGCGGCCGGAAACACCCGCGAGGCGGCTCCTTCGAACACCCACCCGGCCCGCTCAGCCAGGCTCCTCGCCGAGGCGGACGGGCCCCAGTCAGAGAGCAGCAAAGCGTGACAGCCGCGCGCGGGCTCCTGTCTTTTCATGGTTAGGGTTCTGAGTCCAGCATTTCGATTGGAGGGATCCCGAAAGAAACTTTGTCTGAGGTGTTCCCAGACCAGATTCCTGTATGCACCAGCAAAAAAAGGGCCCGGCACAGTCCATTGCCCCGATCAGCTGGTGGTTGCAACTGCTGGGTTGGTTCCGTTATCAGCCCCGTCTTCCATTGGAACCAATGCCGCAGTCCTGCCTGGTTCTGCCCAGCACATACTTGGCCCTCACACAGACCAGTGTGGGCTGAAGCCTAGTTGGAGCAACCCACAATAACCCCCACCAGGCCCACCCCCTGCCCTGGTTTGCCAATATGTGCAGCAGACCAGTCCAGTCTGTCCCACATCCCATTTGGCAATTGTACATGTCAATGGGTTTTAAAGCTTAGATTTATTTATTTTTATTGGAAAAGCAGATTTTACAGACAGATAGGGAGAGACAGAGAGAGAAAGATATTCCATCCAGGGGTTCACTCCCCAGATAGCTGCAATGGCCAGAGTTGAGCCAATCCAAAGCCAGGAGTCAGGAGCTTCTTCCAGGTTTCCCACATAGGTGCAGGAGCCCTAAGGACTTGGGCCCTCCTTTGCTGCTTTCCCAGGCCATAAGCAGGGAGCTGGATGGGAAGTTGAGCAGCTGGGATATGAACTTGTGCGCATTTGGGATATTGTTACTATAGGCTGAGGATTAGTCTACTATGCCTTTCAAACAAAATGAAAAATTTTGAAAATATAACGTGTTTCAGTAATTTTTGTAAAATGCAAGTATTTGAGAGTTGAATTGATTTTTCTGTATTGGCAAGTAGAACAGCAACTCAAATTACAACTGTTATGTTGTGGACACTTGAGAAAATATGTTTTCCACAAAAGCAGTGACATGAAAACACACTTGGATTTTTCTGTAATTTAATGCAAAGGAGAAAAATCAGTTTCAGGCAAAAACTTAACAAATGTTTGAGTGTTTTTTTTTTAAGATTTATTTTTAATTTTTATTGAAAAGTCAGATATACAGAGAGGAGGAGAGACAGAGAGAAAGATCTTCCATCCGATGATTCACTCCTCAAGTGAGTGCAAGGGCCAATCCAGAGCCAGGAGCCAGGAACTTTTTTCCCGGTCTCCCACACGGGTGCAGCAGTCCCAGGTCACAAGCAGGGAGCTGGATGGGAAGTGGAGCTGCTGGGATTATAACCGGCACCCATATGGAATTCCTGCACATACAAGGTGAGGACCCTAGCCGTTAGGCCATGCCGCTGGGCCCATTTTCTGAATGTTTTAAGTTGGAACTATCTAATTCATTGGTATGTTGCTGACATCAGTTTGAGGTTGGCAATGTGGCATAGCATATTAAGCTACTGCTTCCAGATTGGGGGGTGGGGCAGAGGTGGTGGTTCTTTGAGCTGCTGTACTATTGTAAACATTCCCGTTTATACGTCCATCAGCCATCTGCAGCTGGGTCGGCGCTGCCAGGACACATGCAGCCACACAGACCTCGGACCTGGCCTAGCGCTGCTAGCAGCTGCTCCAGGCAGGCTCTTTGGGTCAGGGGATGTCTGTCCACCGCGGATCCTAGCACTGCCAGACCAGGGCGGGGTGGAGCCGGGGAGAACACTCCCAGAGGTCTGGTTTCCTGGCACCCAGAGAGGCAGTTTGGCAGAAATCATTAAGGAACAATTCTCCAAGTGGAGGATGGTGACAGGTCTCATGTGGAGTACAACAGGGCCGACGCAAGGAGGAGCTGGCCCCGGGAGGTTCCCAGAAGCTTGTCCCTGTCAGAGGGGATTTCAGGAGCAGCTCAGAAGGAAGCAGACTGCCCCTGTGTCACTTGCTGAGCCCCTGGCTGGGTTAGCTGCCAGGACGGGAGAAGCCCTGGTTTCCTCCCCCAGGGTTCACATCACGCTGGTCCCTTTCTAGCTGTCACAGAGACAAGGATACTAGGGCTGCTTCAGACCCATCTATACACACAGGTACATTCATCTAGTAAGTGCACACATTAGAAGTATTTATTTATGGGCCTGGCGCTGTGACAGCCCAGACAATAGAAAATGGCAACAGTAAGGACAGGTCTTCCAAGACATATCTGGAATGTATCTGTAACCTGGTGTTTGCCATAACCGTGGGTTCTTGGAAAGTCCCAAGAGGGCAGTGAGAGGGCTTATCACAAGGAAACGTCTCATTCCAGGATGAGAGCTAGCTTTGGTTTCTGTACATGGAAGAACCTGTCTGCCTGGTTCTGCTGCCAGGAGGGATGCGTCTCTTACTGACTGAATAGTTTAGAGCGCACAATGAATGAAGTGGTTGGGTGTCTGTGTTCCAGGCCACTGCAGTTGATTGGCTGATTTATTTTGTGCATTGACGTAAGCTTAATTGATTCAATGATTCCTATCATGGACCAGTGTTCTGTGTTGATTGGATGATTGTTGCTTTAGAAACCCCTGGACATGGCTGGTCGGGGCTGCTCCCCTCTTCCACGTGCTGGGACTGAACAGTCCACCGGCTGGTGAATAGATTCCTGAGTTTCTCAGGCTCTCCCTCTGACTCATTTCTGGGGTAGATTTGGTCAACTTGCAACAGTGTGAGGACTCATTTGCCTGGATCCTCCTCTTGCAAACACTGGGATTCCACATAGGCACTGGTCCATCCAACTCCCTGCTTGTGACCTGAGAAAGAGGCAGAGGATGGCCCAGGTTCTTGGGGACCCTGCACCTATGTGGGAGACCTGGAAGAAGCTCCTGGTGACTGGCTTTAAATTGTTGTGGTCATTTGGGGAGTGAATCAGTGAGTGATCTTTCTCCCATTTTCTGTTTCTCCTTAAAATCTGATCTGCTGGGCCTGGCGCGGTGGCGCAAGTGGTTAGGTCCTCGCCTGGAACGCCCGGGATCCCATATGGGCGCCGGTTCTATCCCGGCAGCCCCGCTTCCCTTCCAGCTCCCTGCCTGTAGCCTGGGAAGGCAGTCGAGGACGGCCCAAGGCTTTGGGACCCTGCACCCGCTTGGGAGACCTGGAAGAGGCTCCTGGCTTCGGATCGGCATGGTATCGGCCCTTTGCGCTCACTTGGGGAGTGAATCATCGGACGGAAGAGCTTCCTCTCTGTATCCTCCTCTCTGTATATCCGCCTTTCCAATAAAAAAATAATAAAAATAAATCTTTAAAAAAAATCTGATCTGCTTTTCCAATAAATAAATCTTTTAAAAACATACTTATTTTTTGGACCCGGCGCGATAGCATAGTGGCTAAAGTCCTCACCTTGAACGTGCCAGGCTACCATATGGGCACCAGTTCTAATCCCGACAGTTCCATTTCCCATCCAGCTCCCTGCTTGTGGCCTGCGAAAGCAGTGGAGGACAGCCCAAAGCCTTGGGACCCTGCACCCGGGTGGGAGACCTGGAGAAGTTCCTGGCTCCTGGCTTCGGATTGGCATAGCACCAGCCATTGTGCAGCTTGGGGAGTGAATTGTTGGACGGAAGATCTTTCTGTCTCTCCTCTCTGTATATCTGCCTTTCCAATAAAATAAATAAATCTTTAAAAAGACTTATTTTTATTTGGGAGAAAGATTTCCTATTTTTTCCCCACTCACTAAATGTACAAAATGCCTACAATGAATATGAATGAATGGCTTCTGATATTTTATTTCCAGTTCTATGCCTTGTGTGTGAACAGTTGAAAACAGGGTTCCTGATTTTGAGGTGCTAGGTTATACTGTAAAGTATACACATACACTCCCAGAATGTTTCTAAAGCATGCCCTCATATGGATTCAGGTGCAGTGTTAAAATGGATCTGTTTCCCTGGCTTTGTGACACTGCAGGTCAGGTCGCTTCCTGTAACACTGGATCCCACAGAGGAGCTCTGGGGTGAAGCTTCCAGTCCAGCTCCCTGCTAATGACCTGCAAAAGCAGCAGAGGATGGCTCAAGTCCTTGGGCTCCTGCACCCACGTGGGAGACTCAGAAGAAGCTCCTGGTTCCTGGCTTTGGGTCAGCTTTGCTCCAGCTGTTGAGGCTATCTGGGAAGTGAACTCTGCCTTTGAAGTAAATAAAACAAATAAATATACAAAAAGACGCTGAGGGAGAACTCTGAACATTCCTATCCCTCCCTGGTCTGCCTTCTCAGGAAATGCCTCAGTGACTTCCTGCTTCCGAGAGGGAAGCACCTCCCATAACAAAGAATAAAAGGCAGTGATTTGTCAAACAGGCAAGAACATGCCTGTTCCTATGGGAGATGGCCCCCCTGCTGGAATTGGCGGTGGGCCTGGCTGGGCTACAGCACCCACTGGCAAATGCCAAGGTGAGACAGGCCATGCCAGGCTGGGGCGCAGCGCCCAACCAGCACATGTGAGAACCAGGGGGGAGGGGGCAAAACCGGTAGGGGGAATGTGGAAAGCTCCTCTGCTGGACAACCACTCCCACTGGAGAGCGTGGGTTGGGATGGGGGCAGACCAGAACAGGCAGGGCTACAACACCTGTGGGCTTCATGTGAGTTAGATCAGGGGAAAGCCAGGCTGGGCTGACTGTTCCTACTGGTGCAAGCATAAGTCAGAGTACGTGTGTGTTGGTGGGGCTTTTCTGCAGCATCAGCTGGCAGAGGCTGGCACTGAGGGCAAGTTCTGTCAAGTTAAACTGCAGAACCACCCGGAAAGTGCATGATCTGGGAGTGGGAGTGGGCCTAGTAGGGAAATAGAGGGCACTCCCTTTTGGGTTACCACTCCCATTGGTGAGCATTGAGAACCAGGACTGGGGCAGGCATGGCTAGACAGAATGGCACCCAGCGGTACGTGTGTGGGCTGGTTAGTGGAGCTGGTTGAGTTAACTAGGCTTCAACACATGTAGGAGAACTGAATGGGATGTGGGACCGACTGTATCAGTCTGTTGTACATAGTGCCAAACACAGGAACCAGGGCAGGGGGCGGGCCTGGTGGGAGTTATGGGGAGTCTTCCTGACTAGGCTGCAGGGCTGAGTATGAAGTGGGCAGGATCAGGCTGGACTGCAATACCCACTGGTTTGCATGGAAGACAGGGCTGGAAACAGAACTGACCTAGCAATTGCAACCACCAGTATATGCATAAGCTAATTGAGGCAATGGACTTTGCTGGACCCTGCACTGGCAAGCACACACAAGAATCAGGTCTGGGATCACCTCCGATGAAGTTTCTGTGGGGATCCCTTCAACTGAACTGCTGATCTCAGAACCCCAACCATGAAGAGAATTGCAAGTTCCACGGTCTGACCAGGGAGTGCATGTGTCAAAGCTGACTCTTCTCAGTGGCTCAAGTGGAGCAGTGGATGGCATATCCAGGTGCACACGGAGGATATGGCAGTCCGATGGAACCTGCAGGGGACACCTGGTACCATAACAGAGGACGGAGGCCAGAACAAATTTATCAACTACCCCAGCCAAGTGTTGGCAGTGAAAATCTGGGCAAATGGAGACTGTAGGGTGGATTATATCAGCCAGTTGATTCTGGAGAGATTGCATCGTGTTTGGAATGGCAACACTGGCAGCAATTCAGAACAGTTGAACTATCAAAACCACTTGAGCAGTGCCCTTGGAGCATGCCCCACACAGCAGGGATCCTGGGATGGTTGGGAGGGTGGGTGGAGCTTCTCCCTTTATCTCCCCCTGTTTATTTCCTCCCCTATCCCTAGCAACAGAACAAAACAAACAAACAAACAAACAAACAAAAACAAGAGAGACCGTGGAAGGAAAAAAAAAGCATCTAGTTGAGTTTTGTGCCAAGGTTTGGCTCAGAGTGACAGGGGACAGCAACAGCGCCCTCAGTGGACGATACACGCAACGACCACAACAATCCCTGGCTCCATAAATGAATGGGGGGGTCTGAGATAGGGGCTTGGGAAGATGGCCTGCTGTGGGGGCTGTGGCAGCTGGCCAAGATGCTGCTCCACCTGAGCCTGTGCAAGCACAGGTCATGAGAGTGTAACTCTGCCTTGCATCTCGGTATTGGGAATTCACAACTGTTTATAAAGTTCATGGACAGAGCGCCTGGAGTGATGGGAAGCTTGCAACAGGGTTCTGCAGTGGATCCTATTGATCCAGGGGAGTGTGTGCTGGAAAGTGAGATTTTTTCATGCCTTCTGAGATGGACTCGGTCCTGACTCAGAATTAGCGCATTTACACAGAGCAGGAGTGG
The DNA here is from genome assembly GCF_017591425.1 of Ochotona curzoniae. Lineage (NCBI taxonomy): Eukaryota > Metazoa > Chordata > Mammalia > Lagomorpha > Ochotonidae > Ochotona > Ochotona curzoniae. Next base: position 210,421 of record NW_024464993.1, on the reverse strand, counting down.
AGCAGGCAGACAGGAAGAGGAATGTATCCCAACCCTGAAGAATCCTAGATCCTCACCAAGGACTAGCAGTACGAGCTCCGAGGACTACATCCCAACCGCCAAAGAGACCACGGGGAATCGGAGTGCCTTCGGCGGCTGAGAACTCTGAGGTCACCCATCTCCATTTGGATCTCCCACATGGGATGGAAGAAGCCCATACCCCGCCTTGCAGGATCCAAGGTCATCGGAACGACAACCAGGAGTACTGAGCGGTCCGCAGAAACAAAACAGTAAACTTCCTTCGGGACTAGGGAGAGGAGCTTTCTCTGGTTCTTGCCTGGTTCTGACTTTGGGTCCCCACCCTCTCTCATAATGACCATCAGGATTGCTCCAGAAACCCCTCAAAATAAACTAACAAATAAACAAACAAAAAAAACCTAGAATAGATGGAGAACAGCAAGGAAATCTTAGAAACATGAAATGGGCAGTGGGGATGCACTTATAACTCACTGGGTGGGACACGAAGATTAATTACTCCTCACTAGGGTATTGAAGATTTCTCTGCACACCCCTCCTAAAACTGTTCACCTAAACTGTTGACATATGTCTTGTTACAGTTATGGAGTTAGACTACCAAAAAAACAGCCAGGTTCTGCAAAATCATGCTTCAACACTATGAACTGCTAAATACTAAAATTAAAATAGACATGAGACAGCTGAATAGTAATCTATAGCCATTTTAAGGTGCATAGAACCCAGCTGTATATAAACTAATAATTGTAATGTCAATGTAGAAGTCATAGGATGTGGTTCAGAACTTGCACTCTTTTTTGTTTGTTTGTTTTGTTTTTTTCTCTCTCTTTGAACATGCTGGTTACACAATACCATGTCAACTAATTCCATTACGTTATAAATTGTTACCGATGTAATGTCAGGGCTTTTAATTGATTGGGATGATACTTTTTCGGCTGTATCTTCAGACCAGAGACTGTTGAAACTTTTCTGGACAATAAGATGCTGGACTCTATGCTTTGTAGATGCTTGCAAGGAAAAAAATCTCAACTGAATTTGACCTGTGGTAATGCAACAAGATGGTAGAATCCACCATGGGGGGGGGAGCGGGTTTTGGGGAGGGGAGGAAGGAATCCCAGTGCCTGTAAATCTGTGTCGCATGATGCAATGTAATCAATAATAATAATAAAAAGAATTAGCGCATTTATTTCCACATCCAAAATGTTCTTTCCCAGGCCACTTAGTTTCTGAGGATGGGGACTCATGCAAACCTCATGGCAAATGGGATGTGGTACAGCATCCCTCTCACAGTGGCTTTTTTTTAAAAAAGATTTTTTAATATATTTAAACATATATGTATACATATATATATAGAGAGAGAGAGAGAGGAGAGACAGAGAGGAAGATCTTCCGTCCGATGATTCACTCCCCAAGTGAGTGCAACGCCTGACGCTGTGCTGATCCGAAGCCAGGAACCCAGAGGATCCTCCAGGTCTTCCACATTGGTACAGGGTCCCAAGGGTTTGGGCCGTCCTCCACTGCTTTCCCAGGCCACAGGCAGGGAACTGGATGGGAAGTGGAGCTGCTAGGATTAGAACTGGCATCTATGGGCCCGGCGCGGTGGCACAGTGATTAAGGTCCTTGCCTTGCACGCCCGGGATCCCACATGGGCACCGGTTCTAATCCCGGCAGCCCCGCTTCCCTTCCAGCTCCCTGCCTGTGGCCCGGGAAAGCAGTCGAGGACAGCCCAAAGCTTTGGGACCCTGCACCCGCGTGGGAGACCCGGAAGAGGCTCCTGGCTTCGGATCGGCATAGCATCGGCCGTTGCACTCACTTGGGGAGTGAATCATCGGACGGAGGATCTTCCTCTCTGTCTCTCCTCTCTGTATATCCGCATTTCCAATACAAAAATAAAAATAAATCTTTAAATTAAAAAAAAAAAAACTGGCATCCATATGGGATCCCGGCGCATTCAAGATGAGGACTTGAGCCACTAAGCTATTGCGCCAGGCCCTCACAGTGGCTTTGATTTTATTTATTTATATATATATATTTTTAAATTTATTTTTGCGTGGCATCGTGACAACAGCCGAGGAGTGCATTACAGCTGTTTACAGTTGCTACCGCAACAGATCGCTGGAGGGAGCTCCTCCCAGAGGGTGGGACTTAAGTCCAGGCTCTTGGTTGTGTGCTTCCAAGGGCGAAGGAGACGGTTGCGTACAGATGTGTACAGATTCGTTGGCAAAAGGGCCTGCTGGATAGTCGGGCACGTGGGAAAAGACAAGATGGAAAGATTGACAACAAAGAAGCTTGAAACAAAAGTACCTTGCATGAACAGCTTTAATCAGATAGGGTATGGAGGCTGTCACTCCGCTGCGACCGCCAGAGGGCGTCCGTCGATTAGGAGGCGCCTCAATCAGATGGTGATAAGCTGTCCCTGGATGTGAGCCTGCTGAGTCGGCCCACCTAATGCTTACTCATCAGGTTCATGCAACGTTAAAAAAACAAAAGAAGAAGCAGCATTGTTGTAAAACTCCCCAAAACTTGCAGCAACTTCCCTATGCAGTGTGGAAATCATGTGCTTTGGCCTTTCTGGTTGCGCCGGCACACCCTGTACACCCTGTTCCGGTCACTTGATCTGGTTTGCCCGAGCCAGGGTCCTGCCTAGGTCTTGCCTTCTTGTTACCCACTCACTGTGCTGAACTCAGCAGGCCCAGAAAAACAGGCTTCGCGGGGTGGTGAGCAGCAGTTACCTCACCCGGTGATGGCTGAACTCCTCAGTTTGTTGTTCCTGATTTATTCCTCCTAAACCTGGGGCTCATTTGGAGTTTTCTTACCATGTGGGATTTCCCATGTATTACTGTTCAATAATTCCTTATATACATTTTTAAAATATTTATTTACTTGAAAGTCACAGTTGGAGAGAGAGAGGAGACAGAGTGAGAGATCGTTCATCTGCTGGTTCCCTCCCCAAATGGCTGCAATAGGCAAGGCTTGGACACACTGAAGCCAGATGTTTTTCCCAGGTCTCCCATGTAGGGGTCTTAGCACTTGAGCTGTCCTCTGCTGCTTTCCCAGGCACATCAGCAACGATCTGGGTAGGAACTGGAGCATCCGGATCCAAACCTGTGCCCATAGGGAATGCTGACAACAGAGGCAGAAACTTAACCTATTATACTTCACTACTAGCTTCCCAACCCAGTAATTCTTTATACTGATTTCCTGTTTAAATTGCTATAGAGGCTATGCCGGGTCCGTGCAGAGGGTGTGGATGACACGAAGGAGTGAAGAGAACAGCTCCCCTGTTTGGCAGGGCCCAGGGGAGCTTCCAGTTCTTTGTCAGGGCCCGATGGATGTCTCTCTGACCACCTTGACTCAGTTTCGCTCCCTGTTTGCATGGATGCTCAACCATCGCACTAAGAATTCTGTGATCTATTGAGGCATTGTTGTTTGCTCCTGTGAGGTGGCTTCTGTAACTGATGTGAGCTGGGAGTTAATGTTATTGATAATGTCCTGGTAAGTGGGCCTTTAATTACACACAGGAGCACACTTAAGCCCATGCCATTTCTGGACACCTTATTGTGTGCCTACCCATTGCCATGGAATCTGGCCCAGACATGTAGCATGCCTTCTGGAAAAGGGCTTGATAAAAATCTTACAAACCAATGAAAGTGATGGGCATATGAGCGGAAACTGCTATGGCAACAAATATAGTTACTGTGACCTTAAAGATTAGCTTGTCCTTGCAACTATTTTTAAAAATTTTTTTTGTCATTAGACAGCATTAGTTTATTATAAAAGAGACACAGAAATTATTTACGTGATGAAAGATTTCAGACCGTCAGTGGAATGGGCAGCTTCATGTGATGCCATTTCAACAGATTTCAAGCTACGTGTTTTTCAAAAATGTCGCCATCTCTAAATAGAAAATAATCCTTGTCATCTAGAACTACTTTGGTGCCTCCATATTCTGGCAGAAGAACTTTATCTCCCACTTTGACAGTAACTGGCTGAATCTCTGCACCCTTTCCCAATCCCACAGCCACTGCTGTCGCCTGCAGCACCTTCCCTTGGGACTTCTCCGGGAGCATAATGCCTCCTTTGGTGATGGTTTCCACCAGCACCCGGTCAAACAGAGGCAGAAACTTCCTAAATGCTTGTCCCGCCATGGCCGCAGCTCCTGCTCCGCTGGCACGCCGCCACAAGGAGTGTCCTTGCAACTCTTTAGAGCATAGAAAATGTAGCTGTTTTAGCTGCTTTCATAATTTTTTAACTAGAAGAATTATAGGGCGATTTTACTAACATCATAGAGATATGCCGTTGATTGGTGTTTTTTTAAAATTTATTTATTTTTTTATTACAAAGTCAGATATACAAAGAGGAGGAGAGACAGAGAGGAAGATCTTCTGTCTGATGATTCACTCCCCAAGTGACTGCAACGGCTGGTGCTGCGCCGATCTGAAGCCAGGATCCAGGAACTTCTTTTTGGGTCTCCCACATGGGTGCAGGGTCCCAAGGCTTTGGGCCTTCTTGCTTTCCTAGGCCATAAGCAGGGAGCAGAATGGGAAGTGGGGCTGCCCGGATTAGAACCAGTGCCTATATATGGAATCCCAGTGCATACAAGGTGAGGACCCTAGCTGCTAGGTTATGGTGCCGGACCCTAAATAAAAATATAGCTTAAAGATTTCTTTTTATTTTGAAGGGAACTTTTGCAGAGAGGAGAAAGAAAGAGAGGAGGTCTTCGATCCATTGGTTCATTCCCCAAATCGCTGCAATGGCTGGAGCTGAGCTGATCTGAAGCCAGGAGCCAGGAGCTTCTTCTGAGTCTCCCATGTGGGTGCAGAGGCCCAAGAACTTGATCATCTTCCTCTGTTTTTCCAAACCATAAATAGGGAGCTGGATGGGCAGTGGAGCAGTTGGGACATGAACCGGCACCATATGTGATGCAGGAGTCACAGGGCAGAGGATTAGCCTACATGCCAGCTCCAAATAAACAAATATTTTAAAAAGTAGGCTCAGCATGAGCTGAACAGTCAATCACTAAAGATTTGTTGCTTTCCAAGGCCATAAGCAGGGAGCAGGATGGGAAGCAGGGTTGCCAGAATTAGAACTGGCGCCCATATGGGATCCTGAGGCATGTTCAAGGCAAGGACTTTAACCATTACACTGTCGTGCTAGCCCTAAATAAATCTTAAAAAAAAAAATTTTTTTAAAAAAAGAAAGAACAGAAAAAACAGTGCCCCTGGATGGTTACTATATCTTTGTTCACAACTGCCAACGCTTGGAAGCAGCAAAGCTCTTCCTCAGGAAGTGAATCACGCATAGACTGATGAATCCTGATAATGGAATGCTATTCAGTGATGAAAAGAAATAGGTTGTTAGGTCTGGAAATGTTAGGGAGGAGCCTTCAGTCCACGCGGCTCTGTGAATCGCTGAAGCCACTTTGAGATAAAAAGGCTATATACTGTGGGTGGTGTGATGCCTCAATTGGCTAATCCTCTACCTGCAAATGCAAGCATCCCATGTGAGTGCTGGCTTGACTCCCAGCTGCTCCACTGTTAATCAGCTCCCTGTTTTTGGCCTGGGAAAGCAGCAGAGAATGCAGCAAGTCCTTGGGACCCTGCACACATGTGGGAGAGAGGCTCCTGGCTCCTGGCGTTGGATCAGCTCAGCTCCGACTGTCACAGCCATTTGAGGAATGAATCAGCACATGAAAGATCTTTCTGTCTTTCCATGAATCTGATCTGCCTTTCCAATAAAAATATTTTTTTTTCTAAAAAATAGAAGAGTTTTTTTTTTTTTAAAGATTTATTTATTTTTTTTATTATTTTTTTATTGGAAAGGTGGATATACAGAGAGGAAGATCTTCCATCCGATGATTCACTCCCCAAGTGAGCGCAACGGCCGATACTATGCCGATCCGAAGCCAGGAGCCTCTTCTGGGTCTCCCACGTGGGTGCAGGGTCCCAAAGCTTTGGGCCGTCCTTGACTGCTTTCCCAGGCCACAGGCAGGGAGCTGGAAGGGAAGTGGGGCTGCCGGGATTAGAACCGGCGCCCATATGGGATCCCGGGCGTGCAAGGCGAGGACCTTTAACCACTTGCGCCACCGCGCCGGGCCCAAAAAAGAAGAGGTTTTAAAAGAAGGCTTTGTATTGCATGATTCCAACGTTGTGATATTTAGGAAAAGGCAGAACCTTGGAGAGGTTCAAAGGATCAGTGATTGCTTAGGATTGTTTAGAAACAAATGAAGTCATCAAGTCTTCTGCCCTGCCCAGCGCCAGGTTCAAAGTGGACGTTCAGCACTTCATCCAGGTCTCCCATGTGAGCGACAGTACTCTCCTTGAGCCATCATCTCCTGCCTTCCAGGGTGTACACCAGCAGGAAGCTGCATAGGCAGTATAATCACCCAGCCCCTGATGCAGGCTGTGAATGTCCCAGGTGACAACATAATGCCACTGTGCCTGATGCCCATCTCATTTGAAGCCTTTAAATTAGGACTTCTTGGGGCTGGCGCTGTGGCATAGTAAGTTAATCCTCCACATGGTCCTGGTTCCATTCCAGGCTGCTCCGCTTCTGATCCAGTTCCCTGGTAAGGTGGCTGAGAAAGCAGTGGAAGATGACTCAGGTGCTTGGGAGCCTGAACCCACACGGGAAACCCAGAAGCTCCGGGATCTTGGCTTCACATTGCCCTCGCTCTGGCAGTTACAGTCATTTGGGGAGTGAACAAGATGATGAAAGATCTCTCATTTTTTAATTTTACCTTTCAAATAAAATTAAATAAATATATATAATAAGATAACAATGCTTGTCGTGCTCCCCCAAACTGGGAGCTTTGCAAACCCCATAGAGGAGACATTCGGGTGGTGTCGGCTGTAGGTTCTGAGGCTGGCATTCAGCCTCATGTCCTGCTCCTTCCACATAGCCACACGGCTGCCCCCTTGTAGGCCTTCTAGATGATTCCCAGAAAACAGAGGATCTTCCCAAGATTTCAGATCTCCTTCCTCCCTTTTTGCCTTTCTCTTGGCTTTGTCCCTCTGCGCCAGCGCAGGTGCGTCCTCCCAGCCTTCAACACGTTTATTGCCTGGGACCATCTGTGTGAAGCCCTCAGGTGCTGTGTTCTGATCTCCCAAGGTCACTGTTGCTTTTTTAAGACTTGGCCCTTTGGAAGGAGGAGTCCCGGGGTCTTGGTGAGATCTTACTTGACGCCAGTTGGCGGCTGTTTCTTTTTCTTTTCTTTTTTTTTTTTTTTTTTAAAGATTTATTTATTTTTATTGCAAAGTCAGGTATACAGAGAGAAGAGACAGAGAGGAAGATCTTCCGTCCCATGATCTTCCGTCACTCCCCAAGTGACCGCAACAGCCGATGATGTGCCGATCCGAAGCCAGGAGCCAGGAACTTCCTCCAGGTCTCCCATGTGGTTGCAGGGTCCCAAGTTTTTGGGCTGTCCTCGACTGCTTTCCCGGGCCACAAGCAGGGAGCTGGATGGGAAGTGGAGCTGCTGGGATTAGAAGCAGTGGCCATATAGCATTCTGGCACTTTCAATGCAAGGACTTTAGCCGCTAGGCCACAGCTCTGGGCCCGGAGGCTGTGTCTTGATTTTTCATGGGTGTGAACAGAAACCCCTGGCCTACGGCTACCCACCCCCAACCCCACAGAACCCCTGCTTCTTGGGTAGCACCCTGGAGGAGAGTATGTGCTGGATAGTGGCGTCCCCAACAGGTAGTAAGACATAGGGTGTGTGGGCATGTCTGGGGCTGCTTGGTTTTATGGGTGGGGTTGGGGCTGCACAGTTGCAGTGGGGGGCAGATGTTTGCTGCCGTGGCTAAGATGCTGCCCTGACTGTGTGATCTGCTCCACCACCTAGCACTGAAGGTCCTGTGCTTCTCTTCCCTTCATCCAATCACTCCCTTGGTGCCCCCTTCTCTGTCATGTACACAGTGTCATCTCTTCAGTCTGCTTCTCCAGCCATGGATTTCCCCTCTGCTCCAGACATGCTCATCCAGTGCCAACCCAGCGATGTCATCTGAAGGTTTTTTGTTGTTTGATTGCTTGCTTTATTTGTATTTATTTTATAAGCAGAGCAACAGAGAAGGAGAGAGTGACAAATCTTCCATCCATTGGTTCACTGCCCAGATGGCTGCAATGACCAGAACTGGGCCAGGCTGAAGCCAAGAGCCAGAAGCTCTATTCAGGTCTCCCATGTGGGGGGCAGGGGTCCAGCCACTTGGACAGTCTTCCACTGCCTTCCCAAATGCATTAGCTGGGAGCTGAACCGGAAGCTGAGTAGCCAGAATTTAAACTGGCCATTTGATGAAAAATGTGTAGCACTTATGTTTTTATTTTTTTAAACAAGTTCCTTTTGGGAAATTGTTTAAAAGGAATTTTAAATTTCACAAAAGGAACTTGTTTTGCTCAGAACTCAGGAATTTTTAGTCATAACTCAGCTACACACCTGCAGATTTGGATCTACCCTTACTTCCTCTCCATTTGCTTGCTCAGCTTTAACTATGTCAGTCCCATCACTCTTCCTGGAGCACAGACAAGCTCCTGCCCTATGCATCTGCTTGCAAAAAACTTGCCCTAGATGCCCTCATGGGCAAGTCCTTCCTCTCAATGCCACTGTATTGCATGATTATTTTTGGTTAAATAACAAATTCATTTTATTTTTAATGGTGCTTACATAGTTGAAAAGGATGCATGCCCCTGTGGACCACTAATTAGGGTGGCAAGGGTCAAGGAATGGGGGAAAGTGGACAAGACAACTGCCTCCAAATTATTTTTTTCTTTGTATCTGAGGAAAATGGAGAGAGAAGGGGAGAGAGCCACTCCCAGCAACCCAATTGCATCAGTACCCAGGAATGGATGGGAGAAGGCCAGCTGATGTCATCCCAGGGTCCTGATAACTAGCATTTGAAAGTACTGCTTAAGTCATTTTGATAGTTCTGAGAGTCTGTTTGATTTCATTGCTCCAAGTTTGAGGAAATCCTTCCAAAATCCATTGGCTGACGTTGTCCACCGTACAGGTTCCATTTACCCAGATATTTGCTGTCAAAACTTGGCTGGGAGAGCTGTCCAATTTGTTCTGCCTTCCATGGTATTAGCCCTCCTCTGCAGGCCTCAATGAACTGTTGTCATGTCCCCCACGAGCACCTAGGCATGCCATCAACCGCAGAGGCTTCAGCAACCATGTAATTCTGACAAATGCATTCCATGATCAGACCACAGATCCTGCAATTTTCCCCGTGGTTGGGAGTTCTGAGCCCAGTGATCCAGTTGCAGGAGGACCTCAAAGCAAACTTGCCAGAGGTGACCCCATCCTGACGCCTGTGTGTGCCAGTCAATGTGGGGTCCAGCTCAGTCCATCACCCGTATTAGCCTACACACACAAACTGATGGTTGCAATCACCCAGTCAGTTCTGTCCCCAGCCCCATCTTATATGTAAAACAATGGATACTGCGGCCCAGCCCAACCCTGCCCACCATACACTTTGCCCTCACATACACCAGTGGGAACTGCAATCTAGTGGGAGAGACCTCTAATAACCCTACCAGGCCAGACCCCAGCCTATGTTCCTGCACATGATGGGATGTGCAGCAGACTGGTCTAGTTACACATTCCATTTGGCTCTGTTTTACACATCAATTGGCATTGGAGCCTAGCTCAAAACAACTGACCTTCTATCCAACCCGCACTCACGCTGCAAGGTGCCACTGCTGTGTAGCCAGACCTACACCCAGCCCTTGTTGTCAGGCTCACCGGTGGGAGCTGCAGCCCATCAAAGAGGTACCCACAGTTTCCCTATGAGGCTCACTTCTAACACTGGATCTTGCACTTTCCAGGTGGTTCTGTGTCTAGTCTGACAGTCCTTGCCCCCATTCCCACTTGCCAGCTGATGCTTCAGCAATACACAATCAGCCCACACTTACTTTGGCTCATGCATATACCAGCAGATATAGTGGCTAGGCCTAGCCTGGTTGTCCTCCTAACCCCGAAGATAGGTAGGTCAATGGCTGTTGTAATTCTGCCCAACTTGATCTGCCCCAGTTTCACTTCTCACGCTCACCAGTTGAAGCAGAGGCCCAGCAGAGGAGCACCCAGGCTTATGTGTCTTACGTATGATGGAGGGAGTTGCAGCCCAGAATGGCGTGTCTCACCTCACCTCAGCATCCACCGGGGGTGCTCCAGCGTGGCTTGGCCTGGCCTGTCCCCAGTTCCAGCTCATGTTGGCAGGTGCTACAGCCTAATCCAGCACAGCCAGCCCTAATGTGAACTGGCTGGTGTTGTAGCCCAACCTGGCCTGTCCTGCACCCTGTCCTGGTTCTCATGTTAGTGGGTGCTATGAACTGGCCCAGCCTGGCCTGCCCCTGATTCACCTGTGTGCTGGCAGGTACTTTCCTGGCCTGGCCTGCTCCCAGCCTTGATTCCTGTGCTCACCTGTAGGAACTGCATCCTGACAGAGGAGTTTCCCAAGCTCCTCTATCAGGTCAGCTCCCAGGAGCAGATTTTGTGTACATACTGGTGGGTTGTTGGCCCAGGCTGACTTGGCCCACCTCCTGTCCTGGCACATTCTGGCTCTTACTGTTGGGGACTACAGCTCAGCCATGCCTGGTCCACCCCAGATCCAATTCTCATGTGGTTCAGCAGGTGTCAAGACCCAGCCCAGCCAGTCCTACACTTACACTGGCTCTTGCAAGCACCAGCTGGTACTGTAGCCTAGCCCAGTCTGGCCCACCTCAGACCCAGTCCACACCCATGCTGAGAGATATTGTAGCCATATCCAGCCCAATTGACTGTTTCTCATTCCAGCTGTCGTGCTCACTGGTAGAACTGCAGCTTAGCCTGGGTGTCCCCTTAGCTGCCTGACCAAGCCTCTTCCCAGCCATAGATCTTGTGCATGCCAGTGGTTGCTCTGATCCTGGTGTAACCCCTTACCCATCTTGGCCTTTGCTATCAGATGTTGCAGCCTGTCCTGGCATGGCTTGTGTCCAGTCCCAACTCTTTCCGATGGGTGCAAGAGCTTAACCCTTCCCAGTCTGCCCCCGTCTCTGGCTTTTATGCAAACCAGTAGGTATGATGGCCTAGCCTAGCTTGGCATGGCCTGACACCCATCCTGGCTCCTGCACATACCAGTGTGCTATGGTTTGGCCTGGCCCTACCAAGTCCAGTCTCTTCAGAATCAACCCACACACCTGCCGACAAATGAAACAACCCTATCTGGCCTGACCAACACCTAGCCCTGACTCATGTACTCATCAGTGGGAACTACAATCCACCAGGAGTTTCCCAACTTCCCTCAGCAGGACCATTCCCAGACCTCACATGGGCCAGTGGATGAGAGGCCCTTACCTGGCAGTCCGCCCGCGGTGGTGGATGTTGAGGCCTGATTCAACCCATATGATATTTTTGGGTGTGACTACAGGTATATTGTCTGAATCAGCCTAGCCTATTTCTTTTCTTTCTTTTTTTTTTTTTTAATTGGAAAGGCGGATATATACAGAGAGGAGAGACAGAGAGGAAGATCTTCCGTCCGATGATTCACTCCCCAAGTAAGTGCAATGGCCGATACTATGCCGATCCAAAGCCAGGAGCCTCTTCTGGGTTTCCCACGCGGGTGCAGAGTCCCAAAGCTTTGGGCTGTCCTCGACTGCTTTCCCGGGCCACAGCTGGAAGGGAAGCGGGCTGCCGGGGACAGAACTGGTGCCCATATGGGATCCCGGGCATGCAAGGCAAGGACCTTAACCACTGCGCCACCGCGCCGGGCCCAGCCTAGCCTATTTCTAAACCTAGTAAACCGTGAGTGTTGTTGAGTTCCATGGTTATGCTTAGCCCAACCCATCACCACCCTAGCCCTTGAGCAAACCAGCTGGTGTGGCAGTCTCACAGGGATGAGCTCATGATCCCTCACAGAATCTGCTCCCAGACTCAGATCTCTCATGAGCTGATTAGTGTCATGACCCACCCTCTGCCCCAGCACTCACTGGCGGGTACTGTATTCAAGCCCTGCCAGGCAGGTGCCACCCCACCCCATTCATGGCTTTTTTGTGCATCAGTAGGTGGTGGTTGATATGAACAAGCCCAGCTCAGGTCTCCCATGTGGGTGGATATCTTAGTTTGGCCCTGAAAGGTCCTCTGGGTTCCCTCCTCTAAATCGCTATGTCTGACCTCCTCTTTTACCTGCAAGTGCAGTAGCCAGGTTGGTGGAAGTCCTCTAGAAGTCACTCCTCACCTGTCACATTCTCTCTTAGCAGTCGTCCCTCCCACATCTCCAGACCCACTTCTCAGATCCACAGCCCCTAATGCCCACGAGCATGAATCTCCCCAATCTGGGCCCTCTGTAAGTGTGCCGTGTAGCCTGGGGCCGTGTCTGCTCACCCAGGCCCATGCACACTCGTGCTTGGGTCCTCAGACCCTGTGTGACGGTGTGCTGACATCTGTCCCCAAACATAACATATCCTCAAAAAAAAAAAAAAAGATACGAAAGTATGCTGGCACACTGATATAGTTAACACAAATTTGTCATTAAATAGGCCTAGGATGCCTGCCAGCTATTGGCTGCTTTTCCTCCCAGCAGTGTAACAATTGCCTAGGTACAGTGCAACCTAGGCAGTTGCCTACAGTTGGGGTATACGTATTTTTTAATTTATATATTCATTTATTTTCATTTGCAGCACAAACTTGCAGCAAAGAGTGTAGAGACAGACACACCAGTCACACACACACACACACACACACACACATACACACACATACACAGAATACCTTCCATCTACTGATAAGCTCCTCAAATGGCTGCAATGACCAGGGGACTAGGGCCAGGCCTCAGGAGCCTGGAGCTTCTGGGTCTCCTACCTGGGCAGAGGGGCCCAAATACTTGGGCTAATTTTTTTTTTAAAGATTTATTTATTTAGTTAGTTTTATTGCAAAGTCAGATATACACGGAGGAGGGGAGACAGAGAGGAAGAGATGATTGACTCCCCAAGTGACTGCAACGGCCGGTGCTGAACCGATCCGAAGCCAGGAGCAAGAAACCTCCTCCCGGTCTCCCATGTGGGTGCAGGGTCCCAAGGCTTTGGGCTGCCCTCGACTGCTTTCTCAGGCCACAAGCAGGGAGCTGGATGGGAAGTGGAGCTGCCGGGATTGGAACTGGCACCTATGTGGGATCCCAGTGCTTTCAAGGTGAGGACTTTAGCTGCTAGGCCACTGTGCTGGGCCCTTGGGATATTTTTAATACTTTCCCAGAAGCATTAGTAGGGAGTGGGATTGGAAGTGACCTGGCACCTATATGAGATGTTAGCGTCACAGGTGGAATTTTAGCTTGCTATTCCATGGCGCTGGCTCCAGTCACCGCCGTCTTTGACTCTCGTCTTTCCTTCGACTTCTCTCAGTCTCAACAGGATGTTTGGCCACCTGTCCACCTGACTGGTGGCTCTCTGTAGTTAGAAAGCTTCAGTGCTGGCGGAAGCCTAGCTGATAGAATTAGACAATCAGCTGGATGCTGCAGAAGTGACTGCTACAGAACAGGGCAGGAGAATGGAGCCACTTGCCGGAGTCCAGCTCCAGCCGAGTTCGGAGCTCAGGAAGGGTGCGTGGAGTCGGCGATAAAGAAAGACACAGACACAGACACTTGGTGCGTTCTCACACCAGCTCAAGAAGCTGTCCTTTTTATTTACTCAAAACCCCTCTCAAGCTTCTGCACAAACAACTATTCTATTTTTATTTCAAGACTAAGGGGGCATGTACAAACATTTGGTAACTCCGTCTGCACTTCAGGGCTAAGCAGGTGTCCATAAAGATAATTCTTCAAAATACTGTATTCATATTCTTCAAAGCAAGCCATTATTCATTCTTCAACAGTAGCCATGGAGCAACAGCCAGGACTCCAAGGCCAAGGCACATGTGATTACCTGCTAATCAGTGGTACATTCCTACCACATTTCTATTTCTACAATTCACCCATTATTTAGTGGGAAAATAGGTTACAAGGGAAAAAAAAAACCGCAAAAATCTAAAACCAAAACTTCAAATGTTAAATCCCCCTACAACTATAGATTCCTACAACCCCATAAATAATAAAGCAATAATCAAAAGCATTTTTCTTTAATAAAAGCATCCTTAATTCCTCTAGCTAAAAATTATAAAAGCGGCTAAAACAATTACATTTTCTACACTCCAAAAAATTGCAAAGACAAGCTAGCCTTTGAGATAACAATAACTATATTTATTGCCATAGCAGTTTCAGCTCTCATTCCCATCACCTGCATTAGTACTTAAGACATATATATCAAGCCCCTTCCCAGAGGGCGTGCTGTATGTCTGGGCCAGGTTCTGAGGCAATAGTTAGCACACAGTAAGGTGTCCAAAAATGGCATGGGTTTAATTGTACTCCTGTGCGCAGTTAAAGGCCCACTCACCAAGACTTTATCAATAATATTAACTCTTAAGCTCACGTTGGTGGCAAAAGCCATCTCACAGGGGCAAACAACAGTGCCTCAACAGATTACAGAATTTTTAGTGGGGTGCTTGAGTGTCCATGCAAAAAGGTGGTGAAACTGTCACGGTGGTCAGAGACATCCGTCGGGCCTTGCCTAACAGCTGGAAACTCCCCGGGGCCTTGCCACACAGGGGAGCTGTTCTCTTCACACCTTCATGCCATCCACACCCACTGCACGGACCCCACCACAGGTTCATACAAGCGCCTGGTGGATGTGCAGTTGTTAGAAGCCTGAGCAGAAAATATTCTCTGTGAGGTGCCCAGAACACCCAACCACCGCTCTGGCGTCCTGTTGGAAAGATGCTGCAACAATTTACGATCTTCTTTGTTTCTTTTTTTTCCCATTTATTTATTTATTTTATTTATTTATTTTTTAATTATATGACACAGTTGTATAGGCACTGGGATTCCCACCACCCCTTCCAAAGCCCTCCCCCCACCCCACCCCCAGATCTTATTTCTAGTTTTCTTCTTATTTTCTTGTTTCAGTGCCCGGGCAGACACTCACTTGCAGACATTTAGCCACCTAGTAGCTGTTTATGCTATGGAAGAAATTCATCAGAGAACAACATGGGTCACATGTGGGCACTCTGGAGGGCATCACTCATCACTTAAAATGTGAACCCCAAGGAACACTCAAGGGCCCGGCTGGATGCCCAACACTCCCTCCCCATGCAGGTCCCCATGGTCATGTCAACCCCAAGGAATGCCCAGGGCCCAGCTGGGTGCCCCACCACACCTCCTCCTTGTGCAGGTCTTCAGTCATGTCAACTCCAAGGAATGCCCAGCTGGGCACCCCCACCACACCCCATCCTTTACAAAAATGCTAGACCAACACCAAGCTTCTGTGAGAGCCCAGGGCAGTTGTGGCCTAAGAAAGAATTTCTGGGGCGGGTAAGGCCCCCATGGCTCTGCCCACACCGCCTAAGGACACGGGTCTCTCCCTTCACACTTACATTTTAGTTTCAGCATAGTTTCTTCTTTTTCACCTGTGAGAACACAAAGTCTCCTGGAGGCCTTGGAGAAGGCAGACCAAGAGCCCTAGAGAGCCCTTGCTGAGGCAGTTTACAGAGCAGACTCCAGCAGGATCAGCACTTGGGGCAGGGAGTGGGAAGGGCAAAGCCGGAGCCATTCCCTCCTGCAGGTCTGTCCTCAGCAAGGACTGGCCTGTGACTGCTGCCTGTCACCAACAGACTGTCCTACCCTCCACTGGCATTACAGAGCAGTTCAGCACAAGGCCTGCAATCATGCATGCTCTTCTGTACGTGCATGATGTTCTTTGAGACCAGGCCAGGAGAACCTTCTCCTTGGGGTATAGGAGATTCAGACCCGCCCCTCACCCTGCCCTACCTGAGCGCTTCCTCTTCATCATCACAGCAGTGACCACAGCTCCAATGAGCACAGCTGTCAGGAGGACCAGGCAACTGACAAGTCCCCACATGGGCACAGTGGGCTGAGGAGGCTCTGAGAGGGGAAGGGACAATAAGGGGCTCTGACCCCATGGCTCAGCCCCGCCCCTGCTGAAGGCTCTGCCTCCCTGTCCTCCTTACCCCATCTCAGGGTGAGGGGCTCAGGTAGCCCCTCATGCTCCATGTGGCATGTGTATCTCTGCTCCTCTCCAGCAGGCACCAGCACAGCTGCCCACTTCTGGAAGGTTCCATCTCCTGAAGGCCTGGTCTCCACCAGCTCCATGTCCTGGGTCAGGTCCTCCCCATCTCGGTGCCAGGTGAGTGTGATGTCCTTGGGGTAGAAGCCCAGGGCCCAGCACCTCAGGGTGGCCTTCTGGTCAGAGACTGGGTGATGGGTTACATGTGCTGTGGGCGGGTCTGCGACAGGCAAACAGAGATTGCTGGGATAAGGCAACCAGTCCAAGGTTAGGGATGTCACTGCTCCTGTCAGCATGGGGCTGGCCAGATAAGGCGCAGGGGATGAGTGGCAGGGCCATTTGCTATGTAAGTGGGCTGAACAGGGACGAAAAGAGGGGGCCCAGTAGCTGCCTGACACTCTTCTCTGTGCCCTGTCCCCAGGACCTCAGGCCATGCTGCCAGATGGTGTTCCTAGGTACCTGAAACTGCCAGATGTCTTGGGGGAAAGCAGCGGCCATGAGAGAATCTGGTTCACCCTGGGCCCATGCCCAGAGTCTCCAGGGAGTTCTTTCACCCTGAGGTAGGTTTGGGAAAGAGGCAGGGGAGCACTGCCGGGGAGGACCCTACATCCCCAGCTCCTGTTTGTAGGGTCTCCACCCTTTGCACATGGACCCACCCACACTAGAGAGCCTGCACCTGTAGACTGGAGTTAACTCTGGGGTCCCCCTGGCTGCACTGCCCCAACTAGGCAGGGACAAGTGGTCCCTGCCAGGCATGTGGTGGAGGGCAGCATGGCTGGGAAGAAGGGAGGTGTTGACCTGTGCGGCTAGAGTTTTCCCCTCGGGACTTCAGATATTTGTGCAACCATACGATGCATTCCTTCTTCAGGTATGTCTTGAGTTTGTTTGTGAAGTCCCCACTGGCCTCCCACTTCTGCTTGGTGAAGTGGGCCAAGGGCGAGGTTGCTGTGTACTGCAGCGAGTCGAAATCCAGGCTCAGGTAGTCGCCACCATCATAGCCGTATTGCCAATGCCCGGTGATGCTGCCGTCATCTTGTTGTTCACAGCCGTAGGTGAACTGCAAGATGTGAGATCCTGCCCAACCCCCATGGGCCAGGAGTCAGCAAGGGCAGATGCACCTGTGCACCATCAGAGCCCACTTGCCTGCCCCCTAGGCTTCTCTTTGGGGGACCTTCTTGCTTGAGGCAATCGGGTTTGGCCCCTGGCTCAGATCTACTTGTTTAGGGAAAAGATCCAGCAGGTGCCTAGGAAGTACAGATTGGAGCGGGGTGCCTCTGGCACCCTGGCTGTGCCTCCAGGAACCCAGAAAGCACTCCCAGATGGGTGGATGGGCTCCTCCCCATGGAAATGACAATTCTCAGAGTACAGACACCTGCTTATAACAGATACAGTCTGCGCATCCTTATAGGGGACCCCCCCCCAGCATGATCATCATGATGAATTTTGCCTTATGCCTTGAATCTTGAGGCTAATGGTAATAATCCCCCTGCTTTTCAAACTAACATTTCTTGATGTAAGCTTAACAGTGAATCTTTTGGTGTTCTCTTGCCATGTGCTGATTGCACATTTTCCTCTTTGACCTTATCTGTTTTTGTCAGCAGGGGAGTGTCATCAACTTGCGTAGAAAGATGTTCATTTCACACCATTAAGTTAATAAAGCAGTTGAAAAAGCAAAAAAAAAAGGCATAGGGCAGGTGTCTGTGATGCAGTGAGACTCTGAGTGACTAATGATGACACAGACC
Organism: Ochotona curzoniae; assembly: GCF_017591425.1. Taxonomy (NCBI): domain Eukaryota; kingdom Metazoa; phylum Chordata; class Mammalia; order Lagomorpha; family Ochotonidae; genus Ochotona; species Ochotona curzoniae. Next base: position 192,590 of record NW_024464993.1, on the reverse strand, counting down.
TAGCAGGTGGCCTGTGACCAGGCTGGGTGGCCTTCATCCTCAAGTGACACCTGTGTGCACTCCTCCCCATAGGAATTCAACAGAGAGAGCTTCCTGCCCACCCTCTCCCCTTCACCCACCCACCTGCTGGCACGTGCGGCTGCTCCAGATGTGGGCCTTGGCTCAGGGTTTGGTTGTAGTACTGCTGCACATTGTTCAGGCTCAGCTGGAAAATCTTCATCCGGTTGCTGAAGATCTTGCTTTCATCCTCAAAGTAACTGGGTGCCTCCCTCAGCCACTGCACAGAAGCTTCGGCTTTCCTTGTCTTATGGTCGTAGAGGATGAAGCGCTGGCCGTCCACAAAGCCAGAGGCAGAAAAGACAGGGACTCCTGGAGCTGGCTCCGACGAAGCAAAGTAAAAATACTGCAGAGAGTGTGAGCCTGTGGTAGGAAGAGCAATTCAGGGTGAGCCACGTGGCTTGCTGAGTGAGAGCACAGCTCCCAGTGTGTAGGGAAGGAGGGCTCATGTCCTCGTGTGTCCCTGCATTCGAGATGGGAGAGACGGGACCCCATGTGAGATGATGGTTAGGCCATTTCAGGACAACTTAGCAGTACCAAGGAGTTCATACCTGCCTGGTGGGCACTGAGAACTTGGAGAAACAAAAATGTTAGTGCAAGGCACCCTGAGGGCTGTCCTCTGGCAGAACTTGGGACCTGTGCCAGGGGAAGACCTAGACACCCGCAGAACATGTGTTGAGGGGTTCTCAGTACCTTCCTTCTGGCTCCCTGCTAGGGGCCAGCATCTCAACCTCTGATCCTTCCATGTCCCCTTCTCATCTCACTTTGCTGTCACTGTCATCATCTGTATCCTGGGGGATCCACCTTCCCTTGGGGGCCCCAGCTCTTTAATTCTAGAACAAAGTCATTTTGTTAGAAACACAAGGGGGTCTCCAGCTGTAGGTATTGGCCTAGGCAAGGGTTACACTGCTGGGAGAAAAGCAGCCAAAGGCTGGCGGGCATTCTGGGCCTGCTTAATGCCACTATACACATAGTTGTCTATTCTATTTTTTTTTTTTTTTTTAAAGATCTGGGTGGAGAAGCTGATGTGATGGCATAGCAAGCTAATCTGCCTGCAAGTGCTAGCATCCTGTATTTTCCACTGGTTTGTGTCCCAGCTGCTCCACTTCTGATCCAGCTCCTTGCTTATGGCCTGGGAAAGCAGTCGAGGATCGCCCAAAGCCTCAAGATCCTGCACCCACATGGCAGAACTGGAAGAAGCTCCTGGCTCCCAGCTTTGGATCGGCTCAGCCCTGGCTGTTGCAGCCATCTGGGGAGAGAACTAGTGGACAGATTTCTCAGTATCTCTCCTTTTCTCTTTGTAAAAATCTTCCTTTCAAATAAAAATCAAATCTCAAAAAAAAAAAAAAAAAAGAAGTGGTCTGGGAGAAGGAGGTAGACCACCCACCATGCCACTGTGGGCACACGCCAGTCGGGCCATCCTGCTACCATCACTACTGCCACAAGCGTATGTGCTTGCACACACGAGCCATGGCTGGAGGCGGACTGGGACAGGCTGGGTCACAGCACCTGCTGGCATGTCTGAGTGCCATGCTTGGCAGTGGGTCTGGTGGAGATTTTTCAGGGTTATCCCAAACACATCACAGCACCCATTGGTGAGTATAAGGGCAGGGGGTGGATCATGCTCAGCTAGGCTGCAGCACTTGCCAGCACATATGAGAATCAGTGCTGCAAGTAGGCCTGATAGAGGATACCCATCTAAGCCACAGCACCTGCAGGAGTGCACGAGAGCCGGGGCTAGGGGCAGGCTGGGCTGGACTAGGTTGCAGCATCTGGCAGCACACACAGGAACTGGGGCTGGGGGCATACTGGGCATGAGTATCAGGTCAGGGGCTACGCTTGGAGGGGTACCTCGGGGCTTCCTCAGCTAGGCCACAGCACCTGCTGGTATAAGAAAGTGTTGGGTCTAGGTACAGGCCTGATCAGGGTTCTTGTGGGTCACCCTGACCAGGTTGCAGAACTCGTCTGTGCACATGAGTCTGGGTTTGGGAGGTAGGATTGGTTGGGCTGGGCTGCAGTGTTAAGTTGGTGCATGTGAGAGCCAGATCTGGGAACCAACCCAGTAGGTCTTTCACTCCACTTGATCCCAACTTCAGGGAACATGGGCATCTGATCTGGCCTCAGAGAACATGCTTGTGGGACTGGGCTGTCCTCGCTGTTGACTCAGTGTAGAGACAACATACTAAACCAAACATGAAAGACAGGACAGCCAGCCTCTCTGATTCAACAGAAGGCCTTGAGTACCTCACCCAAAGATGGAAAGAAGAGCAGGCTGAATAATGCTACAGGCCAAATTCTCCACCAAATACCTAAGGCTTTGGAGATACCAAAACATAGACAGCAGGCAACTATTGGAAGTGGTATCTCCTACCGCTGCAAATAAGCCAACACCATCAATCAAGACTACTCAAATAACACCCTCAGGACATTCTTCTGCCTAGAAACCAGGGGACCTTCTCTGTCCCTGGTGCTGATGGGATACTGCAGGAAAGAGCAGTGTAACATCTCCCTCTTCTTCAGAAAGGAGGTCAGGGTAATCCCCTTACCTCCCTGACCCCTTCGCATCTCTCCTGGAGAACTGCATGGGTCTGCAATCCCCTCACCTATCAACAAACATTTAAAATAAATTCATTTAAAAATAAACTAAAAAAGAAAACCCAGCCTTGTGACAGCAAAGTGTTATTTGAAGTGCAGAAAAGGAAATCGCAAGTTAAAAAAGTCACACTTGAAAAACCTCACTTAGAGGTTACAGAGATACAGTAAGCAGCCAAGTAACCCACAGAAGGGAGGGCAGTGAGTTAAACCACCAGCACCTGCAGCGAGGGGCCCCTGTACGAGCTCTGGTTGCTGTGCTGGCTGCTAATGGTTTCAGTCCCTGAAGAGCTAAAGAGTTACTGCTTTGGGTATCTCTCTCTCCCTCCTCTTTCGAGAGGCACCCCACCTCCCTCTGGAAGTGCTTCCCTCTGGAGGTGCTTTTCCCCTTCCTTTTCCCTTCCCTGCTCATCTGATCCCTTTGCAAATAAACTTTTCTGTCTGAAACAACAACAACAACAAAAAGAGCTCCTGCTCCTGCTTTGGCCCCGCCCAGCCCTAGTTATTGTGATCAGCAGATGCTTCCTACTGCTCACTTATTCTTTCTGTAACTGGGTTTTAAATAAACAAGGGTGCGGCTTGGCATGGTAGCCTAGTAGTGGCTAAAATCCTAGCCTTGCAGACTCCAGGATCGCATATGGGCACTGATTCCTATGTTAGCTGCTCCACTTACTTTCCAGCTAGCTCCCTGCTTGTGGCCTGGGAAAACCATCTAGGATGGCCCAAGCCCCTGGGACCCTGCACCTATGTGGAAGACCCAGAAGAAGCTCTTGGCTTCTGGTTCCTGGCTTTGATAGTTCAACTCTCTGGCCATTGTGGCCACTTGTGGAGTAAGCTAGTGGATGGAAGTCTCCTCTCTGTAAATCTGACTTTCTAATAAAACAAATTTTTTAAAGATTTATTTTTATTGGGCCCGGCACAATGGCGCAGTGGTTAAGGTCCTCGCCTTGCATGCCCCGGGATCCCATATGGGTGCCGGTTCTAATCCCAGTAGCCCTGCTTCCCTTCCAGCTCCCTGCCTGTGGCCCGGGAAAGCAGTCGAGGACGGCCCAAAGCTTTGGGACCCTGCACCCGCGTGGGAGACCTGGAAGAGGCTCCTGGCTTCGGATCGGCATAGCATCGGCCGTTGCGCTCACTTGGGGAGTAAATCATCGGATGGAAGATCTTCCTCTCTGTCTCTCCTCTCTGTATATCTGCCTTTCCAATAAAAATAAAATAAATCTTAAAAAAAAGATTTATTTTTATTGAAAAGTCAGAAATACAGAGAAGAGGAGAGAGAGAGGAAGATCCAAGATCAAGTTGGTTTGGAGGGGAGAACAAGAGTCAGAGAAGAGGGTCTGATAGCATAATCTGTGAGGGAAATGTGGGCTTATCCCTGTGGTATTGCAATCCCTGCTGGCTTGCCGAAGAACTGTTGATGGGCTGGAGATCTAAGGGGATGCCCCAGATGGGTTGGAGTTCCAACTGGTGAGGATGAGAGTAGGATTTGTGGCAGCAAGCTGGGCTGGACATGGCTATTGCCTCCACTGGAGCTGGTGCGCACTGGATTTGGGGAGTGACAGATTGGGCTAGACTCTGACCCCTACTGGTTGTGAGCCAGGTTGGATATAGAACAGGCAAGGATAGGTTTTGGCTCCTGCTGAACCATGTGAAAGCTGTGGGCACAGACCAGGTATCTCTGGACTGCAACACCCAACAGCAAGAACCAGAATGGGTGTGGGCTGGTTGAGCAAGGCCACTGTTCCTGCCAGGACAGAAGATGGACAAAGTCAGCCTGGGCGAAGGACCCACTGGTTTGTGCAAGAACTGCCACTGGGGGGAGACTGGATGGAGGAGCTTGGGAAATTCCTTCATTGGAACGAACTGTTCCTGTAGGTGAGCAAAAGAATCAAGGCAAGAAGCAGCCCAGACTATGCCAGGTTACAGTACCCACTGGCACACATGTGAGTCACATCTGGGGACAGACCAGTCTGGGCCAATCCATAATATCCACTGGCAGATCTGAAAACCAGGGCAAGGGATTTCTGGGATATCGCTGACATGCCTTTCCAACCTTGAGGTTTAGTCTCCCTGCTGGCTAATTTAAGTCTTGTTCAAATGTTAGCTTTCCAGGAAGGTACCCACTGCCTACTTTCACCTGAGTCCTGGGAGTGGGTGGGGATGTGGGTGGGATTGTCCTGCTTCTGTAACTCGTGGTCAAGGAGAACTACTGAACTATAGATTTACCATCTGCCTGCCAGGGAAGACCACAAAAATGGGAGGTGCTTTCTCCTGCTGCTGACACATTGGGTTTTCTATCAATTGAAGGATTCATAGCCTGGGGAAACTGCTACCTGTTTTTGTTTGTTTTAAACCTTTTTCAGTATAAATAGTCCCAGATGCAAAACAAAAGTTTCCTGAATCACAGGGAAGAATAAATTCAAGCTCTCACTATAGAGGAGCAGCGTGGGGACCAGAGTGGGCTGTGGGCATAGGGCAGGAGGACCTAAGTTGGCTACAAGCAGCCTACCGCTTTGATCTGTGTCATTAACTATTTAGTGTGATACCCAGAAGTTGGGGTTATGGTGGGAGTGGTCTTGAATGGGATGAGTCGCAGCATGGAGCACTGAGAGAGTCTTGGGTTGGGCTTCGGGAGGTGTTTATATAAGAGGACTGCACCATGCAGAGAGAAGGGGATCTGGGATGCTCGCAAAGGGACTTTCCATGCGCACCGAGAAAGCAGAAGAGGGGAGGGGAAGTTCAGGCTTTTTCGTTTTTCACTACGGAAACCTCTTCCCCAGGCCCCCTGACTGCACCTGGCTTGTGGCTCTTCCCCAGCAGGTGCCTCACCATCTGGCTGCTTCTAAATGCTTCAGCTAGTGCGGCAAAGCCGCTAGAGGGCACCGCTGGTCTCAGCACGTTTCATTCCTAAACATACTGACCAAATTCCAGAATATGGTGTCTCTCCCTCTCTCAAGAGGCACCCTACTTCCTCCTCCCGGCTTTCTCTTGGGAGGTGCTTTCTTCTTCCCTTTTCTCCCTGTTTAACTGGTCACTTCTCAAATAAACTTCTCTGTCTCAAAAAAAAAAAAAATCCAGAATAACCTGGTACTAAATATCCAAATACCACAGATGCACAAATGAACAAGCGCCGAGCCACAAACACTTAACATTTTTAACATATTACTGTTGCATTTCCACTCTTCCCCCGCCCTTAAAAGATTCTCCCATCCATTGCTTCACTCCCCAGATGGCCACAACTGCCAGAGCTGAGCCAATGGAACCAAAGCCAGGAGCCAGGAACTTCTTCCAGCTCTCCTCCGTGGGTGCAGGGGCCCAAGAACTTGGGCCATCTCCCTTGCTTTCTCAGGCCATGAGTAGGGAGCGCAATCAGAAGTGAAACAGCTGGGACTCAAACCAGTGTCTAGCAGGGATGTCAGAAGTTCAGCATTACACCTTGTCAATGGCTCCACAAATACTTAATTTTACCTATTTTTCTCTCACACACAGGAAATGAAGGATCCGTGTGCCTTGCAAGGCTAGGGAGAGAAATTATAGAGAGAAGATAAATGATAATTTTTTTATACTATGATAAAATTATGGGCCCAGCACTCTTCCGCTGCTCCACTCTGCTTGTTTTTTATATTATTATAAAATTAAAGACCATGTCCAGGGCACGACTGGGAAAGGCAGGTGCAAGAAAGATGCTAAAGGACAATTGTTTTTCCTCTTAAGGTTTGGTCTAGCCTCCAGGTGTTGGTGACTGTTAGATACGAGGCAGGCATTAGCAGGGGTGAGAGGCCTAAGAAAATTAGGATTTTTGTTTTTTAAGAGAATGGGAGTTTGTGGACTGTGGAGTGAGGAAGATAGGAATCAGCAATTAGGCATCTGAACTATTTGTTCTGTTAGGGTTTCCGCCCTCTCCCTGGGGCGGGACTACCGGAATCTCCCTGAGGGCAGCAGGATGGGAGGGAGGGGGCTCTTAGGTCCAATAAATCCAGGGCAGTCCCTCCCCCAAACAAACAAACAACAAGGATGGATGCCTACACCGGAACAGAAGCTTCTTGGAACAGAAGCGTCTTAAACCAGAAACGTCTTAAACCAGAAGCGTCTTAAACCAGAAACGTCTTAAACCAGAAGCGTCTTAAACCAGAAGCGTCTTAAACCAGAAACGTCTTAAACCAGAAGCATCTTAAACCAGAAGCGTCTTAAACCAGAAGTGTCTTAAACGTGGTTGACCAGCCTTAAGTGGCTGTGAAAGGGTCACTCACAACTCCTACCAGACTAGTTAGTTTTGCACACACAAGTTCTGTTCCCTGAGAACTGCTAGCATGGCCATGGGGCCCTGCCTTTTCGCACTTTTAATTCTTTGAACCAGAGAACGGTGTTTTTAACCTCTTCCTCACAGTGACAGGCGTGTGATCGCTTCCGCCCAGAAACTGTGGGAAAAGCCCCACCTGGGTGTGCTCCCAACCCCCTGCCCCTACTCACGGAGCTGGACGACCTCCAGGAAGCTCATCTGCCAGAGGACCAGCGCCCACCGCATTGCCCCCCGCTTTGGAGAGTGGCCCCGGGGGGAGGGGGCAGATTGCCAGGCTGAGCGATTTTTTCTATTCTGCTCTTACTGAGGAAGTTCAAGTTGTTTGCAGCGCGGGGGAGGAATGGAAAGAGGCCATTGGCTGCTGGAGGCGGATTCTAGATAAGAAACTGCGGGCTCTGTTCCAGACGTCCTTTCTTTTCGGAAGAGGCCCTTTAGGGAAAGCACTCGGAGACTCTGTTACCAGAAATGCCCGGAGGGTTCTTTCCTCAGCTTAGTATAGACTTAAAACGCTGGGAATCTGTTGCAAACAGAAAAGTTTATTTGCGAAGGGACAAGATGAGCAGGGGAGAGGGAAGGGAAGCACCTCCCGAGAGAAAGCCAGGAGGTGGGGTGCCTCTGGAAAGCGGAGGAGAGACACCAAGGGTTTGAGGAAGGGTCTTGGGATTTTAAGCATTCCCCCCTCCCCCCACCCCTTGTTGGGTGGGGAAAGCTACCAAGTGGATGGGGTAAGATGTTCCCCATTGGTGCTCTCTTAATTAGTTAGAAAATGGGTTGGGGCAGTGCTGGTGCCGTCCACCTGAAGGTGTGGCCAACACCTCAGCAGGCCTGGATGGTCTCAGACTCAGAATAGGGACCGGACCTGACCGGGGGAGCACCTTCTGGTGCAGTTTGCTGGCGCACGTTATGGATTAGGAAGTGGAGGGTTGTAGAGACCAGGAATCAAAGCCAAGTGACATTCCCCTTTCAGTGTCCTCCAGGAATAATCCTTCTGCATGACTGCCCGGCTCTGTGGCCAGACCTCAGACTCTTTGGGATTGCTAACATAGGGCCGAGGCAGTGCAGTGGGCAGAGTGTGGAGCAGGGTGGAGACAAGCTTTCTGGAACAGTGAACACAAGCTCACTGCTTCTTTGGGCAGAAACGCCTCTGCCCTTCTTTCAAATGAAAACAAAGGGACGGGTGTTGTGATGCAACGGATTAAACTAGTGTGGAGCAAATGGATTAAGCTGCTGTTTGAAATATTGCATCCCATAACAAGTGGGAGGAGGCTTCTTTCCCCGCCCCCCCCCCCAAGCATGGGTTACTAAAGCATTCATCCCTGCGCCCACTCGAATATGCATTCTTTATTTTTAAAAAAAGGTTTATTTATTTTTATTGCGAAGTCAGATAAATATATAGAGAAGGGGAGAGACAGAAAAAATCTTCCGTCCGATGAACGCCCCCGAACGTGCATTCTTAAGTGAGTAAAGAGTTCACACTACGAACACAGAGAAAATATTTGCATTCAAAACATACAAAGAGGGCCCGGCAGTGTGGCCTAGTGGCTAAAGTTCTTGCCTTGAACCCGCTAGGATTCCATATGGGCACTGGTTCTAATCCTGGCAGCTCCACTTCCCATCCAGCTCCCTGCTTGTGGCCTGGGAAAGCAGTCGAGGACGGCCCAAAGCCTTGGGACCCTGCACCCGTGAGGGATACCCGGAAGAGGCTCCTGGCTCCTGGCTTCGGATCGGCATAGCACCGGCCCGGGTACTGATGCAATTAAGATGGATGCAGCTTCTCCTCCTCTCTCCCCTCTTCCTCCAGATACAGAATGAAGAAAAAGAAACTGAAAACAATGGTCTGATCCACTTTTCGTTGACCCTTCTCATCCTAATCAGTAGTCCACACGGCATGCATCCTTCTCAACTATGTAAACATTGTCAGCAACACAATGTTTTTAAAAAAGAAATTATTGTGAAAGCTAGAAACAATTAGAGAAAGCTTAATTTAAACATAAACTCAGCAGAAGGAAAAACAGAGGATCGGAGATTAATGAAGTCAAAAATGGAAAAACGAAGACAACAGATGAAAGCATATTGCTGTGATGAGCTCAGCAGTACCAGAAACCCTTGCCATGGCCTAACCAAAAGACAACGAAGACACACAACACCAAGGCCAGGAGAAGAAAAGCCACTAACATTTCCGAAGAGATACAAGGCGGGGATGAAATGCAATGAACAAGCAGAAACAAGGAAGTGCAACAAACATCAGAGATGATGATGGAGGGCCCGGTGCAATGGCCTAGTGGCTAAAGTCCTAACCTTGCATGCGGTTCTAATCCCAGCTGCTTTTAGTCAGGGAGGCCCAAATCTTGGGACCCTGCTCGCATGTGGGAGACCCAGAAGAAGCTCCAGGTTCCTGGCTGTGGGTCAGCTCAGCTCTGGCCTTTGGGACCATTTGAGGAGTGAACCAACAGATAGAAGATCCTTCACTCTGTAAATCTGACTTTCCAATTTAAAATGTAAATAAAATCTTAAAAAAAGACAATAGTGGGAACACTATTAGTGACTTCTAAGGAGAAAAAAAAGCATATACGTATGCTAGCAGTTTAGGCAGCTAAGTTGAAATAAACACATCTCTAGGAAGACAATCTAACTCAAAAAGGAACAGAAAATATGAATAAAACTTTTAAAATGAGAGACTAACTTAGTAATAAAAAAATTACAAAGAAAATCTAAGAGTCAAATTGTCTTACTGGTGAATTCTTGCACACATAATAAAAACTTTCATATTTTAAAAAGAATGAATTAATAGTGCCCAGCATGATGGTTCAATGCGTTAATCCTCACCTTGCAAGCGCCGGGATCTCATATGGGTGCCAATTTGTTTCCTGGCCATTCCACTCCCAATCCAGCTCCATGAATATAGCCCAGGAAAGAGCAAAAGACAGCCGAAAGACTTCAGACCCTACACCTGGTCTCAGACCCCTTGCTTACCTGCAAGTACAGTGACCTTGTCAATGGAAGTCCCTCAGAGGTCATTCTTCATCTGCAACCTACTCCCTCAGTGGTCCTCCCTCCCACAGAGTCCCTTGCCCCCTTCCCTGAGCCATTCACAGTCTCTGTGTCTGGGAGTATATGGGTTCCCCAGTCTAGTCTTCCTAAGCCTAGTCTTCCAGCAGGGTGGTATGCTGGCCTGGGGCTCTGCCTGCTCACTAGAGTCCCAAGCTCATAAGCATGTATGCTGGCCCGAGACGCAACCTCTCCAGCCATCCAAGATCCAAGCACATTCCAAGTTTTCCAAACCTGGCCCAACATCACACCACACCAATATACTAACTTAGGGTTCTCCCTTGCCCTCCCCTGACCCTGTCCCGGGGACCAAGCATGTGGAAAAATCCCTTGCACACCGCTGCTGGTGCAATCCTGCAGACTTCCGGCAAGCCCACACGCCCAGGCCCCCTGAGCCCACCCGCATGGGCACAAGGCAAGCACCCCTGCTGGCCCAAAATGATTTCAAATGAAAGACTTAAATAGCATAAAACTTCAATAACAAAACATCTCTTAGTTTTTGAAACATTTTTTTTGGGGGGGTCAGCAGAATCTGCATTATGGTATTTATTTATTTATTTATTTATTTTAATGATTTTTTTTTCCTATTGGAAAGGTAGACCTTCAGAGAGAAGGGGAGCAGGGAAAAAGATCTTCCATCTGTTGCTTCACTCCCCAGTTGGGTTGCAATGACTGGAGGTGAGCCAATCTGAAGCCAGGACTCAGGAGCCTCTTCGGCGTCTCCCATGTGAGTGCAGGGAACCCATCCTCTATTGCTTTCCTAGGCCACAAACAGGGAGCTAGATGGGAAGTGGAGTAGCCAGAACAGGAACAGGTGCCCATATGGGCTGTTGTGCTTCAAGGATTAGGCAGCAGAGTCATTGTACTGGCTCTCTACCATAGCCTTTATAATCTTGGCTGTCACTATTCAGTAAATATTCATTAATTTTCTGGAAATAAATCTCTGATGTGCCATTCTTCTGATGACTAGTAAAGCCTTACTTTCATAGTAAGGGACAGCGTCGTGACACTGAAGGTTAATTGACCTCCTTTGATGCCAGCATCCCATATGGGCAATAGTCTTAGCTGCTCCATTCTAATCCAACTCCCTGCCTAGGAAAGCAGCTGTTAGCCTGAGTACTTGGATTCCTGCCACCCACATGGGAAATCCAGGTGCAGTTCCAGGCTCCCGTTTCTGGTCAACTGGGGAATGATCCTGTGGATGAATTAGTTTGCTGTAACCCTAGCTACCAAATGAACTAACAAATATTTTTTAAAAAGACAGATCATGCAGCTGCCCCACACTATGAGGAACTGTTTCACCACAGGTCTGAAAATTCTGTAATCAGCCACAGCAGGCACCTTATCACAGGCAGGGCAGCACTGCCAGTCAGCAGACAGGCTCAACCGCAGCAAGGCGATTACCCAGAAACTTCCTGAGACACTTCAAGTATGGTAAACACCACCATCCCTTCCAGTAACTGTAGATTAGCCAAGTGTTGTCAAGTGTTTGAGAATGATGTGGCTCCTGCTGTGGCCACCTCCTCCTCCACAGAGCCTGGAATCCCATTCAACTCTTTTTTTTTTTCTTTCTTTTTTTGAGATTTATTTATTTTTATTGTAAAGTCAGATATATAGAGAAGAGGAGAGACAGAGAGGAAGAGCTTCTGTTGGATGATTCACTCCCCAAGTGACCGCAGCGGTCAGTGCTATGCTGATCAGAAGCCAGGAGTCTGGAGCTCTTCTAGATCTCCCACTTGGGTGCAGGGTCCCAGGCTTTGGGCCATCCTTGACTGCTTTCCCAGGCCATAAACAGGAAGCTGATGGGAAGCGGGATTGCCGGGATTAGAACCAGTGCCCACATGGTATCCTGGCATGTTCAAGGCGAGGACTTTAGCCACTAGGCCACTGCTCTGGGCCCCCCTTTCAAACCTTTTCCTTGTGGAAAGGAATCGGCAGGAGCCCCCAGGATCTGCCATGCCCAAGTAAATTTGACCTTGCGGGGAAGTAAACCGATCCCTCCCACCCAGTTAATTCCTGGTTCCTGCCTCTTCCTACCCTTCCCCTGATCGGGCTTTGTTGGGTCAACTTCAGGATCCCAACTTCAGGCTAGCTCAGTTCTGGCTTTTGTGGTCATTTGTGGAGTGAAACAGTGGTTGAAAGTTTTCTTTCTCTGTGTGTATCCCCATTCTCTGTCTGTAGCCCTGCCTTTCCAATAAAAATAAATAAAACTTAAAAAATTAAATTATATGTAACTAGTAAAGTGAACATCCAGAATACTGCATTGGCAGTGAACTTACCTAAAAAGAAGTGGTCAACACCCAAGTGGCTTTCGCTAGAACAGGATGAAGGGGCACTAAGGTGACAGGATGTCCTCCTGCAGCGACAGGATGTCCTCCTGCAGTGAACCCTGGACACTGTGTGTCCACAGGCCCACAGGATCACATTGCATTCTAATGTTTCCACACCCTGCGGTGAACCTCTGTCCTCAGTTCACAGTGAAAATCATTTGTAAAGACAGATTTGAGGGCCTGGCATGGTGGTCTAACGGTCAAATCCTCACCTTGCAAATGCTGGGATCCCATGTTGGCATCAGTTTGTGTCCTGTCTGCTCCATCCACTTCCCATCCAGCTCCCTGCTTGTGGCCTGGGAAAGCAGTCGAGGACGGCCCAAAGCTTTGGGACCCTACACTTGCGTGGGAGACCTGGAGGAGGTTCCTGGTTCCCAGCTTTGGATCGGCACAGCACTGGCTGTTGCAGTCATTTAGGGAGTGAGTCATCGGATGGAAAATCTTCCTCTCTGTCTCTCCTCCTCTCTGTATATCTGACTTTGTAATAAAAATAAGTAAATCTTTTTAATAAATGTAGGTTCTTAACCACATCCTGTGACTACTTCATTGACATTTCAATTTTGGCTTACATACAACCGGCTTCTAACCACCTTAAAATGGCTATAGAGTACTATTCAGCTGTCTCGTGTCTATTATCATTTTAGTATTTAGCAGTTCATAGTGTTGAAGCATAAATTTTACTGAACTTGGCAGATTTTAGGGTAGACTAAACTGGCTTATAACGCTAACAAGGCATATGTCAACAGTTGAGGTGCAGAACAGTTTTAGGAAGGGTGTGCAGAGAAATCTTCAATGCCTTAGTGGGGAGTAACTTATCTTTGTGTCCTACCTAGTAAGGTATATGTGGGTCCACGCTGACCATTTCCTGTCTAGTTCTAAGTTTTCCTTGTTGTTCTCTGTCTATGTGTTCTAATTTTTTTTTTATTTTTTATTCTTATTTATTTCTTTTTTGTTTTATTTTAGGGGGGGTTCCGGGGCAATCTTGATGGTCATTGCAGGAGAGGATGGGGATCCAAAGTTGGAATTAAGTAAGGACCAGAGAAAGCTCCTCTCCCTAGTCCTGAAAGAAGTTTACTGTTCTTACGTTTCTGCGGGCTGCTCAGGGCTCCTAGCTGTTGTTCTGATGACCTTGGATGCCGCGAGGAAGGATTTGGGCTTCTTCCATCCCATGTGGTAGATCCAAACGGGAATGGATGACCTCAGAGTTCTTGGCCATGGTCTCCTTGGCAGTTGGGATGTAGTCCTTGGTGCCCGCACTGATAGTCCTTGGTGAGGATCCGGGAGTCTCCAGGGTTGGGATACAAGCCTCCTCCTGTCCACCTGCTCCATTGTGGGGTCCTCCCCTTCTCTGTGCATGTGACCTCCTGTTAAGAGGTTGTCAGAATCGCTCTTGATTCCCCCGTATGTCTTTGTTGTTTTACTAATGTCTAATGCTGATTCAAGTCTGCTGTTTATGAGTTACCTGTTATGTTCTTGATAGGTTATACTTCACGTCTTCCTCACACAATCTAAGAAGATGGAAGATTTCTCTGATCTCCCGCCCCATTACCTAGTGGCATAGGGTCTTAAAAGTATGTTAGGTTTTACAGGTCTTTGATGTAGGTCATAAGCAGTCTGACGCATATTGATTGTTGGTTCATTGGTTACGTTACAATACCTTATTGCGTGAGATACAGGCTGTTTGACAGAACATTTTATTTTATTTTTTTTTTAAAGATTTATTTTTATTTTTTTTTATTGGAAAGGCGGATATACAGAGAGGAGAGACAGAGAGGAAGATCTTCCGTCCGATGATTCACTCCCCAAGTGAGCGCAATGGGTCGATACTATGCCGGTCCGAAGCCAGGAGCCTCCTCTGGGTCTCCCACGCGGGTGCAGGTTCCCAAAGCTTTGGGCCGTCCTCAACTGCTTTCCCGGGCCACAGGCAGGGAGCTGGAAGGGAAGCAGGGCTGCCGGGATAGAACCGGCGCCCATATGGGATCCCGGGGCGTGCAAGGCGAGGACCTTTAACCACTTGCGCCACCGCGCCGGGCCCTGACAGAACATTTTAAAACCAGACTTCCTGTTCCTTGATGCTGTCCCTGTCTGTCTCTCAGGTGTGGTAGGAACCCTTTTCACTGAGACTTAACAATGTCTACAGGGAACAAATGAAGCAGCAACAAATGATAGGACATTTTGTATTTTAGAACTGACCAAAATTGTGACGTGTTGATATGTCTCTGTGGTGCTTGCTGGTTCTGTTGTCAGGAGATAGGTAGCTGGATCTGAAGGACAATGTGGGTCAGTGATTGGCAGCTCCAGCCAAACTGCTGGACAGCTCCTGCACGGAGCTGTCACTATATGGGTGATAATTGACAGTCCTGGCCAAAGGACTGTCAACAGAGTCATAGAAAGTTGTGACTAACCTGCCCTTGGCACTTGTGGCAACCTGGGCTGGCCAGTAGGACAAGTCTTCTGTGCACAAGGGAAGCCTCTGTGTATAGTGTGCTGTGCAAGCCTGCCTCCCACGCACCAACAAGCTGCAGCTCCTGCTCCTTTCCCAGAAGCAAAACATGCAAGTCCCACAGAGTTGCAAGCCTGCAATCAGTGCTTGCTGGAAATAGCTAATATGGCTTCAGGATGTGTCTCTGCCTCCAACCCATGACTTTGAGTAATAAATAATGTAATAATAAAATTATCATGGAGGGGGAATATACCCAGTCCCATCTTGCACCCGATACCATGACATTCCAACTCCCAAAGGGGCTGTAACCATTTCTCTTTTGTACTTCTTGGAAATGGACACCTCCCTCTTTCCAGCCCTTCTATAAAAGTCCTGGTAAACTGCTGCTCAGGGAGGCGGTTGCTTTAGGGTCCTCAACTTTTCTATAGGCTCCTTTATTTGTCATAAATGAAAGAAGCTTCCATCTGAGCAGCTGCCCTTTGAGGCAGGTGAGTTGCTGACCCCTGTGGATCCCCTGTGTCTGCTAAAAACAACAGATTCAAGGGACTGTTGGGAGCTTCCCAGGCCTTTACCATGGGTTCTCATGTGAGATTCCAAAATCTGAGCCATTCTTGGCTTCACAGGAAGGGAACAGAGAAAAAAAATATTATTAGTGTATGATTAAGATGACTTGTGTCTTTTCCATCTAAAAAATTCTTTTCTTGTGGGCAGACTTCCAACAACCTTACTACTGCACTTGCAGATTAATGTGGGGGCTGAGACATGGTGGTTTAGAGGCAGGAAATCAGAGGATTTCTTAGGGTCAAACCAATACACCCGCCTACGTAGGGGAACTGCTGGCCTTACTGGTATCATCCACTGCTTACTGCCATCCATGAAAGTCATGGCTGGTTACCTGCCTGGCAGGGCTTGACCACAGTGGCCATTAGTGAGTATTGGGGCAGGGGTGGACCATGTTTAGTTGGGCCATGACACTAATCAGCTCATGAGAAAACTGGGTCTGGGAGCAGATTTTCTGAGGGGATCAAGGGCTCATCCCTGTGGGATTGCCATACCAGCTGGTTAATTCTAGTGCCGGGGGGTGGTGATGAGTTGAGCTGGGATTGGGAACAGGCTGCACTGATCCAGACTGCAGCAACCACAAGCACATCCAAGAATAGGGTCTGGGGTTGGGCAAGGCCACAACATCTACCAGTCCACATGCAGGCAGACACTGGTAGACAGACTGTTCCAAGTAAGGGCCTGTGACCCACTGGCACATGTGAATTCTGGGTCTGGGAGTGTACTTGGTGGGGAAACTTGGGGAATTCCCCAGTAGGCCATTACTCAGGCACATAGGCTGGTTCGGGGGAAGGGAACCAGGCCAAACCATGGTACATTGATATGTGTGGGAGCTAGGATGGGGTGCAGGACATGCCAAGCAAGGTTAGGCTTTCACACTACTGTCTTGTATGAAAGCCAAGGCTGGGAGAAGGCTGGGGAGGGCTAAGCTACAGCAACTACCAGTGAGAGTTGGGACTGGGTGTGGGTCATACTAGGCCAGGTTGCAGCATCTGATGGCAAAGGCCAAGCTGAGTGATGGGTTATGCCAGGCTGGATTGCAGCAACCACTGGCATACACAAGATCTGTGGCTGGGAGCGAGCCTGATCAGAGAGCTAAGGGAATGCCCTTGCTAGGCTGCAGATCCCGTTGGTGAGTGTGAGAGCTGACAAAGGGGCAGTGAACTGGGCTAGACATAGCTCAATTATCCCTTGTCATGTGAAATGACTAGGTCTGGGGTGTGCCAGACTGACTCTTGCAAGAGCTGAGTTTGGGTGTGCGACATGTGTAGCTGGGCTGTATCACTCAACAATAATAACCGGAATGGGTGTAGACTATTTTGGCAAGGTCACATCCTGCCAGAACAGGATGTGGGCCAAGTCAGGCTGAACCAAGAACCCACCAGTGTACACAAGATCTGCCACTAGATAGTGATCTGATAGAGGAGTTTGGGATACTCCTCTGTCAGAACACAGTGCCTGCAGGTGAACACAAGAACCAGGGCTGGGAGCATCCCAGACCAGGCTGGGTTACAGCACCCACACCATACATGTGGGTCAGGTCTGGGTATGGGCCAGGCTGGGCTAGTTCATAACACCCACTAGCAGATCTGAGAACCAGGACAGAGTAAACAGAGTACAGGACAATCTGGGTTGGGCTGCAATATCAGCCAGTTCACATTAGGGGCTAGCTGGGATTAGAGGCTGGTTGGGCTGGGCTAGACTGAAGCGCCCACCAGTGTGAGCTGAAAGTAGAGGCAGAGTGGACCAAGCCAGGCACGGCACTTGCTGGAGAATGTCAAAGTGAAGTGAGACATGTCTGGGCCATAGCATCCGGCAGCACACAGACACTTGAGGGTCGGGGAAAGGTGTTAGGGGAGCTGCAAGAGCTCCCCTGCTGTGCAACTGCTCCTGCTGGTGATAAGAACTGGAACTGGGAGCAAACCAAGCTGAGCAAGGCTAACACCCATTGGTCTGCAATGTGAGCTGGGTTAGGGAGAGAGCCAGGCTGAGATAAACGACCATACCCATGGAAATGTACATGAGCCAGCATAAGTGCAGACTGGCTGGCTTTGCTGCAACATAAACTGACAAATGCTGGGATTGGGAGCAAGTTCTGTCAGGCTAGACCACAGAACCACCTGGAAAATGCAAGACCTGAGGCTGGGAGTGGGCCTACCAGGGAAATTGTGGGCATCTCTATTATGGGCTGCAGCTCCCATCAGTAAGGATGAGAACCAGGGCTGTGGGCAGGCCAGGCTGGACATGCAGTGACAATGCCCACCAAAAGTGTGGGCTGGATAGTGGAGTGAGTTGTGCTGAGCTAGGCTCCAACCTCCATTGATGTGTATGAGAGCTGAATGGATGTGGGATGGACTGGACCAGTCTGCTGCACACACTGTCACAGAAACTGGGACTGGGGGTGGGACTGGTTGGGATTAATGGGGTTGTTCCATTTAGGCTGCAGTTCCCACTGGTATACATGAGAGCCAAGTGTGTGGTGCACAGGGTTAGGCTGAGCTGCAACATCCGTTGGCTTGTGAAAGAGATGGGGCATGGGACAGAACTGACCACGCAACTTCCTTCAACCACTAGTGTGTGTATAGGCCGATGTGGGTGATGGACTAAATTGGACCCCAAACTGGCTGGAACACACAGGAGTCAGGTTTGGTGTCACCTCAGATGAGGTTTTTTGGGGGACCTTCCCACAACTAGATCATGGACTCAGAACTTCAACCACAGTGAAAATCACAGGATCTGACCTGGAGTGCATGTGTCACAACTGGGTCTCCTTAGTTATTTAAGCTTGTGCAGGAGACAGCATGCCCAGCTGCACATGAGGGAAAGGACAGCCAGCATTGAGGCCTCCATAGGGTGTCTAGCATCACGGAGGGCAGAACAAATCGGACAGCCCTTCTCGCCAAGCTTTGATAGCAAGTATCTGGGTGAATGGAGACTCCAAGGTAGACTATATCGTCATTTGACCTTGGAAGGATTTTCTCAACCTTGGGACAACAATGTCAACAACATCTCAGAATTATCAAAACTACTTAAGCAGTTCCCTCAGAACATGCTGCACATTGAGGATGTGGGGTGATATAAGGTAGCTGTCCCCCATTCCTGGGTACTGATGTGGTTGTACTGCTGGGAGGAGCCCTCTCTCCTCTCTCCATATTTCCCAGATACAGGGGGTGGGGGAAGAATTTAGAGGCAGTTGTCTTGTCCACTTTCCCTCATTCCTTGATCCTGCCCCAACCTAATTAGTGGTCCATATGAGCATGCATCCCTTTTCACTATGTAAACACCATCAAAAGTAAAATGAATTTATTATTAAATTTTAAAAAGAATAATAAAAAAGAAAAGAAATTATTTTTTTGGTCCCAGTCTGATGGCTTAGTGCTTAATTCTCTGCTTGCACACTCCAGGATCCCATGTGGTGCTGGTTCATGTCCCGGCTGCTCCACTTCCCATCCAGTTCCCTCCTTAGGGCCTGGGAAAGCAGTTGAGGATAGCCCAAAGCTTTGGGATTTTTCACCCACATGGGATACCCAGAACAAGCCCCAGATTCCTGGCTTTTGATCAGCTCAGCTCCAGGCTTAGAGGTTACTTGGGTAGTGAACTGGCAAATGGAAGATGTTTCCCTGCTTATCTCCTCTCTGTAGATCTGTGCCATCAGGAAGGGGTCTGATACCCTCAGTGTCAGTCAATATTCTCCACATGAAATCAAGAGCAAGTGGTTACACGTTAGTGTTAGAAAACTCACTGCATGACAAAGGGTCAAGTCTATTCCAGTGTCAAGTCTAATTTAGTTAAAGAAATGTAGACCCTTAAAGTCAGTCCAATTCTGTATGCCAGGATCCTGTATAGACAAGGCCCTGAGCATATCAAACAGTTTAAGTCAACTTACTCACTTAAGCATTCCTGGGTGGGTATTTGGAGATTCAGAGATTGGTTGGGTTCACCATGTTGCTTATCAGGAATCTTGGCGCACTTCTGCTGTCTAAGGAGCGGACCTCCTTTTATAATAAACAGTTGTCATTATTCTTATTGTTCATCTGAGCCTCACCCTTTGTCCTTGCCTTCCTACTCTCTGCTCCCACAAACAGCACAAAGTGGAAGGCATTTGGAGGACAGCTCAGGGCCCGCCTTGCCTGGGAGCAGCTCAGGACATCCTCTCTGCAAGGGGTGCAGTGAGCCCAGTGCACACAGCTGCAATGCCAGGGCAGGACTGCCTGCTAGAGAGCTGGAAAGTGCTTGCTGTTACACTCAGGTGTGATAGATGGAGTCCAAAGAAGTGGACGTGGGACAGCTGCAGTGTGGTGCTCAGGAGTGCCTGCCTGCCCTCAGGACCGCCTGGGTTTGAGCACTTTCTCCTCCCCAGCACGACCCTGGAACCCTGGACAAGTTTTCATTCACAGTGTGCTGGAGAGGATGATGCTTTATGGATGCTGAGGGTCACTTGAGCTCATGCACATGAGGTACTTGTAGTGTAGGCAAGTGCATCATGTTTGAAGGCAGGAGCTGAGGCTTGATGGTTCTAGGTAGCCCTTGGTGTAACAGCACTGTAGCTGACCTGACACAAGGCTGCCTGCTGACCTGTGTGTTGGGTGGCAAGGCCCACTGATCCCATGCAGTACTTAACCCATGCTGAAGCTCTAGCCAATCTGGCTCAGCACCTTTAGCCAGCCCCCTGAGGGGAGAGCCCATGCTGCCCACTCTGCCAACCTGACAGACCAGCCTACTTTCTCCAGTCCTGCCTTCTGGACCCCCAGCTTTTTCATGTTACAGGAAACCAAAAGGTCTGCATATCTCAATGCAGACCAGCACCTGCTGGACGTGTTCGATACAGCTGCAGATGTTTTATATATATGTAGATATACATACAAATATATGTATATATATACAGAAATGTCATAATATTATGTCATTATAATTACTATAGGGGGAAATTCCACTCTCATCATGTACTTATGCTATGACACATATTGTTAACATTTTTTTTATTTATGTTAATTGGAAAGCTGCTTTTCTTTTTTTTCTTAAAGATTTATTTTTATTATTTTTTTATTGGAAAGGCGGTATACAGAGAGAGGAGAGACAGAGAGGAAGATCTTCCGTTCTATGATTCACTCCACAAGTGAGCGCAACGGCCGATGATATGCCGAGGAGCCTCTTCTGGGTCTCCCACGCGGGTGCAGGGTCCCAAAGCTTTGGGCCGTCCTCAACTGCTTTCCCAGGCCACAAGCACGGAGCTGGAAGGGAAGTGGGGCTGCTGGGATAGAACCGGCGCCCATATGGGATCCCGGGCATGCAAGGCGAGGACCTTAACCACTTGCCAAAGCGCCGGGCCCGGAAAGCTGCTTTTCACAGAGAGGAGAGACGGAGAGAAAGAGAGAATCTTCCATTTGCTTGTTCATTTCCCAAATGGTCACAATGGCCAGAGCTGAGCTGTTCTGAAGCCAGGAGGCAGGAGCTTCTTTTAGGTCTCCCATGTGGGTGCAAGGTCCCAAGATTTGGGCCACCCCTTCTGTTTTCCTAGATCACAAGTAGGGAGCTGGATTGGAAGTGGGGCAGTTGGGACACAAACTGTGCCTATATGGGATCCTGGCACTCTCAGGGGGAGGATTAATCAATGAGTCATCACCCTGGGACCATGACACTTCTTAGATACCCCCTAAAAAAGGGTGTGGAGATGTGGACACACAAGTTCCGCGCCAAATCTCTACAATTTGAATATTCAATTAGGCCTCTTCCTGTACACCACATTATGCCTCCTAATACTATAAAAAGACAGCTTGAACTTTGTTAAGGTCTTTTATGCTTTAGCTTTTTACTCCTTGTCTTTGAAACCTTTTTAGAGACGTCCTCTGCAGCTTGCCTGCACATCTCTATTTGAAAGTCAGATCACACAAAGAGTGAAACTGAGAGAGAGAGACTGAGAGAGACCTTCCATACTCTGGTTCACTCCCCGGGTGGTCACAACAGCCAGAGAAGGGCCCGGATGAAGCCCGGAGTCAGAGGCAGAAGTACTCCAGCCAACTTCTGCTGACATCCCAGGCCATTAGCTGAGAGCTGGATCAGAAGTGGCGCAGCAGGAACATGAACCTTTACCTATATGGGATGCTGGTGTTGCAGATTTATGCAGTTATGCAGTTATGCAGTTTATGCACTACACCACAATGTGGGACCCTGACACTTATATCCTGATGTTGCCAGCCATATCTGTATGTACTGGCTACATGCCGTACCCAAAATGGCGCCGGCCAGAGAGGCTAGATCTTGGTGCCTGGTGGATAGTCACGTAGCTTTGGCAGTACCACGCATGCGCCTAACGCATGCGCAGTGAGCTGCGGCGCGGCAGGCACGTAAACACTGGGACTGACGAATCCAGTCGCCCAGAACCCTGCGTAATCATGACGCCGACCTATCATCGACGGAGGCGGGGCCAGACAGCACATAAGAGTAGAAGCCTGCCGGGATTCACGCTTCCCTCCTCATGTTAGTGTGCACAATAAATTTTACCGCAGGAGACTTCACACGCGTCTGCGTCTTATTGCTGGGCGGTAAGACACGTGGGCGCGACAACTGGTGCTGAATACCCGGGACCTGGAGGGAGCCTCCCGTTCAAAACGGGACGGAGTCAGAACTGCGGCCATAAGACAGGTAAGGAGCTCTGAGAGGGAGAACTTTCGGGTGACTAGGAGCATAAATCGGAGGTATATGAGCCGCCGCTTCTGGTCATAGACATGGGCGCACAAGTCTCTCTGGTGAAATTTTTGCAGATGGTTTATGCCCCGCATAAGGGAGCGATCAGAGAGAGTGACGAAGCCCTTCAGTCTGCCCAGGATAGTCTCTCAGAAACAGAGCGGGAGAGGAGAACCGGTTTGAAGCAAAAAATAAAGGTGAAACTTAAAGCAGTATCTTCCTCATCAAGTTCGGAGACTTCCGACGCTGAGGAAGGGTATAAGTGGGATAGGCGCTTAGAACGTAAACCTGCAGGAAATAGACAAGGATTAGAAAAGGAGAAGAAAGATAATGGCGGTGCTACTGCGCCGGCCACGCGTGGCCCATGGCCTCAGGACTCTGGAGCCATTTCATCAATGGTTCCTCCTCCTCCTGTGACGCCATCTGCCCCGCCCATGAGTTATGGTGCCGGCTCTTCCTTCATCGATGCAGCCGCGCGCCGGGAACTTCAAGATATGTTCCCCGTCTTAGAAGAAGAAAGGGAAAGAGTTTACAGACAGGTAGATGCAGCATTAGTGCGAGAATTGGCCATGTCTGTAAAGCAATATGGTCTTCATGCCAATTACACTTTGTCCCTGTTAGAACGTATGGGGGGAATGAATATGACTCCCTCTGATTGGCAATTTGTGGTGAAGGCTGTTCTCCCTAATATCG
Organism: Ochotona curzoniae; assembly: GCF_017591425.1. Classification (NCBI taxonomy): domain Eukaryota; kingdom Metazoa; phylum Chordata; class Mammalia; order Lagomorpha; family Ochotonidae; genus Ochotona; species Ochotona curzoniae. The sequence goes on along the minus strand of NW_024464993.1, from coordinate 169,882 downwards.
GATCATATCTAAATTGGAAGAGCCTATGGCAAGAGCTTTTGGCTGAGACCGCCCGGGCAAACCAACAGCGCGGCGGTGATGCTTTGACCTGGACTTATAATATGCTTTCCGGACAAGGCCAATACTCTGATAATCAAAAGAGATATCCATGGCCAGTTTATACTCAAATTTCTACTGCAGCTATAAAGGCTTGGAAGGCCCTTTCACTTAAAGGGCAAGAGAAACTGGGCATTACACAGGTTAAGCAGGAGCCGGATGAGCCCTTTGCTGATTTTGTGGCACGCGTAATGCAGGCCGTGGAAAGGACCTTTGGAGAGGGAGATCAGAACACTAGAATGGTAGAGCAGATAGTTTGGGAGCAGTGTAATGCAGAATGTAGAGCCCTACTCAAGGATCGTAAGTCCAAGGGAATTTCAGATTGGCTAAAGGTTTGTAGGGATACAGGAGGCCCCTTAACAGCTCATGGACTAGCAGCCGCCATTTTGAGGTCTAATCATAGGGAGAGAACATCACCTGTGTGCTTTCAGTGTGGTAAACCAGGACATATGAAAAGGGAATGCCGTGCAGGGCCTAGCAATAAGCCTCCTGGGATGTGCCCACGGTGCCGCAAAGGTAGACATTGGGCCAATGAGTGCAAGTCAGTGAAGGACATAGAAGGACGCCCTCTCTCGAGCCAGGAGTCAAAAAACGGGAGATGGGGACCGAAGGCCCAGGTCCCCTTGACCGACCGGGCACTCTTCCGTCATGCACGAGGGGACCCTGCCAGGAGCGACACGCTGCAAGCCTGGACCTCTGTGCCACCACCGGAGTCCTCTTAAAACCAGAGGACGGCATTACGCCGGTACCGGTCATCTTAACAGACACGGTACCACCTGGTGCGGTCGGGCTTGTGATAGGCCGAGCAGCCTTGAGCTCTCAAGGTTTTATTGTAACACCTGGAATTTTACATCCGGAAGCTAGCTCCTTTTCAGTGCTGTGCTCAGTTGCACGAGGTGCTTTTGCTGTTGCGCCAGGTGATCCTATAGCCCAACTCATATTTTTACCAGCTTTAATTAGTGCAGATAAGACTGTTCAGACCCGAGTAGAGGTTCCTTATATAAATTTAATGATGGATATGGTCGATAGACCCATACTTGAGTTGCAAATAGAGAATAGACCGTTTATGGGACTTTTAGACACAGGAGCTGATAAGAGCATCATAACCTCCAAGTATTGGCCGCGTGATTGGCCTTTGATTCAAACTTCTCACAGCCTACGCGGTCTGGGGTTTGAACAAGCTCCATCCCAAAGTGCCAGAGCCCTACAGTGGAAGGATAAGGAAGGCAATTGCGGGACAGTCACACCCTATGTCCTGAACCTACCGGTTTGCCTTTGGGGAAGAGATATTCTTAAACAGATGGGGATACGATTAGTCTCCAATGCCTCCGGTTATTCTGAAGTCTCTCAAAAGTTGATGGATAAAATGGGCTATATTCAAGGAAAGGGTTTAGGTAAACAGAGTCAAGGTATTGTCCAGCCAATTGAGCCCCGGGGAAATCCAGGCCGTAAAGGTCTGGGTTTTTAGTAGCGGCCATTGGCATGCAGCTGCCCATACCTTGGAAAACAGCAGAGCCGGTTTGGGTTCCCCAATGGCCGCTTTCTCTTGAAAAATGCCAAGCTGCTCAACAATTAGTTCAGGAACAGCTACATTTGGGACATGTGGAGCCCTCTATTTCTCCCTGGAATACTCCTATCTTTGTTATCAGAAAGAAATCAGGGAAGTGGCGTCTCCTACATGATTTAAGAGCTGTAAATGCACAGATGCAGTGCTTTGGTCCCGTTCAACGTGGCCTTCCAGTTTTGTCATCCCTCCCTAAGCAATGGCCGTTATTAGTGGTTGATTTGAAGGATTGCTTTTTTTCTATACCGTTAGCATCGAAGGATAGGGAGAGGTTTGCTTTTACTATTCCCTCCATTAATCATGAAGAGCCAGATAAGCGATATCAATGGAAAAGTTTGCCCCAGGGGATGGCTAACAGTCCTACTATGTGTCAACTCTATGTTGCCCAAGTGTTACAACCATTGCGAGATCGTTTTCCAGCGGCCCGCGTCGTCCATTATATGGACGATATTTTAATTTGTGCTCAAAAGCAAGATCAGTTGTTACAGATTTACGTTGATCTGAAGCGGGCTCTACAGGATTATGGCCTTATGATTTCATCCGAGAAGGTTCAAATGCAGCAGGTGAAAGCCTTCTTAGGGTCTTTAATTACAGAAACATATATTAAGCCTCAAAAGATAAGCCTCAAGATTTCTCATTTGCGAACTTTGAATGATTTTCAGAAATTAGTGGGGGATATCAATTGGTTGCGACCCTTCCTTAAGATCTCTTCTCAAGAGTTACGGCCTTTGTTTGCTCTGCTTGAAGGCGATTCTGATCTCGCTTCCAGGCGAACCCTCACCCATGAGGCACAGCAGGTCATAATAAAAGTCCAGGAAGCTATTGAAAAGGCTCAATTAGTACGCCTAGATCAAAATCAGCCTTTTGAGCTATGTGTATTGCCTACAGAAGTTTTCCCCACTGCTGTATTATGGCAACAGGGCCCGTTACTTTGGATTCATTCTCAGGTTTCTCAGATTAAGTCTATTCAATGGTATCCATCTGCGATCGCGTCAATAGTGTTTAAAGGATTAAAATTAGCCTTAATTCATTTTGGGCGTCATCCGGACCGCATAATAGTCCCCTATACTGTTCAGCAATTACAAGTGCTGAGTGGGTGTAGCAATGAGTGGTCCATCTTAATGTTTATCTATCAGGGAATTTTTGATAATCATTTTCCAAGGCATCCATTACTACAATTTTTACAGCGACATCCTGTGGTTTTTCCGATAAGAACCAGTGCCTGTCCTCTCCCTGGCGCCCTTACAATTTTTACTGACGGTTCCTCGACAGGAGCCGGAGCCTTAGTTGCCGGAGATACTGTGATAAAAAAGACCTTTGCGACGGTTTCTCCTCAGAGGGTAGAATGCCATATGGTGCTTTTTGCCTTACAAACCTTTCTAGAACCTTTGAATATTGTTTCTGATTCTCAATATGTAGTTAATGCAGTGAATGTTTTGGAGGCCGCTGGCTCTATTTCAGGGTCCGGCCCGGTGGCGGATCTCTTTAAACAAATTCAACAGGCCATCTGGCATAGAAGCCACCCCTTTTATATAACCCATATCCGAGCTCATTCAGGTTTACCAGGGCCATTAGCTCGAGGGAATGCTCTTGCCGATGCCGCCACCAGAACCCAAATCATGATTATGATGGTGTCTCCACCATCCTCAGGGGAGAAAGCACGCCAGTTTCATTCACAATTTCATGTTTCAGCCCAGACCCTCAGACTCCGATTTGGGATCACTAGAAAGGAAGCGCGCCAAATAGTTCTTGATTGCCCTGCCTGCTGCGAATTTAGACCTGCTTCACATGAGGGGGTCAATCCTAGGGGATTGAGACCCAATCAATTGTGGCAGATGGATGTGACGCACGTCCCATCCTTTGGGAGGAACCAATTTGTTCATGTATCTGTGGACTCCTTTTCTGGTGTGCTCTTTGCATCAGTTCTAACTGGGGAGAAGGCCATCCATGTAATCCAACATTGCTTAGAAGCATGGGCCGCATGGGGTAAACCTGAGTGTATTAAGACTGATAATGGCTCCGCCTATACTTCAGCCAAATTTCGTGATTTTTGCATGAAGATGGGCGTTAAATTAGTGACTGGCATCCCTTATAATCCACAAGGTCAGGGGATAATCGAACGTGCTCATCGCTCTATTAAGGAATTGTTACAAAAGCAAAAAACCACCTGGGAATCGCTTGGCCTCGCCAGTCAGAGCCCTCGGGCCACTCTAGCCCTGGCTCTCTTCACCATCAATTTTTTACAGCTGGATGAGAAAGGCCTCAGTGCTGCAGATCGTCATTCCCTCAAGACGGCGCAAGAGCAATCTTGGGTCAAGTGGAAGGATGTTCTGGAGTCCAAATGGAAGGGCCCAGACCCAGTTATTAGGCAGGCTCGAGGAGCCATTTGTGTGTTTCCACAGGACGCCCCAGTTCCAGTTTGGGTTCCAGCTCGATTGACTCGTTCCTGTCCATCACCGCCTTCTGACGTTTCTGCAACTGCTGGAACGCTTGCACGAGGATCTGACTTGGGGAAGATTCATGCAGACCCGCAATCAGAAACTCCTCCTACAATCCCACAGGACAATGGTGCCCCGCCCAGTGCAAACACGGCTGATGGTGCAACTAATGGTCTGTATGGCGCTTGTGAGGATCGTGATTGCTGAGCCACGATGAGGAGTTTTGAGTGTTCCACGACCCTTACCGGTCGCCCACTCAACCCGAGTGTTTCCTTGATTTTTTCTTCTTTGGATTTGCCTTTTCTCCCTTATGATGATATTAAGGAGAAAGTGAGTAAATTTTTTATTCCCCCTACAGGACACGCTTTGTTTTCAAACGTCTCCTGAGAATTTTAGTGTCAAGGTTTATGTGTTATTCCTTTTCAAAATGTTTCAATGGCTGCTAATCTTTCTTGCCAGCTTTCTTCCTATCTTTTAGGAAATTGGACGAGAGAATTTGATACTTTACAGTCGGAGTTGAGAATTGCCATTGTCCAGATTAATTCTACACGGGTGGATCCTGTTGTTGCTGAAACCCTGGCCACTTGGATTTGGAACATCACTTCCCATATTAAGGAATGGGTGGGAGTGGTTGTGTTGATTCTGCTCTTATGTGCAGGCTGTGCCTTATGCCTTTTTTGCCTGTGTCGTCTGAGACACCGCGCTCAGCGAGCTTGTGTGACAATACATCAAGCCCTACTAGCCATGCAGTATGGTGACTCCCCCATGGTATGGTTGAGCATGCTTCAACAGGCTTAGTTAAGAGCATGGACATCATGGCTCCTGCACCTCAGGTCATTATGGCATTGCACTGAGTTCGAGCATGATGCATAATGCACCTGACTAGCCCTTGCACCTCGCAGGACTTATCCATTGCACGCGAGAGGGTAGTCAATCTTATAACTAACTTGTCGAGACATTGCTCTTTACAACCACCGCGGTTGTAGCCCATGACGGGTAAGATAGACCCAGACAATTATCGGTCTAAGACAGGGACTACGTCAAGCCACGCAGCCTCCCTATGACGGATCGTGCGCCTTGAGTCTACAACCTAAGACAGGCCCATACCAGCTTATTTTTCTATTGTATAAGAAGGAGGGAGATGTTGCCAGCCATATCTGTATGTACTGGCTACATGCCGTACCCAAAATGGCGCCGGCCAGAGAGGCTAGATCTTGGTGCCTGGTGGATAGTCACGTAGCTTTGGCAGTACCACGCATGCGCCTAACGCATGCGCAGTGAGCTGCGGCGCGGCAGGCACGTAAACACTGGGACTGACGAATCCAGTCGCCCAGAACCCTGCGTAATCATGACGCCGACCTATCATCGACGGAGGCGGGGCCAGACAGCACATAAGAGTAGAAGCCTGCCGGGATTCACGCTTCCCTCCTCATGTTAGTGTGCACAATAAATTTTACCGCAGGAGACTTCACACGCGTCTGCGTCTTATTGCTGGGCGGTAAGACACGTGGGCGCGACATCCTGAGTGTTCACTTTTCCTTTGCTTTAAGTCAATACTGCTTCTTGCATCTCTTGATGTCTCCACCTTCAACACTTTCATACATGAATGGAGAGCTTGGAGTGAGCCCAGAATGGCCTATTGTCCACCACACTTAGACAACCCTGGTAGGGATGGTGTTGTGGGGCAGAGAGTGAAGGCACCCCTCGATGCCAGCATCCCATATCAGAGTGCCAGTTCAAGTCCTGGTTCCTTCATTTCTGATCCGACTTGTGGAGGCAACAAATACTTGGGTCCCTGCCACACATACAGGACACCAAGATGGAGTTCCTGGATTCTGGTTTTGGCCCAGCTTAGATCGGCATTTGGGGAGTGAATCGGTAAGTGGAAAATCTCTAAGTTGCTCTGCCTTTCAAGTAAATACATATACATACATACATATGTATATACATACATACATACACAAGCATTCAAAGAAAGCATATACTTCGTATTTAATCTATGTTCTACCATCTGGGCTTACATGGGTGGAGGGAACATGGTGGGAGGGCAGGCTGATGATTCAGTTGCCCTTGCAGGCTCCACAGCCTGGTGCTGGGACCAGAGAAGGTGAGATTTCCACTGAGAAAGGCCACTCAGCCCCTGTGTGGGGAAGCACTGGAGGGTGAGAATGTTGAGGGTGAAGACTGGGGGGAAGGTTGGAGAGGGTCCAGCTAGGAGATGTCACCTGTCATCTCTCTTCGTCCTTAACAGCTCCTCTCCCATGGCAGGTCATGTCCCATGTCATACTGCATCTTGGCCCCCAGAGGCACAACTGGAGAAGGAATTGCAGGGCACACCCTCCACTGAGGTCATAGTGGCTGGGCCATGATGGACCCTCCTGGGAGAGGTGACCTGTGGCATCTGGAGGACACAAGCGACTCTGACTTTATCTTTTGTGGTCACAGCTTCTGTCAGTTCAGCATCACCGAGTGTAACTCTCAGATCCACAGGGTGCCATTTGCTGTCTGTCCCTCAGGAAGCCAGCCGGGGAGGGGAACATTGGGCCCAGGTAGATTCTAGTGTTTGCTCTCCGTCTTCTAACTTGCAGGCCGAGCTGTGCAAATGCAGCACACAAGTGTTATTCCGTGAGCTGCACAGGTGAGGCCCCTTTCCTGTCTCCAGCAGGCCCAGCAGACCCCAAGTGTGCTTCATAAAGCTCCCACAGATCGCAGCGCCACTCAGAGCTGCTGGGAGAAAAACAGTGCTGAGTTTCACCACGCTGGGAGGAGAAGGCTGCATCTTCTCTTGGAGAAGATCCTCTATTCAAGAGGCCCTCAACTCCCTCGATATGTGATGACAGCAGGAGCAGGTGGCCATGTGGACAGTGTTGCAGGAGAGTAGCCAGGGCTGACAAAGTGGGTGATACAAGTGCTCGTGGGGCATCGGCATCCTCCCCACGAGGGCTGGGTCTGAGTTTAGAGCAGCTGAGGGAAGGGAATGTCCTGAGGGAATCAAAAGGCTCCCAGGAACTTTGTCTGGTTTCTCTTCCCTGGTGTCTGTGAGCCTGTCTGCCCCAGATGATGAGCAGGTGGCGCCAAGAAATCACACCAGAAGAAATCCATGGTGTCAACTCCTGTGTCCTTAGTTCCATTTGAGGCAGCCTGAATCCTCCTGTGCTGAAGTCTCACCAACAATATCCTGAGAACTTTGATTTAATTTTCTTATCTCTAAATTGGAAAATAAATGAAGGAGGCATTGTGGCAAATTTGGGTAAAGCTGTTGCCTACAGTTGCAACAGGATCCCATATAGGTGCCAGATTGTTTTTTAGCTACTCTGCTTCCAATCCTGCTACTTGCTTATGGTCTGGGAAAGCAACAGAGGATAGCCCAAATCCCTGGACCCTGGCACCCACATGGGAGACCCTGATGAAGCTTCTGGCTCCTATCTTCAGATGGGCTCAGCTCTGGCCATTGTAACCATTTGGTGAATGAACCAACAAGTGGAAGATTTTCTCCATCTGTCCTTTCCTGGTTGCAAATCTGCCTTTAAAAAATAAAGTAGGGCCCAGTACAGTAGCCTAGTGGCTAAAGTCCTCACCTTGCATGTGCTGGGATCCCATTTGGGCACCGGTTCACATCCTGGCCACTTCACTTCACTTCTAGCTCCCTGCATGAGATCTGGCAAAGCAGTCGAGGATGGCCCAAAGACTTTGGATCCTGCACCTACATGGGCAACCTGTAGGAAGTGCCTGGCCCTTGGCTTCAGATTGGCCCAGCTCTGGCTGTTGTAGCCACTTGGGGAGTCAACCAGCAGATGGAAAATCTTTTTCTCTGTCTCTCCTTCTCCTGTAAATCTCCTTCTCTTTGTAAATCTGACTTTCCAATAAAAAAAAAATGAAGAAATATTTTTAAAAAATAAAAGAAATCTCTTTTAAATATCTTAAAAAGAAAAAAAAAATAGGCCCAGTGGCATGACCTAGCAGCTAAAGTCCTCACCTTGAACGCCCCGGGATCCCATATGGGTACCAGTTCTAATCCCAGCTGCTCCACTTCCTATCCAGCTCCCTGCTTGTGGCCTGGGAAAGCAGTCGAGGACGGCCCAAAGCTTCAGGATCCTGCACCTGTGTGGGAGACCTGGAGGAAATTCATGGCTCCTGGCTTCAGATCGGCACAGCACTGGCCATTGCGGTCGCTTGGGGAGTGAATCATTGGACGGAAGCTCTTCTTCTCTATTTCTCTTCCTCTCTGTATATCTGACATTGTAATAAAAATAAATAAATCTTAAAGAAAAAAAATGGTGCTGGCCTTGTGATGCAGTGAGTTAAGATTCCTCTTGCAATGCGGGCATCCCACTTAAAACCAAAATAAAGAAATCAAATTGCATTTCTCCATGTGTGTCAGTGTGGAATAAAGAATTCACACCAACCAGTGGGAGTTGTAGCCTAGACGGAACAACCTACAATAAATCCAACAGGCTTTTTTTTTTTTTTTTAAGATTTATTTTATTTTTATTGGAAAGGCAGATATACAGAGAGGAGAGACAGAGAGGAAGATCTTCCATCTAATGATTCACTCACCAAGTGAGCGCAATGGCCGATGCTATGCCGATCCGAAGCCAGGAGCCTCTTCCGGGTCTCCCACGCGGGTGCAGGGTCCCAAAGCTTTGGGCCGTCCTCCACTGCTTTCCTGGGCCACAGGCAGGGAGCTGGATGGGAAGCAGGGCTGCCTGGATTAGAACTGGCGCCCATATGGGATCCCGGGGCGTGCAAGGCGAGGACCTTAACCACTTGCGCCACCGCGCCGGGCCCCCAACAGGCTTTTAAGATTGCTGGAGTCCAGCTACTGCCAAGTTCGGAGATTGGGAAGGGTGCGTTGAGTCGGCGATAAAGAAAGATCGGACACTGTCACTTCGAGTGCTCTTGCAACAGCTCAAGAAGCTGTCCTTTTTTATTTACTCAGACACCTCACAAGCTTCTACACAAACAACTAATTGTTCTATCTTTACTTCAAGACTAAGGGGTCATATAAAGACATTTGGTCATTCTGTCTGCACTTCAGGGCTAAGCAGGTGCCCCTAAAGATAATTCTTCAAAATACTGTATTCATATTCTTCAAAGCAAGCCATTATTAATTCTTCAGTAGTAGCCATGGAGCAACAGCCAGGACTCCAAGGCCAAGGCACATGCGATTATCTGCTAATTAGTAATACATTCCTACCACATTTCTGTTTTTACAATTCACCCATTATTTAGTGGGAAAATAGGTTACAAGGGAAAAAATGCAAAAATCTAAAACCAAAACTTCAAATGTTAAATCCCCCTACACCTATAGGCTCTACAACCCCATAAACAATGAAACAATAATTAAAAGTATATTTTTTTAATAAAAGCATCCTTAACTCCTTTAGCTAAAAATTATAAAAGCGGCTAAAACAATTACATTTTCTACACTCCTAAAAATTGCAAAGACAAGCTAGCTTTTCAGATAACAATAGGTATATTTATTGCCATAGCAGTTTCAGCTCTCACTCTGATCACTTGCATTAATATTTAGGATATTTATCAAGCCCCTTCCCAGAAGGTGTGCTACATGTCTGGGCCAGATTCTGAGGCAATGGTTAAGTACCCAACAAGGTGTCCAAAAATGGCATGGGCTTAATTGTGCTCCTGTGTGTAAATTGTTAAAGATCCACTCACCAAGACATTATCAGTGACATTAACTCTCAAGCTCATATCAGTTGCAAAACCATCTCACAGGGGCAAACAACAATGCCTCAATAGATTGCAGAATTCTGGGCCTGGTGGCGAGGCCTAGCAGCTAAAGTCCTTGCCTTGAACGTGCCAGGATCCCATATGGGTGCCAGTTCTAATCCTGGAAGAAGTTCCTGGATCCTGGCTCAAGATCGGTTCAGCACCAGCCATTGCGGTCACTTGGGGAGTGAATCATCAGACGGAAGATCTTCCTCTCTGTCTCTCCTCCTCTCTGTATATCTGACGTTGTAATAAAGATAAATAAATCTTTAAAAAAAAAAAAAGAAAGAAAGAAAGAAAAAGAAAGAAGTCTTCGTAGGGTGTTTGAGTGTCCATGCAAACAGGGGGTGAAACTGCATCAAGGTGGTCAGAGAGGCCTCCGCCAGGTCCTGCCAAACAGGGGAGCTGTCTCTTCACACCTTCATGTCATCCACACCTGCTGCATGGACCCCAACAGAAGATCATTAGTTTTTGTGCTCCTACTTATTTCTAACCAACCTAGCAATACAATGAACAATGTATGGGCCTATAAGTAATGCTGAAAATATTAACGTTAAAGATCTGCTAGTACTGAAAACAGGGTGGTGATGCAGGGCGAGTTTGTAAACCAGCTCTGGAACCACCAGTAATTTTCTTGCTCTCTGCCTCTAAGATCATCTCTCACTAGGACTAAAGTGTCTCTGATTGATATGTTGATTCTGTCTCTTTGTTCTTCCTCAAGGGAGGAATGCGCTCCTAGAAGCATAAGAAATGGGGTGAGGCACATTTTATATTTTACAAGGTAACTTTACCAGGGACCAGAGACCCTAACTGCCTATTATTCCAGTTGACTCCTCACATTTCCTCCCCCAGAAGAATGGACCCCAATTGCTGTTAGGGACAGAAGGATGATGACCACTCCATCTGCTTCGCTGAAAAGGGGCACTGAAGGACCAATAGCAGCAGGGGCTTGTTGGGAGGGGGCGGTCAATCTAGAGGTCCCCAGTAGAATGCAGAAAATCATGAGAGGTGCTTGGAGTTCTGTTTGGGCTGAGTGCTTCTGCTTGTTACTTTTATAGAACTTTATAGACAACAAAACATAAGGCAGTTATAATCTTTCCCAACCTAGCGTGTCATGTGTTCAGTTGGAAACCCTAATTTGAATACTTGAGCTTTAGATGTAAAAGAATGATCAGGTTTTAACCTTAGTTAGAGTAAATATTAGACCTGAGTACTTTAGTCTAAGACTATGGATTAGATTTATATTAGTTTAAATTATTTCCTTTAAGTCTCAAATTTTGAAACAAATTAAATGAATGAAACTTTTCTGAGATGCATAAAATTGCTAACCTAGGTCAATTAGAAGGCACAGAAACAATGCAAGGACTGACGTGTAGCATCAGGATATAAGCCATCACACAGGACAGGTAAATACAAGCTGACTTTAACGTTTCCATAGCATTAGCAATTTTTGCATTTAACTTTTGAAAATGTCATATTAGTTTTGCATCTAGGAAAAAAAATGACAAGTGTTTGATTTTAAAACAATTATACTTTACAAATTGTTGTAAGACCTAAGAGTGTCAAAAAGACATCCAGTCTAGAACATAAAGCACAGCACTAAAAACTTTTGCTAGACTTAAATCATAGTGTATATGGGAAAAGATTTAAACTAGTTGCGATTCCTTTTTTCTTTAAATTTTTATTGCAAAGTCAGACATACAGAGAGGAAGATCTTCCATCCAATGATTCACCCCCCAAGTGACCACAACATCCGGTACTGCACCAATCCAAAGCTGGGAGCCAGGAGCTCTTCCAGGTCTCCCACGCGGGTGCAGGGTCCCAAGGATTTGGGCTGTCCTCGACTGCTTTCCCAGGACACAAGCAGGGAACTGGGTGGGAAGCAGGGCCGTCGGGATTAGAACCAGTGCCCATATGGGATCCTGGCGCATTCAAGGCGAGGACTTTAGCTGCTAGGCCACTGTGCCGGGCCCCTAGTTGTGATTTATAATAATCCAACAGTTCATAGTATTTTAACAAGATTTTATAGAACTTTATACATTTTAGGACAGAGGCAAGCAATTAAGAAGTTCTATAATTTTAACAAGTCACCTATTGGCAATTGGAGAACAGAAGAATCTTAAGTAAGTGAGAAGAGAACCCCAAATAATTCACAGAGTAAGGAAGACTTGAGCTCTGCTTCAGAGCACACAGGGTGTCCTATGCCAGTGAAGTCTAGCAAAAATTTGAGAAAGAGATTGGCAAACATTCCTGTAGGGAGCCTAGGCAGGGGTGCAGGCTGAACAGTGATGAGCCAGTCAACTTTTCCCTGGATGTTCTAAACTGCTGGATTAGTCTCTATCTCTGTCACTGAGCTTATTTGGGGATCCTGAGAGACCCTTATGGTCACTGTAAGAGACAGAAGAGGGCAAAGCTAGAGCTAAGAACAGAGAAAGCCGCTCTCCTGTGTCCAAAACGACACTTACAAGCTTCTTTATACTGTGAGAACCACACAGGGCTCCTGGGTGCTACTCCAGTGTGTCAGTGGAGGATCCTGGGCTGCTTCAGTCCCATGTGGGAAAGCTCCCTAGAGCTTTGTCTCCAGCTCTGTCCTTGCACAGCAGCCAGAGTGGTCCCTGATCAGAAAGTGCACTTGTCCTTCCTCTACTCAGAGCTTTCATGGCTCTGATCTCACTCAGACCCAGGGATGAGCCTTCCAGTGTGCGCACGTTCTGCTGGACAGCGGTGCCCCGATCCAGCCTTCCTGACGCCTCTGTGCTCTGTGTGCAGACTCTCAGACTCGCTCCTGCCCAAGGCATTTTCCCTGGCTGTCCTCCGCCTGCATAGCACCTGCCCAGACACCTTTGCTGGTGACTGATTGTGTCCTTCTAACCTACCTCAAGGTCACCTCTTTGGGGCAGTGCACACTGACCATGATGGTGAGACAGCCAGCTGCCCTGGCCCTCACACACACTCTTGGCCACCTTGCTCCAGCACTGAGTCTGGCCCATAGCATAGTCAGCTGAGTGATGAGTACGCTGCACTTGCCCCTTACAGACCTGGTGGCTTCATTAGTGGAGCCTGAGACAGAGGCTGCCTGTGGTCACTGCAGAGCGGTGTCCTCTCCCACTGGAGTCCAGGTGGCCTGTGCTTTCTCACAAGTGTCCTCTGCCCTCCTGCTTCCCTCCTGCACACACACAGGTAAAGGCCACTGGAGCTTATACACAGGAAGAGCAGGTACAATCAGCCAACAACACTAAGGAATAAAATGAACACAGGAACACGGGAGCTGAGGGATGACCAATCCAGAGTTTAGGGTGCTCCAGCTACAAGCAACCTCCACTGCCTCAGGTCCATGATACAGGGCAGCCTGGCCACGCTGAGTTCTGTGATGGCAAGTGTTTGTGGGCAAGTCCTACTGGAGAGATTAGAACACTGGTGCAGATGAGCCAGCTCAGCAGTGACCACGACAAAGCCTGATGGGCTGAGCAGTTCTTGGGCCCAGACCCATCCTCACCCAAGGCCTTCCAGCCTCTCTTTTCCCATTTTGCAACACACACAGCATCTGGAAGGCTCTTGGTGCTTGTTCATTTTCTCTGTCAAATTATAGCAATTTACTGCTGTAATTAACAATCTCTCAGGGCCCGGCGCGATAGCGTAGTGGTTAAAGTCCTCGCCTTGCATATGCCACTGGGATACCATATGGGCATTTGTTCTAATCGCCATCGCGCTGGGCCCAAAGTTAACAATTTCTCAAACAAGAATTGCAATGAGGAATTGCTGTTCAGATTTGCACAGGGAAGGATGGAGCTGCAGCAGGTGCAGCTGATTTGAGACAGGGATGGAGGCGCCCACGCTGGGCTGGAAGGGCCAGGCTCCCACCTCACACTGTGCCACAGGAACACACTCAGATGTCTTTGCAGCAAGGGAGGGCAAGGCTTTTTGAAGACACAGAGGTGGAAACTTGAGCAAGACTTGGATAGTTCAGTCCCCCAAAAAACAGTTGTTTCAAGCTACAAAAACAAGGTAAAAAATTCAGGTCACTACACACGGGGACATAAACATCACTGCACACTTTGCAAATGCACAGATGCAAGGAATCCTCCAGTCACTCTGTATCCCTCTGTCACGCCCCTTCTCTTCTCCAGGCCCTTCAGGTCTCACCTTTCAAGCTGTGAGAGAGCAATCAGAACTTGGTCAGAGCTACAGGGTGCACAGGGCAGCTTCCCCATGGGCATCTGGCCAAGACAAGGCTCTTGGGGCTCCCCCATCCCCAAACACATCCCAGTGCTTACCTGCAGCCTTAGTATAGCTCCTTCCTTTCCCACCTGTAACAGAAAAGAACTAGTGAGAAGCAGGGAGAAGGCAGGAGCTGAGGACCTGCCATAGGAACCCCAGAGGACTCGCTCATCTCAGAGAAGTTTCTAGACCTATGGCTGTAGACCCAGAAAAGGGTCAGAAGGTGCCTCTCCTGGAGGTGTGTCCTCAGCTGGGACCTCCCCCTGACCTGGGGCTGCTGGAACTCAGGTCCCCATGAGCAGAGTCATCCCCTGGAGTGTTCATCCTTCACCTTCACTCAAGCTTCACACCAGAGCCACTGTGAGCATCTAGGGTTCAGCAAGGGGTGCAGAGTGCCTCCCAGGAACGGAGTAGGGGGACCTTCTCCCTGGCGGACCGGGGACTCAGACTCAGCACTCATCCTGCCCTACCTGAGAGCTTCCTCTTCATCATCACCACAACAGTGAGCACAGCTCCAATGAGGACCAGGCCAGCGATGACTCCCCACATGGGCACAGTGGGCCGAGGAGGCTCTGAGAGGGGAAGGAAGGGTGAGGGCTCTGATCCAGGTCTCAGCCCCACCCTTGCTGAAGGCTCTGCCAGTTTCTGTCCTTCTTACCCCATCTCAGGCTGAGGGGCTCAGGCAGCCCCTCATGCTCCACGTGGCATGTGTATCTCTGCTCCTCTCCAGAAGGCACCAGCACAGCTGCCCACTTCTGGAAGGTTCCATTCCCTGAAGGCCTGGTTTCTACCAGCTCCGTGTCCTGGGTCAGGTCCTCCCCATCTCGGTGCCAGGTGAGTGTGATGTCCTTGGGGTAGAAGCCGAGGGCCCAGCACCTCAGGGTGGCCTTCTGGTTAGAGACTGGGTGGTGAGTCACATGTGCTGTGGGAGGGTCTGAGGGAAGATTTGGAAAATTCAGGCCCTGTGTGGTCTTAAGGGATACGAAAGCTACACCCAGAGGACCATCCTGAGAGTAGACTGGACTCTGGGTAGGGGGAGGGGTGCAAACCCAGACCTGGCCTGGACACAGGCTTCAGGATCATGCCTTGTTCCTGCACTAACTCTAGCATGAAGGTGAGAAGTCCCAGTGCCGCACAGCTCAGGTCCCCTCGTGGGGTGTGTGCGGTGGGATTCCACTCTTCATTCACATTGGTGGAGGTGAGGAGACTAGGAAAAATCAGATTCAGCTGTTAGATCCCAAGACCCTGAGCTGGGCGAGAGGCCAGGCCTGAGAGAGCAGCATTGCTGGAGAGTCACCAAAGGCTCAGCAGTATCCTTCTCCACTCTGAGAAGGGTGGGCCTGACAGTCATTCTGAGGAGCAGGACCTAGCAACCTGGGAGGATTGTACCCTATTTCCCTCTAGCCCTGGGTGGCCACCAGCTAGTGAGGAGTGCGCTGAGGGTCCTGCAAGTCCCACACACCTGCTCTCTGCAGAGTGTCCTTTCCCATCTCCAGGTATCTGTGCAGCCACTCCACGCACTCGCGCTCCAGGTAGGTCCTGTGGTGCTCTGCCTCACTGGATCTCTCAGATTTGAGCTTGCTTTTCTGGGCTGCTGTGTCGGCAGCGGTCCAGGAGCGCAGGTCCTCGTTGAGGGCAATGTAGTCCTTGCCATCATAGGCAAACTGCATGTACCCGCGGAGGAAGCGCCCGTCCTCACCGACCTCACAGCCATACATCCATTGGAGCGTGTGAGAGCCTGGAAAAGGCACAGTGACTTAAATCCACTGCCCCCCTGCCTGCTGAATCTGAGAACTGAACTTGTACGGTGAAGGTGGGTTTCTGGATGAAGGTCAGACCCTGAGAATCCGGTGGATTTTGGCCTGTCCATGGAGCCCCGGGAGGAATCACGATCTATGACCCAGGCCCACTAGCACTCACCGGCCTCGCTCTGGTTGTAGTAGCCAAGCAGTGTGTGCAGGTTGACTCTGAAAAAGAACTCGGTGTTCTGGGCATGCCGTGTATTTTGGTCCCAGTACTCCTGCTCCACCTGCAGTATCCACGGTGCCCGCGGCTCTGTCCTCCGGTTCACGTCGCTGTCGAAGCGCACGAACTGCGTGTCGTCCACATAGCCCACAGAGATGAAGTGGGGCTCCCTGAGGCCGGGCCGGGACACAGCGGTGTCAAAATACATCAGAGAGTGGAAGCCTGGGGGAGAGAGGGGCTGAGACTATTAGGTCCAGTTAGGTCCAAAAGATCCCCAGACTGTGGACAGACAAGTTACAGGTGCAACCACGCAAACCCAAAGAAACTTTATTGCTAGTCTCATCCAAGGCAGTGGAGTCCTGACAGGGACCCCCCCTTGGTCCTCCTAGGCAGCTTTTTTTTTTTTAATATTCATAAGAATGTTTTATTTTGACAACCATATATTCATAACACTTTAAAATTTCTTTCAATAGTTCTATCTGTATTTAAAGTTTTCTAGGGTAATTTAAAAAACAATAACATAACAATGTACAATTTATTATAGTGACAGATTTCCCAAACGTGTTAGGTCTTATTTTCTGTATTAAAAAAAAAAAAAGCCTGAGTGAACTTGATGGGAAAGACAAGGAACTGAATAGAACAGCTTTGACTCTTACGCAGCGTAAGTATTTCCAGATTAAACAGTGAATTCAGTGTTGGATAAAGCACAGCAAATAACATTTAACATCAAACAAATTTTCCAGAAAAGTCCTTCTTCATTCTCCCCCAAATAGGGATTACAGGATCTTACTTTTCGGTTGCATACAGGTTAGGATAGCATTTCACCATGTATGCCTCTCCGTGAACACCCTTATCCATCCATCCTGGCAGCTTTTATATCCTCCTAGTCAGGTACACCAATCAGCCCTGCACCTTCACACAGTGCAGACCAAATTACGCAAAGGACTGTGAGAGCCAACTGGTCCCTTGCCATCACCCAAGGCTAAGGGCTTTTTTTCTCTTTCACTTTTGATTACATTTCTCAGGGGCATTGTCAACTTTGGGAAGTGAAACTTAAGACCTACTTTCTTACTTAATGGCCCGAGTGCTGTTAGTCTTGTCTCTTTACACTTAAGCAAAAGCAATCAGTACAGAAGTAAGATTAGCAGTTAGATGATCAATACTCAATTACTACCATTCTTTTTTTTTAAGATTTATTTTATTTTTATTGGAAAAAGGCGGATATACAGAGAGGAGAGACAGAGAGGAAGATCTTCCATCCGATGGTTCATTCCCCAGGCGGCCACAACGGCTGGAGCTGAGCCCATCCGAAGCCAGGAGCCTCTTCCGGGTCTCCCACGTGTGTGCAGGTTCCCAAGGCTCTGGGTCGTGTTGGGGGCACTGACCATTTCCTGCCCTGTGATTGGCCCTTTGCCCTGATTGGTGGGCCTTGGTGATCTTTAAGCTGATTGTTGACAGATAAGCGGCGGTGGGGGGCTTTGTGGGGGAGGGGCTGGAGCGCAAGGGAATTAGCGGTCATAATGGTTTCAGCGGAAGATCGGAATAAAGCGCCTCTGAGACTCTCTCAAGTACGGGGTGATTTCTTCCGCAGGACGGGAGACCCCCGATAGGCCACAGGCACGGAGCTGGATGGGAAGCGGGGCCGCCGGGATTAGAATCGGCGCCCATATGGGATCCCGGGCGTGCAAGGCGAGGACCTTAACCACTGCGCCACCGCGTCGGCCCAATTGCTACCATTCTAATGTTGCATAATATTCAAACACCTTTTTATGACTCATTACCTTTTCCTCATCTACTTCTCACAAATCCATTAAGATCCCTAATTAATCCTTATCATTACTTTAAACTATTCACTAATCTTACAAGACCCGGGCCGACCCTTGTTTCCCAGCTCTGTGGGGCTGGGCTGGGGAAGACACTCAGGAAGTGTCAAGACCGCGAAATGCTGTGTGGGGAGAAAGGAGGGTCTTAAATATGGTGAGAGGGGAGAACAGGAGGTGTAGGGCGTGTGAGGTCCCAGAGAGACAGCTCCCCTCGCTCCTGCCCCGCAGAGCCCGTCTCCCTCCCGACCCGCACTCACCCGCCCGGGTCTCGGTCAGGGCCTGGGCCCCCGCGAGCAGCAGGAGGAGCAGGTTCTGGAGCTCCATTATGTCATCTCCGAGTCCGGGGAGACTCTGACCCCGAGTCCAGGGAGACTCTGACCCCGAGTCCGTGCAGACTCTGACCCCGAGTCCGTGGAGACTCTGAATCCAAGTCCAGGGAGATGCCGATCACAAGTCAGGGGAGATGACGATCCCGAGTCCGGGGAGATGACGATCCCGAGTCCGGGGAGATGACGATCTGGAGTCCGGGGTGATGACGATCTGGAGTCCGGAGAGATGACGATCTGGAGTCCGGGGAGATGACGATCTGGAGTCCGGAGAGATGACGATCTGGAGTCCGGGGAGATGACGATCCGGAGTCGGACAAACTGACTCAGAGTCCAGTTATACCGGTTCGCGTACGGGCTGCGCTGATAGGCTCTTTTGGAAACAGCTCTCCAATGCGAGTGCGGCCAGTGCAAGCGACACCAGTAACGAGGTAGAAAAATCTGCTTCAGGTTCTTTAGGTTTCATTTCAAAGAAACTCGAAACCGGAGGGTGCCTGGGAGCTCAAGGCTTTACTTTTGAAAGCGCCAGGATCCCGTACGGGTGGCAGTTCTAGTCCCAGCGACCCTGGGAGACCTGGAGGAAGTTCCTGTCTCCTGGCTTGGGATCGCCGGTCCGTTGTGGTCACTGAAGATCTTCCTTTCTGTATATCTTACTTTGCAATAAAAACCAATCTTTAAAAACAGGAATTTCTTGAGACAGGAACTCTGGAGTGCTCTGCTGGGAACAGAGATCCTGAGGGACAAGCCAGGGCCGGGGGCCTGATCCATCCCCGCGGGTACCGAGAACTCTGAGTCGCGCAGACTGTGCAGTTTCGAAGTTAAAATGTTCTTGATCTCTGGCTATAATAATCGCTGATGCGAAGCCAGGAGCCAGGAACTTTTTCCAGGTCTCCCACGCAGGTGCAGGATCCCAAGGCTTTGGGCTGTCCTCGACTGCTTTCCCACAATTAGGGAGCTGGATGGAAAGTGGGGCTGCTGGATGAGGTAGAACCGGCACCTATATGGATTCTAATCCCGGCAGCCCCGCTTCCCATCCAGCTCCCTGCCTGTGGCCCGGGAAAGCAGTCGAGGACAGCCCAAAGCTTTGGGACCCTGCACCCGGGTGGGAGACCCGGAAGAGGCTCCTGGCTTCGGATCGGCATAGTATCGGCCCGTTGCGCTCACTTGGGGAGTGAATCATCGGATGGAAGCTCTTCCTCTCTGTCTCTCTTCCTCTCTGTATATCTGACTTTCCAATAAAAATAATAAAAATAAATATTTAAAAAAAGATATAAGAAAACACAATGGCATTTATGAAACAGAGACACTTACATGAAATGATATACAAGAATGAGGTCATGGTATTAAGAATATTGTCACAGAATTACACCTTCATATTATCACAGAATCTGAGAATCATAGAAATGAAATGATTTAAGATATGAATTATATGGTTTAATCCATAGTAAAATGGAAAAGTGATTGCAAAATAATAGAAACTAAAAGAAATTCTAATATCATGACACAAGTTTCACTTAGAATAGAGAACAGGAAATGATTCATAATTCAAGAATTTATTTCGTGTTATACATTCATTCTGACCAACGTTTTTTTAAAGATTTATTTTCATTTTCACTTGGAAGGCAGAGTTGCACAGAGGAGAGAGATCTTTTATACAACATTTCACTCTCCAAATGTCTGTAATGGCTGCAGCTCGGTTGATCCAAAGCAAGGAGCCAAAAGTTTCCCTGGAGTTTCCCAATGGGTGCAGGGACCCAAGGTCATGAGCCATCCTCCTCTGCTTTTACAGGCCACAAAGAGGGATCTGGATTGGGAATGGAAAAGCTGGGACTCCAACTGGCATCCATATGGGATGTTGCTACCAAAGGCTGAGGCCTCAGCTACTACACCACAGCACTGAATCCTCTGACCAAGTTTTTACCACAGCAGATAAAAAGAGACCTGCAACAAGACACAATAAAATGACATTTCTGTAAGGAAATGAAAAAAAGTGATCCTCAAGGCTTTAGCAGGCAACTAAAAACCATGGCATCTGGCAGCTAGAAGATGCTAAAACAATGCTTTCCAAATGCCAAGGAAAAATACTTTCAACATTTTATATCAAGCAAAGGTGCAAGATTAGTGGTCTAAAGACATGTTAAGTTGCTGAAGTTTTTACCATTTTATTTTTCATGTTTTCCTCCTTCCCTTAGAACATTACTAGATGGGAAACAAAAGCGATGGAGAAATCAAAAAGTTGGGGATACATGGGAATCAGTGTAAGAGACAGGTGAGCCTTCCAAGCCCTGTACTGTGCAGATCCAAAGTTCCTTTTCTCTTTGGACACAAGGCAAGCCACTCTGTCTGTGTGCTGAGTAGAAAGGACTGATCTGCTCTTCCCACAAGCCTTGGTTCCTTTATGAGAAATAGAAACCAGCACAGGTTGCACAATGATAAGAACTTGCTATTAGTGCTAGCTGGAAATAACATGACTGAAGGCTGTGGTTCCCA
This sequence comes from Ochotona curzoniae, assembly GCF_017591425.1. Classification (NCBI taxonomy): domain Eukaryota; kingdom Metazoa; phylum Chordata; class Mammalia; order Lagomorpha; family Ochotonidae; genus Ochotona; species Ochotona curzoniae. Next base: position 149,232 of record NW_024464993.1, on the reverse strand, counting down.
GTGACCTTCTAATCAAATGGCATGATGGTAGGGCAATTCCATTATGTGCTGGCTGCATGGCAATTCCCATAACTTTTAAAAATAGCCCCAGAAATGAGTGGTAGTCCAGTCCCATGCCATCCCTTTTATTTTTCATTTTTCCTCATGACTTTATTGATTTTTAACATTTTTTTTACACAATTGAGAAGGATGCATACCCATGTGGGTCTCTTATTAGGTGAGGAGACACATGTGGGCCTCTTATTAGGTGAGGAGGATCAAGGTATCAATTTTTTTTTCTGTGTCTGCCTGGAGGGAAGGTACGATGTCCACTTCTTGTCTATGGCCATACCACCCTAAATGCGCTCAAGCTGGTCTGATCTCGGATGTCCACTTCTTGCTGTCAAACTACATCAGCAGGGCCCGGCGTGGTGGCCTAGCAGCTAAAGTCCTCATCTTGCATGCACCAGGATCCCATATGGGTGCCGGTTCTAATCCTGGCAGCTCCACTTCCCATCCAGCTTCCTGCTTGTGGCCTGGGAAAGCAGTCAAGGATGGCCCAAAGCCTTGGGACCCTGTACCCATGTGGGAGAGCTGGAGGAAGTTCTTGGCTTCTGGCTCTGGATCGGCATAGCATTGGCCATTGAGGTCACTTGGGGAGTGAATCTTTGGATGGAAGATCTTCCTCTCTGTATATCTGACTTTCCAATAAAAATAAAACAAACAAACAAACAAAAACTACATCAGCACTTAGGGGTGGGTGATGATCCTTTGGTATTAGAGTCCCTGACAAAGGGAAGAGTGTTCTGAGGGTTTTACTTGAGAGGTGTTGATAGCCCTGAGACTTATTATCTTTATTATTCCAGGGTTGAGAAAATTTTTCCAAGAGTCTATTGTTTCACAAAGTCCATGTTAGTGCAGCCACAGATCCAGAAACTTGTTGCGAAGCTTGATCAGGAGAGTTGTCCAATCTGTTTTGCTTTCCGTCCTCTGCTGGCCTAGATTAGCTGACTTTCATGTCCTCTGTGTACATCTGGACATGCTATCCATCACACAGGCATCAGCAACTGAGGAGGCTCATTTCTGACACAAGCGCTTCAGACTGGACCACATATCCTGTGATTTTCCTTGTGGCCAAGGTCTGAGTCCAGCTAGTCCAGTTGGGGAGTACCCCAGCAAACCTTACCTGGGGTGACTTCAGACTTGACTCTTATATGTGCCAGCTAATTTAGAGTCAGGTGTGGCCTGTCATCTGCACCAGCCAATGCACATATTGGTAAATGCAACTGCCTGGTCTGTTCCTCCTCCCACACCATATTTCATGTCAATTGATAGGTGCTGCAGCCCAGCCCAGCCCAGCCCTCCACAGATCCAGTTCCTACACATTCCAGTGGATGCTACAGCATAGCCCGGGTGAGCTCCAATAACCCCCACTAGGCATACAAGCAGCCCTGAATGTTGAATGTATTGGCATGTGCTGTTGTCTAGTCTGGCCCACCCCATATCCCATCTGGCTCTCATGAACACACATGTATGCCGCAGCTCAGCTGAGCTCAGCTCACTCCCACACCAATGAGTGCTGCCACCTTGCCCAGCCCAGTCCATCCCTAGCCATTACTCTTATGCTAACCAGCACCAGCTGCAGTGCAACAGAGTAGAGCCCATGGTTTCATATAAGATCTGCTGCTAGCTATGGATCTTGTGAGTGGTGGCTGGTGCTTCCACCCAGCTTGGCATGGGTTCAGTCTCAGCATTCATTGGTGGGTGTTTTGGGGTAGCCAGGCCAGGCACAGCCCTCACCCTCTTCTGTGCCAGTGGGTGTAAGGCTTGGCCCCAGATCCAGCCCAACATACTGTGACAAGTGTTAAAAACTTATCTAAACTGGTCCACCCCAGATCATATGCTCTCCAGCAGGAGCTACAGCTCTCGTGCCATGACCTGGCAGGAAACTGGCCATGACCTTCCTAGTAGTGGAGTTCTTCAAGTTTGTCTCCCAACCCCAGATCTTAGGTCTGCCATCAGTCCTGGCCTGACATAGCCTCCTCCCAGCCTCTGCTCCTATGAGTGCCAAGTGAGTTCTTGTCATAAGCTGAGTTTCATTGTCTAGCTTGGATTGGTCCGTCTCCACTCCCAGCTATCTGCTCAGCCCGCAAGTGCTGCAGTCCCACAGAGGTGAGACTACAAATCCCTTACACAATCTGCCCCCAGAGCTGGATCTCTTGTGTTGTGGTGGGTGTTGTAGCTATCTGTCATGGCCTAGCATGCTTCTTTCTTCTTATTTTCCAGGGTACTGTCGCTGGGTTGATATGTCTAAGGCCATGGGTGAGCCAACAGCTCCTAGTTTCCCTTTATTTAAAAGGAGATGGGTCAGCACACAGGATTTGTGCCATTTTGACCATGATGTGGACTTTAGAGCTTTATAGACCCTTGGATGTCCAGAACAATAGAGAAAGCTCAGGTTGGGTCTTTCCCCTCTCATCCCCTCCCACAATTAGAGAGAGGGGACAACAAGGAGATTTTTCATCTGTTGGTTCACTCTCCCAAACGGCTGAAATGGCCACGGCTGAGGCAAACCAAAGCCAAGAGCCAAAAGCCAAAAATCCCTTCCAGGTCTCCGATGTAGGGGGTAGTGACTCAAGCACTGGTGACATCTTCATACTTACCCCAGGCAAAATAGCAGGGAGTTGGATCAGAAGCGGAGCAGCTGGGAGCCCAACTGGCTCTTAGAATGTTGGCACTGCAGAAGGTGGTTTACCTGCCGCTTTCACAATGCTGGGTCACATTGTACTTTTCTTGATCTGCTGTTCTGGCAACTCCCTTCCCACTCCACCCACATTCTTGGTAAGTCCTTTCATTTCTCAAGGGTTGATGCCGCATACCACAGACTCCAGATCTTTATTGTTGGTAAATTCACCATTTGGGGGGTATTTCCTTCAGCTTTTGGAAAGATACATAAGGGAAATGTCATGGCTTACAATATTAATTTTCTTTCACAATTATGTGTGTGAATTTGTGAGTCAGGCCACACACACCTCTCTAACCCCACACAGGAAAAAATAGGGTCATTGTGTGGCGCTTACTAGGGTCACAGCTGAACCTTCTGTTACAAGAGTCTGAGTCACTGCAGATCTATTTCCTTTGCAGCAGCTGCAACAAGAAACACAATCCCAGAGCTGGTACCTTCTCTGTCTCTCAGGACCACACAGGAAGCCGTCCCTGTGTTTAAGCTGAAGGGTGGGATGACCTGAGAATGCATCCTTGGGACTCTGGTATTCAAATCGCTTCTCTGGGCAAAGGGTTGGCAGAGGGCCTTTTCACACAGCTGAGCAATCAGATACAGCAAGGCTTTGAAACCAGGGACGATGTTATTGTCCTCAGGCACAACTCGAGAGAGCACTGAATACTTGCTCTTTTCTTTTTTTAAAAAAGATTTATTTATTTTTATTGTAAAGTCAGATACATATATATATATAGAGAGAGGAAGAGAGACAGAAATATCTTCTGTCCAATGATTCACTCCCCAAGTGACCACAATGGCCAATGCTATGCCGATCCAGAGCCAGGAGCCAGGAACTTCCTCCAGGTCTCCCATGCAGGTGCAGGATCTCAAGGCTCTGGGCCATCCTCGACTGCTTTCCCAGGCCACAAGCAAGGAGCTAGATGGAAGTGGAGCTGCCAGGATTAGAACTGGTGCCCATATGGAATCCTGACGCATACAAGGCGAGAACTTTAGCTGCCAGGCCACCATGCTGGGTCCTTTTCTTTCCCTTTTAAAGACTGATGTTTATCCATTTGAAAGACAAGAGTTACAGGTTCACACCTCAAACAACCCCAATGACCAGTGCTGCGCTAGTGAGAAGCCAGGAACCTGGAGCTTCTTCCAGGTCACCTGTATGGGTTCAGGGGCCCAAGCATTTAGGCCTTTCTGCTTCCCTGCTTCCAAGTCAGCTGCTTTTAACTGTTTAGGCACAGCAATGTACTGCCCCCATGTGAGAGGCTAGACTGAATTCAGTACTGCTGGGTTGGGCCCAAGCTCTTCCTGGAAGTTGAGGGTTATCTGGGGAGTTAACCAGTGGGTGGAAGATTTCTGTGTTTGCCTTTCAAATAAGATTGAAACAAACAAACTAAAATATATATATATATTTATATATATATAAATATATATATATAAATATATATATAAATATATATATATAAATATATATATATATATTTACTTCAAGCAAAAGGTGACATTCTGAGGATGTTAACAAAAAAAAATTAAACTTGAAGCAAATGCATAAATTGCTTGTTTAAATAAAAAAAAAATGAGAATGTCTATGAGCCTGGTGCGATGGCGTAGTGGTTAATGTCCTCATCTTGAACATGCCGGGATCTCATATGGGGACTGGTTCTAGCCCTGGCAGCCCTGTTTCCCATTCAGCTCCCTACTTGTAGCCTGGGAGAGCAGCAGAGGATGGCCCAAAGCCTTGGGACCTTGCACCCACGTGGGAGACCCAGAAGAGGCTCCTGGCTTCAGACTGGCTCAGCCCCAGCCATTGCAGGTGCTTGGGTAGTAATCATTGGATGCAAGATCTTCCTCCCTGTCTCTCCGCCTCTCTGTGTATCTGACTTTCCAATAAATCTTAAAAAAATTTTTCAAGATAGATATTTCACTCAATATGTAGTCCATTTTGGTTTTGCTTTGTATATTTCAGCACAGGAATTTAGATTTCTACCAAGAGAGTGCTCTGTATTCTATTGGTCTTTCAGTGTTACAGTTCCAACTTATTTCTGGAATTTTCAGTACTTCATATGTACTAGTCTTATCAGTACTGATTGCATGAATTTATCTTATTTATATTTTTAAAGATTCATTAATTTTTATTGGAAAAGTAGATTCTGCAGTGTGGGAGACTGCCCTCTAGAGCTGCACCCAGTAACTGCCTTAATCCATTGAACCCCATTGATCAAGATATAGATAAGCTAGAATAAGATTATGAATTAGATTAAGTTTGTAGTTAAGATTTAGAATAGAGAGTTAGATTATGAATTAAAGTAAGTTTGCAGTTTAAGAATTAGACTAGAGAGTTGTTAAGATATAGAGTGTGAGTTAAGCTAAATATCTTTACAAGTTTTGTGGTTTTGAGATGGTTATGCCCTGAGACATAGGTGCTTGGTCCCCATGACAATGGATTCTCAGAACTGTTAAGATCAGTCTGTGCTGGCCTAGTTAGCATGCCAAATTTCTGTGTGCCAACCGCAAGTATCCTGCTTGAGTTGCCTTGTCAAAATGACATCGTGTTGAATGTCTGTCAGACGCTCTCCCCCATTGAACATAAGAGCTAGTGTATGAAAGCAATAAACTGCCACTTGATCAGAATCCTGTCTTGTGGTCGTTTCTCTCTTGCCTCCTGTCCCCATTCCTTTGTCCTATAGGTTTGATTCCTGAGTTGAAGTTCTGCGGGCCGGGACACTGCAGCAAGAGGAAAGAAAGTGAGAGATGTCTTCCATCCGATTCACTCCCCAAACTGCTGCAATGGCCAGAGATAAGTTGCTCTGAAGTCAGAGGCCAGGAGTTCTTCCACATGGGTGCATGAGCCCACCAAAAAATTCTGCTTCACTGCTTTGTTAATCGTAAACAGAAAGCTGAATTGGAAGTAGAACAGCTGAGACATAAACTGCTACCCATAAGGGATTCTGGTCCTGTAGGGTAGAGGATGGGCGTAGCCTTCCACACCGTTAAGCTGGCCCTGAATATACCAATTATTGTTTGTCCTTTTTAAAGATTTACTTACCTTTACTGGAAAGGCAGATATATAGAGAGGAGGAGAGACAGAGAGGAAGATCTTCCTTCTGATGGTTCACTCCACAAGTGGCCACAACGGTTGGAGCTGAGCCAATCCAAAGCCAGGAGCCAGGAGCTTCTTCCAAGTCCCCCGTGTGGGTGCAGGGTCCAAAGGCTTTGGGCCGTCCTCAACTGCTTTCCCAGGGCACAAACAGGGAGCTGGATGGGAAGCAGGGCTGCTGGGATTAGAACTGGTGCCCATATGGGATTCTAATGCATTCAAGGTGAGGGCTTTAGCTGCTACATTATTGCGCCGAACACTGAATATGCCAATTTAAATTTAGAATTTTCACCCATGGGAAGTTTTCTGCAAAAGAATACCATTCACAAAGCTGGGCCCGGCGGCATGGCCTAGTGGCTAAAGTCCTTGCCTTGGGCATGCTGGGATCCCATGTGGGCGCCAGTTCTAGTCCTGGCAGCTTCACTTCCCATCCAACTCCCTGCTTGTGGCCTGGGAAGGCAGATGGGGATGGCATAAGGCCTTGGGACCCTGCACCCGCGTGGGATACCTGGAGGAGGTTCCTGGTTCCCGACTTTGGATCAGTGCACCGCTGGCTGTTGCGGTCACTTGTGGAGTGGGTCATCGGACGGAGGATCTTCCTCTGTCTCTCCGCCTCTCTGTATACCTAACTTTGTTGTAGAAATAAATAAACCTTTAAAAAAAAGTTAACAGCTGATGCCAGGTCATACCTTTCAGAATCATGGATAGATCTACATATTCTAGGGCTTGGGAGTAGATATAGCATACAGTGGGAAATCAGGGATTAATGGCCATAGAATGGTGAATTTTAAAATGATTTATCCATTAAAAAGGCAGAACGATGAAGAAAGAGGAATGCAGGAAGAGACAGATATCCGTTGACTGGGTCGCTTGGCGATGGCTGTTCAGGGTTGAGTTAGGGCTGGGCTAGGCTGAAGCCAGGCGAAAGGAACTCCATCTGGGGGTCCCACCCAGGTGAAAGTGGCCCAAGTACCTGAGCCATTGTTTGCTGCCTTTCTAGGGGCATAGCTGGAACTGGACTGGAAGTGGGACAGGTGGGACTCAAACTGGTAAGTGGCAGAACAACCTGATGCACCACACCCTGGCCCCCAGCATTCTGATCTCAAATGCAGTCAGCAGCCACACTCTCAATACATTCTCTTTCCTCTAGTCTCCCAATCCCAATCCTCCATTAGTCATGCATTTCATGTTCACTATGCTAAAGGACCTGTTTGGCCAGAGAAGGCTGCTTCAGGCAATCCTGGCCAATAATGCAAAGGGGCAAAAAGTGAGATCTAGAATAAAACTGCCCAGAACTGAATTCTAGCCCTGACACCTCATAGCCAAGTTTCCTTGTTCAGTTAATGTTTCCTACCCTGACTTTCTTGAACAAGTGATTTGCATTTTCTAGATTTTATTGTATTCTGGAAAATAATTTCTCAAATGGTTACAGTAAATGAGATAAAAGCAAAGAACCTAGGAAATAAATATCTGGCCCAAATCTAAACCACAACACTAACTGCTGTGGCCATTTGGAGAATGGATCAGCAAATAGAAGATCTTTTTCTCTTTCCTTCTGTCATCTGCCTTTCAAAAAAAATAAATCTTTTAAAAAGAAAGGAAACGGTTATTGCACAGCACAGGATCACACAAAGCAAAACAGAGTTAAATGTATTTACTTGGGCTTCAGGGGTAACGCATCACTGGGGCCTGGAGCTCTGGGTCTGCGCTGCCTCCTCCGGCAGCGGGGCCGGAATGGAGTTGGCCGTGTCTGGCAGAGGCTGTGCAGGTTTGGGATCTGAGGAGAGCGGCAGGCAGCATCAGTTCCTGTGGCTCCTGACACCCAGCAGAGCCCACCCAAGTGTCCCCTGCAGTCCTCCAACTGCCACCCCCACCTCCTCCTGGCTGCCCCCATTTTCTTCACTACCTCCCCCTACCTGCTTGGTTCCCCAGCTGCGCCTCAGGCCGGTCTCCCCAGAGCACGTGCCTGGGATCGTTGAGGAACCGCTGGCTGCGCTGGCATGTCAGGCAGGTCTGCACTGTCCAGCGCTGCCCCTTGCGGCCTGGGATGCCAGTGGCAGGAAGGAGTAGAGAGCTTGCATTAGCAGAGACCAAGGTCTCAAGGCGACAAACACCTCACCCTTGCCGGGAATCTCCTTGTCTATCAGGAATCTCACCACCACCACCGCAGGTTAGCATCCTGCTTTCGGGCTGCTACACTGTTTTAACTGTTTCCACCTTCAATCTCATCAGACTGTCATTCCCCTAAGTCTAGCACCTGACAGATTTTGGAAAACAACTTCTTGGGTGAACAAGTGGCAGTGGAGCGTACGCTACGACGCTCGGGAGAGGCCGCCATCCTGCAGGGAGTACTCACGTCTCTGGCGCTGCGTGCAGGTGAGGCCCGGGACGAGCAGGGAAGAGCAGCCGCGACACAGGGTCCTCTTCACCGAGGGGTCCCTGGGGGCAGAGGGGAAGGCGGGTCCCTACGCCTGCCTGGCCTCCCCGTCCCACACCCGCCGCCGCCCGCCCCGTCTCACCGCCGCAGGACCAGCCGTTTCGCGATGGTCCGCTCCGTGTGGCAGTAAAACCTCGCCAGCGCCTGGTTCTCCGGGTCCTGCGCGAGCACACAGTGGGCGGCCTGGGGACGGCGGGGAGGGGTCACTGCCAGCCCGAAGGCACCGGGACCGCTTCCCTCTGCACGTCCTAGCCCGGACTCACCTGGTAAAGGAAGTTAAGCCTCTGAAAGGCCTCGCGGTCCTTCACTGGCCCCGCCATCCACACAGCGCCCGGCGTCTCCGGCTGGGACAGCCTCCGGCTCCGCCCACCGCGCACGCGTAAGGCATTCTGGGAAATGTAGTCCCGGGTCGGGACAATCCACCCACTGCCGCCTCTCAAAATCTTGTATAAAACCCTTTCCCCTGCTCTCCAATCCTTCCATGAACCTATGAGCAGGTTTGGTGTCTTTAAATGCAGATTGCGGAAGTTGTGTGTGAGGTATGTCCAGCTAGACCTTCCGCATCAGTCTCCGAAGCTAAAGGATGGGGCGGCCGTGTGTGTTGACAAAACTAAGTGCCCCTCGGGCTTGTGGAAGGGGCAAAAACCGTGGGGTGCTGCGGAGGAAATGCCTCTCGCCCCTCAGAAAACAGTTTACTCTCACTTTTCCATCTACTCAGGGAGCACTTTGTGGGGGCTACCCACCCACACAAAGTGAGTCATGCACTAAGTCATCCTCATTTGTTTCCCATTACTAGTTTTGACACATAACAGACATCTGTCAGTAGCATCCCCTGCTCCTGAAACTACACCCCAGCCCACGCCCTGACCTCTTTCCATCTTCCATTTGTTCTGCCTTCCTGTTTACTTCTGATTCAAGGAGCCACTGGTTCTTGAGGACACAAGTCCAGAGGTGGCCAACCCTAGGGGCAGTGCATGCATGAGCTCTGGGAGGTGGGAAGGTTTTCTCTCTCCTCTGGGACCCCTCGTGGCAGGCAGCAGAGAACCAGTCTCTAGCTCAGAGGAGAGAAATCAGCTGATGCATGGGCGGGGTTGTTTCAGGGTCCTCAGATCCAGAGGTTAACACCCATGCAGACCATGATCACACACAGAGGGAAAGCTGGGGAACACGTCTCCAGAGCTTGGTGGTTCTCACGCATGGGTGTGAGGCCACTGCCAAAGCACCACATGACACAGGGATCGCTTCAGTGGATCCTTTGTTCCATATAATTTTTTTTTTTAAACCAACCAAAGTATCTTGCCACAAAGAACCATAGTCAAGGCACAAAGGTAAGAGGAGGAGTGCGGACGTGGTCCTGCTGAGGTGGTAGGAAGAACAAATGCCCTTGGAGAGCTGCAGTTGCTTGTCCTGGTCTTCTTTGGAGATCAACACACAAGCAGCAGGTCACCCGAGATGCTGGAGTTTGGCTTGGCATGCAGTGCTGACCCTTTTTTATGCACCCTACCGGTTGTTTAGTTTGGCCTAACATTAAAAATGACTTTAACATTCTCTGAAAAGGGGAATGGTGAAGGGTGAAAAGATGATGGTGACAAACAAGCCAAAGCCTGCCTCGTATGAACAGCAACACCAGGCCAGATGCACAAAGGCTGAAGGAGGTCACTTTTCTGGCCCTTTCTTACTCACACACACACACACACATACCACCCTCCTTTACCCTGTCCTCAGGGTGAGAGACTCCGCTACCTTGCACACTGCCTGCTGCCATTTTTGATCCCCCTTCTCTGATGCCTGACTTGCTCCTTGCCCTGTCCCCTTGGGGAAAACTGGGAAAGGGTAGATGTGTCTCACCAGCTCTTCCAACCTGCTTCTGGGGAGCAGCAGGGGGAGTGACTTCTTGGAGCCAAGCCACCCCACCACGAGGGAGCCAGCAAGCAGCCCGCTCTGCTGGCAGGTGAGGTGGGGATCTGGGGCCTCCTGTCTTTTCATCTGCCCTTTTCCCCTACATTTCTAGTTTTTTGGCCATTCTTCTTCATAATCACAAACCCACCCTGGGATCAGAAGGTGAAGAAATCCTCTACCCTTTCATTTGTCTCTAGGACTTTTCATGCCTTCTGTCCTGACCTTCATTTTACTATTCTTCGCCCTTGAAACAACTCAATTTTCAGATGTGTGACAGCAGCTGTCACTCATCTTCTCTTCAATCTAGAGGTGCACAGACCTGTCACCTTCCTCAGGAAACAAAACTATCCTGGGTTGAAGCGCCCCCTGGAGGATCTTGTGGTGTTCTGGCTTCTTTCTCCAGTTTAAGTTGGCGCCTCCCCTGGACTTTTTTTTTTTTTTTAAAGTAAAAGACCCTCCTTCCTTGCCAAACCATTCCTGTGCAACAGAAAACCTGGTAGACTCCCGGGGGGACACGAGCCCCTGGGAACCAGCTCCCCATCTTAACAGTTAGGAGGGACGCACAGCTGTGCTTTCACTGCAGCCCATTCATATCCACTCCTGCCCACAAACCATCAAGGAAACCAGAGTTTCTCTGAGATGATTCCCGACTAACAACCAGGCTGACATGAAGCCACTCCTGCAGGCCATGGGAAGGAAGGCCTGTATTCTGGACCCTGCCTTATCCCAATTTTTCCTATGTCCCACCCGGTCACTCCCAATCCGTTGGAGGCCTGATGGTGAGTGGTGCAGCATTCTTCCGACCGGCCCGGATACCTGGATAGAAGAGTGGCCAGAGTTTCTCTGTGAAAGTGTCAGTGAAGGTGTAGATATGAGAGCGGTCTGTGACGTTATAAAAAGACAGCGTGCCAGCCTCATAGTCTAGGAATATGCCCACCCGCTTGGGTTTCACTTTGATATGCAACGGGGTGAATGGGGTGGTGGTGGCTGCATATTTGTCCCCATTCCACAGCCGTACCCGCCAGTAGCCAGTCTCAGGGAGTGGAGTCAGCTCGCCCTTCCGGCTCACGGAGTCCCGGCACACGCCCACTGCCCAGTGGGTCTTGTCGCCCACCTCCACCTCCCAGTAGTGTCGACCTGAGGTGAAACCTTCAGTAGCCAGGACACAGGGGTAGAAGGTGAAGCGCCGTGGCGTATCTGGGAGGTCCCGGAGTCTTGTCTCCACGAACTTGACACTCTTACGATCTTCAGAGAGGACTAGGTTAGGATGAGCAGTCTCGGGGTCCAGGGTTACATCCGCTGGCGGGAGAAGCCAGAGTGGGGAGCTAGATGAGGATGGGAATAGCTAAAGTTCCCTGCCTCACTGTCCCCGCCTACCCTCAGAGAGCCTGGTCCCTGAAGGGTTAACCCTCAGACCACAGTGGCACCCAAGGGAAGGGATGAGCCTTCTCATCCTAACCCTCAGATAAAGGAATAATGACCTCTGACCCTGCAGGGACAGGCAGTCTAGGTTCCCACCCTTCCTATCTCCCTCCGACATCATCATTTAGTTCATAGCAAAGAGAAGTGCAAGGCATGGTCTGTGGGCCAGAGAGCAAAGTGTTAGGGATACTGAGCAAGACAGCACTGGGGTCCAGCCACAGGATGACCCTGTGTGTATTTTCTAGGAACTGTCCTGATTTATGACCATTTTCCCTGCATAAATATTAATGACACTTCTGTTGATGCTTAACTTTGTCCTAATTTAGACAGAGTAAATTATATGGTGACCCTACCTAATAGCTTGGGTAAACCTATATTTAACCTTTCTGGGTTCCTATTTAGAAAAGTATGGATCTAAGAACAGGTGATACATTAGGCTTCTTCTCATTTTGAGTTCTGTGACTCAGGGTGACCTTGAAAATTGAGCGAAAGTGTGGTGTGTGTGTCAAGAGAGGTGGGGTAACTGAAGCCCATATAAGTTAGAGTCTGAAGATTTTGTTCTCTGTGGTATTTCCCTCTGCTAATTTCCTTTTGGGAAGAACTCACCTATTAGTTGTTTAAGGATTTTCCTTAGGGCAAAATACTGTCGGGGAAAATTGCTGAAGTTCTTTTCCAGCTCTATAGATACTGATGTCACCTCCATGGTCTTCACCTTCTCACATCTAGGAGGGATGGGAGATCAAGGGTAAGGTTAGGCCAAGCTGAAGCCAATTACCTGTCCAGATGCTGTCATCTTTAGGAAGAAATTAAAACTCTATGTCCTCCCATTTTCTCCCTCCTCCCTGAAGACAAGTGCTTCCTTCCACCAAATTACAGAAAGCCACCACTTCCCAGGATAGGTACTTGACAAGACCAGCAGTGGGTATGGAGAGGGGTGTAGCATATTTCAGATCAATGGGAAAGTGCCTGTCCTACCAATCCAATCCCTTCCTCCTGCCATCTTGTTGGGACACACTTTTACCAACAGGCACAAGGAACTGGTTCTATATTATCACCTGTTTTACTGAGAAGTCCTGATGTTCAAAGGGGAAAATGTAAGGGAGATTATTGGTTCTGATGATTTTGTTCTCACGCTGGTTTCTTGATGCAAGTGACCTCCCACATCCTATCAGACTGCATGGCTTTCCCTTCCTGACTCCCCCGACTCCGTGCAGGACCCTCAGTCTATAAGCCAAGCCCTAACTCACTCAAAGAGACATAAGGATCACTTACTTTTCCAGGGTACTTTTGACATCCTAGAGGGAAGGAGAAAAGAAAGCAATATTGGTTCTGGTGCTCAGGGGTGCTGAAGGCTACAGGTTTTCCCTTCTCCCAAGAGCTCCAGATCCAGCAAGGAGACACAGAACAAGCTGAGGGTTACAATGCAAGGGGAGCTCCAGAGGTAGTGGACGGTGCCCCCCAACCCGATCCCCCTTTTCAACTTTCGGTCATCATGAAGCTTGATATTTGGAATCACTTCCAAAAGGTTTCTTAAGTGTTTATCTTTGCTTCTCAGGAACACAAGGAGCTCCCTGTAAGGGACAGGGACTGTGTCTGCTGTTTACTCTGTCTCCCAAGTGCCGGCCACAGATCTGTCTCTCTAAGGTTCTTGGGTCACATGATTCAGATTGGCAGGTTAAAACAAACCACTGTTTCCTGATGTGGTCTGACACCTCCTTGCCAGTACTGGCTAACGAACATTAGTAACTGTGTGCCAATCCTCATTTGAGAATACCTGGGGTCCAGGAGACAAAGACGACAAATCTCTGCCCCTTAAAGATTTTCCAGTTTAATGTGGAAAGCAGGAGACACATACATGAAAGGACATAGGAATAAATACTGAGCAACATAACACGCAAATAAATGAAGTTTTCAGGATTCAATTGCTGGTAATCTGATCCTTAAGATGTATGTTCCCTATAGCCTTCCTAGTGTCATTCATCTGTTTAAGAGAACAAGACCACCCTCAAATATTTCAGAGGCATCATTCATATATCAAAGCAATGTATTATTCACACATAACTTCACGTGTTATTTAAGCTGTTTCTATTCTTTTTTAGCTCTAGGAAATTCAAAATGCAAGTCTTAAAAAAAATGACTTCCCACCCTCTGGGCACAAATGAAGTACATAATTATTGACAGGACATAATATGGTTGGAAAGGGATGGAAGAAATCAGAAGACTTCCTGTAGGCAAGGATCCTTCTGGGTGTATCTGGAAGGAAGGCCTGGAGCCTAGGGGAGCTGAGCACCACAGCGACCACCCCAGGCTCACACACTGGCTGTGCGAAGCTAGACCGTGCAGGATCTGAGGGGCTACGCAGGGGCAACTGTCGAACCTTAAGCATCTCGAAGCCCGACTGTAAGCACTTGCCCTCCACCTCTGCAGCTAGGTGGGCGAGGTCCCGGCGCCTGTCCCCGAGGTGAGCTGCGTTTTCTCGCAGTCGCTGTAGGATGTCCTGTTCCTCCTCCTCCAGCCGTGAGAACAACATCTGCTGCTCCTCATCCAGCCGCCTGTGAAGCTCTTCAAACTCCCGCAGGATCTGCTGCCGGCGACTCTCCACTAGTCTCTAAGGAGACAGGGAAGACGGCACATCAGCATAGCCGGCGGGGCAGAGGAAGGCTCCTGGTCCACCACGTGTGCATGTCAACAGACTTCAATGTCACTGACATTTGCTCACAGGATAACACTCATCCTCTTTAGGAGAACTTCCTGCTGTAAAAAATGGCAGTATCTCTGTCACTACCACAGAAAAGCTTGATAGTAAAGATGGGGGAGTATAAGAAAAAAAAAAATCAACATGTAAAACTATTTTTATTTTCTTCATTAACTTCTAAAGCAGTTATGCTTTTATGTCTTAATAAAATATACTCATGTAATAAGTACTCGGTGTGATGTCACCTACCATTATGGCATCATTACAGACATTTCTGTTATTCCTGATATCTGGGTTCTAGTCAATGCAATCTGTTGAGAAAAGGGAAGTACAGACACTAGAAAGCTAACCTGTCACCATTTGTATATTACAAGGCACATAAGGGTTAAAAATCAGAGAATCAATCATAAGAATAGAATCAGTAAGTTTAATGACTTGTTATGAAGCGTATGTGGATTTCGGGGCTAAACAGATTAAATAGTTTCAAGTCACTTCAGAGAATGTGTCCTGGAACAAGCTGCGAAAGTTTGCTAGTGAATTAGTCGCCTGAAGTCTGAATCAGACTTCTGGCACATATACCTATGGCATTCCTGAAATTTGATACTGTACTCTAACATTGGCCACTGCACTTTGTAAGGATTATTAGCCCTCTCTCTCTCTTCTGTGTGGGCACCCATGGAACAAACTCCAAGACTCATGTGACTGATGAGGATACACCAACCAGAGAGTGAAGCAAAGTGAGAAACAATATTGGGCCGGTGGAAAGAGGAAGAGACCAGAGCCTGGAAGGCCATGCTGGGGGTGAAAGGAGAACAGAGATGAAAGCCAGGGTGGGCTGGACAAGCCTGGAATTCAAGGCCTTCAGCCTAGCTCCCTACAGGGGTTGACAAATGCTGTGAGGTTCCAGGGCTATTTGCTGCTTTCCTTTCCACTGCTACCTTCTCAGGTGCAACACTTACAATAGAATTTATATTGACTTTTATTTTGAAGAAAAATATTGCCTTAGGTCATACATGTGTGAGCATGTGAGAATTTACGGGTGACATGGGTAGAAGTATGGGATTTGGGCACAGTGTGGTAGCCCAGTGGCTAAAATCCTCGCCTTGCACACGTCGGAATCCCATATGGGTGTTGGTTCCTATCCAGCTCCCTGCTTGTGGCCTGGGAAAGTGGTCGAGAATGGCCAAACACCGATGTGCAAGACCCAGAAGCAGCTCCTGGCTTTGGATCATCTCAGCACCAGCCGTTGCGGCCACTTGGGGAGTGAATCAGCATGTGGAAGATCGTCCTCTCTGTATATCTGACTTTCCAATAAGAATAAGTCAATCTTAAAAAGAGGGAGAGTCAGAGCACCCATCTGCTGGTTCACTCTCAAAACGTAACAGCCAGGCCAAGCCAGAAGTCAGGGTCTCCCACCAGAGTAGCAGGAAGCCATGTACTTATCACCTGCTCCTTCCCAGAAACATCGGCAGAAAGCTAGCCAGCCACTCTGCTATGGGATGTTCCAGCAAGCAACCAAACCCGTAGCATCACAAGGCCTGCATGGTGTGTGCGTGTGGGGGGAAGGCACTTCCGGCAAGGATGCTAGCACCCCTCCGGTGTATGAGGCAACCATGCACCTGTCCTGCACCATTGGCCATTGTTCTGCAATGGAAACCTTTTCTGTGTTGAAAAAAAAGGGGCCTGGTTTGAACGTCATTTTTATATGTAAACACAGGCTAATTCTTTCATGGTTTTAGTGTACTGGAGTTTTTTTTTTTTTAAGAATTATTTTTATTGCAAAGTCAGATATACAGAGAGGAGGAGAGAGAGGAAGATCTTCCGTCCTATGATTCACTCCCCAAGTGGCTCTAACAGCCAGAGCTGAGACAGTCCGAAGCCAGGAGCGCAGAGCCTCCTCCAGGTCTCCCATGCAGGTGCAGAGTCCCAAGGCTTTGGTCTGTCCTTGGCTGCTTTCCAGACCACAAACAGGGAGCTGGATGGGAAGTGGAGTTGCTGGAATCAGAACTAGTGCCCATATGGGATCCCAGCATGTTCAAGGCGAGAACGTTAGCCACTAGGCTACTGTGCCAGGTCCAGTGTATTGAAGTTTTATTTGGAAATGGCCCCTAAATAAAACTCAGTAAAATAAGAATGTTATTGCTTTTGTAAGAACTTTACAAAACATTACTATTTTGAAACGTCAAGACACCCACAGCTTGGCTACTTGAGGATCTGGTCACACTGTGACCAGATGGGATAGTAGGCAGTTTTTAGTCCCTGGTGAAATTATTTCTCAAAATGTACTTTCTGAGAGCACTTTCTCCCCTTGAGGGAGAACAAAGGGGCAGAATTAACATATCAATTAGCCATCTCAGAGTTGTAAAAAAGCAAGAAGTGACCTAACTAATCTCATCTCTAGGTCACTGTCAAAGAGATAGTGGCTCAGTGGGAAGAGGAAATTAACCAGTCCCACCCTTTGGGGTTTGATTTGAAACCAGATGCCATTGTGAAGGATTTTGTCCTTTGAGTAACTCCCCAGAGATGGTGCATAAAAGACACCATTAACTTCTTTCCTTCCTCCTTTTTCCTAAATAAATCCTACTTTGCAAACTAGAGTTTGCATGAAAATTCTTCTTTTGTGTGAGATGAGAAATGAGGTTGCTGCCACATTTTCGCATTACGCATCCTGCAACAACACTACCTCACCTGTCCAGATATGTTTATTACATTGATGATGTCAAAAACAGGTTCAAGTATATACCTATACTATAGGATTTCCTGGGGTGGTCACATCCCAAATATTTATAATCTAGATTTTATTGTCAGTTATTTTTACACTGTGGAACACTAGGAACACTATACTAGAACTTGGCAGTCTCTTCAAAATTATGCAGAAAGGTTATTTATGTATAATTTTAATTGCAGCAGTTAATAACAATCTTATGTTTTTTTTTTTTTAAATAAATTTAAGGTATTGGGTGCCCAGTGTGGTGGATTAGTGGCTAAAGTCCGATTTGCAGTCACTTCGGGAGTGAATCATCGGACGGAAGATTTTCCTCTCTCTCTCCTCCTCCTCTCTGTATATCTGACTTTGCAATAAAAATAAATAAATCTTAAAAAAAATTTTGACCTGATGTGGTATCCTAGTGACTAAAGTGTCTTGCATGCGCTGGGATTCAATATGGGTGTTGGTTTGTATCCTGGTGATCTCATGTCCCATCTTGCTTCTTGCTTGTGGCCTGGGAAAGCAGGACAGCCCCAACCCTCGGGACCCTGCACCCACATGGGAGACCCGGAAGAGGCTCTGGGCTGCTGGTTTTGGATTAGCTCAGCTCCAGCCACTATGGCTGCTTGAGGAGTGAATCAGCAGATGGACGATCTTCCTCTCTGACTTTGTAATAAAAATAAACTTAAAAAAATTTAGTATGTTCATTTATTTTTAAGATGTACTTACTTTTATGTGAAAGGCAGATTTACAGAGAGGGAGAAATCTTCCATCCATTAGTTCACTTCCCAAATGGCTGAAATGGCCAGAGCTGAGCTGCTTCTGCTTCTACCATGTGGGTGCAGGGGCTCCAAAGACAGTGACAAACTTTAGAAAAGAAGTACTGAGGATAACTGCAGGTGGGAGGAGGGAGGAGGCAGAAGAATTTAAATGGTACCAAAGGAATGTGGGTGGTGGTATCAAAGACCACTGAGATGATAATTTGTCATTTGGAAAATGCTAAGGGGCTGTGCAGGGTTGCACTCAGAGAATTTACTTGAGCAACCAGTGTCTTACAGGGGAGCGTCAGCAGTAAAATCACCTTCCTCTGCTTCTGGTCCTGAGCTCTGCTAGTGTGCAATCCTAGCACAGAGCAGATGATGGCCTAAGGACTTGGGCAGGAGACCCAGATGGAGTTCCTGCCACCAGTCCATCCCCCAGCTCTGGTGAGCATTCGGGGAGTGAGCCAGGGGATGGAAAAGCTCTCTTCCTTCCTCTGTCACTCTTCTAAATAAATTTTAAAAGCTTAAATAGGTTTAAAATAAAAAACACTATAGCTCTTGTTGAAGTATTTATGAGGTATTAAAAGACTTATTTCTGTATCCATCTTTTACCTTTAAGGTGATCAGCAGGAAGAGGACATTTAATGACTGGGAATAAGCTTCTGTTTTATATGTTTTAATTTTCTCAGGAGTCCTCCAAAAGAACAAAGAACTATTTTTAAAGCTCACTTTTATAACCAAATGTCATTTGCTGTAAAACAAAGCAAAGCAAAACAAAACAAAAAAAGCACCCTCATGTTCAGCGATCCCTAAATGTCAAGTCTGAATACTCATCATTTCTTCTGGAACCATTTGATTAGGTCACATTTCTGTCCTATGAACTTAGAGCTGTGCTTTCTGTACAATGTCATTTTCTACTTTCTCCATTGACTTTAAGCTCAAGGAGGGCAAGGACCGCATTTTGTTTATCATGGTTCTGGTGCCAAAGATAGGGTTTGGCCTTTTTCAGGAGCTGAATAAATATTTACCAATTCAACAAGAACCAGTATCCCTGGTTTTGCCACTTATTGGCTGGATGATCTTGGACCAGACAATTATCTAAGTTCCATTTCCTCCTGTGTACTACGGTAATAATACTGACATTATAGGCTATCTAAGTTTGCCCTTTGTCTTGTAGTTTGCTCTTTGTCCCACTTGTCCCAGAGTATGGCCTGTTTAATCTGGGCAACATCCTAAGACCAAGAACCACCCTGTAAGTTTGAAATGTCAAGGACATACAACAAATCAATGCATTGGACTCAATAATAGTTATGCTTTTCCTGTTAACATGGTTACTGAGTGAGCAATGCAACTAAAGAGATGCACAATTATGTAAAAGAAAAAAAAGTTACTTTGAAGGACTAGGAAAGGCTGCAGGGAAAGTGACTATCCTTTCGCCTAGAGATGGTTAGGATCCTATCATGGGGAGACATTCCAAGAAATGAATCAACATCAGGTAACATATTGGACCTCTAGTTACAAGAATGGGGGCCTGATGTTACTGGCGAGTTCTCTTCTGGTTGCTCTTGGGTACTCCCTCCCGCCCGCCGCTTCTCGAACTTTCTAAGATTTCCTCTGCTCAGTCCCTTTACTCCTGTGCCTGCGTTTTTAGCAGGCAGCCTCTTTCCTTGCTTTAAAAAAGAAACAAAATAGAATCAGTGGGCATGAACTATGGACTCCTCAGTTCACCAGGGGCAAGATGCTATCTGCCCTTTATCTCACTCCCTAATATTTAATTCCTGATGAGCAATTTAAGTACAATGTTTAATAAAATTACAGTCAAGCCTTGTAAAATGCTACCAGTTTAAGAGAGCAAGCAGTCTTCTGCCAATGGACCAGACCTTGTGGATTACACACTGTGTGCTCAGTTTCCTTGTAGGCAGATGGCCTGCAGAGCAGCCCACAGGCCTTTACCTTGAGCTGGGCTGGCTTCTTCTCCTCCAAGGATTTGCAGCGGGTAATTTCCTGCAGCTTCTGCTCCAATGGCTCCAGGCACTTCTGCAGCTTTTCCTGAGGGGCAGGGAGGATGAGAGAGAGGGGTAATATTTGCTGTCAGGTACTGTTCAGAGGCTGACTCATTTGTGTTAAACCATGTTTGCCTCCTATCCATGGTCCATCTTGTGATCCAACTCCTTTCTCCTCACTTGTCACTTGGGTGTCACCTTCCTACTGGTCATTCCTCCGGCCACCAACTTTTCTCCATCATCATTCCAGGTCACATTATGTAATTTTCTCCTCGCTGAACTAAGACAGGTTCCACCTGTCACCTTCTGCTTGCTGATATCCTCCTTTAAACCTATCCTCCGCACCCAACTATACCTACAGAGCTAGCAGAAGCTTAATTACTTATACTGTAAATTACATTAAATCTTGTTTCTAATATTTCATTAACATAAGGAAAGTCCTCCAAGCACCAGCATTCCATATGCGTAGCAGTTCATATCCCAGCTGCTCCACTTCTAATTCAGCGCCTTGTTTGCGGCACTAGGTCTTGGGCCCCTGCACCCATACCGGAAACCTAAAAAATGTTCCAGACTCCTGACTTCACAGATCAATCCAGCTGCAGCCATTGTGGCCATTTAGGAAGTGAACCAGTAGATGGAAGACCTCTCTGTCTCTTTTTCTCTTAAAAAGAGAGAGAGAGAGAAAGACAAGTGCTAAGACATTAAAAAAATAAACAACCCGCCCCTCTCTGGTTCCATAGCCAGCACTGTAGATAATCCTCTGCCTGTGGTGCCAGCAGCTCATACAGGTGCTGGTTCCTAGCTCCAGGTGCTCATCCTGATTCAGCTCTCTGCTTATGGCCTAGAAAATCAGCAGAGGATGGTCCAAGGCCTTAGGCTCCTGGCTCCAGTTGTTGTGCCGGTTTTTGAAACCCCCAGATAATCATCAAGTCTGAAGTCGGAGCTGAGGCAAAAAGGTGGTTTATTCAGGTTAGCCTAGGTAACCCAGCGACCTCCCCCAGCCCAGCATGGCTGGGCGGGGGAGGGGCAGCCACAGCAGAGGCTGCAAGGATCCACAAGGAGGACCAAAGAAACGCGAGCCAGACGCCAAGGGAAAAAGGCCCAGAGCCCAAGCCCCCCAGTTCTTATACATTTCAAGCTATTAATTATACAGTCATGATTTAGTAGGCTTCTGTTGGTGGGTTTGAAACAAGCAATTTTCAAAAAGTACAAATCGATGAGCTATTGGGCTGTGAATCTTATCAAACACCAGGTACCTCCTTCCTGAGGAGTGGTCTGCCTACGTGAACTGCCAGGTGTCCTGCCGGGTGTCACGTAGACTATCAGGTCTGAGGTTCACACAGCCCCCAGCCAAGCCATTAAGGCGGAATCACAAAAGGCAGAAAACGCCTAGGTTCTTCACAGTCACTGCAGCCACGTGTGGAGTGAACCAGTGGGTAGAAGATCTCTCTCGGCAACCCTGATTTTTTATTGTGAGAGACAGAAAGATCTTCCATCCACATGTTAAGTCTTTCACGTAAAATAAATAAATCTTAAAAAAAAATTAGTTTCTATTACTCAAACACATATCCTATGTTCCAGCAACAAATTAAACCAGCAGTCACTATCTGAGAAAGAGCTGATGTCACCTAGCCCCAGCCCCAACGGGAAAACCGTCAGCATTCTAAACAAGGTGGCAGGACAAAGAAAGCAGACTACTTCTTAGTTTTTCTTAGGCTTACTCTTTTTCCTGAAATTTCATTCATTCATGAAAAACATGATATTCCAAGACCACACGTACCAATATTAATCCACAAGACTCAAATGTGTGGCAAAAATTTGAAAAAAAAAAAAAAAAAGTTTGGGTATCTCTCACCACTGCTTTTCATGTAGAGGACAACTGACCAGACACTGAGACAAAATCCCAAGCTCTCTTCTCTGCTATAAACACAGCTCGCTCTAAGTCCAGCCCATCCCACTTGAGTCTCAGGCCTATAGTTCCAGAACACTGTGTCCTATGTGGGTAGCTCTGAGGCAACCAACAGAAGGACCAGACACAACCTTGCCCTGTGCAGTGTTCAGTTCTCTCTACAGGGAGAGTATCTCACTCTCCTTTGCTTCCCTCCCTTTCCCCCACATATGGGGGGGTCAGGTTGAACTGCCCACCTTATACTCCTGGGTGGCATCGTCCAGCGGTACAACGGTGTGGGCCCGGTGCGTGTGGGAGATTGCACAAATCAAACATACAGCCTCCTGGTCCTCGTAGCAGAAAAGGCTGAGGGCCTCGTGGTGCTGGGGGCAGAGGCTTTCGTCCCGGATCTTCCGCTTGACCGCCTGGAGCTGCTTGGCAATTTCCACCATGCTTCCGAGCTGCCGGTTGGGCCGGAGGCTGCGGTAGCGAGAGGTTTTCCGACACACAGGACAAGGGAAGTCCCTCTCCAGGTCCTCCCACCAGCGGGTGATGCAAGCCTTGCAGAAGTTGTGTCCACACTCAATGATGACTGGCTCCTTCAGATACTCTAGACACACGGAGCAGCTTGCCTCCACCTGTAAGTTCTCCAGAGCTGCAGCTGTGGAGGCTGCAGAAGTCCCGGCCTCTAACAGACTTGTCTCTGCCATCATTTAACTGGGGGAAGGAAAGTGGACATTCAAAGAAAAGGTTAGCTGAAGGTTTCACTTTTTTTTTTTTTTAAATTCCCGGCCTGGCATTTACTCTCACGCTACACACAGTAACTCCAGTCTTTCATCATCTTCTAAATTCAACCTTCTGTTTCCTCATTTCTAAAACTCCCAGGTGTCAATGTGTTCTTTTCAGAGTCAGATCTTCAGTCACAGCCCAGCCTGCTTCTCCTGATCTAGGTCCATTCTACTTGAACTTTAGTTTTCAGACCAAAGTATCCTACTTGCACACATTTTTTTTTTCCTAACAGACGAGAGAGGAGTGAAAAGTGGCATAAAATTCAAAGTCTTAATTAAGATTTCTGAAATGATGTGTAGAGGTTCATGTCACAGAGAAGTTTTTCATTACAGTATGCTGGAGCCCAAGCCCGATTCTCTGCAACAGTCTCGCTTGGTGATCAATTCAGTCAGTCAGGCGAAGGCAGTGACCGCTCTTCAAGACAATGTGACAAGCCTACAGGACACGGACTCTCTGCTTGACATGTCTTACTCATCCCACTGCTAGCTGTATGGATTTGGAATCTGCGCCTCCTCTGAGACATATGTTACTGAGCCTAGGCCGGTAGTTTCTTGAAAGCTGACAAGTCTGAATTCACCAAAGACTGAAGTCCTTCAAAATAGCTAATGACTGCTAATTCCTTGGACAAACGCTATCTCCAATGATTAGGTTTCTGAAGTGGTTGAGAATTAAGAGGAAACAAATGAGGCAATCAAGCGACACCTGAGAAGACCTGGAAATGCATAGGAGATTTATAAAACAAAAGCTGGCCTTCCACCCCATCCTTACAACATCAACACTTTTCACTTCATAATCCCCTCTACATTTCCCCAGCCCTAGCCCCCGGGAATTTAACAAGACACATCTGGTAGGCCTAGGTGTTAGGAAAGGACAGCCAGGTTAGCAAGGATCTTTCTGGTGTCAGTTTTTGACACAAAGTATCTGATTTGCAGCAAGGGCTGGTAACTTATTTGCATCTGAATTTCTACCCTCCACAGGGGAGAAAAGTAAAATCAGATGGGACTTTCTCTTGCCTGTGGGAATGCAATGATTGACTAGCACCCCTGCTCCCTTCCCCAGTCTTGCAGAAAGGAAGCCTCCTCCTCACCTGTGATGAGTGGCATTGTATGCACAGTGAGGGACCAGTATGATTCCACACGGGCCAAGAAGTGATGGGGAAGAAAGAAGGGCAAAGCGGGTGGGGAGAGATGGAGCGACCTGGAGCTATAGCGGCAGGAAGGCCTGGGTTGCCTCAGAATATCCTTCCTCACCCTCCATTCCACGTGTCTCCGTACAAGGACAAACTTCAGGGACGGCCTCCAGTCACGGCTATCATTTGGCGACCCTCTCCCGAGCGACGTCCCAAACTCGGTGCCCCCCGCGTCTCCATCTTCTCCCGCCAGATCTGGGGCAGGGTTGTTGGAGAGGAGGATGAGGAAACGTGATGGTGGGCGCGGGGTTGGGAGGCACGCGTGTCCAGGTGAGTCAGAGCCGTTACGTGCAGGTGGGATGCCTGCCGCTCTGACGCAGCCGAGACCCGTCGAGATGCGGCCAGGAGTTTCCACCCGGGAAAGCGAGAAGCAGCAAGGATCAGGGGGAACCGCGGGGTAGCCAAGCAACGCCGGACGCGCTGACGTCGCCGGGGCGGCAAAACGTCCGCCCGGGCCCGAGGCGGGCGGAGGCAGCGGTGGTTACGTGCGGGGGGCCGGTGACGCAGTCGCGGGGCGCGGGGACGCGGCGTGCAGAGCTGACCGGCGGGGACAGGCCCCCGGCCCCGGCCCTGGCGCAGCGGCGGAGGGGCGGCACCTACCTTCCCGGCTGCGGGGTCCGGGAGAGCGCGGCTAGGAGCCGCCGGAGCGCTTCCTCCCTCCTTCCTCCTCCCCCAGCCCCCGCCCCGCGGCGCGCGACACACAATACTCGCCGGAAGCGGAAGCCGTTCCGCGCCCAGACCCGTGTCAGTGGAAGCCGGCGCGTCTGCCGGAGGCTGCGGGAGGGCCTGGACGACGGCGGGGGGCCGGCGGTGAGCGCCGGCGGGAGGAGCCCCGGCCGCCGAGGGACCCGCGGTGACAGGTGCCGGAGGCTCCGGCGTCCCGGTGACCCGAGGAATCTTTTGGAACGGGAAGGCTGCGCATGCGCGCGCCCGAGCGCGGAGAGCCCATGGCCGGCCGGGGCGCCCCGTGAGTCCGTGCTGTCGGGGCTGCGGGCCCGGACCCCTGGCGCTGGCCCGGCTCTGCAGGTCCTCCGTGGGGTTGGAGGGATGGAGTGGAGGTTTGCGAGACGCCGCAGCGGGTGGTCGGCGTTCAGCCACACTTGTCCTCTCTCAGAGGGGCAGCGCGGCGAGCCGGTGGCCAAGCTGAGGCTGCGGCCAATTGCGTGGCGGACCTGCAGGTCCCGTCTGCACGTCACTTCCGACTGGTTGAGCTTTAGGCTTTGCGAGGATTAGGTGAGTTCTCCCCGCAGCAGGTTTGTAACGCTCCTTATCCTGCCCCCTGCTTGGGCGGACCTCTTCCGAGCGTTTCCACCCTTGTCGCTAGGGCGGAGGCCGCCGCGAGGCAGCTTGCTTTTGGGTCTGGTCAACGCTAGTCTAACGGGTGAGAACCAGGGATTGCCCTTTGGGAGCTGCGATCTCTGAGTTCTACCATAGTGCTTGCATGGGAGACTTGCCTTATAGCTCCTGCTCTGCAGCGGAAAGCCTTGCAGAATTGCGAGTGTGGAGGAAGAGGTGAGACAAGTCTACTGCTAGAGGAGGAGTCAGTGCTGTCAGGGGTGTGTCCTAACGGGTAGAAAAGGTAGCCCGCTTCCTGGGATGCCGGATGGGCTAATTGAAAGAGCAAATGTTGGTGTCCTTGCAGAGGAAGTAGTCTGGCACCGGGCCGCGTTAGCTGCTCATCCTGGGTTCCAGAGGGCGTTGACCTGCAAGAAACATGATCAAGTGCCTGCGGGTTACGCTGAAGCTTGCAACTCCAGCACTCCACTTCGGAACCGAGGTTCCCCGTTACTGTGCCTAGAAATACAAAGGAAGATGTTCCGTCCTTGGCCCGTAGGGGAGAGACTGGGAAGGGGTTCTCCTGTCCTGACTTTCCACTGGCTCTGACCCAGCCGGCCTTTGGAGTCATTTGGGGTTTGAACCAGCAGGTGGAAAATCTTTTGTCTCTCCATCCCTCTGCTTCAAAATGTTGCAGGAGCCACAGCGGGAGGAGTCTGCTGCTTTAGTTGCGGCAGTCTGTCTCATCTCCAAGAAATGTGGCAGCATATCTGAATTTTTTTTTTTTACAGCTCTTTGTGTTGTCACTGTTGCGCAGTTCCCTGTTAAAGCTGGCCTTCTCTCTCCAATTAGGTCACATTTTTTTTCTGCATGGGTTATCGAGTTACAGTCTGTTGTGTTGCAGCTTCTCTGCAGGAGCGGGGTAGGGTGCTGCCATCTTTGTCTCCTGACTTTGGACAACGATGAGGCACTTGGAAAGAAGAGGAAGTGAAGGTTTATTGGAAGAAGCAGAGAAACTTCTGTGGCAGCAGGGAGGGGCTGCCTGCCTGGAGCTGCCTTATTTCTTTCTGACTTTTGATTCTGTATTCTAATCCTTTCATCATTTCTTGACACTGGCATTTTGGGTTTTCTTTATTGACTTTTTCATTGTCTTCTCACAGGAAAAGCCTCTATTGTGATTCTGAGTGGGAGAGCAATAAGTATAGAATTTAGTTTGGGTGGGGTTAGCATTTTTCCTGTTTTCTTCCTATCCAAGAATGGTTTGCCTTAATGATTTAATTCGTGTTTAATTCAGTAAGATCTTAAGATTTTATTCGTGCAAACTTTATAATTTTTTTTTTAAAAAAAGGGTTTATTTCTTTTCGTTGGGAAAATAGTGAACATTACAGAGAGAAAGATTTTTCTGTCGGTTGGTTTGCTCTCCCAATGATCACAACAGCCAGAACTGAGCTTATCGGAAGGCAGAAGCCAGGAGTATCTTCCAGGTGTCCCAAGACGGTGCAGGGGCAGGCCCAAACACTTGAGCCTTTCTCCGCTGCTTTCCCAAGTCATAAGCAGGGAGCTGGATCAGAAGTGGAGCAGCTGAGACAAGAGCCGGCACCATATGGGATGCTGGCGCTACAGTTAGAGGCTTAGCGCACTGTGCTATGTTGCTAGTTCGCCTCTTTATTTCTTTTTTAATCCTTTTGTTGTTGTTTTTTGAGCAAGGCAAGTGGAATGAATTCTCTGCGTTTAGGATCCCTGTTTCTCTCCCATGGTGATGATCAATGAAATAATGAAAATGAGAAGAGGAGCATTGTGTGTGTGTGTATATATATATATATTTTGTCCAGGAAGAGTACGTAACTACAGATGAAATTTTACTTCATGCTTTCTTGGCTAAACAACTTGGGGGCAAATGGTGGGGCTCACAGCTTTGGGAAGGCAGCCCAGATCCCTGCCAGGACTGTGGCTGTGCTACCCAGCACACACTGCTCTGCTGCCTTGGGTCTTCTGGGGCCTCTGCTGTTGTGTTGTGCTCATCTGAGTGTGAGATTTTAGCACTCTGATTTTTTGAGCTGTTCTCCTGCCTTATGTTTCAGTCTTTAATGAATGCATTTAAGAGTAAAAGCTACTAAAGTTTCAGTAGATACTTGTATCACTTGTGATCCTAAATCACAAGACAGATGGATCCTGATCGTGGATTTTGTTGGCTGTTGATTGAAAGTTGAATTTTAACTTATTGGAGGAGGTTATTCCTGTTGTCACTAGTAAGGAGAAGAAAATTCTCTGTGTTAGTCACTTATTTGTTGGGACTTTTAGGGGGCACAATAGGTAATATCTTTCTCCATGCCAGTTGCAACACTTGAAAGAGATACAAGAATGAACCAGAGATGGAGGTTCTTTTCTCTGTGTCTCTTCTCTCTGTAAATATGATCAGACTTTCCAATAAAAATAAATAAACCTTAAAGGGTAAAGTATCACCTGTTCATTTTGTGAGGCTGTAATTGGAGGGAATAGCTCTGAAATAGCCAGTGGATTTGTTTATTTCCTCTTAAATTGAACTTGCACCAAACCTCCACTCCAGCCCCCATCTGAACTTGCCTTCTAAGCTAGGCTTGGCTGGGGAGAGAGGAGAAATCATGCAGGCTTGAAGGGAAAAAGGACAAGGAGCCAAGCCAAGCTTGCTCAGCTCTTGCTTCCAAGCTTTCTGGTTAGGTCAAGCCTGGAAAGATGGGGGCTGGGGAAGGAGTTGGAGGATAGTCCTAGTTAGGAAGTGAAAAGTAATGGATTGTTTCCCTCTAAAACTGATAGGTGACCAGTGTTGAGACTAGGTTATACTGCGAAGAATGCTGCTGGCAGGTCTTGGAAGCAGTCTTTCTGGCTTTCTCTAGCCCATCTTTGACTTGCTCCCTCTTCCTGCCTGTGACAACAACAACATTTGTCTAGAGTTTCAAGTCTCTAGCCAGGTGTCCTCTGTTACACAAAGGAAAGCAAAAGATGAGGGAAATGCGGAGTGTCCTCTCTGATCTGATTCTTCGGGTACTGCCTCTCCATCTACTTAGGTGCTTCGGGGTAGCACAAGTGTGTTTCCATTTCGCTTTGTGGATGTTTGTGATTTCTGCACTTCCCTGTATATGGTTTGCTTATTTATATATATATATAAAAAGTTCCTTACATGATGTTTTAAAATATTTTTAATTGCATGAAAGAGAGACAGAGACATACAAATCTTTCACATGCTGCCTCATTTCCCGAATGCCTGCACCACTGCAAGGCCAGCCTAGACCTCAGGCCAGGACCTTTTTCTCAGCATGTAACCGCTGTGACATATAGCCAGAAATTGTTAGAAACAGCTACAGATTCACTGTTTTACAAGCTGGTCTTCAGTGCAGCCATAGGTCAGCTCAAGTGACTTAATGGTGTTGAGGAAAATATTAAACACTTTCCTTGGTAACACTGAAGACTTTCAATGTGAATAAATACTAGGAAGCTATTGGTGGTCTTGGCTATAGAGTGCGCTGCTGAAAATGGATTTTGGAATGTTTTACTGAGGAAATAATTCCCAAGTGGATAACAGAAAAAGAACAAGTGTGGGAATGTCAAGAAGAAATGGATGCCCAATTTGAAGTTAGGGGATGCCCAAGTTAATTACTTAAAAATACAGGTTTACTGATGAGAAGTCCTGGGAAGGCCTAAGCTGGGCTGAGCCACAGTGTGCTGTGGCTGGGACTGCGGTACCTGAATGGTCCAGACTGTACGGGAAGGGTGTTGGAAGGCAGTGGTTATCCATGAGTCTTCTCTGCTCTTCCTGTTTTCCCTTCCTCTCAGGAGGTAGTTTGTAGGTAGAGTTGGAGGTCAGCTGCTGGCAAGCATTGTATCTAGTCAGAAGCAGGGTGAGTAGGAGGGTGCAAGTAGAGCATGAGGAGAAAATCATTTAGAACAGAAACCTGTAATCTAGCTAAGTGACAAAGGGAGATAATGGAATACTCCATGGTGTAATGAGAAATATATTTGATGTCACACTGTCAAAACTTCAACTGTTACTTCCTACTGTTACTGATTATGTAACTTCAGCACTTTTCACCTGTAAGTTGCAGAGTCACCTGTAATTTTTTGTAAAGGAGTGGTCTAGTGAATTCCAGATTTGTATTGTGAAAGTTATTTATAAAACAATTTGATATGACTTCCTATATTTTAGGTTAACTGTAATATACACGATGCATCATGATGGAATTACATCTGGATTGTGTCTATTCTGGAAAGTAAGGCTTGGCTACAAAAGCAGCACCAGGTGAATCTAGGAGGAAAACTTCAACAAACAAGTAGTTTAGCACGCTGAGGGATGCCATGCACTCCTACCAGCAATGTATGGGCAGTTGTGGTTCCTTTATCTGTGCCATAGGTGCTATTGTCAGGTTTTCTTGTTTTGTCATTTTATTGGTGAGTGAATACATTAGTGTTGTGGAGTGGAGAGAGATCACACTGGACCCACGTGTAGGATATTAGAAGGAGTCTTTATTGCTAAAGCTGGGTAACAGCAGCTCCCACTACATTCCAGGAACTACTGCCCCAGGTTGGGCGGCCCAAATCAGGGATTTTTAAGCTCTCATCCTTCAATCAGATTGAGAGCCATGCAGTAAAAATAAAGATTCCATGTGCAGCAGGCAGGAAGGGAGTTACCAAAGCCCAAAGTTTTCCTGTAGTTAATTAACCTAACCTGGTACAATAGGAGGCAGGAGCTGAATGTAAGGGCCTCACCAGTCTTGAATGGCACTAGAGGAGGTAAAAAAGGTGGGGTTCAGAAACTCCATTTCCTCCTTTCCTGCTGTCAGTTAATCTGTCAAGTGGATGCTAGCCATCAACCACTGCACCCCATTAAATTAGCAGGGAGCTGGATTGGGAACAGAGAAGCTGGAACTCAAACTTGCACCCATATGGGATGGCAGCATTGCAAAGGAAAGTCACCAAGCTGGTATCCTTTGTTTTCTTGTAGAAACATTTCAGAATATTAGGCTTTCTAGATTGTTAAAAATGTGAGGGAAAGGAAACTATTGACAGTCTTTTTTTTTTTTTAATGTATCTATACTTGTACCAATATTATGATTTCAAACTATCTTTTTTCCATTGTTTTTGCCTATTCTAGTTCTTTCACCATTCCTTATAAATTTTAGAATCAAATTATGGATGTCTACAAAAAGTATTCTGTAAATCTATGGGTGACTTCAGAGAGAACTGACAGAAAAAGCAAAATTAAGCCTAATTTTTGAATATATTTATTTAGTATTTAGTATTGCATCTGATTCCTGAAAGAGATTGCATACAATTGGTAGTCTTTCTTCCTTCGGTGTTAGAATTCACAGGGAAACCTTTGTGCCTTTTGTTCCTTAGGTGAAAAGTGTGCATGTGGGAATTGTCTGTAATGCTGCCATTTTCCCTCCTTTACGTATGTGTCATGAGGGAGCTGTTCTGTTTGTCTCCTGAGTAACTGTGGAGGTCTCTGGACAAAAGTGTGCAAGTGGCTAATAACTCCTGTGTCTGTGGCTGCCGGGCGTTCTCTCGTTTCATGCCGTCCTCCAGCAGTTCACAGATAACACCAGGCAAGTGCTTCGTGTCCGTCTACATCATGGCGCCATTGTTCTACAGTGCTCTGCCTCTGGTGACTTGGGTAGCTCTCTAAAGAGATTGAGGAGAGTTATGATTTTGTTGATATTTTGACTTTTTTTTTTTTAAGGTTGATTTATGTTATTGGAAAGTCAAATATACAGAGAGGAGGAGAGAGAGAGATCTTCTGTCCATTGATTCACCTCTTCAAGCAGCCACAGCAGCTGGAGCTGAGCCGATCTGAAGCCAGGAGCCAGGAGCTTCTTTCAGGTCTCCCATGTGGGTGCAGGGTCCCAACACTTTGGGCCGTCCTCAACTATTTCCCAGGCCACAAGCAGGGTGCTGGATGGGAAGTGGAGCTGCCAGGATTAGAACTGGTACCCATATGGGATCCTGGCTGGTGTGTTCAAGGTGAGGACTTTAGCTGCTAGGCTACTGTGCTGGGCCCAGATCTTTTGACTTTTTCTTAACAGCACCTTAACAATGATCTTTGCAGCACTTTCTTTCTTTCTATTTTTTTTTTTAAGATTTATTTTCTTTTTATTGGAAAGGCGGATAGACAGAGAAGAAGATCTTCCGTCTGATGATTCACTCCCCAAGTGAGCGCAACAGCCAATGCTATGCCGATCTGAAGCCAGGAGCCTCTTCGGGTCTCCCACGTGGGTGCAGGGTCCCAAAGCTTTGGGCTGTCCTCGACTGCTTTCCCGGGCCACAGGCAGGGAGCTGGATGGGAAGCGGGGCCGCCGGGATTAGAACTGGCGCCCATATGGGATCCCGGGGCGTGCAAGGCGAGGACTTTAACCACTTGCGCCACCGCGTCGGGCCCTGCAGCACTTTCTATATCAAAAGTGGAAGCCTGAAGTCAAAACTGTTGTGTTCTACCTTGATAGTTGCATGTTTATCGATAAAGGGCTTGGTTACATAGAAACAGATAAATCCTGAGTTGGAGTGCTGAGACAGGGTGACTGTGGAATTAATTAACATTGCTGCCAGCCTTGTAGAGTGATGTTTGTGTTTCCTGAAACTTGTCATGAGTCAGATAGTGCCTCAGGCAGTTACTTCAAGGTTTCTTGGCAAGGTCGGTGCCTCATTTTAAATCCTCTAGTCTCTGGCTAGACAAATTTCCTTACTCCTGGGCTGATTATGTTGCTGAATTTGTGTCACAATCTGCCAAGGAAGGTGTTTTCACATGCCGCCTTCTGCTGGCTTTTCCTAAACCTTGAATAGGGATGTAGCCCTTGTATTAGCCATTGTAATGGCAAGCTTATCTTTGTTTCTGCCTAGTCTTTTATTTATTTTATTTATTTTTTTAAAGATTTATTTATTTATTTGGAAGTCAGATATACAGAGAGGATGAGAGACAGAGAGGAAGATCTTCCATCTGATGATTCACTCGCCAAGTGAGCACAACAGCCAGTGCTATGCCGATCCGAAGCCAGGAGCCAGGAACTTCTTCCAGGTCTCCCACACAGGTGCAGGGTCCCAAAGCCTTGGGCCATCCTTGACTGCTTTCCCAGGCCACAAGCAGGGAGCTGGATGGGAAATGGAGCTGCCAGGATTAGAATCAGTGCCCATATGGGATCCCGGCGCGTTCAAGGCGAGGACTTTAGCTGCTAGGCCACGCTGCCGGGCCCTATTTATTTATTTTTTAAAGATTTACTCTTCGGGCCCGGCGCGGTGGCGCAAGTGGTTAAAGGTCCTCGCCTTGCACGCCCGGGATCCCATATGGGCGCCGGTTCTAATCCCGGCAGCCCCGCTTCCCTTCCAGCTCCCTGCCTGTGGCCCAGGAAAGCAGTCGAGGACAGCCCAAAGCTTTGGGAACCTGCACCCGCGTGGGAGACCTGGAGGAGGCTCCTGGCTTCGGATTGGCATAGTATCGGCCCGTTGCGCTCACTTGGGGAGTGAACCATCAGACGGAAGATCTTCCTCTCTGTCTCTCCTCTCTGTATATCCGCCTTTCCAATGAAAAAATAATAAAAATAAATCTTTAAAAAAAAAAAAAGATTTACTCTTCTATTAAAGTCAGGTAAGAGAGGACGAGACACAGAGAGGAAGATCTTCCATCTGCTGATTCACTCCCCAAGAGGCCTGCAACAGCCATAGCTGAGCTGATCCGAAGCAGGAGGCTGGAGCCTTTACTGGGTCTTCCATGTGAATGCAGTGTCCCAAGGCTTTCAGTTGTCCTTGACTCCTTTCCCAGGTGGCAAGCAGGGAGCTGGATGGGAAGTGGGGCCTCTGGAATTAAAACTGGCCCGTGCAAGGCAAGGACTTCAGCTGTTAGGCTACTGTGCTGGCCACCCCTCCCTCCCCCAGTCTTGAGAGCTTTGCTGCAACACATTCTCAAGCCAGTGTCTACCACTGTCTCATGGTGTGACATCTCAATTGCTAAAGAGTTGTCAGGTTTAGTTTCAGCGGTAGCATAGGTCCAAATATATCAGTACTTTCTACTGTTCTGAAAAGAACATGCAAGACCAGTGAGAGATCTGAGACAGGGGGCAGTGAAATGATTAGAGGAGGAGCTGTTGCTGATACCATTCGTTGGCAGTTTTCAAAATTAGTCCCTTGACCTGCCTTGGTTTCCATTCTTTGCTGAGGAGGTTGGAGGTGCTCCCAGGACTGTGGTCCTTTGTGCAGCAGAGCCTTGGCAAATCTTAGTTTGCTTTCCCTCTGGTTTGGTTCAGGAACTACTCTCAAGTTATGGAGACTCATCCAGGTTGATGTCCTTTTTTACTAGTTGCTAGCTTCTAAATTGATCAAACGTATTTACAATGGAAATATCACCTTGTGAATGCCGTTACATTTGCCTCTTGCAAAAATGTTAGATTCGCTGACCACTAGAGAAAGAATAACTCAGCCGAATATATGAAAAGAATTTAGGTGGCCTTTATTTCAGGGAACCATGGTTACGGGCTTCCCTTCCCCATGCAGCAGAAAGCTAGATGTGAAGGAGTGAGTTGCAGAGAAAGAAGAGTGTGGAAGAGACGGGGAAGGGGCTTTTTAAACTCTCCTCAACACAGAAGCCGAAATGAGGTCGCCTCGGCCCTTATTGGTGTGGGGAGATATTGGTCTGTGCCATTCATTGATGCAACGTTGGTGTCACAGCCTGAGGGGCCCGCCAGAATTCTGCCATCCATTCTGGGTTTGGTTGGAGGCAAACTCTACCCTTCTCCGGTTACTGTGGTAGCCATCAGCTGCTGCTTATCATCCTTAACAGCTGCTTTTTGTCTGGCAAATCCAAATACAGTCTTTCATCATTCAGATTAAAGAACCACCACTTGAGTCCGGCACGGTGGCCTAGCGGCTAAAACCCTTGTTTTGAACACACCAGGATCCCATATGGGTGCCGGTTCTAATCCCAGAGGCCCCACTTCCCATCCAGCTCCCTGCTTGTGGCCTGGGAAAGCAGTTGAGGACAGCCCAAAGCCTTGGGACCCTGCACCTGTGTGGGAGACCTGGAAGAGCTCCTGGCTCCTAGCTTCGGATCGGCACAGCACTGGCTGTTGTGGTCATGTGTTCAATTGAGAAGTGAATTGTTGGACGGAAGATATTCCTCCCTATCTCTCCTCTCTGTATATCTGACTTTGCAGTAAAAATAAATAAATCTTTAAGGAAAAAAAAAACACTCCCTTTGCTATGGTGATGGCCAACATTACTATTATTATATCCATTCTTGTTGAATCCAAGTTTAAATGTATTTATTATACTGTGTTCCAAATAGCCACAAATAATTAAGAGTTGGCTTGTAAGATGAAACCTGCATTGGCTTGGCTTCCAGAAGAGGCAATCTGAGACATATGAGAACAGGAGGAAGTTATTCTAGAAAGCATCGTAGTTGCCACTGTAGGTGCCTGCATTTCAAGCCCACTAGATTACTCAGAATTATAGCAACTAACAGATGAAGAAGCTGGAGTGTTTTTGCACCACTGTTAGTTGAGGTCTGATTGTAGGGTACAAGCATTTCCTGTCTTGTCTTGGTTCAAGCCAAGGTCACCCCATTTGCTAGTAAGAAAGTTACAGGAAGAGCAGTTAGTAATTCGTGCAGAGGTGTATGCCAGAGGCAGGCTAGCTCCAGGAGCAGATCCCTTATGCAGTTTACCTGGTTTTATTACTCTGTTACTACCTTTATGAAACTTTATGTAATTTTGAACAAGGAACTGCAGTTTTTGCTTTTCACTGGATTCCATAAATTCTGTAGGTAAACTGCTATATCAGGGGCTGGGGAATGTCTGGCCCACTAACCATTTAAGACTTGTAAAATCACTTGTCTGGCCCTGCCAAGGATATCACAAGTGGAACTTGCAATTCAGTAACTATATAGCAGGCTGATTTTTAAGTTGAAAATTTTGTATGGCCTTGAATATTATTAATATCCAGTGGTCCTTTGCAGAAAAAGGGTCCCCCTCCCATCTGCTTAGTAAGGGAATATGAGTAGGGCACTAGGTGATAGATGCGAAACAAATTGGCTGGTGGCCAGTAAATCTTTTGACAATGGTTAAGTATGGATTCCGCTAGAGACTTGTATCTTCCATTTTTGGGGCCACAAATCCAGTTATAAAACAAAATCCACAGTTTGAAGTTATCTTGACTAAAATTATAAGGCCAATTTTGGCAGCAAATCTGCATAATTATTCAGTAGTGGTTGAAAATTCTCAAATAAAATAGTTCGCCTTTTTTTTTTTTTCCTTCCTAATTCAAAGTAACTTTGCTAAACACAATCTTGTTTGGAGTGTGAAACATTTCTTTTGTGACTCCGAACACCTTCCCCAGGCCTTATAGGGTGCGGACTCTTCCATGATCTCCCTGTAGGGGCTGTCCGAGGCTCATACCCGTGAGCCTGAGAAAACCAAAGCTAAGGTGGCTCCAGATTAGGCAGAGGACTGCAGGATAAAAGCAACAATTCTTCCCAGAATCCTGCCTCATTTATGTTTGGCTTAAAGGGTTATTCTCTTTTTAATTTTTTAAACTTTATTTGTAATATTATTTACACAGTTGAGAGGGATGCATGCCCATGTAGGCATCTGATCATGGTGATGAGGGTTGGGGCATGGAGGAAGGTGGATTTTTTTTTTTCTTTTATTCTTATATCTGCAGAGAAGGTGGAGAGTTGGGGAAAGAGAGAGGATTACTCTTTGATGTCAAACTATATAACTACATTGGCACCTAGGGTTGAGGGATGGTCATCTGGTGATGTGTTAGGAACCCCAATGTGGGTAAGAGTGTCCTGAGGGTGCCTTGAGACATTGTAGGTTTTGTTGCTCCATGGTTAAGAAAATCTTTTCAAGGTCTACTGGTTGACAAAGACCACTTTGGTGCATCCACAGGCACAGAAAGATGTTGGAAAGTTTGATCATCAGAGCTGTCCAACCTGTTCCACTCTCCATCTTCTGATGAGGCACTCAGTATCCTCTGCTGCTGGGCTAGGCTCCAACATCCAGTGACAAGGGCCAAGATGCAGGGTGGGCCATGTCAGACTGGTATGTGTAAAGTCTGTGGCTGGGAGCGAGCATGGTTGGGGAGCTAAGGAGATGCCCCTCCTGTGCTGCAGTTCCCACTGGTGAGCGTAAGAGCTAGGAATGGGGGTAGACCTGGCTGCCCATGGTTGCAACATTCTTTGGCGTGTGCGACGGGCTGGGTATGGGGATGTGCTGGATTGGGCTAGGATCTAGGATCCACTGGCGCTTTGTGAAAGCCAGAGTGGATGTGAGATGGGCTGAGGTAGGTGCAGCACCTACTGATCCACATGAGATTTAGGTCTTGGGTTGGGCTAGGTAGGGTTGGGCCGTAGCACTCACCAGTGAGAGTTTAAACTGGTGTGGGCTGGTCTGGCAAGGTCATAGTACCAACTGGTGAAGATCGAGACTAGAGATGGGCCAAGTCAGGCTGAGCCAAATACCCACTAGTGTTTTCGATATCCGTGACTTGGGGCTGTTCTGTTAGGGGAGTTCTGGGCAACTGCCCTGTTAAGATTCAACTCTGGCTGGTGAGTGCAAGAACCTAAGCTGGGGAGAGTCCAGTTTAGGCCAAGCTGTAGTACCCCTCAGCATACACATGGGTCAGTACTGGGGTTGGGCTGGGCTGGGCTAGTCTGCAACACCCACTGGCAAGTGTGAGAATCAGGATAGGGAGCAGGGTAGGCCAGGATGGCATGCATCATCCACCAATTCACATTAAGGCCAAGACTGGGGGCTGGCTGGGTTGGGCTAGACTGAAGCACCCCTAGCACGAGCTGGGACTAAGGGCAGGCTAGACAGAGCCAGGCTGCAGCACCTGTGAGCAAACGTGGGGTGAGATGGACCATAGTACCCACCAGCACATGCAAGACCCCAGGCTGGGAGTGAACCTGGAAAGGGAGGTGCAGGGGCTCCCCTGCTGGGCTACTGATCTCACTGGTGAACATTAGCTGGGACTATGGGCAGATGGTGGTTGCAGCAGACAGGCAGGACTGCTGCAACAACATTCAGCCTGTATGTGAGCTGGGTTTGTGGGAGGGCTGGGTTAGGCCAGGCCACTGCATTCCCTGGTGCATGCAAAGGCCAGGATAAGTGCTCACTGGTCAGGTATTGCCACAGCATGTGCTATCAAGTGCTGGGACAGGGTGCATGTTGTGTCAGGCTGGATCACAGTACTCCATGGAAAGTGCAAGATCAGGGACGGGACTGGTCCTAATAGGGAAGCTCTGGGCACTCTGCTGGGCAGCAGCTCTTGTGGAGTGCATGATAGCCAGGGGTGGGAGCAGGCTAGGCTGGAGAAGGTGGCAGCACTTGTTGGCATACATGTGGATTGGTTCGTGGGTGGGGTGAGCTGAGCTAAGCTGCAATACCCATGGATGTATGCAAGAACCCATTTAGGGTGTGACACTGACTGGAATAGTCTGTTGCACATACTGGCATGTGTAAGAACTGGGGCTGGGGTAGCCCTGGTGGGTATTATCCAGCTAGGCTACAGTTCCCAGTATGTGTGCGCAAATTTCTGGTCTGTGACACTGGGCTGGGTTGCAGTACTTGTTGGTTTGCATGGGGGCTGGAGACAGAACTGACCAGGCAACTACAATCGGCAGTATGTGCGTAGGCTAATACAAGTGATGGATTGAACTGGACCCTGTACTGGCTAGCACATGCAAGAGTCAGATCTGGGGTCACCTCACGTGAGGTTTCTTGGGAGACCTCATTATTGGACCACTGGACTCAAAACTCTGGCCACAGGGACAATCATAGGATTTATAGTCTGGCAATGGAAGACATGCCCAGGTGCCTGTGGAGGACATGATGACCAGCTCATTTTGGCTTGCAGAGGACATTGAATGCCATGTAAGAAGATGGGAAGCAGAGCAGGTTGGACAACTCTGCCGGTTGAGCTTTGGCAGCAAGTGTCTGGATGAGTGGAGCACTAGGGTGGACTCTATCAACCAATGGACCTTGGGAGGATTTTTTCAAACTTGGAGCAGTGAAACCAACAGTGTCTTCGAACTCTCAAAACTCCTCGAAACTCTGAAAACACAAGCAATATCTTTGGAACGTTCTTCTCCACATTGGGGTTTCTGAGATGACATCAAATGTGTACTGATGTCGTTTGGCAGCTGGGAGCAGCTCTCTATGCCCTCTGACTAGAAATAGGAGAAAAGGGAAGGAAAATTGGAAATATCTGCCCCAGCTTCCACCCCCCCATATCATACTGCTCCCCATCCTATTTGATGGTTCTTGTGGGCCTGCGTTCTTGGGAGACCTCCTTATTAGACCACTGGACTCAACTATGTGAACAACATCAAAAATAAAATAAAATTGTATATAAAAAAAATCCTCTGCTGTCCTAGATGAGCTGGCTGCCATGTCCTCTGTGCACATCATCTGTGTTTGCTTTTCCATTGCATGAGCATCAGGAACTGAGGAAACCCAGACCTGACATGTGAACTCCAAGGCCAGACCACATATCTTGTGACTTTCCCCGTGATCAGGGTTTGAGTCCAGTGGTCTAGTTGGGGTGTTTCTCTAGAAACCTTGACTGGGGTTGCCTCAGACCTGACTCTCATGTATGCCAGCCATTGCAGGATCAGATTTGGTTTGTCATCTGTGCCAGGCAGTGCACATTCTAGTGGATGCAGCTGCCTGGTCCAGCCCAGCCCACCACACCACAGGCCCAATCCTCACACATACCAACAGTTTCTGTGACCTAGTTGGGATGACCCCCAATAATCCTCACCAGGCTGGTCTCTGTTTTTACACGTACCGGCAAGTGCTGTGGTCTGGCCTGGCCTGATCTGGCTTACATCCCATTTGGCTCTTTTACACACCTATAGGTGCTGTGGCTTAGCTCAACCCAGGCTCTTGCCAGTGGGTGGTGAGGTAAGGCCTGGCTGATCCACATTTATTCTGGCTCTTGGGTGCTCCAGCTGGTGCAGTGGCTCAGTCCAGCCTGTCCCTTTCCTATGTCCAGCCCACATGCTGGCCTATGGGTGTTGTAGCCTTGCACATCCTCATTCCAAGCTCTCAAGCTCACTAGTGGAAGCAGCAGCCTAGCAGGGGAGTCCCTTGAGCTCCCCTGCCAGGCCCATTCCCAGTTCTGGGTCTTGGCAGTGTTAGCGGGTTCTGGATCCAGTCTGGGATGGCCTCCCATGCCTTGGCATCTCTCAGTGGGTGCTGCAGCCTGGTTCTGCCTGGCGTGCTTCTAGTCCAGGCTCAAACTGGTGGGTGCTATAGCCTAGCCAGTCTGGCTAGCTCCTACCCCTCAAGTGAACTGGCAAGTTTTGTGCCTGGCTTGCACCACCGGGTTTTGCACATGCCAGCGGATTCTGTAGAGTAGCCCAGCCTTGCCTGCCCCACATCTGATCCACACGTATGCCAAGTGGTATTGTAG
Organism: Ochotona curzoniae; assembly: GCF_017591425.1. Classification (NCBI taxonomy): domain Eukaryota; kingdom Metazoa; phylum Chordata; class Mammalia; order Lagomorpha; family Ochotonidae; genus Ochotona; species Ochotona curzoniae. Next base: position 109,927 of record NW_024464993.1, on the reverse strand, counting down.
CCCAACCTTGTCTGGACTGCTCCCAGCACTGGCTTTCAAGCTCATCAGCAGGGGCTGCTGTTTAACAGAGGAGTTCTCCTGGCAAACCTGCTGCCAGAAATGAATGTTACACACTGGTGGATACTTGGCCAAGCCTGACATGGCTTGCTGTGGTCCCCATACTTGCTGGAGGTTAGTGTGGTCTAGCCCGACCAGCCTAGCTCTTGCCAGTGGGTGTAACAGCCCAGCCCTGCCTGGCCCACCCCCAGACCTGGCTCTCATGTGGACAGCCATTCTGACTCTTTTTTTTTTTTTTAAGATTTATTTTATTTTTATTGGAAAAGCGGATATACAGAGAGGAGAGACAGAGAGGAAGATCTTCTGTCTGATGATTCACTCCCCAAGTGAGCACAACGGCTAGAGCTGAGCCAATACAAAGCCAGGAGCCTCTTCCAGGTCTCCCACGCGGGTGCAGGGTCCCAAAGCTTTGGGCCGTCCTCGACTGCTTTCCCAGGCCACAAGCAGGGAGCTGGATGGGAAGCGGGGCTGCCGGTATTAGAACTGGCGCCCATATGGGATCCCGGGCGTGCAAGGTGAGGACCTAAACCACTGAGCCATTGCGCCGGGCCCCATTCTGATTCTTATGAGTGCCAGCAGATGCTGGGACTTAGCTCAGTCCTGTCTGCCCCTGGACTCAGCTCACATGCATGCCAACAGGTGCTGCAGCTTTATTCAGCCTGGACTCTGAGCCTTTGCGTTCACCAGTGGGAGCTGCTGCCTATGAGGGGAGTCCCCATAGTTCCCCCTCCAGGTCTACTCCAATCCTGGATCTTGCATAGACCCGTGGATGCTTTGACCTGACCTGGCATGGGCCCACCCCTAGTCTTAGCATTTGTTAGTGGATGCTGCAGCTTGGCCTGGTCTGGCTGGTCCAGCCTTACCCCTGGGTCTCATGCAAACTAGTGGGTGTGGCTGTTTAGCCTGGCATAACTCACAGCCTGACCTATTTCCAGACCCAGCCCATACCACACAGATTTAGTGCTACAGCTTAGCTCTTAAGCTCACGAATGGGAACTATGGCCTAATAAGGTAGTTCTCCAAGTTTTTCTCCTAGACCTGCTCTCAGCCCTAGTCTCATGTGTGTCAGTGTGTGCTATACTCTTGCCTGGCATGGTCTGCCTCAGGTCCTGGGCTTTACACGTGTTGGTGGGTGTTGCAGCCCAGCCTGGTCCTCCTCCAGACCTGGTTCTGAGGTGCTCCAGTGGGTGTTATTGCCTGGCCCAACATGGCCTGCTTCCAACTCTAGCTCCTGTGAATGTTGGTGAGTTCTGTGGTCATGCCTGGCTCGGTCCATCACCACACCCAGCTCTTGAGCAAACTTGCAGATATTCAAGGGTGAGCCTACAAGTTCCCTACAGAATCTGTGCCCAGACCTGGTTCTCTCAGGAGCCAGTTGGTACCATGGCCCAACCTTGCACAGCTCATCTGTTGTCCTGACACTTCACTGGCTGGTACTGTAATCTAATCTTGCCTGGCAGGTCCCCCAACTTCCAATCCCCAGTGCCAACTTTCACATATGCCAGAAGGCAGCAAGTGATGCTACTTAGTTAGCCCAGCTTAGGTCTCCCATGTGGGTAAGTGCCTTGGTTTCACTAGATATACCCTCTGGTTTCTCCTATGCAAACCACCCCCCTCTTATCTCCCTTGTCTAACTGCAAGTGCAGTGGCAGCGTCCCAAGGACTTGAGCCATCTGCTGCTTTCCCAGGCCGTAAGTAGGGAGCTGGATGGGAAGTGGAGCAGCCCGGACATGAACTAGTGTCCATATGAGATGCCAGTGCTTGAAGATGGAGGATTAGCCTGTTGAGCCACAGTGCTGGCCCCAGCGGAATGTGTTTGAAGATGGTGTGAGTGTAATACTCAGAGTTCAAGACTAGCAGTGATGCATTCCAAACCACAGGGGCCCATGTTCAGCATTACAGTGTCAACAGCAGGGGAAGTGGTTTCTGTGTGGGACTTGATCTCAGGTAGACTGAATTCTGTCCCTGAATGTGTAGCTAGCTTCAAACTTGGTTCTGTGCGTTAGCTCAAGATACAATGAGTACTAATGCCATATTTATGCACCCAAGTACATGTAAATCCCTTTATGTTTAAATTAGGAGAAAAAAAGGGGGATGGTGCATTCTGCTGTTTAAGAAGTGAGTGGTAGGGTTCTGGCATGGTGGCCTAGTGGCTAAAGTCCTTGCCTTGAAAACCAGGATCTCATATGGGTGCCGGTTCTAATCCCAGCGGCCCCACTTCCCATCCAGCTCCCTGCTTGTGGCCTGGGAAAACAGTCAAAGACGGCCCAAAGCCTTGGGTTCTTGCACCTGCATTGGAGACCTGGAGGAAGTTCCTGGTTCCTGGCTTCGGATTGGCACAGCACTGGCTGTTGCACTCACTTGGGGAGTGAATCATCAGATGGAAAATCTTCCTCTCTCTCTCCTCTCTGTATATCTGACTTTACAATAAAAATAAATCTTAAAAAAGGAGTAATAAATCAGTGTAGGGGGCAGGTTCAGAAAGCAGCATAGAGAGCTTTATCCCAAGCTAAATCATGTCCTCTATGCTTTACCTGGCCAAAGCCCATAGTAGAGAAAACGACTTGTCTGCCAGCATCTTGTCTCATAATCAGCCAAACTGTCTCTTTTTCCTGGGACAAACAACATCTAAATGTGGATTCAAAACTGCTCTCTGTCCTGGCACTCTACCCACTGACCACAGTGGTTCCCAACGTGGTGGAATACCAGGATTTCTCTCTCACCTTACAGTCGTGGTCACCATTTGTGCCACTAGAAGTGTGGTCTCTAGAGTAGCAGCAGCAACTGACTTACTACCAATGCAGACTCTCCTGTTTGGCAGTGGAACATCTGAGCTTCACAGTACTGTCCAGATGGGTTTTGCGCATGAGAAAGCTTAGGGCTGCCTGTCTGTGGGTCTTAGGAGTGGCGCAAGCTTGCTGTCAGCTCTGGGCATGCACACGAGGTCCAGGACTCCCTTGTCCAAGACAGTGGGTACAGCATGGAGGACACACAGGAACCTGTGACCAATTGGTCATTTTAGCTGCTTTCCCCTTGGGTCGTCCAGGATCTGAATGCTTAAGGGTCTGAGAGAATACAGTTAATCTCTAGTACAGGATCTGAAAATCCAGTACTCATTCCCCTCTGGCCCCAAGGGACAGCAGTTTTCTGATGGCCTCCTCCCCTCATGGGAAGCAGGTGAAGAGAAGGAGACCTGGAGGTGTCTCAGGTACCTGCACACTGCAGTCTCCTGTCCCATATCCAGGAATCTGCAGCTGCTTCACACATGTGTCCTCCAGATAGGCCTTGTGGAGCTGAGCCTCAGGGCTCGCCTCCCACTGAGCTGGGTGGTCTGGGCCACCATCCAGGAGCGCAGGTCCTTATTCAGGGTGATGTAGTTCTTGCCTTTGCAGGCATCCTGCTGTACCTGTGGAGACGGCGCCCCTCCGCCCTGACCTCGCAGCCACAGATTGACTGGTAGGTGTGAAAGCCTGGTCCCACCCCTCAGTCACACCCCCAGGTCGGCACTGACCCTAAAGGATAGAGCCGTTCCTTTTATTGCCCCCTATCCGAGTCATAATCTTAAGGGGACTTTCAGGGTCAAAGGAGACTGGAGCTGTCTTGCATCCTCTGGGAGACCTGGGACCGACTTTGGACAACGGGCTGTGTCCCCACTTGTCTGCCTCAGTCACTGACCTCATTCTGGTTGTAGTAGCTGTTCAGTTTCAAACTAACTCGGTAAATCTGTGTGCTGCACTTGATGATCTGTGTGTTCCGGTCCCAGTACTCCGGCTCCACTTGCCACATCCAAGGCGCCTGGGGCTCCATGCGTGGGTTTCGCAACATTGCTGTCAAAGCGTGCGAACTCCATGCCATCCACATAGTTGATGGAGAGGAGCCAGAACTCTGCGATGGTGAAGAACAGCAGGGATTGGGAGCCTAGGGGACAAAGGGAAATGCTGGGACAGACCTTTCATCTGCGTGCTTCCCCAGAAGTCTGGCGGATGAGGCGTTGGTCTGCGCGGGGTGCAGAGCAGGAAGTGGTTGCAAGATGGGTCAGGGACAGGATAAAGGGCTGGGACTCTCCCTCCCCGGGGTCTTGTGCCCCTGTCACGTGGTGTCCTTTTTTTTTCTCCGGACCCGCATTCATCTAGCCCTGTCTCAACACCAATGCCCTTAAGAGCAGCAGGAGGAGGGGCTGGAGCCCCAAAGTTGCCATGTTGAGAGTGTGGGGAAAGTGAAGAGTTCATACAGGAAAGGTCAGCTAGGACTTTATGAAGGGAAATGAATGGGCGGTGCTGATCCAGGAACCAATGGGAGTGTGACTTGGGCCTGTGTCACGAGTCTTGGGGCAGAAGAACCTGACCCAGTTTTGCAGCAGAAGAACACCTTTCCTTGTGAGAGGAAAGGTGAAACTGGGATGTCAGTGGCTTTGCCCTCACCTGGTGAGCCATCTGCTAGGAGTTCTGTCCCAGCATATACAGCAGAATCTGTGTATTCTCTTAGGAATTAATGAGGACTCCAAAGGTAATTTGTTGTTTTGACTTGTATTTAATAATATTAAAATGTGAAACCTTTTGAAAACCCCTCACTCATTGAGAATGATAACCATTGTATAGTATTTTTAAACCTGAAAAGTAGCTATTTTCCACAATAAACAGTGTGGTGAGAAAGTGAAATTATTTACAGTTTGTGTTTTTTAGGTACTTTTATAAGACCACTGGATTTTGTATTTCCTCTGGCATTTTAATCTTTATTTTGATTGAAATGTATGAAAAAGCAAGTTTTATAAAAATAAGCAGAAAGAAACTGTGGCTTTTTGGTAAAGATTTATTTTTCTTTGAAAGGCAGAGTTACAGAGAGAAATGCAGAGAGAGAGAGAGAATCTTCCATGGCTGCAGTGGTCAGTACTGAGCTGATGTAAAGCCAGACGGCTGGAGCTTCTTCTGGGTCTCCTATGTGGGTGCAGGGACCCAAGTGCTTGAGTCATTTTCTGCTGCTTACCCAGACCATTAGCAGGGAGCTGGACCAAGAATGGAGCAGTCAGAATGCAAACTGGCACCCAAGTGTGATGCCGCTGCTCCAAGTAGAGGCTTAACTTCTTTTGACACCACACTGGCCCGCAATTTCTTGAAATCCAAATTCACCTATGCTGTGGGAGTTCTTGTAGCAACTACTTTAAATAGAAAACAAAGAGTGATTTATACTTAAAAATCAAAGAAGGAGAGGACCATTATTTAAAAAGCATTTGCATTGTTTTATAGTTCCTATGCTGGGTTGTTTTTCAAGTTTTTGTTTTAATGTATAAACAATAGGATGTTCTTCTAGCATAACTATACTAGAGGCCTGTTTTCATCTCTGTAAAATCCAGTCACAAAATGAGTCACTTTGGTTCAGGTCTGCATAAGTTTGCTAACCTGCTCTTTATGCTTCTGTACAAAACGCTTTGCCAGTTTCCTGCTTTTTGGCCAGATCACAAGGAGTAACATGCCCTGCCAGCAAACCCTGGTTCTAGGAATCATTGCTGTATGATTTATTTACTCATTGTTCCCATGGCAGCCTCCTGTGGCTGTCCAACTCACTTGGTTCCCATGGCTATATAACTTGGCTATATAACTCACTCTTTCTATAAAGACCCATCTGACTCTCATTTTGGGGTCACTCTGTGAAGGAAAGGGGAGCTGACCTCAGCTGGTTGGTGTATTTATCTGCCTCCTCAATAAACTTTGCTGCTTAGCAGAGTTGTCTGGGCTATACTTCTTGGAGAGAGGTTCAGGTTGGATGCAGCAATCTCCAAATATTAAAATTCTGGTTTTAATTAATGTATTATTGGGTATTAACAAGATGCAGAATTGGAATACACTTAAGATCTGCTGGTACAAAAAAAAAAGAATGAAAGAAAAAAAGCTGAAATCCGTGTCCGTCTTCTTAACCACCCACTCAAGGATTACTTTGTGGAATAGTGTTGGTCTGTGGACCGTTTCCAAATATCCCACAATGAGATACATACAGAAATGGAGAGTGAGGGTTTCCACTAAAACTCAACCTTACCTTGTCCTGAATGTGCTAGTAGTCAACCACCTGAGCACTTCTCTCACATTTGGATCTGGATAACAAACAAACAAGCAAACAAGAAACCTTGTTCATAAGCTGTTGGTAAACCAAGTTTGAGCACTATGTCATGTAAATGATGATGTTTTACAATCTTTGTGAAAAGTCACATAAAATTGATAAGTGTTACGGATAATCTCTGCAAATATGTGCATATACAATAAAATACTAGAGTTAACATAAGATGTCAATGTACATATAGATTCTCTGTCTTATAAACCTAGGTTTTATTCACTTAATCCTAAGAGAGAGAAGCACGTCCATTCATTTGAGAGTATGAATTGGTGTAAATCAAAGCAGGACTCCAAAATGAACAGAAGGGAGTAAGCTGACAGATGTCACTAATCAGTCACTCACTTGGCTAAACTCAGGTGCCTGCACAATACAGTGATGTTCCAGTCTCGGATGTTCCAGTCTCGGATCACTGTGCCAGGAGTGGAAATGTGTGGTTATTCCTCCTTAACTTTCTAGCCCTAGACAGAAAATCTGTCCTTTAAAGGGAAATTCCCACACTTAGCAGTCCTTGCAGGAGGCAGAGACCATTTTTTTGCCACGAAGGAGGAAAATTTAGTTGCTCCAACATCACTGCAGCTGGCCCCTGCATTAGACTCGGGCTCCAGTGGTTAGATGGCTACATGTCATCCAGTCATATGCCTGGGACAAGGTGACACAAACAGGCTGGCATGTCTAAATGCATTTGGCAAGGGTGGTGTGAGTGATAGCACTGGGATATTTCTCAGAGTATCAGGGATAGCAATTCTAGCCAGAGGCCATGTCCAGCTTCCTGAGGCTGTGGTATGATCAGTTTCATTGGTGCCCAGCAGAGGGTGTCATGGTTCTGGCATAGACCTCCCTGAGATGGACTGGGCATTTTGCTGCTGCCAAGTTCTGTGGCCCTCCTGAATTGAAATCGGACTCCAAAACAAAATATACAAATTCTGTTAGGTTCAAATTAGAAAGATTTACATTCCATTGTTTGATCTCCCAGAAGTGGTAGAAATCCATGTGAGCAGCAGTTTCAAAGAGCAGAATCCCAAGGTTTTCATATGCTGAGCTGAGAACCATGAGCTGAACTTTCTGGTTCTATCCTATGGTAGAGAAGTGACATGGATCTTGCATTGTCATAATTGAGGGTCATATATACTCTTCCCCGGAAACAGGTAACATTTCAATATTACCTGTCCCTAATGATACACATTCTGATCTCTGGCTTCAAAACATTCAGGTGTGGTTGATGCAGTGGCATAGCAAATTAAACCACCACTTTGGAATAGACACTTTACCTAGATGCTGTTAGGACTCCCACAGCTATACCACTTTTGATCAAACTCCCTGCTCATTTTTGTGGGAAAGCAGTGAAAAATGGCATCAGTGTTGGGCTGTTGCACTCTCATGGGAGACCAGGATGAAGCTCCAGGCTCCTGGCTTAGGTCTGGCATGGCCCAGCTATTTAAGCATTTGGGGAATGAACTAGCAGATTGAAGATCTCTCTCTTCCTCTGTGTCTTATTCTTTCTGTAATTCTGCCTCCCAAATTAATAAACAAATCTAAAAATCCTCATTTCCTTAAAAAAATACACAAGTCTCTCCATAAGTCCACTGTGTTAGATGTTGAACACAATAAGAGTCAGTGATTTACTAAGGCCTAGGGGTGAGGCTGGTGCTCAGCCTGGGATGCTGGTCATGGTTGTTGCTACTGAAAGTGTGACCTGCAGACTGGCAGTGTCAGCACCAGCACTGACATGGTTACCAACAGGAAATCTCCTGCTGTACTGTCTCCCCCCTCCAGTGACATCCAGGTGATTCCCGAATCCCCTTGAGATTCCCTGGTCTGCAGCCTTTCCTGAAACAACACCAGAATCATGCAGTCTGCTCCCAGACTGTGGTCTCATCAGGCAGCTCAGCATGAAATGCCCAAGTGTTAGTATCTGTTCCCTGGTTCTCACACAGCCAGTTACTGCATTGGTGACCTCATCAGTTGTCAGGGCTATAATACGTGCTTTTTTATATCCTGTCACCAACCTGTTTTACAACCCAAGCATTTCCTGGAAAATCTCCAGATTGGTCTGACTGCCATCCTCCCCTATGGGAGGGAGGGGCTGAGACCCTGGCCGATCCCCACATGGAGCTGGACACTGGGGTCTGAGTTTGCTCGGTCACTGGGGAGAAAGGGAAAGGGTCCATGGGGTTGTGTGACAGGAAAGGGACAACAGGGAAGGGTCTGGATGAGGGGAGGGTGGGATGGCGGGGCTGAGGTGGGGACATCTGAGAGGTGGCTCCTCGGGGTCCTGCGTCCCTCCGCCTGGCTCCCACTTCCCTGCAGAGTCCTTCTCCTTCTCTATCCGCACTCACCTGCCCGATCTCGATCAGGGCCAGGGATCTGGTGAACAGCAGGAGGAGAGTCTGGGGTGGCTTGAACCCTATCAACAGGTTCTCAGGAGACTCTGAATCAAGTGACTCCATTCTGACTTTCTAAGCAGGGTCTGTTGGTGGTGACTGACTCCTCTGGAAACCTTACATCTAATGGAAGTACGACGTGTTCTCGTGTTGAGTGTCCTGGCAGGAGGAACTCGCTCAGTTCCTGAGAAGGGGAGTGAAATTCCGGGAGAATGGGCCTCCCCACCGCTCAGCTTCTGTAATCCAGTTCAGTCCTCTGATTGAGATCACTAGGGGGAAGCCAGGACTGTGGGCTCGGCCTGCCCCTAGGTCCTCTCCCAGTGCCCAGTCCCCTCCCTGAAGCTGCCCAGGGAATCTGATAGGCTGGAGAGACCCTGACCAGGCCCACCCCACTTCTCTTTTAGGATTTCTCTCCCTGAACTGAGCTGATACTCCTCTGACCCCCAGCCAGACTCTTATAGAAGGAAACTCACTTGCAGAAACTTTAAAGGCAGATTGTTTGCAGTCCTGGGGAGCACAGGGAGAGACACCGAGTTTCCCTCCCCTGGGAAGTCTTATCTAAGAGCCCGTGGAGCCCTGCCTTGCAGTTTCTCAGCCCCATGTGCTGCATAGAGGTGACCCCCTGAATGATCAGAACCCCGTCTGTGACAGAGGGGCACGTGATCCCTTCATACCTCAGAGTGAGCAGTGTCCCAGCCACACTCCCACCGCTCCAGGTGCACTTTCCCAGACAGTGCACCTGTGCCCTGGGTTATCCTCCCCACCTCCAGCTCTGAGACTGTGTGTGAATCTAGAGCACAGTCAGCACGGGGTCCCTCCATGGCCACCATGGATGCAACCCCGGACCCCCAGGGAATGCTGATAACTTGGACACACCGACCCCTGCACTGTGCACACCTGTGACAAAGTGAATGTGTATGTTTTGAGCAGTAACATCTTAGCAACACCAAGCAATAATAAAACAGCACAGTTACAGCAATGCACTGCAGGAACTCTGTGATTTCTGAGTGTGTCATGGTGCTGTTTCTCTCCCTGTGATGGTGTGAGGGGGTACAGGGCTGTGTGATGAGATGGAGTGAGGGGGCGATGGGCTCTGTGGGGGCAGCTGGGCCATTAGGGCAGGACACTGAACACAGGAACACAGTACCACCAGGTCCATCTAACCCTGGAGGCCTCCAGGTGCCTAACGGGGTGCAGTGAGTGCAGTGTAGACAGGCTGGACACAGACAGGACTCACACCCTGTGTGAGACAGACAAATTAGTGAGAGATTTCCTCCAAGCCCTCAGGAGCACAGAGCAGGCAGTGGGTACAAAGGTAAATCCCTGCCCTGGATGCCCCATTCAGTATCAGAGCCTGGTGAGGCCTGGCTCCTCTGCTTGTGCTCCAGCTTCGTGCTGTGCAGCCTGGGAGGCAGCAGGTGGTGGCTCAGGTGCTTGGGTCCCTCCCACCACATGGGAGACCCAGGAGGAGCTGCAGATTCCTGGAACTAGAACTGGCCCCACCTGGCTTTGTTGGCACTTGGGGAGAGAATCAGAAGACAGAGGGCTCTTGCCATCTTTGTGTCACTCTGTGGTAATTATTAAGTTCATAAATAAAAAGGTGTGATTTAATGCTTATGAATTTTTTCTGGAATTCTCCATGTAATGATTTCACAATGACATACAGTGAAACATAGCCAAGTGATAACAATAATGTAAAGTGAAATATAGCCAAGGAATGCTCAGTGTAAGAGTGGGGAAGGAGTGATGCTGTCCAGATAAACCCTGAGGCACAGTGAGCTACTGAGTTTATCAAGTAGAAGCTTCTGCACATTTTAATCATCTCAAGTTTGCTGCTGTGCAATGCAGTCAGTAAGTTCCTCAGCAGTGCTCATGCATTACCTGCTACTTATTGATTTGTTTATTTAATGGAAAGAGAGAAACTAAGAGGGAACAAGGGAGAGAGAGATCTACCTGCTGGTTCACCCCTCATATGACTGTAAGAACCCAGGCTGGGCCAAGTGGAAGTCAAGAGGACAGAACTCAAAGTGTTTCACCATCCCAAGTACTTGAGCCATCACCACGGCCTCCCAGGCGCACAGTAACAGGAACCTGAGTTTGGTAGCGTGCTGTCACTCAAGCTTGGGCATGGACACATGGAAAATAGGCATCCTTCCAACAGCTCAATTGCTGCCTGACACCCTTCCTTTCTGTTTAAATTTTATTGATTTAACACATAAACACACACACACAAAGTGGGAGGAGAGAGAGGAGTGGGGAGGAGGGGCAGAGGAAACCCCTGTCTGGTGTGCTGAAGCAGCGCAGAGGGAGCACAATCCAGGCCTGTGAGGAGGGAGGAGGAACTTGAGCACCTGGGCATCTTTCCCTGCTCTCTCAGCTGCATTAGCAGCAGAAGGGCAGCTGGGAGTCACGCAGGTACTCTGATCTAGGATATTTGGGTTGCAGGTGGCAGCTTAAACTGGTATGCCATAGTGTCTGTCCTTACCCCACCTTTCATATAAATAAATAAATAAATAAACAAATACAAACCTTAAATTGACCCTCCATTTAACTTTAGAGAAACTTCTGAAATGTAAGGCCCCTAAGCACAGGAACTTAGGGCTGTTGGTCAAAGTTGCAATAGAGTCATACCTACTGACAGTAGGCACTCAGATCCTGCATGAATCCGAAAGAGCCAAGGCTCTGTTGCCATGTGGGGCTGCAGGGAGGAGAGGGCCGTGTACTGGCCCTCCACTCCTTTGCTGTGTGGTGACATCAGGGACAGGGTGCCATGCAGATGGAGGTGCAGGAGAGGAGCCAGGATGACAAAGGGGTTGAGAGTAAGTGCACATGGGTCACCGATCTCCTTACAAAGGCTGGTTGTGAGTTTTGGGCAGCTGAGGAGGGAAGGTCCTGAAGGAATAAAAAAGCCCTCTAGAACATTGGTTTCTCTCTTTGTGTGAGCCAGCCTATCCTGGATGACCAGCAGGGGCCACCAAGAGACCACATGGCAGCAAGCAGCCCAATGGTCAGGCTGTGGTGTCAACTCCTGGGTCCCCTGGTGCCACTAAGGAATCTAGAGTTCCCAGAGGCAGAAATTGAAGCTTGACTGCTCCAGTTTCATAATCTCCAAATGAAAAAAAAGAACAGGGCACATTATATAAAGCTGTTGCTTGTGATGCCGTGATCCCATATCAGTGCTGGTTTGTGTCCTTGTGACTCCACTTCTGACCCATCTGCTTATGGCCTGGGAAAGCAGCAGGGCAGAGCCAAAGTCCTTGGGTCTTGCATCCGCATGGGGGACTAGGAAGAAACTCCTGAATCGTGGCTTTGGATCTGCTCAGCTGTGGCTGTGTAGCCATTTGGGGAGTGAACTCTGGCTGTAGTGACTGTGGGGAGTGAACCAGCTGAGGGAAGATTCTTTCTGTCTCTCCTTTCTTTTTTTAAAGTCTATTTTCACAATTCTAAAGAGGTAAGTCCCCAAACTTTATAATTCCTTGCTTATTTCTCCAAAAAGATGTAAATAAATAAATAGAATAATAACTAAAGCTTCAGAGTATCAAACCATGTTTAAAAATCCTGAGGGCTAATGTTAAAATATGAATTAATGGAATGTTGGCCAGTTAATCAAAGTTCCAAACTAACATTCAAAATAAGAATCCTATTGCCTTAAGCAAATAATGCAATTTATATTCCCAAAGCATACTTGTCTTACAGATTTTACACACTGAGGTATAAAGCCATGTTTTACTAGCATTTTTATTAGCATGATGAACAATTTCTTCCATAATGGCAATTATACTAAAAAATCCAATAACATTAGCCAACCTGCTGGCATGTTCTATGGACAGATCCCTGGAAAGATTCAGCAAGACATTCCAACTTGCACAAGATGAGGAGTTTGGAGTGTCTAACTAACAAAGGTAATTTTAAGCTTTCTCAGAGATAACTAATGATAATCTTTAAGGAAATTTGACCTTAAATCGTAATACTTCATTTCACTACATTAAGAAGTCGATGTTGTTAACAGATAATCTAAATTATTATTAACAAAAAGGATAATCCTTAATGAGTTTGTGGAGTGAACTGTCAGACCAGCTTCCAGAATGGTACATTAGGTGTACAACATGTAAGTCCAAAAAATATTTCAAACAGTTAATGGAAAACAGGATTAAAGATGTTTATTTTGGTGTAAAAATTAATCTGTGCATAGCTTTTCCATAATATGCATTTGCACTAATTTTGAAGATTCTTCAAATGTATAGATTTTAATTTTTTTATATCCAAATAAACCTACTTTTAACTCCATGTTCCATGAATCATTGAAATATCCTCAAATAAGGTCTTAAAAACAGCTACGTGTTAGGCGAAACCAAGGCTGAATGACGTCATGTTGCCTTCAGTCCCTTTATTTCTAACACACCTACGCCTACCACTGGCCTTACCACTGTATTCCAAATTTAAAGTTGTATGTTGCACTGATGCAATATGACTGTTTTTCCACACTATGGTCTTATTTCTGCTAAGTTATTCTTACAGTTCATCAGCTTAACTTTGTTTAAACTGCCTTTTTAGAACTGTAGATAATATTAAAATTTTTCCAATTATGTTCCTCAAATATAGTTCTAAAATATTCAACAAATTAAACTATCAGACAGGTGATCTCTATTCAATTAATATTAATGTTGCAAAGATTCAACTGAGTGAATTTCAACTATCCTAAAAATGGGGAGTGATCCTAGAGTGTGTGCCTTATGAAATTATCTGATAGTGAAAACAAAAAATAGGAGATACGGTTGCTAAATAATACGTTAACAGGTATACTGAGCAACAAATTCAAACTTTTTTTATTTAACTGACATCTGCTTAGTTTTTTATTTAGTTAAGTAGAAAGGCCAGTTAATCAACTCATTAGACTGGTCAAGGCAAGATGCTTGAATTATATAACATGGCTTAAAAAGCAGTTGATATTATAGTAGTTCTCTGGTAAACACACACACACACACATTGGTAGAGTACTTTGGATATTAGATTTTCCTCTATAGCCTTGTATAATAAGCACTGTTCACAATCTGCAGTATTTTGAAAACTGCATAAATTTGAATGACCAAATTAAAGATGTCTAGTTGAACTCTTTGTAAAGTACTTGGGAGTTTCAGCTATGTTCCCAAACAGACTGATTTTTTTCAAACCATAACAAATTAATATAAAAGCACAGCAGATGTAACAGGTATCTTTGAGAATAAGTCAAATTTACTCAATTTTCTTTTTCAAATATGACTAAGAAAATTAATAATGTCTACATTTAAAAAACAACACTTATTAACTAGATAAATTTAAGATAGGGAGAAAATTATGCAGTACTATTGCACTTTGCGAAATGTGCAGAATTCCAAAATGTGCTAGCTCTGAAAATCTATCTTGCATTGAGGTTTCCGAAGAGGTCAACGAGCCAGTGAAAAAAGCATCTGGTCTGTATACACCTTGCTGTCTTTAGTCATATTGCTCTTGTAAAATCCCTTAATGTGAAAGCATTTCCAGTGCCGTGCAGTGGGACTATGATCCCGGACGTGCAAGGCGAGGACCTTAACCACTGCGCCACCGCGCTGGGCCCGAAGGAGATAATTCTTTCCTTCAACAATAAGAAGCTGGGCTCTCCACATGGTCCATACATGCAATGAAGGAATAATGACTGGATATGATCTGTACTACTGTAACAATATGGAGGATTTGGGGCCTGGTGATATGGCCTAGTGGCTAAAGTCCTCGCCTTGAATGCGCTGGAATTGCCTATGGGCGCCGGTTCTAATCCTGACAGCCCAGCTTCCCATCCAGCTCCCTGCTTGTGGCTGGGAAAGCAGTCAAGGATGGCCCAAAGCCCACCTGTGTGGGAGACCTGGAGGAGGTTCCTGGCTCCTGGCTTCAGATTGGCAAAGTACTGGCTGTTGCGCTCACTTGGCGAGTGAATCATCGGACGGAAGATCTTCCTCTCTGTATCTCCTCCTTCTCTCTGTATATCTGACTTTGTAATAGAAATAAATAAATATTTTTAAAAAAACAATATGGAGGAATTCAATGTGGGGGGAAGGCTTGGGAACGGGCTGGAGGGAATCCCGGAACCTGTGAAACTATGTCATAAAATGATATAAAATAAAAATTTTAAAAATTCTCTCCTTCAATTAGGATTTCTGGGTACCACTGGCTAATAACCTACATGTACTCCTCAAACACCTGCCGATACCCTAAGGAAACAGATCTGAAACTTGAGCAGCGGCCCCGTTGCATACAGTGGTGGCGGGCCCAGGCAGGGAGCAGCCCAGCAGCTGCCACTGCTGGCTTAGCCTGTGTGGGAGGGGAGCAGATCTGTCCTTCCTGTCTGCTGGCCTGACTTCTCCTAGGGGCAGACCCCACCCAGGCCAGGCAGTGGTGGCAGAAAAATCCAGGGTCCCTTGTGATGTGGCCTGAGCTGGGCTGGGATCTCTGCCTGCAGCAGGAGTGGACCAACACCTGAGCTGACCTTAGCCTTGGCTCCCTGTCTTACACTCAGTGTGTTTCTCAGAGCCCCCGAGTGTCCATCTGCAGCCATCATGGGCTGCATCATGTGAAGAGCTCCTGGTGTCTGTCATCAGCAGGAAGCCCACTAGCCTGTAGCCCTTGGTCACCACACCTTCACCTTCTGGGTCAGGATTCCCCTCTGGTCTTGCTGACTGCAGGTGGGGACTGTGTAACCTCAGCCACTCTCTCAGGCTGTCTGAACTCCCAGGGAGTGATAGTGATCTGTCTGAGTGGACACTCTGACTGGTCATGAGCTCAGCAGTCATCAGAGGAGGAAGGGAAAAGAGGGATGTGCATTGTCCTGCTGCAGTTCTGCATCTTATTGGCCCACCACTTGGAGACATGAGGGTGCAGTGCCCTTGGTGCTGTTGTCTCAGGTACTGCCTGAGTGTTAGTTCCTGTGTTAGTTCCTCTGCTTGGGCTGGGAGGGCCCACAGTGGGCACTGGCAGGTGCATGTGTTATGATGCCCCAGGGTATCTGTAGCACTGGGGACTGTGGTGAGGAGCCTCATTCTCACAGGCAGATGAAGGTGAGAGGGAAATCCTCCTCAGCCAGACCCCCCTGCGGAAGGGCTCCAACCCCAGCTGTGAGCACCCTGGGATCCTCACGCACTTACCTCAGATAGATACCCCACTTAACGATATGCTGGGATAGTTTTAGAACAAGCAATTTATTTGAGAGAAGACTGACAAAGGTAGAGTGAGAGAGAGAGGGAGAGAGAGAAGGAGAGACAGGACACAGAAATCTAACCACTGGTTCACTCCACAAATGGCTACAACATGAGGGCTGGGCTGGGCTAAAGCCAGAAGCCCAGAATACATTCTGCGTCTCTCATGCGGGCGAAGCACACAGTACTTGTGCCATCTTTTGCTACTTTCTCAGGCCACTAGCAGGGAGCTGGATTAGTAGAGTAGTCAGTTTCTTATGACCCTTTGTGCTTCTCTGGAATTAGCAGTGAAGTCTCCTTTTATCATTTCTAAAAACAGGTTTATTTATTTTTATTGGAGACTCAGATCTTACAGGAGGAAAAAAAAGGAGAATCAGAGAGAAATATCTTCCATCAGCTGGTTCACTCCCTAAGTGGCCACAATGGCCATAGCTGAGCTGATGTGGAGCCGGGAGCCAGGAGCTTATTCAGTCTCCCACTCAGATGCAGAGTCCCAAGGCTTTGGGCTGTCCTCCTCTGCTTTTCTAGGACTCAATCAGGGAGCTGGCTGGGAAGTGGAGCAGCTAGAACATGAACCAGAGACCCTATGAGATCCCAGCATGTGTAAGGTGAGGACTTGGCCACTGGGACACCATGCCGTGTCCCAACAGAAGCATTTCTGTCACACCTCAGAGCTGCAAAATCAGCACCCCTAGGCATCTCTAATGTAAAAATCAGAAGCAGTGGGGTAGCAATCCTGATGCAGACTTGGGGCCAGAGTCAGGTCAGGGATATGAGCTGTGCCCTCTATGCCCAGCAGCAGGGCTGTGGTTCCTCAGATGCAGGGTTAGGACCACCCAGGGTGAGGCCATGGATTCTGCTCCTGACTTTGCAGCCTCAACCAGGTCCTCTGCCTTCTGTCAGACCCATGTCACATAGACAGGTGCAGTGTATACTGGCAACTCCTGGATTTCACTGTGGGCTCCAAGGAGTGAGAATACATGCTCTGCACCATGTGAGGCAGCAGGATCCAGGGAGATCCTGGGAGGTTGTGTGTGCTCAGCTGTGGCCGCTTCCTGAACTTTCCTCCTGGGCTGCCCCAGCAGGAGAGAGGACACTGTATGTCTCCAATGTCCTTGGTTGGCATTGACCACCTGTGTCCTTTATTTTTCCATAGGGTGGAGACACAGCTTGGGACGCCCAGTCCCATCTCAGTGCTCTGTTGGAGTCCTGGCTCCACTTTCGGCCCAGTGTCCACCCAGTACATGCCCTGGGAGGCAGAGGATGATGCACAAGGATAGCTGGACTGAGTTCTGGGCTCTGGGCTATGGCTTGCCCTAGTCCCAGCTCTGTGGGTAATTGGGGAAATGAGCCAGGAGATGGGGGGAGCACTCTCCTTTTCACAAAGATGACAGAAATCTTCAAATAAATAAACATAATTTTCTGACACCTCCCTCATCTTGTGGTGCTCTCTGCCCATGACCCAATGGTTTCCAGTGTGGGTGACAGTGAGGTTGATTGTGGGGCTCTCAGAGAACACAGGCGTGGCGCCTTTGATCTTTGCTGTGCCCTGTCCAGATGTGAACACTGGGAGCTGAAACATCACTAGCTGAGCCTGCGGTGACTGCCCCTCCCCCCTGACATCCCAGCTAAACAGGAAGGTGCCCGGTGAGGGTGGGGCCGCCCTGGGAACCATACAGCTGACTTTGATTTGGAACTCCCTGCCCTACCGAGCATCTTGATGGTCCTGCCCAGCACAACAGCCTGGGGACAGTGAGAGGTTGGAGCAGGTGTGGTTCACAACTGGCGGCGTGTGTGTCCCACCTTGTGAGCCTGCATGATCCTAAGTAAAATTGGGTCGCCTACACCCAGGTGTCTGCCAGAGTGGCCCCTCACTGTGTGGTGTCCAGGGCCCAGATGTGCCATTATGACTGTCCTTCAGGGGAGGCTGAGGACCAGGTTGGAATCCTATTTCCCCTCCGGCTGCTGAGTATTTTCTGGGGGTGGTGTGTCACGACCACCTGAGCCACATGCAGATCTGGCCAATCCAGGCTGTCCAGCCTCCTAGTGACCATGGGATGCCCTCAGCAAATCTGAAGTTCCAGGTTCTCACAGTGATCTCAGCCTTGCATGGCTAGATTATGGCTTTGGTGCCTCCACTTAGCCCTGCAGGTCCAGGGCTTGGTCCTGCACACACTCTCATCACAGCCACTCACTCTCTGAGTACCCCATCTCTGCTCCTGACTGCAAAATTAGCACTCCTTAAGTTGAACACTACAGGAAATGGGCTTGTAGCTAAAAGCACTTGGTCTAATGGGACTCATTGGCATCCTGTTGTTTGGTTAATGTGCTTTGGGGAAAGACTATATAAGGGGTAATAAAGAGAGGCTGAGAGAGACTTCCACCATCACTGGTCTCTTGTGGGTGCCTCATCCCCCAGACCCTCACCATGTCCATGTTACTGGCTCTACTGGCCGGAGCAGTCTCCCACACAGATATTTCTGTTCAGCCGCTGAATCATGGTAACTACCAGCCCCGCAGTGTCACTCAATTCTCACCGACATCCTGGCTCCCACTGCTAATGCACTGAAAACCTGGGTGGCCCCTCTTAGAATTCACCTTCTCAGGTTGCCCTTCTCTCACGATGCTACCTGCACTGGTATAGCCTAAAGCCCATGGTATGCTCCTTCACTCTTTGTTCTCATTCCCTGGATGCAGTCCACAGGGAGTGCTGTGCATCCATCTGCAGAAAGATCCAGAACCTCATCTCTCCAACTCTGCCCATGCCCATACTCACATAGTGAATGACATCCTGCCTGGACACAGCAGGAACTCCTACAGCTTTGTCTCCAGCCTCACAGTCTCTCAGCCCTGTCCTCACACAGCAGCCAGGGTGGTCCCTGGACAGGAGAAGGTGCACACATGTCTCTCCTCTGCTTGGAGCTGTCTTGTGGCTGCCACCTCACTCAGAACCAGGACTGAGCCTTCCAGTGTGCGTGAGGCCTGCTGGACGATGGTGCCCTGACACAGCCTTCCTGATGGTTCCCTGCTCTGTGTGCAGACTTGTTCCTGCCCAGGGTATTTGCACTGGTCGCCCCGTTCAAGCAAAGCACCTGCTCAGACACTTTGCTGGTGTCCTTCCAATCTTCCTCAGGGTCACCTTCTCAGTGCAATGCATGCTGACCATGGTGGTGAGACAGCCACTGCCTCAGCCGTCACACCCACTCTGGACCAACTTGCCCAGCACTGGGTCTCACCTACAGCAGGATGACCTGAGTGATGAGCGTGTTGCATCTGCCCCTTCCAGACCTGATATCTTCATTAGTGGAGCCCGAGACAGAGGTTGCCTGTAGCTGCTGCAGAGCGGCGTCCTCTTCCACTTGTGTCCATGCAGCCTGTGCTTTCTCACAAGTGTCCTCTGTTGTCTTGCCCTCCTTCCCTCCCTCCCACACTGCCTCCTGCACACACAGAGGTGAAGGCCACCAGAGCTCACACACAGGAAGAGCAGGTGCAATCAGTCAACAATACTAAGGAACAGAATGAACACAGAAAGACAGGAGCAAGTGCTGAATGTAAGCCTGAGCTTTGACTGTCTTGGCCTCGGGCAGCATCCACTGTTTGGGTCCATGAGATAGGGCAGGCTGGCTTCTGTGAGTCCTGTGATGGCAAGTGTTGGTGGGCACATCTTACTAGAGAGATCAGGACACTGAGGCAGCTGGGTCAGGTCATAGGTGACAATGGCAAAGCCTGATGGACTGAGCACAGACTGGGGACAGCCCCGTACTCATGCAGGGCCTCACAGCCTCTCCTGTCCCTTCCTGCAGCCAACTCAACACAGCAAACACATGCCTTCTGGAAGGTTCATGGTGCTTCTTTATTTTTAATATTTTTAATTAAAAAATATTTATTTGTTTTTATTACAAATTCAGATATACAGAGAGGAGGAGAGACAGAGAGGAAGATCTTATGTCCACTGATTCATTTCTCAAGTGACCACAATTATCGAAACTGAGCCAATCTGAAGCTAGGAGCCAGGATCATCTTCCAGGTCTCATACATGGGTGCAGAGTCCCAAGATCTTTTGCTGTCCTCGACTGCTTTCCCAGGCCACATGTAGGGAGCTGGATGGGAAGCTGGGCTGCTGGGATAGAACCGGGGCCCATGTGGGATCCCGGCACGTTCAAGACAAGGACTTTAGCCACTAGGCCACACTGCCGGCCCCATGGTGCTTCTTTAATTATTATTTATCTTTATTGGAAAGACAGATTTTTTAAAAAAAACTACATTTATTTCATTTTATACAAAGTTGTATAGGCTCTGGGATTCTCCCAACCCCTCAAATTCAACAGTTTCATTGGGAAACCATTGCTGGTCTGAAAGTAGGGCTGGCAAAATATCATCAGGAGGGTGGGGCTTTTTGAAGACACAAGGATGAGGACTTGAGCAAGGTTCTATCCCTCTGTCTGATACAAAGCAATTGTCTCATGCTATAAAAACAAGGTGACAAATTCAGGTCACTGCACACGGAAACAGGGACAGCTCAGCACACATGAAAATGTGCAAATGCAAGTAATCCCCCAGCCCCTCAGTTTCCCCTCAGAACCACCCAATTTCCCCTATAGACCCTTTAGGTCTCCCCTTTCAAGCTGTGAGAGAGCAGTCAGAGCCCTGGGCACTGTCCCCACCTGGGAGAACCAATCAGGACTTGGTGAGAGCCCTGGGTGTGTGGCTGAGGGAGGAGCTAAGGGTTGGTGGGGCAGCCTCCCCATGGGCATGTGACCATGGCAAGTGTCCTGGGACTCCCCCACCCCCAAAAACACCCCAGTGCCTATCTGCAGCCTTGGTGTAGCTCCTTCCTTTCCTACCTGGGAGAGAAAACAAGTAGTGAGAGGCAGGGAGAAGGCAGGGTCTGAGGACCTGCCTAGAGGAAACCCAGAGGACTGGGTCATTTCATAGAGATTCCAGAACTGTGGCTACAGAACCAGGAAAGGATGAGGAGGTGCCTGTCCTAGAGGTGTGTCCTCAGCTGGGACCTCCCCCTGAAAAGGATTGCTGGAACTCAGGTCCTGGTGATTAGAGTCATCCTCATGGAGTATTCATCCCAAACTTCACTTGTGTTTCATACTAGAGCCAGTGTGTTGCACATTGGGCCAGGCTGTGGGTGCAGTTGTGTGTGCATGGTGCTTCCCAGGAATGGGGTGACAGATATTCTCCCTGTGGGACAGAGGACTCAGACCCAGCCCTCACCCTGCCCTACCTGAGCATTTCATATCGTCACAGCAGCAACCAAACTCCAATGAGCACAGCTGCCAGGAGAACCAGGCCAGCGATGACTCCCCACACGGGCACCGTGGGGTGAGGAGGCTCTGAGAGGGGAAGGAAGGGTGAGGGGCTCTGACACCCTGGTTTCGGACCCAACCCTGCTGAAGGCTCTGCCAGTTTCTGTCCTTCTTACCCCAACTCAGGGTGATGGGCTCAGGCAGCCCCTCATGCTCCACCTGGCACGTGTATCTCTGCTCCTCTCCAGAAGGCACCAGCACAGCTGCCCACTTCTGGAAGGTTCCATCCCCCGCAGGCCTGGTTTCTACCATCTCCAGGTCCTGGGTCAGGTCTTCCCCATCTCGTTGCCAGGTGAGTGTGATGTCCTTGGGGTAGAAGCCGAGGGCCCAGCACCTCAGGGTGGCCTTCTGGTCAGAGACTGGGTGGTGGGTCACATGTGCTGTGGGTGGGTCTGAGGGAAAATTTGGACAATTCAGGCCTTTAATGTTCTTCATGTGCCACCAAAGCTGCACTTAGTGTCCATCCTTAGAATAGACAGGAGGACTGGGGTGAGGGAGCATTGCAAGCTCAGACCTGGCCTGGATAAAGACAATGGGATCATCTGTTGTCTGCAAAGATATAGGATCAGGTATGGTTCAGGCTGGGAGGACCCGGGTCTCTGAAGGGATTGAAAGGGATGTGGTCTTAAGTGGAGGCAGAGACTGAGAACCCTGAATCTTCCCAGTGCATTGGCTTGAGGTTGAGGACAGGCCTGGGAGGGGTCACAGCTCACAGGACCCAGCGGGAGTCCAGGGCACCAAGAGGATTCCTTTCAGAATCTTCTATGCCTGCACAACCCAGGTCCCTCTTCTATACTGAGGGAAGGGAGGACATCCAAGCTGTAACTGTAAGGAGAGAGGGACACAGTCCTGGGTCCCACTTTCCTCCCCTCCTCCACAGCCCCAGCCCTAGGGGAGGTGGGTGAGGGCTGGCCCCACTAGCCTTGCACACCTGTGCGCTGTAGCGTCTCCTTCCCCAACTCCAGGAATCTGCGCAGAGACTTCACACACTCCCCCTCCAGATAGGCTCTGATGTCCTCAGCATGACTTCTAGTCTCCCACTTGTGCTTGCTGATCTGAGCTGCTGCGTCAGCTGCAGTCCAGGTGCGCAGGTCCTCATTTAGGGCAATGTAGTCAGCGCCATCATAAGCCCACTGCCAGTACCCGAGGAGGAGGCGTCCATCTGCCCCTACTTCGCAGCCGTACAGCTTCTGGAGTGTGTGAGACTATCGCCGCCCGCGGTCAGCCCCGCCCTCGCAGCTCCGCCCCCGCCCTCACCGACCCGCTTGGATTTCAGTGGAAACCGAAAATGAAACCTGCGGGCTCTTCCCGCCAAAGGTTTCTTGGTGCGCGCAGTCTCGGGGTGGGGGGACCTCGGCCCCGGGGACCCGGAGCGTCCTGGGCGCACGTGGGGAGGGTCGGGTCACTCACCGGCTTCGCTCTGGTTGTAGTAGCTGCGCAGGGTGTTCAGGTACACAATGTTAGAGCGTGTCGCTTCTTTACCACGCTGTGTGTGGTTGTCCACGTACTCCTGCTCCACTTGCTGCATCCACGGCGCCCTCGGTTCTGCCTTCGGGTTCTCAGCGTCGCTGTCGAAGCGCCCGAACTGCGTGTCGTCCACGTAGCCCACGGCGATGAAGCGGGGCTTCCCGAGGCCGGGCCGGGACACGCCGGTGATGAAATACATCAGGGAGTGGGAGCCTGGGGGAGAGAGGGGCTGAAACCAGGGACGACCCCCAGACCCCCATCCGGAATCATACTCCGGGTCTAAGTTCGCTTGGGGCGGCAGGGAAGGAAGAGTCCTTCGGCTTGCTAAACAGTAAAGTTACCATGGGGAAGGTAAGGGCGGGACTGAGGCGGCTCCCCGGGGTCCTGTGTCCCCTCCGCGCTCCCCTCGCTCCTGCCCCGCAGAGCCCGTCTCCCTCCCGACCCGCACTCACCCGCCCGGGTCTCGGTCAGGGCCAGGGCCCCCGCGAGCAGCAGCAGGAGGGTCCTGGGTAGCAGGGACCTCATTTTTGCAGTTAAGTTGACTCTGATTATGGGCGTTCCCGCGATGAGGGGGGAAAATTTTCAAGCAGCAGGTTGGCTCCTCTGGAAGCCGCTTGCTCAATAGGAGTGCGAGTTATGTCCTCATCACGTGTATCCGGGCCGAAGGAGCTCACTAAGGCTGTGAGAGGGGTAGTGACCCTGGAGGAGGTGGGGACTCCCCTGCACTTGTTTCCCTGGCCCAGACCCGCCCTGGGACTGAGACCCTGAGGGCCAGGCGGGTACCAGGGACTGTGCCCTGACCCTGTGCCCGGCTGCCCAGGCCTGTGTGATGTCCCCTCCTGAGGATAGGCCCGGGGCTGGCTGAGGGATCCTGAGAGACCTGATCAGGTTGTGCCCATTTCTATTTGCCTATTTTTATGATTATTTATGCCTAGGCCTGTGCGTGTTTTATTGTTCAACTTGATCCACATCAGGAGTACATTAGATGTCAGGCAGCCCCGCAGGATGCATTAAATGCTGCATGCTGGGATCCCAGTGAAGCTCTGTGGACATTTCTGTAAAAACCAGGACACAGACCACGGAGTTCAGGACTCTGGGCACCTGCTGCTTTAGAGTCTTGAACTCTGGGGCCCTGTCCTCACCTCCTTTCAGCACTCCCCCTGTCATTTTCTCTTCTCCCTGTGGTCCCCTTGTAAGGAGTGATTCTAACATTCCTCCTTGGACCCGGCTCATTTTTCTCCTCACAAAATAAACTCTGTTCCATTCGTCCACCAATCAGATGTAACCTGGCATTTCACCTAATCCTACCACCCACCACCCAGCTCCCAGCCACCACCCAGCTCCCAGCCTGTCTCCCAGCCCCGTCCACTTACCAATCATCCTGAGGAAGTCATGGGAGACTAAGCTCAATCCCTCCCAATCCTTGCCCCACCCGCCTTGCAACCCCCACCTCTTTCTCTCTCTCTCTCTCTCTCTCTCTCTCTCTCTCTCTCTCTCTCTCATCTCACAGCCTTTGTTGTGGTGCTGTGAGATAAGTGCCACTTGCAAGGCCAGCATCACACATCCTGGGCTTTTGGGAGTCCAGCTGATTCTACTTTCACTAACCTTGTTGTTAATGCAGATGAAGGTGAGAGGGAAATCCCCTCAGCCTGACCCGCAGTAGAAGGGTACCAATTCCAGCTGTGAGCGCCCTGGGATCCTCACCCTCTTACCTCAGATAGATACCCCACTTAAGATATCATGCTGAGATAGTTTTAAACAAGTAATTTATTTGAGAGAAGAGTGGAGAGAGAGAGAGAGAGAAAGAGAGAGAGAGAGAGAGAGAACTATCCATGTGCTGTACAATCCATAAGTGGTTATAAAAGCTAGTACTGTTCCAAACTGAATCCAGGAACTCAGAACTCTCAATGGGTTTCCCACATAGCTTTCAGGTGCCCAATGATTGGGCTGTCTTCTGCTGCTTTCCCAGACACTGCAGCAAGGAGCTGGATCAGAAGAAGCAGGTCAGAATGTGAACCAGCTCTCTGCTCTGGGATGTAGGCTTCACATGCAGGAGCTTAAGTAGCTGCAGCAAACCCGTTTTCCTGGGACAGGTTCCCATCCCTTACACAATCTTTGCTGCTTTCATATTATCCAATGAATGCCTGTTGCTCTTTAGCTGTGTCCCACATCCTACTATGTCCTCATTTTCGAGGAGCTGTGCTGATATCTGGGAACCTTTCTCTTTCCTTCATCCTCAGACGTGTACTCTATGCTGACTTGGCACTGCTGACCAGGATCAGTTTCTTGTAACAGACAGAGCCTCAAGCTCAGCCAGTGGTTGCAGCCCCAGGTCCCCAGGTTTGGAGTGCTCATTTATCCCTGGGGAGCCTGTGGGCTCCTAGGTTCCTCAGTGAAGGTGGGAGCTCTCCAAGCCTTATCCCTCTGTTCACTCCTTCCCAGCCTGGGCAGTCTGTCTGCTGCTTGCCCATCTGCTGTCCTTTGTCCCAGCCACCTGTGAGGAGTGCAGGTGTTTAGATGCTGTGACCAGCATTGTTATGGAGATGACAGCCCTGACCAGATGTGAAGGTAGTGAAGCAAAGAGCAGCTGCTGAGTCAGCCCTGCCAGGGCCCTCATGTGTTAGCTCAGCCACAACTGCAGAGGAGCGAAGTATTCAGCCTCCTCTGTTGCCCTGTGGCCATTGAGAACTGTGGGGCTGGGATGGCAGTCTCTAATTTAATATTTAGATTGTACTTTTTATATATTATATATTATATAATTCATTCTGCTACTTTCCTTGGCCATCAGCAGGGAGCTAGATTAGAAGTGGAGATGTCAGACTATTAGAACCAGCGCCCAAAAGGGTATCATCACAGCAGTTTCTTTGTGTTTCTAGGGAATTACCAGTAATGGCTCCTTCTCTCTCTCTCTTTTCAGTAAATGTCAGATATACAGAGAGGAGGAGAGACAGAGAGGAAGATCTTCTGTCCACTGATTCATTTCTCAAGTGACCACAATTATCGAAACTGAGCCAATCTGAAGCTAGGAGCCAGGATCATCTTCCAGGTCTCATACATGGGTGCAGAGTCCCAAGATCTTTTGCTGTCCTTGACTGCTTTCCCAGGCCACATGTAGGGAGCTGGATGGAAAGTGGGGCCAACAGGACATGAACTGATGGCCATATGGGATTCTGGTCATGCAAGGTGAGTGTTAGTTATTTAAAGCAGTGTAAGAGTTCTAGTTCTAGGTCATACGATATTAAGATACTTTATGCGCAGCTAATTCTCGTAACCTGGTTCTTTACCGTGAGCTGAAAACACCAGACGCAACGAGGTATCTTAGGAAGTTTATCCCAGCGGGGCAGGAATAGGGGAAGGGGAAGGGGAAAGGGGGACGAGGGTGAGAGCAAGGAAAAAGAGAGAGAGAGAGAGAGAGAGAGAGAGAGAGAGAGAGAGAAAGAAAACCGAGTGGGGCAGGAACAAGGGAAGGGGAGGGAAGGGAGGTAAGAAGGAGGAGAGAGGAAGAGCGGGGGGAGGAACCGAGAAGAGAGAGCAAGAGAGAGAGAACCCCATCTGGGGGCCTTTTTTTGTCTGCCAGGTGTGGAGGGCGGGGATTCGGAAGGATTGAGGTCAAGGCCCCAGGGGATTGGTGCCTGCAGGTGAATGCCTGGGGATGATTGGTGAGTGAGCGGGGTTGGGGAAGGGGCTGGGAGATTGGGGGTGGGATTCTCAGGTGGAATGCCAGGTTACATCTGATTGGTGGAGGGCTGGACTGGCGCGAATTCTGTGAGCTGTGAGGAAGAAGAAATGGCGCAGGGTCCAGGGTGGGATATTGGAATAAGTCCTTACAGTGAGGACATTAGCCGCTTGGGTACAGCACCAGGTTCTTCTGGTTTTATTTGTGTGTTTGTTTTAAGATTTTCTTTCATTGGAAATGCAGATTTTACAGAATAAAAAGAGAATCAGAAAGAAATAACTTCCATCAACTGCTTCACTTCCAAAGTGCCTTAATGGCCATAGCTGAGCTGATGTGAAGCTAAGAGCCAGGAGCCACGTCTTACTCTCCCACTCAGGTGCAGGGTCCCAAGGCTTTGAGCCATCCTCCTCTGCTTTCCCAAGTCACAAGCAGGGAGCTGGATGGGAGGTGGAGCAGCTGGAACACGAACAAGCTCCTATATGGAAGGAGGTGCTTGGAGGTAGAGGATTAGCCAGTGAGGCAATGTGCTGGGCCATTAATGTCTCCTTTTTAATTTCTAATTTTAATTATTTGAGGTTTTTAAAGATTTTGTTGTTGCTGTTAGTCTGGCTAAATATTTGCCTATCTTATTTTTTTTTTTAAAGCAGCTTTTATTTTGGTTAATCATTCACATTTGTCTTGGTTTCATTTTCACTCATGTGACTCTGACTCTATTTCTCACCTCCTGCTAATCTGGAGTTTTATTTGATCTTGTGTCTCTGTGAACAAAGCCCTCCATCTATTTATTGGGATCAAATTGAATCTGCAGTTGCTTGAAGCACCATGGATGATTTGATCATATTAACTCTTCAAATCCTGGATCTTGGCATACTTTTTCCATTGTTTTATGTCTTCTAGTTCTTTCGTTGATGTTGTGATTTTTAAAAAATTATTTTTAATTGGATAGGCAGATTTACAGAGAGAAGATACAGAGAAAAAGACCTTCCATCTGCTGGCTCACTCCCCAAGTGGCTATAATGACCAGTGATGAGCCAATCCAAAGCCAGGAGGCAGGAGCTTCTTCCAGGTCTACCAGATGGGTGCAGGGTCCCAAGACTTTGGGCCATCCTTTCCTGCTTTTCCTGGACGAAAGCAGGATGTTGGACAGAAAGCAGAACAGCTAAAACATGATGTAGGAGAACTGGTCTGGGAGTGGATTAAGTGGAGGGACTTGGGAAACTCCCCTGGTGAGTCATAGTTCCTGTTATGAATACGTGGTCCAGACCTGGGGGTCGCACAAGCCGGGTAAAGTAGCTCCAACAGCTCTGTAATGTGTCAATTGGTAATGGAACAGGGTGGACCAGGCAGGACTGAGCAAACCTTAGCTCACAAGCAAAACTAGAAACCAGGAGGGAGCACAGGTCACGGCGAGCTAGGCTCTTACACTTCCTGGTCTGAGTGAGCCAGGAATGCTAAACCACAGTGTCTAAGGCAGAGATCAGGACAGGTGAGAGGCTGAGCCAAGCTGAATCAGAGCAACCACTGGCATGTGTGTGATCTATGGCTGGGAACTGGCCTGATTGGGGAGCTAAGGGGACAAACTTAGCTGGGTTGAGGTTCTCATCAAGGGGTGCGTGAACTGGAATGGGGGTTGCGTTCTGATCAGAAAACAGTTGTAGTCTCCCTTGGCATAAGTGCGGACTGGGATTGGATGCACCAAGCCAGGCCAGACTGCAACACCTTCTGGTGCTCTGGAGGACCAAGGGAGATGTGGGATGGACTAGGCTAGGTTTCAACCCCTATTGAACCATGTGTGAGCTGTATGGGGGTATGGACGAGCCATGGCTGGGCTGAAACATCCAACAGTAAGAACCAGTTTGGGTTGAAGACCAGTCAGGAAAAGCCATTGTTCCTGCTAGGACAGAAGGTGAACTGAGTAGGGCTGGCTCATGGACCCACTGGTATGCGCAAAATCTAGCATTGGGAGAGTTTCTGATGGAGGAGCCTGGACAACTCCTCTGGCAGGACACAGTCCCTGCAGGTAAGCGCAAGAAACACAATAGGAAACAGCCCAGAACAGGCAATGGGAATTATCCCACTGGCATACACATGGCATGGATTCGGGGCAGACCAGGCTGAATCTGTTCACATCATCCACTGGCAAATCCGAGCACCAGAATAGAGTGGGTCGAGCTGGGTTAGGTTGCAACAAAAACTAGTGCACAATATGGAATGCCAAGGTGAGGTTGCCTGTACCGGATGTGACTGCAGTGCCCAACTAGCATGTGTGAGAACCAGGAAGGGAGGGGGCAGAGCCGGCAGGGGGATTCCGGGTGGGGGGGGGTCCCTTGCTGGACAGCTACTCCCTCTGGAGAGCATGAGCTGGGATGTGGGCAGACCAGACTAAGCAGGGCTACAACACCTGTACGCCTCATGTGGCTAGATCAGGGAAAAGCTGGGCTGGGCTGATTATTCCTACTGGTGCAAACAAAATTAGAGTGGGTGAAGGTTGTTTGGGCTTAGCCACAGCATTAACTGGCAGAAGCTGGCACTGGGGGCTAGTTCTGTCAAGTCAAACCACAGAACTATCTGGAGAGTGCATAATCCGGAGTGGGAGAGGTCTGGGAGGGAAATAGTGGGCTCCTCCCTCTTGGGTTACCACTTCTATGTGAGGGCAAGAAAACCAGGACAGGGGCTGGGGAGGAATGCGGTGTGAGACAGACTGGACTATTGCTACACATACTGGCAAACCAGGGTAGGGGGCAGGTCTGGTGGGGGTTATTGCGGATCGCTCCAACTAGGCTGAAGCTCCCACTTGCTTATGCGAGGGCCGAGTATGTGCTGGGCAGAACCAGGCTGAACTGCAACACCCATTAGTTCCAGTGGAAGTCGGGCTGAAAACAAAACTAATCCAGTGATCGCAACCACCAGCTGATTGGGGCGATGTACTGCGCCGGGCCCTGTACTTGCTAATACATACAAGAATCTGGTCTGAGAACATCTCAGACAAAGTTTCTTTGGAGATCTCCCCAATCGAAATGCTGGACTCAGAACCCTAACCAAGAAAAGAGAGAAGACAGAACAGGTCAATCAACCATCTCAGGTATATGTTGGCAGTGAAATACAGGGCAAATGGAGACTCTGTGATGGACTATGTCAATCAGTGGATTCTTCAAAGACCTCATAGTGTTTGGAGTGGCAAGATTGGCAACGATTCATAACTGTTGAAATATCAAAACCACTTGAGCCAGAACCTCGGAGCATACCCTACATCCGGGACCTGGGGAGGGTGGGAAACTGGGTGGGCCTTCTCCCTTAATACCTCCCCTTTAAACATGAAGGAAACAATATGGAAATAATAGTCTTACCTACTTTCCTATAGCCCTTGAACCATTTTACCCTGATTAACTATGTAAAGATTGTCAAAAATATAATTTGAAAAAAAAAGAGGAAAAAAAAAAAAAAAAAGAACAGCTAGAACTTGAACCAGAGTCCCTATAGATCCCAGAAGATGCAAGGTGAGGATTTAGCTACTGGGCCACCAGACCGTGCCTCAACAAAAGCATTTCTATCACACCTCAGAGCTACAACATCAGGAGCCACAGCGTGTCAGTGACATCGCTAATGTAAAAATCAGGGCACCAGGGACAGCAATCCTGGTGCAGGTTCTGGTCCAACTTCAGGGTCAGGGGTGTGAGCTGTGCCCTCTGTGCCCAGCAGCAGGGCTGTGGTTCCCAGCTGGGACCACCCAGGGTGAGGCCATGGATTCTGCTCCTGGCTGTGCAGCCTCAACTGGGTTCTCTGCATTTCCTCTGCCTTCAGTCAGCTACAGTGTCACACAGCCAAGGGAAGGGTAATTTAGCAACTCCTGGATTTCACTGTGGGCTTCAAGGCGTGAGAATGTGTGGGGCACCATGTGAGGCAGCAGGATCCTGGGAGGTTTCATGTTCTCAGCTGTGTGCTCTTCCTGAACCTTCCTCCTGCTCTGCCCCACCAGGAGAGAGGACACAGTGTGTCTCTAACATCCTGTGTTTTCCTTTATATCCACCCTGATGGAAAACCATGGATGTAGGCATTTGCACTAGACCCGAGGTGGAGATGCAGCGTGGGACACCTGATCCCATCTCAGTGCTCTGTTGGAGTCCTTGTTCTATGTTTTGCCCAGTTTCCAACCAGTGCACCCTCTCGGAGGAAGCAGATGAAGCATGAGGATGCCTGGACAGAGTTCTGTGCTCTGGGCTTTGGCTTGCCCCACTCCCAGCTCTGTGAGCATTTGGGAAATGGCCAGGAGATGGGAAGCACTCTCCTTTCACAAGGATGGACAAATTTTCAAACAAATAAAAATAATTATCTGATCCCTCCCCCATCTTGTGGTGCTATCTGCTCATGGGCCTAGTGTGCCTAGTGTGGGTGACAGCTGGGTTGATCTTGGGGCTCTCAGAGAATGCAGGTGCCTTTGACCTTGGCTGTGCCCTGTCTGGATGTGAACACTGGGAGCTGAAACATCACAAGGTGAGAGTGCAGTGACTGCCCCTCCCCCCTGACATCCCAGCTAAACAGGAAGGTGCCTGATGAGGGTGGGGTCTGGACTTGGGACTCTCTGCCCTGCCTGGTACCACTGCCCAGCACAATACCCTACAGGTCAGAGGTCGGGGGAGGTGTGATTAAGAACTGGGTGAATTTGTTTCCTACCTTTTGAGCCTGGAAGATCCTAAGTGAAACCAGTCTAAGCTGGGCCACCTGCACTCAGAGCAGCTCCTCACTGTATGAGGCTCAAGACCCAGGTGTGCTCACGTGACCATTCTTCAGGGGAGGCTGAAGTCAGGGTAAGAGTCCTGTCTCCCCTCCTGCCTCCAGAGTGTGCTCTGGGGTGGCAATGTCAGCACCCACCTGAGTCACATGCAGATTCCCTGTGCACTCCAGACTTATCAGCCTCTCAATGCTCAAGTGATCCTCTCAGCACGTCTGTGGTCCCTGGTTCTCACAGTGACCTCATTCCTGCAGCTGCTTGGGCCATGGGCTTGTTTTCCTCACTTAGCTCTGCAAGTCCAGGGTTTGGTACTGTTCGGGCTCTCATCACAGCCATTCATTCCCTGGGTGCCCCATCTCCACTCCTGACTGCAACTGTTGTCCATATGGAGCCACGTCCACAGTGTGTTTCCCACACAGATATTTCCCCTTAGCCCCTGATTCGTGGTCACTGCCAGCCCTTCAGTGTCACTTCTCACCAACATTCCTGCTCTCACTGCTCCTGCACTGAATGTCTGGGTGGCCCCTCCTGGGATCCACCCTCCCAGGTCGCCCTTCTCTCTTGGTAATGCCATTCCCCCACTGGCACAGCCTGAAGCCCTGGGTGTCCATCCTTGCCTCCTCCTTCTCATTCCCTGGAGGCAGTCCACAGGAAGTGCTGTGCATCCATCTGCAGAAGGATTCAGAACCTCATCTCTCCAACTCTGCCGATGCCCACACTCACACAGTGACTGGCATCCCTGCCTGGACATGGCAGGAGGCCCTAGAGCTTTGTCTCCAGCCTCACAGTCTCTCAGCCCTGTCCTCACACAGCAGCCAGGGTGGTTCCTGGACAGGAGAAGGTGCACACATCCCTGCTCTGCTCAGAGCTGTCTCGTGGCTCCCACCTCAGTCAGAATCAGGGCTGAGCCTTCCAGGGTGTGCATGGCATGCTGGGTAGTGATGCCTGACTCAGCCTTCCTGACAGCTCCCTGCTCTGTGTGCAGACTCACTCCTGCCCAGGGCATTTGCACTGATCATCCCCTTCCAGCACAGCACCTGCTCAGACACTTTTGCTGGTGACTCACTGTGTCCTTCCCACCTTCCTCAGGGTCACCAACTCAGGGCAGTGCACACTGGCCATGGTGGTGAGAAAGCCATCTGACCTGGCCCTCACACCCACTCTGGACCACCTTGCCC
This sequence comes from Ochotona curzoniae, assembly GCF_017591425.1. NCBI lineage: Eukaryota > Metazoa > Chordata > Mammalia > Lagomorpha > Ochotonidae > Ochotona > Ochotona curzoniae. The sequence goes on along the minus strand of NW_024464993.1, from coordinate 77,814 downwards.
AGCACTGGGTCTGACCCATAGTAATGAGAGCTAAGTGATCAGCATGTTGCACCTGCCCCTTCCAGACCCTGTAGTTCATTAGTGGAGCCTGAGACAGAGGCTGCCTGTGGTCACTGCAGAGTGGTATCCTCTTCCTCTGTTGTCTATGCAGCCTGTACTCTCTCACAAGTGTCCTCTGTCCTCCTGTCACACTCCCTCCCACACTGCTTCCTGCACACACAGAGGTGAAGGCCACTAGAGTTCACACACAGGAAGTGCAGGTGCAATTAACCAATCATACTAAGGAATAAAATGAACACAGGAGGATGGGAGCCCGGGGTTGAACTCAAGTGTGAGCTTTGACTGGCCCTACCTAGGCCAGCCTCCACTACCTCAGGTCCCAGAGACAAGGCCAGCCTAACTATGGCTGAGTCCTGTGATGGAAGGTGTTGGTAAGCACGTCTTACCAGACAGACCAGGACACTGGGGCAGCTGAGATGGGTTGGCAGTGACCACGACATAGACTGATGGGCTTGGGACCACCTGGGCACAGCCCTGCCCTTATGCAGGTCTCCCCTGCCTCTCCTGTCACACCTGTAGTCAACACAGCAGACACATGGCTTCTGGAAGGTTCTTGGTGCTTCTGTTTATTTTCTCTGAAATTTTTGGAATTTTCTTATAATTTTCTCATGAGCCACTCATATTGGAATTGGAAAAAATGATTTGCTGTTCAGATTTGCACCTGCCTTGAGACAGAGTCGGAGGTGTCCATGCTGGGCTGGGAGGACCAGGCTCCCACATCACACTGTGCCCACAGCAACATAGATGACTGCAGGAAGGGAGGGTGGGGCTTTTGAAGACAGAAGGATGAGGACTTGAGCAAGGTTCTTTCCCTCTGTCCCAAACAAGGCAATTGTCTCACACTATAGAAACAAGGTAAGAAATTGAGGTCAATGTACATGGGGTCAGAAACAGCCCGGCACACCTGAAAATGTGCAAATGCGGGCAGGCTCCATGGCCTTGCCACTGAAGTCCTCTTCTTGAACATGCTGGGATCCTATATGGGCGCTGGTTCTAACTCCGGTGGTCCCGCTTCCCATCCAGCTCCTTGCTTGTGGCCTGGGAAAGCAGTAAAGCAGTCAAGGACAGCCCAAAGCCTTGTAACCCTGTACCCACATGGGAGACCCAGAAGACTCCTGGTTTTGGATCGGCACAGCTCTGGCTATTGTGGTCACTTGGGGCATGATTTATCGGACGGAAGATCTTCCTCTCGGTCATGCTACCTCCAGTGGAGCCTGTGTGAGAAATCACCAGGCCGAGGCAGAAGCTTCAGGGAAGGATGCCTCCTGGATTCGGCTGCATCTCTAGTGGTCTTGGCATTCCTGGCTGTACTCTTTTTGCTCTTATCTTTATGGCTGGAATAATATTATTTATGTGCAGCAAAGGCTCAATGTTCCTTTATAGTTCTTTTTTTTTTCTTTTTAGATTTTGGTGGGTTTTTTTTAAATTTTTTTTTATTTTTCACATTTTATTATTATTGCTATCATTTTACGATACAGTTCCATATTCTCCTATCCCCTCCCCAAATCCCTCCCCGCCCCCAGTTCTTTTGTATCATTATTAACATATAGTTCTTCATACTCAGTCATATGTTCATCATTGCAGGCATGGACAATGGCAGAGAGTCCAGAATCCTATTGTCAAAATATAATATAAACAGTTTCACTGTAAGTCCATCTTTGTCTGGAAACAGAGATGCCGACCACACTGCATCCTCACATCTGGTTGACAGTCTCTATTACATAACTACTGTACATTCCCTTAAATGAAAAGTCATGATACAAAATCAACAATAGAAAGAAAAATAGAAATTTACAATGCCATGAAGTTAAATGACATGTTACTAGATATGACAGTCTCCATTACACAACTACTATACCTTCCCTTAAATGAAGAGCCACAAAACAAAATCAACTTCCAGGAGAAAAAAGAAATTAACAACACCAAGAAGTTAAACAACATGCTATTAAATGTATAACATGTAGCTGAAGAAGTGAAAATCAAGAACCTTCTTGAAGAAAATGATGCCACTGTATGATCTACGAGTCATTGAATGATTTAATCAGAAGAAAATGTTTTGAAGAGATGAAACCAACAGAAAACAACAAAACCCATGTGATACAGTTTTTGCTGATCTTTGTTGGAGTGTGTCTCCTCCTGACAATAAACAGATGGGTTTTGTTTTTAATCCAGTCTACTAATCTATGATGTTTGATTGAGCTTAAGCAATTTACATTCAGAGTTAAATATACATAGGTGGTACTTTGGTCCTGTCATTTTAGGAATGGGTTGTTCATTGATTTAGTCTTCTGTTGTCATTTTACTGGGATGTTCTTCCCGTTTGCCTCTGGTTTTGGTAGGTGCTATTCCTCTTCTCTGTCAAGAGAACATCTTGAAGTATAATTTGTAGAGCAGGTTTGGAAGAGGCAAATTCTTTTAGCTTTTCTTTACTATGGAAGAATTTTATTTCATTTTCAAAGATGAAAGAAAGCTTTGCAGGGTATGTTATCCTAGGCCGACAATTTTTTTTCTTTTAGTATCTGGAATATGTCACTCCATTCTCTTCTTGCTTGTAGAGTTTCATGTGAGAGATCTCCTGTGAGCTTAATTGGCTTTCCTTTATATGTCAATTGATGTTTTTCACGTGCACATTTAAGGATCTTTTCCTTATGTTCAATTGAAGAGAGCTTGATAATCATATGTCTCGGTGAAGATCGCTTTTGATCAAGCCTGTTGGGAGTTCTGTGTCCCTCCTGGATCTTGTTTCCCAATTCTTTCTCCAGATTAGGGAAATTTTCCTTGATTATTTCCTTAAATACATTTGCAAACTCAGCTTCTCTTTCTGCACCTTCCGGGACTCCCATAACGCTTATATTTGGCCTCTTAATAGTGTCTTTCAATTCTTGAATACTTTTTTTGGCCTGATCCAGCTCTGGTTCCAGCTTTTTGTTTGCTTCCCCCTGGTGACAGGAGATATCTGCCAATTCTGAGATTTTTTCTTCTGCTTGCTTCATTCTATTTTGGAGACTCTCCACTGTACTTGTAATTTGCTCTACTGTGTTCTTAAATTCTGATATACCAGCCTTGATTTCCTTTACTGCTTCCTTAAATTCTTTGAACTCTTGCATTAACTTCTCATTTTTGACCAGAATCTTTAAAATGAGTCTTATGGATTCTGTGTCCCCCATTTTCTCAATGTCTTCCTCAGTTAACTCTGAGGTTGGCATAGGGTTTTGCTCCTTTGCAGGGGAGTTTTCAGTAATATTCATTGTGCCTTTGTCTCTTCTTTTGCTCTTGGTCATTGTACTTCTGGTTAGCAGAGTCTTCTTCTTGGGGCAGGTTTCTAAGCTATATCACCCACAGGTCTACAATGCAATTTTACTTATTGCAGTTGGTACACAAACTTTTTGCTTGCAGCCACTTGTGCCACAACCTCCAGCGAGTTCCAGGTCTGGGTTCTTATGTCAGATATTCACCGTGGTCTCCACAGCCCAGCTTTTGACTCACCACTCTCCACCTCCTGATACCGTGCTGAGGCTGCACTGTTGTCTCTGCAACCTTTCTCCCACTTCCGGTTGGAGTGGGTTCCAGGATTAAAGAGACACCAGGTGTCCTATCTACTTAGGTTGTTGGTGGCGCTAATCTTGTCAGAACTTGTTGGATGTTAGGTCTGGGTGCCACACGGACCTGTTTTGACCGGTACGATGCCACAGTTGGTATTATTTTCCTGCGGGACTCAGCAAGCTCTCACGAGCTCAGCCATGTGCAGTTCACTGTTGTCCCTGCAGTCCCAAAGCTATTGCCACAGTGCGCAAAATGGCTCCCAACGTGCTACCACAACAGTTCTTGATCTGCTGGCTGACAGATCCGAGGGCTACCCAGACCTGCCCTGGATGGAACCCGTAGAATGCCACGTTGTTGCAGTTCACCGAGTCAGAAATGAGCTCACTCCCTCTCAGAGCATGCTCAGTCCTTTCCCTTGCCCTTTCCTCCTTAGGCAAAACGGCGAACAATTCAGCTCTAGGGGGCTGACTGGGCTATGAAATCCACTCTGTTCTCGCACTGCCTGCCTGGGACCTGCTGCTCTGTCTCTGCTCCTGGTCAAATAAAAGGGACCAGCAGGACAGAGAGTTCCCCGTCTGGGTTCACCTCCCAAGCTCCCAAAGTCCCCTCCCACCTGGTTGCTGGTGGAGTTCCGGCTGCTGGTGGAGTTTAGATCGCCGTGCAGGAATATAATTCACTGCAACACCACACTGCTGTGCCCGCTGCTTTCCTGTGTCTGTCAGTCTCCAGGTACCCCTCTGCTGTTGTTCTGTCCTTTCGTATTTCCTGAAATATGTCCTCTCTGCTTCATTCTGGTTAAATGCTTCTCCGTCCGTTTAAACGTGTCCTTACCCTATTCCGCCATCTTGATTCCTCGTTCCTTTATAGTTCTATGAAGCCTTCTGACAGGAGACAGGACAAGGATTACAAGCAATGTGAGAGAAAAACTATCAAGTCACTAGCTTTAATAAATCTACCCGGGACTGTTTTTGAGGATTTCTAAAAAGAAGATTATAGAAGAGAGCTATAGCTTAAAAAACCATACAGGAAGAAAAACTAAGAAATATAGACAGGTTAATATTAAAACTAATGTAAGGCACAAGGCACATGAGAGCTAACCACTTAATGATTAAAACTGCAGCTGGTGCCAAATTGTGTCCACAAGAAACAGGAACTGCAGTCTGTCACCAGGCTATTAGAGAACAATCTTTCCTCAACAGTCCCACTTACTTCTCTGGAATAATTGTAGAAATATAACCACATGAATAAACCAAGCAAATGTCCCTTTGCAATAATCTATTGCATATAAGTTGATGCCTTGCTTTTGCAAAATGCCTTCAGATACAATTGCCTTGAGTTGTCATGTCTGTCACTTGCAGAATCCTTGCCAACCGTTCCTGGGGTCCTGCTCCCTTCGGACTGATTGCTCCCGGCAGAGCCAGGCTGTCGTACCTCTCCATATGTATCTGGCTTTGCAATAAAAATAAATCTTTTTAAAAAAGAGACAATGTGCAAATGCAAGGAATCCCGCAGTCCCTCTGTATCTCTTGGCCCCAGCCAATTCCCCCTATAGAAACTCCAGGTCTCACCTTTCAAGCTGTGAGAGAGCAGTCAGAGCCCTGGGCACTGTCCCCACCTGGGAGAACCAATCAGGACTTGGTGAGAGTCCCGGGGGTGTGACTGAGGGAGGAGCTACAGGGTGGGTGGGCAGCACCTCCAGGGGCACCTGACTAGGGCAAGGGCTTTGGGGACTCCCCCACCCCAAAACACACCCCAGTGCTTACCTGCAGCCCTAGTGTAGCTCCCTGCTTCCCCACCTGTGAGAGAAAACATCCAGTGAGAGGCAGGGAGAAGGCAGGGCCACAGGACTGGTTCATATCAGAGAAGTTTCTAGAACTATGATTCAAGACCCAGGACAGGGTCAGGAGGTGCCTCTCCTGGAGGTGTGTCCTCAGCTGGGACCTCCCCCTGACCTGGGGCTGCTGGAACTTGGGTCCCCATGAGCAGTGTCATCCCCGTGGAGTGTCTGTCCTCCACCTTCATTCAAGATTTACACTAGAGCCAGTGTGAGCACCCAGGGTCTCAGCTAGGGGTGCAGGTGTGTGTGCACAGTCCTTCCCAGAAACGGGGTAGGGAGACCTTCTCTCTGGGGACAGGAGACTCAGACCCAGCCCTCACCCTGCCCTACCTGAGCGAATCCTCCTCATCATCACAGCAGTGACCACAGCTCCAATGAGCACAGCTGCCAGGAGAACCAGGCCAGCGATGACTCCCCACATGGGCACAGTGGGCCGAGGAGGCTCTGAGAGGGGAAGGGACAATAAGGAGCTCTGACCCCAGGGCTCATTCCCACCCTTGCTGGAGACTCCATCCTTCCGTCCTCCTTACCCCATCTCACGGTGAGGGGCTCAGGCAGCCCCTCATGCTCCACGTGGCATGTGTATCTCTGCTCCTCTCCAGAAGGCACCAGCACAGCTGCCCACTTCTGGAAGGTTCCATCCCCTGCAGGCCTGGTCTCCACCAGCTCTGTGTCCTGGGTCAGGTCCTCCCCATTTCGGCGCCAGGTGAGTGTGATGTGCTTGGGGTAGAAGCCGAGGGCCCAGCACCTCAGGGTGGCCTTCTGGTCAGAGACTGGGTGGTGGGTCACATGTGCTGTGGGTGGGTCTGAGGGAAGATGTGGACAATTCAGGCCTTTCATGTTCTTCCCCTGACACTAAAGTTACACTCAGTGACCTTCCTGAGAGTGGACAGGGGAAATGGGGTGGTGGAGGAGGTCAAAACCCTGACCCTGCCTGGATAAAGACAATGCGACAATGTGGTAATCTAGTGTTTGGAAAGTTCTAGAATCAGGTATCTGACTAGGGTAGGAGTGCCCAGGTCTCTGAGTGGAAGATAGCCTGGAATGAAACCTCCCAGTTCACTGGCTCCAGGGTGAAGACTGGCCTGGGAAGGGTCATGGTTCACAAAATCTTGGTGGAGTCCAGGGCACAAAGAGAGTTCTTTCCAGAATTTTCTGTGCCTTCCCCCCATCTTTCCCTAGGTCCCTCCTTTCCTAAGGGAACAGTGGGTGTCTGGCTCTGAACCACAAACCCCAAACCGAGGTGGAGACGGGGACGCTGGCCTGGCTCCCACTTTCCTCCCCTCCTTGCTGCCCCAGCCCCGGGGGAGGTGGGTGAGGGCGGCCCCTCCCAGCCCCGCGCACCTGCTCTCTGCAGAGTGTCCTTTCCCATCTCCAGGTATCTGCGCAGCCAGCCCACGCACGTGACCTCCAGGTAGGCCCTGTAGTGCTCAGCATCACCAGCAGCCTCCCACTTGCGCTTGGTGATCTGAGCTGCCATGTCGGCCGCGGTCCAGGAGCGCAGGTCCTCATTCATGGGGAGGTAGTCCTTGCCATCATAGGCGTCGAGGCTGTACCCGCGGAGGAGGCGCCCATCCGCCCCGACCTCGCAGCCGTACATCCTCTGGATGGTGTGAGAGCCTGTCCCGCCCGCGGTCAGCCCTGGCCACGCAGCTCCGCCCCGCCCTCACCGACCCGCGGGGATTTCGGCCAAAACCGAAAAGCGAAACCAGGGCGTGTCCCGCGGGCTCCTCCCGCCGAGGGTCTCCGCGGGGCGCGCAGTCTCGGGGTGGGGGACCTCGGCCCCGGGGACCCGGAGCGCCCTGGGCGCACGTGGGGAGGGTCGGGTCACTCACCGCCCTCGCTCTGGTTGTAGTAGCTGCGCAGGGTGTTCAGGTCCATCGCGGTAAAACTGTGCGTTTTTCTTGGAAATCTGTGTCTCCCGCTCCCAGTATTCGGGCTCCAACTGCTGCATCCACGGCACACTGGGTTCCTTCCTCGGGTTCTCGGCGTCGCTGTCGAAGCGCACGAACTGCGTGTCGTCCACGTAGCCCACGGTGATGAAGCGGGGCTCCCCGAGTTCGGGCCGGGACACGGCGGTGTGGAAATACGTCAGGGAGTGCGAGCCTGGGGGAGAGAGGGGCTGAGACCAGGGCCGACCCCGCCCGGAGCGGGACACTTGGGACCGAGGAGTGCGGAGCTGGGTTGGGGCGGAGACTAAGGAAGTGTGGGGACCGCGAGATGAGGCGGCGAGGAGAAGGGAGGGTCTTGAATAAGCCGGGGTCGGTGAGATGGCGAGGTGTAGGGGGTGTGAGGTCTGGGAGAGGCGGCCCCCGGGGTCCTGTGTCCCCTCCGCGCTCCCCTCGCTCCTGCCCCGCAGAGCCCGTCTCCCTCCCGACCCGCACTCACACGCCCGGGTCTCGGTCAGGGCCAGGGCCCCCGCGAGCAGCAGGAGGAGGGTCCGGGGCGCCATGGACCCCATCCTGGAGGGCTGAGAGGAGTCTGATCCTGAAGCCTCGCTCGCAGCCGACTTTATAACCGGGACCGGACGGCGCTGATTGGCTCCTCTGGAAACCGCCCGCTCAATGGGAGTGTGAGGTGTGCCCGCGTCACGAGTGTCCGGGCAGAAGCAGCTCATTCAGGCTGTGAGAGGGGAAGTGACCCTGGAGGAGGTGGGGACTCCCCTGCACTTGCTTCCCTGGCCCAGACCCGCCCTGGGACTGAGACCCTGAGGGCCAGTCCTGTGCCCAGGACTGTGCCCTGACCCTGTGCCCGGCTGCCCAGGCCTAAGTGATGTCTCCTCCCTGAGGATAGGTCCGGAGCTGGCTGAGGGATCCTGAGAGACCTGATCCGGATTGTCCATTTTTATTTGTCTATTTTTATGATTATATCTAGGCCTGTGCGTGTTTTATTGTTCAACTTGATTCACATCAGGAGTACGTTAGATTTCAGGCAGCCCCACAGGATGCATTAAATACAGAATGCTGGGATCCCAGCTGGGCTCTGTGAAGGTTCATGTTAATATTCAGGACACAGCATGTTGATACCTGAGCACCTGCTGCTTTAGAATCCTGAGCTCTGGGCCCTGTGTGGTGGTCTAGAGGCTAAAGTTCTGTCTTCCACGTGCCTCGATCTCGTATGGAAGCCTGTTCTAATCCTGGCAACTCTGCTTCCCATCTCATTCCCTTCCTGTGGCCTGGGAAAGCAGTTAGGAAGGCCCAAAGCCTTGTGACCCTAGATCCCATGGGAGACCCAGAAGAAGCTCTGGACTTCTGGCTTCGGATTGGCTCAGCTCCAGCCGTTTGTGACCACTTGGGGAGTGAACCCTTCTTCTCTGTCTCTCCTCCTCTTTGTATATCTGACTTTCTATTAAAAAGAAATAAATCTTAAAAAAAAAAAAAACCACCCAGACTTCTGCCCCTGTCCTCACCTCCTCTTAGCTCTTCCTTTATAATTGCCTTTTCTCCCACCCCCCTCTCAGTCCTGAACTAGGGCCCTAGCATGGTCGCTCTTTTGCCACCCAGGGACCGTCATTTCTGCTGTGGTCAGCTGCCTCGCTGATGTGAGTCAGGGGGATCATTGCTTCATGAAAACAGCCCAGCAGCAGCGTTTGCTGTGGTGCTGTGAGTTAAATGTCATTTGCAAGGCCAGCACCACATATCCCGGGGCTTCTTGGAGTCCAGGCTGTTCTGCTTCCATCCACCTTCTTCTTGATGTACCTGGGAAGGCATCGGAAATTAAGGGATTTCTCACTCGATGAATCACTCTCCAAGTGTTGCTGTGTCCTCTGCTGGAGCCAGAGCCCACAGCTCCATCTAGGTCTCCTTGTGGTTGCAGGGACCCAAGCACATGGGCCATCTTGCCCTGCTTTCCCAGGTGAGCTAGCAGCGAGCAGGGCAGTCAGGAGTCACACAGGTGCTCTCATCTGGGGTGGTTAACCTACCCAGCGCCACAGTGCCTTCCCTGACACTGCCTTTCATATAAACAAGTAGACTGTTAGGTAACTCACTGAAATGGCTCCATCTCGCTTTAGAGAAACCTCTAGAATGTAGGCCCATAAGCACAGACTTAGGGCTGTTGGTCAAAGCTGTAACCCCAGCACACAGAGATACATGCTGACAAAAGGCACTCAATTAATCCAAAGAGCCAAATAAGATTGTATTAGTGTTTAATTGCATCATGTGACAAGCATAAAAACCAGTGCAACAAACATTAGGGAAGGTTTTGTCTCATGGGAGGAGTGTTCACCAGAGTTCACGAATCCCTCCAACAAGGATGACACTTCCTGGGATGTCAGGTGCACACTGGGACCCAGGTATGGCTAGCTTTCCATTCCTGCATCACAGGTTACCACACCTGGGTGCTCAGAACCACACTCCTCCCTGTTCCCATCCCCTGGTCAGAGTCCAAGCCTGGTGTGGCCGTGCTCCTGGGCAGGCTCTCACAGAGCTGAGCTGTCCTCTTGAGGTTGGAGTCCTCCTCCAGCCTCCTTGGAGCTTGGGGCAGAGTCCAGCTCCTTTCAGGTGGAGGCCTAGAGTCCTGTTTGTGGGACAGAGGTCAGGGTTCAGTGGGGTGCAGCTCCCACAGCCAGGGCACCCACCTACCTGTCCCAGGGTCCTCAGAGTCAGGAACTGAGGGGATGTCATGCCTGACACTGAACCCCTCCCACTCTCAGTCCCTCTCTTTATCTTGGTAACAACTCCTTTAACTCCTCTTCTTCTCTGGCCTCCAGTCATAACATTCTGTGTTCAGAGGGAAGGTTTACTGTTTAAATTTTTAGCTCCCACATGAGACAGCGTGCGGTATTTGTTTTAGTGTCTGGCTCATTTCACTCAGCATGATGTCCTCCAGTTTCAACCATTTGGGTGCACATGAGAGAACTTGACTCTTTTGGTAGTTGAATAATATTCTATTGTGTGTTTATGCCATATTTTCTCTATCCATTCATCTGATGATGGACATCTTAGTTGATTTCAAATCTTGGCCATTGTGAGCAGTGCTGCTGTAAGCAGTGGAGCAGGTTCCATTGTGACAATGAGTTCAGGTCTTTTGTTGTGTGTCCAGGAGTGAGATTTCTGGATCATATGGAAGCTGCAATTTTAAGATAAATAAAAAAATCTCTACATTGTTTTGCACCATGGTTGCATTAATTTACATTCCTGATAACATTGTATACAATTTTCCCTTTCTCTACATCTGCTGGGGTCCGTGTGATGGATGTGGAAGACAGGAAGGTGTGAAGAGTATCGTTCCTTTGCAGGCAGGGCCGCAAGGATCTTCCTGCTGTGTGGCAAGGCCCGGCGGATGTCTCTACAACACCTGAATGCAGCTCCACCTCCCTTTGCATGGACACCGGACAACCCCACTGAGATTTCTGTAATCTGTTTAGGCATTGTCTGCTTCTGCAGAGTTACTGTTAAATATCAATAGGAGCTTAGAAGCTGATGTTGCTGTTGCCGTTTTTTTAGCCAAAAAGCTGTTATTGCTGTTATGGCTGCATCCTGTGGCAATATGCTAATCAAGGGTGCTAACTCCCCTTTTGATCCTATGATAATCAAGGGTGTTCTGTCTTCAGGTGTAGTGGAATCTATTCTTTCCTTCTTTCTTTGATCTTTTAGTGCCGCCTGTGAAGTTCTTCCTTCCTTGACTGTCTCAAGACAAAGCTGTAGAGTAATCGTGGTAGGAATGTGTTACTGACTGATATGCACCATCTATTGAAAACCTTTTCCTAGCCAGGCGCCAGGTGCCAGGTGCCAAGTGCCAGGTGAATAACAACCTAGCCTTAGGTGAAACAAACGGCAGAGTTATCTTTGGAAACACCCACTTGACTGTGACGTAAAAAGCCCGAGACAGAGTTTGACTGATTGTGTATAAATAAAGCAGACAGCTTTCCCGCATAGTCCATTATGATGATGAAGTCCTAGTGGTCCGTCTCTTTCTTTGCGCCTCATCCACGCATCCTTCGCGAGTTCCAAACTCAGCTGGAGCTGGACTCCGGCATACATCTGTGCCAGCATTTGTTAAAACCAAAATAAACCAAAACAACCAAACCAGTCAGTCCAGTTAGGACATGGGCATAGTGCCTAATAAGCAGTTCTTGAAAGAACTAGAAATGATCACTATATGGAAAATGCTCGACAGCACCAGCTCTCAGGGAAATGCAAGTCAAGACCCCAAGGAGATGACCCCTGGCCCTGTCAGAATGGCTGTCACAGACAGAGAGGGACAAACATGTGAATCTGCGCACAGCGAGGACCCGGTCCTTTAAAGGGCTCCCCAGACGGGCCAGTCCAACCCAGAGTAACCCCGTCTCAGGGCCAACTGATGGAGACCTTCATTGCATTTGAAAAAATCAATTCCCAGTGGCATCTACATCAGCAGTTGATTGAATACAGGGATGTGTGCAACGGCCCAGGGGTGCAGGGGCCACTAGAAGATCAGACAGCCTGGCCTCGGGTCCTTTCCTTAGGGCTGTGTGTGCCAAGGCAGATGGCTTTTCCAGAGCTGGTGGGTGTCAGACAGAGGGAACAATGGAACTGCAACATGCTTAACGTCCTGATCCAGAATCCATGGTAGGCCAGCCTCACACTCAGAATTGGGATGTTAAGTCCCATGTATCCTGATCTACACATGCATGATTACTGTATGTGTTTCTATAAACTGTGGCATTTTAATGCATGTGTGCAGTGTGTACTGATCAATATGGTCGATTATGATTTCCATGTCCTTTTCAGTACACTATCTTCTCTTTATGTTTTGAAGATTTATTTCTGTATTGGAAAGGCAGAGTTACACAGGGAGAGTGAGAGCTGCACAGGCTGACACTGACCAGGCCAGAGTCAGGAGCCTGAGCCTTCATCCAGCTCTCCCCCGTGGGTGACAGGGATCCAAGCACTTGGGCATCTTCCATTACTTTCCATGACACAGCAGGAAGCTGGATGAGAGACGGAGCAGCCGGGACTCGAAGTGGTGCCCATGTGAGATTAGCAGCTCAGCTTGTTATCCCAAGTGTGGGCCCTTGTTTGTTTAGTGTTCACATATAAGGGAGAACAGGAGACATCTGTCTCTCCACGTCTGACTTCTCTCATTTAGCATAGATGTTTTTCAGCTCTATGCATTATGCTGCAAATGATGTTATTCATTTTGAAAAGAAAAACTTATTTATTTAAAAGACAGATTTACAGAGAGAGAGAGAGAAGAGGGAGAGAGGAGAGGAGGGTAAGAGAGACATATTGTTTCATCTTTTGCTCACCTCCTAAAGAGCTGCAGTGGCTGGAGCCAGCAGCTAGCTGCCAGCAGTCAGCAGCTTCTTCTAGGTCTCCCGCATTAGTGCAGCAGCCCAATCACATCGGTCATCTCCCACTGCCTTCCCAGGAGCATTAGCAGGGAGCTGATCAGAAGCAGAGGATCCGGGACACGAAGTAGCATCTGAATAGGATACCAGCATCACAGGCAGAGGCTTTACCCACTATGCAACCCTGGCCCTTATCTCTCATCTTTTGATAATCATCCATCAAGCTGCATGAACTGATATCTTATTACTGTTCTCCCCTCCCCCAGATGAGTAGGTCATTTTGTCATTTGAATATTACAAATAAATCTTATAATCTGGATCCTGGATCTATCACTGGATCCTGGATCTATCACTGGACATCTCTGAGGTCTGATTTATTGATTTGACAATTGTTACTTTTCCCCACACATTAACCCCATTCAGATAGTTCTGACAACCCCATTTCTAAATGCGGTGGCCTGTGGAGTCAAAGCAGCAGAATTATAGCAAGTTCAATGTCATTTTTAACCCATCTAGATCTGTTATGGTTTGAAAGAATTCATTGACGATGGAGTTCCTCTTGGAGGTCAGGTGGGTCCAGAAGGCCTGTGTCAGGAATACAGGGTGCGCCTTCCACACTGGCACCTTCAGTGGTGCTTGTTTCACTATTCTTGTTTGAGCTCCTTGTATGAAAGACAGTTGCTGAAAAGCATGTAGCCCATTAGCACCATGTTCACATGGGCGATGCTTCCCTTCTTCATGTTGATGTACTTGTAACACCTGCAGTAGCCTTTTTGAAACTCTCCAGTGATGCCTTCACGGGTGAAATCCTGCATCAGGATGCAGCTTGGCAGCTCTGTGAGTTTGACATCCATGACTGATGCTATCTTGGAGTACTAGTGTACCCTCAATGTCATTTCTTTTCAGCATTTTTTTTTTTTTATTGCAAAGGCGGATATACAGAGAGAAGAGACAGAGAGGAAGATCTTCCGTCCGATGATTCACTCCCCAAGTGAGCGCAATGGCCGATACTATGCCGGTCCGAAGCCAGGAGCCTCTTCCGGGTCTCCCACATGGGTGCAGGGTCCCAAAGCTTTGGGCCATCCTCGACTGCTTTCCCGGGCCACAAGCAGGGAGCTGGAAGCAGGGCTGCCGGGATTAGAACCAGCGCCCATATGGGATCCTGGGCGTGCAAGGCGAGGACCTTAACCACTTGCGCCACCGCGCCGGGCCTTCTTTTCAGCATTTTATTTTTAACATTTTATCATAAAAGGTAGAGAGAGATTCATATTATATATGTACACATACACACGGAGGAGAGAAATCCTTCATCTTCTGGTTACTGCCCCACAATGCCTGTAACAGCTACACTTGGGCTTGGCCAAAGTCAGAAGTCATGAACTTCATCCAGATCTCCCTGTGGATGACACAGACACAAGGTTTGAGCCATCACCTGCCACCCTCCAGGAGTACATTAGTAGGAACCCAGGTCACTGCTGAGGTGGGATCAATCCCAGGCGCTAGGACCCAGGGTGACCCAGAGTGTCCCAGCGCCACCCCTTGAGCAATGTGCATGTGTCTGGTGGCCTTCTGCAGTTACTTTGGAACAAACAGAGAATGAAGTAAGCACAGCAGAAAGCAGCAGCCCGCATTAGTCTCCCGCAGGAGGTTGCTGTTTGGGGCTGGTCCCGGATGTGCTGCCTGGGAGTGAGCAGCAGATGCAGGTGCTGCTTCCTGTAGCCCTGGCTGCTCTATTCTGGGTGCTGCAGGGGTTGGGTTGGCTCCCAAGCTGAAGCTTCTGTTCTGGAGAAATCCCAAGGTGTTCCACACAGGCTCTACTGATTGAAGGAGACACGATCCCCAGGCAAACACAATGAGTGGGTCAGGGAAAGAGAGAACTGCCCTGGCCTATACGAAGGAGAATCTGAAATTTTCCTGGAGTTGTCCTGCAGCGCTGAGGACAACAGAGAGGAGAGAAGCTAAAGGAGAAAGAGTGTGGCAGGGCGGGGAGCTGCGTCCAACGGGAGAATGTCCCTGAGCCCAAGAATGCAGGCTGCTTTTTTATTATTGAGCTTTTACAATTCATATCTAGTATTACATAATCAACTCATATTTGTAATTGGTTAAAACCCCCTCAAATGTCAATAGCAGCCTGTGTATGCTCTGTGGGAATTCACTCATTCGCCAGACTCTCACTGGGTGTCCTCTACATACAGGTCCACTTCTGAATGCTTGGCAAACAACAGGTGTGCCTGTTCTTTGACCTTGCACTTGAATTGGAAAAGAGTAATAAAGGGAAGAGAGGAGCAGGTGCATTTCACACTGCTGTGGGCAGTGATCAGTCTACAGAAAAGAGAAGTGCAACAGGAGTCTGAGGGGGAATAGGGACTGAAGGCAGAGCTTCAATTTTCCTTAGACTGAGGGGTGAGCAGAGACTCCCAGGTGGGAACTGTCCCTGGGGCATCAGGGGCAGCACAGTCCCAGCAGAGGGAGCAGCCTGTGCAGCGGCCCCTCCAGCAAAACGTGGCTTTCCCACAGAGACCAGGAGGGACCAGATGCTTCATCCCTCAGGACAGGAGGAGGAGGAGAGAGGCTGCATTGTTCAGTGGAGGGTGCCGGGTAAATGCACCTGGGTCAGAAGAACCTGCTGGGATGTAGGGATCAAAGCCAGACACTGCTGGAAGGAGGCAATTGTGAGCAATAGGCTAGTCATGAAGGCTCAGTGGGGGCCAGGAAAGCTTCCTCCCGCACCTGTATACCTGTCAGGTGACCCTCAGAGCAGGCAGGGTGGCCTTTTGGAGCCCAAGCCCTGTGTGCTGTGTGCAGAGGCCGTGAGTGTGCTCTCTGATTTCTCCCTTAGTTGCTGCTTCTGGGGAAAGCCCAACAGGCCTCAGCTTCCTGTCCCCCTGGGGTGGGCCATGGGTCAGGATGGAGCAGGAGGTATTCAGGCTATTGGCCACTGTCCTTGGCTGTGGGATGAGTACAGTGGGCATGTGTGGGTCTTTGTGAAGTTGGATGTGGACACCAGGAGGCTTTCTTCTGTTCTTACGGATACCAGCTACCCTGAGGCCTGGGCAGGTGTGTGTGTGATTGACAGAGTCAGCATCCAGGGGAGTCTGGGTCTTTTCCTCATGTTCCTTCTACTCTTGCAAACCCCAAGCTTGCTGCCAGTGTTTTTCTGCTGTCTGGCTCACAGGAGTTTTATTTTCTCCATTCCATGGGTTACCATCACTCACTGTGGATGTGCTCTGTGCACATACTTTTTTATTTTTAAAAATAATTTTCTTCCTCAAGTTTAATATTTGAAAGACAGGAGACAGGGAAAAATAAAAAATGAAAAACAGATGCAGAGCTTCCATCTGTAGGTGCAGTCTTCAGACACCAACAGCACTTGAAGCTGCCATGTCAGGTGAATGCCAGGCAATGGCATCTCCATCTCCCACAAGGTGGCAGGGACTCAGAGACGTGAACCATCACTGTACCTCCCATGGTGCAGAGCAGAGCCTGAGCCTGGCCCAGTCATTCTGTTGTGAGTGAATCAAACGAATTTTTAAAAAGGTTTATTTATTTTTATTTGAAAGGCAGATCTGATTTGTAGAGGAGAGACAGAGAGAAAAATCTTCCATCGGCTGGTTCACTCTCCAAATGGATGTAACAGCCAGAGCTGATCAGAAGCCAGGGTCCAGGAGCTTCTTTTGGGTCTCCCATAAGGATACAGGATCTTAAGGCTTTGGGTCATCCTCTATTGCTTTCCCAGGCTATAAGCAGGGAGCAGGGAAGAAAGTGGAGCAGCTGAGACATGAACTGGCACCAATATGGGATCCCAGTGTTTGGAACGTGAGAATTTAACCATTGAGCCATTGTGCTGGGTCACAAATGAATTCTTAAAATCTGCACACAACATTTGGCCTGAATGTTTTCTTTTAAATAGTTATATATTTATTTGAGATTCAGAGGGGGAGAAAGGTGGAGGGAAGAGAGAGAGGAATCATCTATCAACTGGTTCACTCTCCAAGTGGCTGCAAGGGCCAGGGTGGAATCCAGCTGAAACCAGGAGCCAGGAGCTTCTTCCAGGGCCTTTTGATTGGTTTTTGTCTATGCTTTAAGTTAAGGGTTCCACTTCATTTCCTCTATTTACTCCTGGCCTGTGTGTATCCAGGTTCCCCACAATCATTGGTCTACAAATATATTGACCCTTTGAGGGCTTTGCCCCCTCTTTATCCCCTTGCATCGTTCTCATTCTAAATTCCTCTGGGGCTACACCCTCCCTTCCCCCACTGGATCCAGGGTGATCCTTCCCCAGGGGAGCAACCCTCACCTCTTCACCTCCTCTCTCCTTCCTGCCCGAATTCCCCAGGCTCTCTGGCTGTGGATGCCCTGGCCTCTGCAGCCCCTGCCTTCCACCTTGGGGTCCTGCTCTACCTGCACCCTTGCCTTCCTTCCTGTCACTAGGGCCACTGGAGCTGCCAGCCCTGTGGAGCTGCCTATTCTGGCAGAGCGCTGAATTTTTCTCTTGGGTTTGTCTGGGCTGGGGTGAGGATGGGGTCCTGGGGAGTGGACAGGTGAAACTTCTCAGAGGGAATAGGTAAAGGGAGGAGTCACCATGGGCGGGGCAGGCGGGCGCTCCCTGCAGGAAACGTTGTCTGAGAGACCAGGGCCTTCAGGGATTCCCACCGCAACTCCAGCGATTCCTCTCCTATCAATGTGGGCAGTGCGGGCAGAATTGGCTCGCAGCGCTGCTATGCAAATCCCACAGTGTTGAGTCGCCACTTGTGCAGGGTGTGCCATGATCAGGCAGTCCCTATGGCCTGAGTACCACAGGAGGACATGGTCCTGTGTCACAGCCAGGAGACCCTGTCAAGTTGACACCCTGAGGAGGTCAGGGCAGCTGTGAGGTGGCTCCTGTCCTCTCCTTGGACTCTCCCATGGAGGACGTGTCATTTCTGGTTCCCTGTGAAGAAGTGTGCAGTGAGGGAGGGATTGCTCAGGATTCTTCCTCTAGTGCTGGTGGCCTTTACAAGGCCCTCTCTTAAAGGAGAGGTCCTCTAGGGTGTCCTCCATCTCCAGGGCTGGAGCAGAAGAAATGGATCAGGAACTCAGTGTGGAGATCCCTGACCAGGAGGGTGTCTGTGCTGAGGGTGGCCATGGCAGAGACCAGCTGAGGGCATGGAGGGCTGGCAGAATCCCCCAGTCTCCATGGGAAAGAGGATCCACTGAAGGTTGTGGGCTGGGTGGGTCTGTGCTAGGACAGGGCAGGATGGCCGTACTGTCCCAGGCCTGCAGCAGCCTGTGGGTGCACCTGTCTGCAGGGGCAGGTGGACACAGCACAGCTTGAAAGCTGGCAGGGTGGAGCTTGGCAGCCTCCTTGGCCTGGGGTGTCCCGGGCAGGGCAGGGCCAGCTCAGGCAGCCCAGGGTTGCTGCTCTGGGCCTGTGGTACCCCAGCCTCCTGCTGGGCTCTGTGGGTGAGAGGGGCTGACTCAGGACTGCAGAGGGAGAGGAGGCTGAGTGCAGCTTGGACAGGGCAGCAGGGAGAGGGCGTGGCCTATTGGAGGAGCCCCAGCAGAAGGAGTGAGTGTGACCCTCTGTGGGCTGGGATTACATGTTCAAGGCCCTGTGGACATGTGGGGGTTGCTATTGGGTCTTGTCCTCCACCCTGCAGCCCTCAGCTCCTTTGCTCTGTGATGACAGTAATGGCAGGGTTCCATGTGGACAGTGTTGCATGAGAGTACCCAGGGCTGACAAAGTGGGTGATACAAGTGCTTGTAGGGGGTCAGCGTCCTCCCCTCAAGGGCTGCATGTGAGTTTTGAGTAGCTGAGGCGGGGGAGGTCCTGAGGGGATAAAATGCCTCCCTGGAAACATTGGTGCTCTGTCCTGTAGTCTGTGAGCCACTGTTCCAGATGACCAGCAGGTGGCGCCACGAGACCATGCCAAGAGAAATCCAAGCTGGCAGGCCATGCTGTCTACTGTGTCCCCTGGTTCCACTTGAGGCAGCCTATGATCTGCACAGAGGGACCTGATGCCCCCCATGCTGTGGTCTCATCAACAATATCCTGAGCCCTTCCATTTCCTTATCTCCTAACTGGAAAAACAGTGGGAACAGCATTGTGGCACATTGAGTAAAGTTGTTGCTGCAATGATAGGATCCCATATGGGTGCCAGTTTGTATTCTGGCTACTCCACTTCCAACCAAGCTCCCTGCTTGTGGCCTGGGAAAGCAGCAGATGATGGCCCAAGTCCTTGAACCCAGCATCCACATGGGAGACCCTGATGAAGCTCCTGGCACCTGGCTTCCGACCAGCTCAGCTCTGGTCATTGTGTCCATTTGTTGAGTGAATGAGCGAGTTGAAGAATCTCTCTATCTGTCCTTTTCTGACCGCAAGTCTGCCTTTCAAAATAAAATAAATGTTTATAAAAAAATCTTAAAAAACAAACAAACAAAAAAGATGCCAGCCTTGTGATACAGTGTGTTAGAATTCCTCTTATTATGAGGGCATCATTTATACAACCAAAATATAGAAATCAAGGCAACAAAATGGAAGGAATTGCATTTCTCCATGTACAGTGTAGAATAAAGAATTCGCAATCGTGAGTGAGTACAGCTGTGCCATGTGGATTATCCGTGATGTGTGTATCCCTGTGTATGGTGGGGAAATGTTTGTGTTGGTAGGCATCTCACTGTTGAGTCTGGGAGGGCAGGTGTGAAGGCGGGGCAGAGGCCGGGCTCCATTTCCATGGTGACACAGAAGTCTGTGCAGGCCCCAGGGACAAGGGTTACAGGGTCCTCCTACAGAGCAGGAGGGGCTAGTCCTTTTGTCTGAGACATCTGGTTGTGGCTCAGGGCAGGGGCTGCAGGAATGCCTACTCTGAGAGGGGTCCAGTGTAGGGACAGAGATAAGGTGAGCTATGGAATGGGGAGGGGCCTGGGATTCTGGTGCTGAAGAGCAGGGTCAGTGCTCCTGGGAGGGGCCCTGACAGGGAGGTGGGAATGAGTGAGTGAGGAATGAATGACATAGACAGGCAGGCTGCAACCCAGCAGCTGCCACCTCTGGGTTAGCCTGTGTGGGTGTGAGGGGTTTCTGTACTTTCCTGCTGGTCCTGCTTTCTCCTGGCTGCTCCTTCGCAACAGACCCCCCCCCGCCCCTCTCTGCAGGCCAGGCAAAGGAGGCAAAGAGCTCCAGAACTCCTGTGATGATACACCCTGAGCTGGGCTAGGAGCTGAGCCTGCAAGAGGAGTGGACCAGGGCCTGCCTGGGAGCAGGAGAGGATGAGAGGCCCTTTGGGGTCCCCCCTGGGTCCTTGCAAATCAGGAAGGAGGTGGGAAGAGAGTTTGTTCAGACACCGTGCAAGGTGCACCTGCTGGTGTGTGTTGTCCTATATTACTCAGTGTTGTTGCCTCTCTCACATTGCTGCAGGAGTGTTAGATGCTTTGAGACCCCAAGTTTGACTGACCTTCAAATATCACTCACAGTACTCAGCTGTCATCAGCCATAAGTCTTCATGTGCTTGGAGGCTTTGTTTTTATTTGCATCAAACTTAAAAGTATTGAAGTTAAAGGAGTTAATTATTTCTGAAGCTTTCTTATGAGAGGCTGGCATTGTGGTGTAACATGGAAAGCTGCTGCCAGCAATGCCAGTGTCCCATGTGGCTGTTGAACAGAGTCCTGTGTGCTCCACTTCTCAGTCAGCTCCCTGCCCTTGTGCCTGGAAGAGCAGCAGAAGCTGGCCTGACTGCTGGGACCCTGCAGCCATCGGGGAGAAGGAGGAAGCTGGTGGATCCTGCTTTGGCCTGGCCCAGCCCTGGCTCAGTGACCATCTGGGGAGTGAACCAGTGGGTGTGGGATTTCTGACATTAGCCGCTAGGGTACAGCACCAGGCTCTTCTGGTTTTCTTTGTTTCAAGATTTGTTTTTGGGCCTGGAGCAGTGGCCTAGCGGCCAAAATTCTCACCTTGTATGAGCCGGATCCCATATCGGCACCGGTTCTAAACCTGGCAGCTCCACTTCCCATCCAGCTCCCTGATTGTGGCCTGGGAAGGCAGTAGAGGATGGCCCAAGGTCTTGGGACCCTGCTTTGGAGGAGGGTAATAATAATAATAATATTTAATTATGTTTTATTACAAAGTCAGATATACAGCGAGGAGGAGAGACAGAGAGAAAGATCCTGTGTCCGATGATTTGTTCTCCAAGTGACCGCAACAGCTGGTGCTGTGCCGATTCGAAGCCAGGAACCAGGAACCTCCTCCGGGTCTCCCATGTGGGTTCAGGGTCCCAAGGCTTTGGGCTGTTCTTGACTGCTTTTCCAGGCCACAAGCAAGGAGCTGAATGGGAAGCCGGCCCCTGAGAGTAGAACCGGTACCCATATGGGATCCCAGCACGTTCAAGGCGAGGACTTTAGCCGCTAGGCCACCTCGCTCCTGGGCCCTAATTTGTAATTTTGCTCATCAGAGTTCTGATAACACTGTTTGTTAGTTAGCCTGACTAAATATTTGACTATCTTATTTTTCTCAAGCCAGTTTGTGTTTTGTTAATATTTCACACTCCTCTTGGTTTCGCTTTCACTTACGTGGCTCTGCCTCTTATTTCTCATCTGCTAATCTGGAGTTTTGTTTGAGCTTGTTTCTTTGTGGACAAAGTCGTCGATAAATTTATTGGGATCAAATTGAATATGTAAGTTGCTTGGAGCACCATGGATGATTTAATCATATTAACCCTTCTAAGCCTGGATATTGGAATACTTTTTTCCATTGTTTTGTCTCTTCTTATTCATTCATTGATGTAGTCATTTAAAAAATTTTTTTTATTGGAAAGGCAGATTTGCAGAGAGAAGGAGATACAGAGAGAAAGATCTTCCATCTGCTGGCTCACTCCCCAAGTGGCTGTAACGGCCAGTGCTGAGACAATCCAAAGCCAGGAGGCAGGTTCTTTCAGGTCTACCAGATGGGTGCAGGGTTCCAATTCTTTGGGCCATCCTCTCGTGCCATTCCAGGACACAAGCAGGAAATTGGATGGAAAGTGGAGCAGCCAGACATGAACCAGAGCTCCTATGGGATCCCAGCAGATGCAAGGTGAGGATTACAGAAGCATTTCTATCTCACCTCAGAGCTGCAACATCAGGACCCCCCAGGCTGTCAGGGACATCTCTAATGTAAAAATCAGGGTCCCAGGGATAGCAGTCCTGGTGCAGGCCCGGGTCCAGCATCAGAATCAGGGGTGTGAGCTGTGCCCTCTGTGCCCAGCAGCAGGGCTGTAGTTCCCAGCTGGGATCACCCAGGGTGAGGCCATGGATTCTGCTCCTGCCTGTGCAGCCTCAACCAGGGTCTCTGTATTTTCTCTTCATTGAATCAGCTACAGTGTCACACAGCCAGGTGAGGGGCAAATGAGAAACTCCTAGATTTCATTGTGGGCTCCAAGGAGGGAGAATCCATGTGGGGCACCGTGTGAGGCAGCAGGATCCAGAGAGGTTCCATGTGTTCAGCTGTGGCCTCTTCCTGAACCTTCCTCCTGGGCTGCCCCACCAGGAGAGAGTGCACAGTGTGTCTCCAACATCCTGTCTCTTCTGTTGTCACTGACCACCTGGACACAGAGTTGGAGACGCAGCTTGGGACACCTGGTCCCATCTCAGTGCTCTGTTGGAGTCCTGGCTCCACTTCTGGCCCAGTGTCCACCAGGTGCATGCCCTGGGAGGCAGCAGATGATGCATGAGGACACTTGGACTGAGTTCTGGCCTCTGGGCTTTGGCTTGCCCCGCCCCCAGCTGTGTGGACATTTGGGGAGAGAGCCAGAGGATGGGAGAACACTCTCCTTTTCAAAAAGATGAAAAGAAAATCTTCAAATAAATAAAAACAATTTTTTATGCCTCCCCTATCTTGTAGTGCTCTTTGTTCACAGGCCCAGGGGTTCCCAATGTGGGTGACAGCAATGTTGATCTTGGGGCTCTCAGAGAACACAGACGCTTTGACCTTGGCTGTGCCCTGTCTGGCATGTGAACACTGGGAGCTGAAACATCACAAGCTGAGGTTGCAGTGACTGCCCCTCCTCCCTGAAATCCCAGCTAAACAGGAAGGTGTCTGGTGAAGGGTGAGGCCTGGACTTGGGACTCCCTTCCCTGCCAGGCATCATTGCCCAGCACAGCAGCATAGAGAAGATCAGAGGTCAGGGGAAGGTGTTGCTCAGAACCAGGTATATGTGTTTCCCACTTTGTAAGCCTGGAACATCATAAGTGACACTGCTGTAAACTAGGCTGCCTGCACCCAGGTCTCTGCCAGAGCAGACCCTCACTGTGTGGTGTCCAGGGTCCAGGTGTGCTCATGTGACCATCCTTCAGGGGAGGCTGAGGTTCAGGTGGGAGTCCTTGTCTTCCCTCCTGCTGCCTGAGTGTGCTCTGGAGGTGGAGCCATCAGCACCCACTTGAGCCACTTGCAGACCCCCTGGTCGCTCCAGACTGTCCCAGCCCTCCCAGTGCTCACAGGATGCCCTCAGCATGTCTGTGGACCCTCATTCTATCAGTGACCCTAGCTAGCCCTGCAGGTAGTGGGGCTGTGGTTTTACCCCCTCTCTCACACCCTCGACTTAGCCCTGCAGACCCAGTGCTCCTTCTTGCACCCTCTCTCATCATTCTCACTCACTCCCTGGGTGCTCCATCTCTGCTCCTGAATGCAAATGTGGTTCATGTGGAGCAGAGTCCTCAGTGAGTCTCCCACACAGACATTTCCCTTCGTCATCTGACTTGTGGTCACTGCCAGCCCTGCAGTGTCACTCACTTCTCACCAACATCCTGGTTTCTGCACTGAATGCCTGGGTGGTCCCTATGGAATCCACCCTCCCAGGTTGCCCTTCTCCTACAGTGATGCCATCCCCACACTGGCTCGGCCTGAAGCCCTGGGTGTCCTCCTCACCTCCTCCTCTTCCCCTGGATGCAGCCCACAGGAAGTGCTCTGCATCTAGCTGCAGAAGGATCCAGAACCTCATCTCCCACTCTGCCCATGCCCACACCCACCACAGTGACTGGCATCCCTGTCTGGGCTTCACAAGATCCCCTAGATCTATGTATCCAGTCTCGCAGTCTCTCAGCCCCGTCCTCACGCAGCAGCCAGGGTGGTCCCTGGACAGAATGTGCACATGTCCTTCCTCTGCTCAGAGCTGCCTCATGGCTAACATCTCACTCAGCGCCAGGGCCCAGTCTCAGTGTGCATGAAGCCTGCTGGATGGCGGTGTCCCGACCCAGCCTTCCTGATGGCTCCCTGCTCTGTGTGCAGACTTGCTCCTGCCCAGGGCATTTGCACTGGCCGTCTTCTGCCCCACAACTTCTTTGCAGATGACTCATTGTGTCCTTCCAACCTTACTCAGGGTCACCACCTCGGGACAGTGCACACTGACCATGATGATGAGACAGCCAGCTGCTCTGGCCCTGACACCCACCCTGGACCACCTTGCCCAGCACTGGGTCTGACCCACAGCAAAGTCAGCTGAGTGATGAGCATGTAGCACCTGCCCCTTCTAGACCCCGTGGTTCATCAGTGGAGCCTGAGACAGAGGCTGCTTGTGGCTGCTGCAGAGCAAGTCCCCTCCTGTGGTGTCCCCATGGCCTGTGCTTTCTCACAAGTGTCCCCTGCCCTCCTGCCTCCCTCCTACACTGCCTCCTGCACACACAGAAGTGAAGGCCACCAGAGCTCACACACAGGAAGAGCAGATACAATCAGCCAATGACACTAAGGAACAACGTGAACACAGGAAGATGGAGCTGAGGGATGAACTTAAGCCCTAGATTTGGCAGCCATGGCCCCATGCAGCCTCCATTGCCTTGGGCCATGAGACAGGGCAGCCTAGCCACGGCTGAGTCCTGTGATGGCAGGTGTTGGTGGGCATGCCCTACCAGAGAGACCAGGACACTGGGGCAGCTGAACCGGGTCAGCAGTGACCAAGAGAAAGCATGATGGATGGAGCACTGCCTGGGCACAGCCTCATCCTCACCCAGGACTTCCCACCCTCTCCCGTCCCCACCTGCAACAGACTCAACAGAGGAAACACAAGTTCTGGAAGGTTCTTGGTGCTTTTGTTTATTTCTCTCTGTCAAATTTTATTATTTTTTTTTTATTGATTACATTGCATTGTGTGACACAGTTTTATAGGCACTGGAATTCTGCACACCTCTCCCTAAACTACCTCCTCCCCCGTCAAATTTTTGTAATTTCCTCTTTTAATTTTCTCACCAACACCCCGTGATTGGAATTGGAATAAATGAATTGCACAGGGAAGGATGAAGTTGCAGCAGATGATCCACTTGAGACAGGGACAGAGGTGCCCGTGCTGGGCTGGGAGGGCCAGGATCCCTCCTCATACTGTGCCCACAGGAACACACTCAGCTGCCTTGGCAGGAAGGGAAGAGAGGGCAGGGCTTTTTGAAGAAAACCAAGATGGGGACTTCAGCAGGTCTGTCCCAACAAGGTGGTTGTCTCACACTACAGACACAAGGTGAAAATTTGAGGTCATTGCTTTTGGGGACAGGAACAGCACAGCACACTGTGAAAATGTCCAGATTCAAGGAATCCCCCAGCCCCTCTGTGAGTCCCCTCACCCAGGTCCCTCTCCCCTCCAGGCCCTCCAGGTCTCACCTTTCAAACTTTCAGAAGGAGTTGGAGCCCTGGGCACTGTCCCCACCTGGGAGAACCAATCAGGACTTGGTGAGAGCCCCGGGGGTGTGGCTGAGGGAGGAGCTATGGAGTGGGTGTGGCAGCACCTCCAGGGGCACCTGACTAGGGCAAGGGCTTTGGGGACTCCCCCACACCCAAACACACCCCAGTGCTTACCTGCAGCCTTAGTGTAGCTCCCTCCTTTCCCACCTGTGAGAGAAAACATCCAGTGAGAGGCTGGGCCAGAGTACTGGCTCATCTCAGACAAGTTTCTAGAACTGTGGCTGCAGATCCAGGAAAGGGTCAGGAGGTGCCTCTCCTGGAGGTGTGTCCTTCTGGGACCTCCCCCTGACCTGGGGCTGCTGGAGCTCAGGTTCTCATGAGCAGTGTCATCCCTGTGGAGTGTTCATGGTGCACCTTCACTTGGGCATCACACCAGAACCAGTGTGAGCACTTGGGGCCCAGCTGGGGATGTAGGTGTGTGTGCATGTTGCTTTCCAGGAACGGGGTAGGGGAATCTTCCTCTTAGGGGACAGGAGGATCAGACCCAGCCCTCACCCTGCCCTACCTGAGCGAATCCTCCTCATCATCACAGCAGTGACCACAGCTCCAATGAGCACAGCTGCCACGAGGACCAGGCCAGTGATGACTCCCCACATGGGCACAGTGGGCTGAGGAGACTCTGAGAGGGGAAGGGACAATAAGGGGCTCTGACCCCTGGTCTCATTCCCACCCTTGCTGGAGACTCCATCCCTCACTTCCCTCCTTACCCCATCTCAGGGTGAGGGGCTCAGGCAGCCCCTTATGCTTCACATAGCACGTGTATCTCTGCTCCTCTCCAGAAGGCACCAGCACAGCTGCCCACTTCTGGAAGGTTCCATCCCCTGCAGGCCTGGTCTCCACCAGCTCTGTGTCCTGGGTCAGGTCCTCCCCATCTCGCTGCCAGGTGAGTGTGATGTCCTTGGGGTAGAAGCCGAGGGCCCAGCACCTCAGGGTGGCCTTCTGGTCAGAGACTGGGTGGTGGGTCACATGTGCTGTGGGAGGGTCTGAGGGAAGATGTGGACAATTCAGGCCTTTTTTGTTCTTCCCCTGACACTAAAGTTACACTCAGTGACCTTCCTGAGAGTGGACAGGGGAAATGGGGTGGTGGAGGAGGTCAAAACCCTGACCCTGCCTGGATAAAGACAATGCAACAAATGTAGTGTTTGGAAAGTTCTAGAATCAGGTATCTGGCTAGGGTAGGAGGGCCCAGGTCTCTGAGGGGAAGATAGCCTGGAATGAAACTGCCCAGTTCACTGGCTTGAGACTGAAGACTGGCCTGGGAGGGGTGAGGATCACAAAATCTTGGTGGAGTGCAGGGTACTGAGAGGGTCCTTTCCAGAATCTTCTGTGCCTCTCCCCCTCCCCCACCCGTGCCCCTCCCCGGGTCCCTCCTCTCCTGAGGGAACAGTGGATCTCTGGCTCTGAACCCCAAACCCAGGTGGACGTCCCTGCTGTAGCCAGCAGGAGAGGGGGACGCTGGCCTGGCTCCCACTTTCCTCCCCTCCTTGCTGCCCCAGCCCCGGGGGAGGTGGGTGAGGGCGGCCCCTCCCAGCCCCGCGCACCTGCTCTCTGCAGAGTGTCCTTTCCCATCTTCAGGTATTTGTGCAGCCACTCAGCTTCACCCCCTGCCTCTAATTTGCTATTGCTGTTCTGAGCCGCCATGTCGGCAGCGGTCCAGGAGCGCAGGTCCTCATTCATGGGGAGGTAGTCCTTGCCATCATAGGCGTCGAGGCTGTACCCGCGGAGGAGGCGCCCGTCCGCCCCGACCTCACAGCCGTACATCTCCTGGATGGTGTGAGAGCCTGTCCCGCCCGCGGTCAGCCCTGGCCACGCAGCTCCGCCCGGCCCTCACCGACCCGCGGGGATTTCGGCCAAAACCGAAAAGGAAACCAGGTTGCGCCCCGCGGGCTCCTCCCGCCGAGGGTCTCCGCGGGGCGCGCAGTCTCGGGGTGGGGGACCTCGGCCAGGGGACCCGGAGCGCCCTGGGCGCACGTGGGGAGGGTCGGGTCACTCACCGGCCTCGCTCTGGTTGTAGTAGCCGCGCAGGGTGTTCAGGCCATCGCGGTAAAACTGTGCGTTTTTCTTGGCGATCTGTGTCTCCCGCTCCCAGTATTCGGGCTCCAACTGCTGCATCCACGGCACACTGGGTCCCTCTCTCGGGTTCCCGGCGTCGCCGTCGAAGCGCACGAACTGCGTGTCGTCCACGTAGCCCACGGCGATGTAGCGGGGCTCCCCGAGTTCGGGCCTGGACACGGAGGTGTAGAAATAGTTCATGGAGTGGAAACCTGGGGGAGAGAGGGGCTGAGACCAGGGCCGACCCCGCCCGGAGCGGGACCCTTGGGACCGAGGAGTGCGGAGCTGGGTTGGGGCGGAGACTAAGGGAGTGTGGGGACCGCGAGATGAGGCGGTGAGGAGAGGGGAGGGTCTTGAATAAGCCGGGGTCGGTGAGATGGCGAGGTGTAGGGGGTGTGAGGTCTGGGAGAGGCGGCTCCCCGGGGTCCTGTGTCCCCTCCGCGCTCCCCTCGCTCCTGCCCCGCAGAGCCCGTCTCCCTCCCGACCCGCACTCACCCGCCCGGGTCTCGGTCAGGGCCAGGGCCCCCGCGAGCAGCAGGAGGAGGGTCCGGGGCGCCGTGGACCCCATCCTGGGGGGCTGAGAGGAGTCTGATCCTGAAGCCTCGCAGCCGACTTTATAACCGGGACCGGACGGCTCTGATTGGTTCCGCTGGAAGCGGTGCCCAATGGGAGTGCGAGATGTGCCCACGTCAGGAGTGATCGGGCAGAAGGTGCTCCCTTGGGCTGTGAGAGGGGAAGTGACCCTGGAGGAGGTGAGGACTCCCCTGCACTTGCTTCCCTGGCCCAGACCCGCCCTGGGACTGAGACCCTGAGGGCCAGGCGGGTAGCAGGGACTGTGCCCTGACCCTGTGCCCGGCTGCCCAGGCCTGTGTGATGTCCCCTCCGTGAGGATAGGCCCGGGGCTGGCTGAGGGATCCCGAGAGACCTGATCAGGACGTGCCCATTTTTATGATTAGTTATACCTAGACCCATGCGTGTTTTATTGTTCAACTTGATTCACATCAGGAGTATATTAGATTTCAGGCAGCCCCACAGGATGCATTAAATACAGAATGCTGGGACCCAGCTGGGCTCTGTGAAGGTTCATGTTAATATTCAGGGCACAGCATGTTGAGACCTGAGCACCTGCTGCTTTAGAATCCTATCCTATGGCCCTTGTGTGGTGGCCTAGCAGCTAAACTTCTTGCCTTGAACGTGCCACTGTCCCATATGGTTGCTAGTTCTAATCCCGGCAGCCTCAATTTCCATCAGGCTCATTGCTTGTGGCCTGGGAAAGCAGTCAAGGACTGCCCAAAGCCTGAGGACCCTGCACCTGTGTGGGAGACCTGGGAGAGGCTCCTTGCTCTTGGCTTTGGATCAGCCCAGCTGCAGCGATTTGTGGCCACTTGGTAAGTGAATCATCAGGTGGAATATGATCCTTTCTGTCTTTCCTCCTCTGTGCATATTCGACTTTCTAATGAAAAAAAATCTTAAAAAAAAAAAAGGAATCCTGGAGTCTGGGCCCCTCTGCCCTCCTCTCAGCTCACCCCCTATCATTTCCTCCTCTCCTTTGGTTCTCCCCTCTTCCTCCCAGTCCTGAACTGGGCACTAGCAGGGTCCCTCTCCTGCCACCCAGGGACACTTATTCCCGCTGTGGTCAGCTGCCTCGCTGATGTGTCAGGGTGATCATTGCTTCACGAAAACAGCCCAGCAACAGCATTTGCTGTGGTGCATTGGGTTAAATGTCATTTGCAAGGTCAGCATCACATATCCCGGGGCTTCTTGGAGTCCAGTTTGTTCTGCTTCCACCCACCTTCTTGTTGATGTGCCTGGGGAGGCAGCAGAAAATCCCCAAGGGATTTCTCACTCACTGGTTCACTCTCCAAAGGGTCAGTATGTCCTGGGTTGGAGCCAGGAGCCCACAGCTCCATCTAGGCCTCCATGTGGATGCAGGGACCCAAGCACCAGGTCCATGTTCCCCTGCTTTCCAGGTGGGCGAGCAGCGAGCAGGGCAGTCAGGAGTCACACAGGTGTTCTCATCTGGGGTGCTTGGATTGCAGGTGGCAGCTTACCCTGCTCAGCGCCACAGTGCCTTCCCTGACCCTGCCTTTCATGTAAATAAACAAAAAGCAAAAAATACACCTTTCCATGACCCACTCTGCTGGCTTCATTTCACTTTAGGGAAACCTCTAGAATGTAGGGCCCATAAGCATAGAGACTTAAGGCTGTTGGTCAAAGTTGCAACTCCAGCACACAGAGTCATCTTTGCTGACAGTAGGCACTCAATTAATTCAAAGACCTGAACAAGATTATATTGGGGTCTAATTGTATCATGTGACAATCATAAAATAAATAGTGCAGCAAACATTGGAGAAGGTTTTGTCTCATGGGAGGAGTGTTCACTAGAGTTCACGAATCCCTCCAGCAAGGATGACACTTCCTGGGGTGTCAGGTGCACACTGGGACCCAGGTATTGCTAGCTTTCCATTCCTGCATCACAGGTTACCACACCTGGGTGCTCAGAACCACACTCCTTCCTTGTTCATTTCATGTCAGACTCCAGGCCTGGTGTGGCCTTGCTCTCTGGGCAGGCTCTCACAGAGCTGAGTTGGTGTCTTGGTGTTGGAGTCCTCCTCCAGCCTCCTTGGAGCTTGGGGCAGAGTCCAGCTCCGTGCAGGTGGAGGCCTGGAGTCCTGTTTGTGGGACAGCTGTCAGGGTGCAGGGGGAAGCTTCTCCCAGCCCCAGGGCGCCACCTTCTCTGCCCCAGGGTCCTCCAGAGTCAGGGGCTTGCTGGAGAGAGGGGCATGTGTTACACTGAACCCCTCCCAAGCTGAGTCCCTCTCTTTAAATTGGTCACAATTCCTCTAACTCCCCTACTCCTGTGTACAGATTCAAGGCTTATTTCTTAAATTTCCAGCTCCCACATGAAGGTGAACATGAGGTATTTGTCTCATTTTGTGGCTCATTTTACTCAGCATGATGTCCTTCAGTTCCAACCATGTTGATGCAAATGAAAGAACATCACTCTATCACTGCTTTTTTTATAAAATCATTTTTTATTACAAAGTCAGATATACAGAGAGGAGGAGAGACAGAGAGGAACACCTTCTATCTGATGGTTCACTCCCCAAGTGACCACAACAGTGGAGCTGTGTCACCCCGAAGCCAGGAGCCAGGAATTTCTTCCAAGTCTCCCATGTGGGTGCAGAATCCCAAGACTTAGGGCTGTCCTTGAATGCTTTCCCAGGCCATAAGCAGGGAGCTGGATGGGAAGCTTGGCTGCTGGGATAGAACCGGCACACATATGGCATCCTGGTGCATTCAAGCTGAGGGCTTATCTGCTAGGCCACTGCTCCCTGGCCAAGGCATCACTCTTTGTATAGCTGGACAGTATTCCATTGTGGTGCATACTGTATTTTCTCTATCCATTTTTCTGACGATGGATATCTTATTTGCTTTCACATCTTGACCATTGTGAGCAGTGCTGCTGTAGGCTGTAGAGCTTTCCACTGCGACACAATGAGTCATGTCTTTTGTTGTGTGCCCAGGAGTACAATTGCTGGTTCATGTGGAAACTGCTGTTAAAAGATTTTGAAAAATCCCCAAACTGTTTTCCATCATGGTTGCCCTAATTTATGATCCCAACAGCATTGTATACGATTTTCCCTTTTCTCATACCCTTGCCTGCATTTGTTAAAAACCACACTAAACCCAACCCAACCCAACCAAACAAAACCATACCAGCCAATCAAGGAAACATATGAGGAAAAGATCTAATAGTCAGGTCTGATAATAACTGTAATGAACAATGTATGGAAAATGTTCAACAGGATCAGCTGTCAGGGGAATGCAAACCAAACCCCCAAGGAGATGTCGCCTGGCCCTGTCAGAATGGCCCTTACTGAGTGAGAGTGACAGCCATGTGTATCTGCACGCAGGGAGAACGCAGTCCTTTGAAAGGCTCCCCAGAAAGGACAGACCAACCCAGAGTAACCCCTGTCTCAGGGCCAGCTGATGGAGACCTTCAATTCATTTTTTAAAATCATTTCCCAGTGGCATCTACATCAGCAGTTGATTGAATACAGGGCTGTGTGCAACTGCCCAGGCCACTATAGGATCAGGCTGCCTGGCTTTCCATTCCTTGGACATTCGAGTGAGTTCAGGTTGAAAATGCAAGGTCAGATAGATTCTTTTGAACAGTAATGACTGCTTTTTTTTACCCTTTGGCTAAATTCAAGTGTAGAACAGTGATGAAATGCACCCTGATGAAGCATGACCATTCTTGTATCTTGAAGCCAACGGACATGTTTATCATATTTATTTCTATTAGAGTCACTAAATTGCAATAACTCATGCTGTTTGGAAGCTATTTTATTTATTATGGCACATAACAAATTTTCCATAATTTAGTACCTGGAAGCAAGAAACAAACAAATGTTTATTGTCTTCCACTCTTTCATGTAGAACTGTTCATGTGTTTATTTTCATCTACTTGGTACAGCTTCTGCTACTCCTCTCCCGGATGCCACAGCAGCTGGAGCTGGGCCAGGCAGGAGTCAGGTGCCCAGGACCCGGCCCAGGCCTCCCTGGTGGGTGCAGGGTTCCCGGTCTCCAAGCAGGAAGCTGGGTCCCAAGTGGAGCAGCCAGGAGGCAAATGGGGCTCTGAGGTGAGATTGGGAGTCCCAAAGGGAGCGGATCACACTTCTGCCCCCTGCCTGCCAGGCCCCTGGTCTCTGGCAGGGAGGTTGACTGAGGCTTCTGCTCAGACTGTTTCAGTGGAGCTAAGAGCCAGGGCTGCCCCATCTGGACTGGGCAGGCAGGGCTGCCCTGTGGCGCCCTCTGGTGGCTGGTGGGTGGAAGAGGCCTCGGGTCCTTTCTTCAGGGCTGTGTGTGCCAAGGCAGAATTTGTGTCTAGATCTGGTGCAGGAATGAAAAAGAAAGGGGGATATCTATCTATCTATCTATCTATCTATCTATCTATCTATCTATCTATCTATCTGAGAAAGAGAGAGAGAAACGTCCTGAACCAGAATCCATGCTAGGCTAGCCTCACACTCAGAATTTGTACTGGAAGTCCCAAGTATTCTGATCTACACACACACATAATTATTGCATGTGTTTCTGGACCCTGTAGCATTATAATGTATGTGTGGAGTGTGTACTGATCCATATGGTCAATTATGATTTCCATGTCCTTTTCATTACATTATCTTCTCTTTATGTTTTGTAGATTTATTTCTGTATTGGAAAGGCAGAGTTACACAGGGAGAGTGAGAGCTGCACAGGCTGACACTGACCAGGCCAGAGTCAGGAGCCTGAGCCTTCATCCAGCTCTCCCCTGTGAGTGACAGGGATCCAAGCCCTTGGGCATCTTCCATTACTTTCTGTGACACAGCAGGAAGCTGGATGAGAAATGGAGCAGCCGGGACTCGTAGTGGTGCCCATGTGAGATGAGTCCTGGGAGCTCTGCCTGCTGCCCTGCAGTGCTAGCTCCTGTTTGCTTGTTTAGTATCCACATAAAAGGGTGAACAGAGACATCTGTGTTCCACGTCTGACTTCATTTAGCATAAATGTCTTTCAGCTCTATCCATTATGTCGCAAATGATAGTATTCATTTTGACTAAGACTTCTTTGTTTGAAAGA
This sequence comes from Ochotona curzoniae, assembly GCF_017591425.1. Lineage (NCBI taxonomy): Eukaryota > Metazoa > Chordata > Mammalia > Lagomorpha > Ochotonidae > Ochotona > Ochotona curzoniae. Next base: position 44,757 of record NW_024464993.1, on the reverse strand, counting down.
GTTACAGAGAGAGAGAGAGAGAGAGAGAGAGAGAGAAGAGGGAGAGAGGAGAGGAGGGTAAGAGAGACATATTGTTTCATCTTTTGCTCACTTCCCAAAGAGCTGCATGGCAGGAGCAGGGCGGGTCTGACGCTAGGAGCCAGCAGCTTCTTCCAGGTCTCCCACATTAGTGCAGCACCCCAAGCACCTGGGTCATCTCCCACTGCCTTCCCAGGAGTATTAGCAGGGAGCTGGATCAAAAGCAGAGGATCCGGGACACAAAGCAGCACCTGAATAGGATACCAGCATCACAGGCAGAGGCTTTACCCACTGCACAAACTGGGCGCTTATCTCTCATCTTTTGATAATAATCCATCAAGCTGCATGAATTGATATCTTATTGCTATTGTCCTCTTCCTCAGATTAGTAGGTCATTTTGTCATTTGAATATTAGAAATAAATCTTATAATGTGGATCCTGGATTTGTCACTGGACATCTCTGAGACCTGATTTTTTTTTAAAGATTTATTTTTATTATTTTTTTTATTCGAAAGGCAGATATACAGAGAGGAGAGACAGAGAGGAAGATCTTCCGTCCAATGATTCACTCCCCAAGTGAGCGCAACGGCCGATGCTATGCCGATCTGAAGCCAGGAGCCTCTTCCGGGTCTCCCACGCGGGTGCAGGGTCCCAAAGCTTTGGGCTGTCCTCGACTGCTTTCCCGGGCCACAGGCAGGGAGCTGGAAGGGAAGCGGGGCAGCCGGGATAGAACCGGCGCCCATATGGGATCCTGGGTGTGCAAGGCGAGGACCTTAACCACTGCTCCACCGCACAGTGATTTTGTTTTAAAACCTGGGGAGCAGTTGCTTCTTTCCCCACATCAACTGCATCAAATCAGTTCTGACATCCTTGTTTCTGAAAGTGGTGGTCTGTGGAGCCACAGCAGTGGGATTATAACAAGCTCAATGTCGTGATTGTTCTCCCATCATCTTTAATTGGGTGTTAGATCTGTTACAGCATGAAAGGATTCAGTGACGATGGAGTTCCTCACAGAGGGCTGGTGGGCCTGGAAGGCCTGGGTCAGGAACACAGGGTGTGCCCTCCACATTGGCCTCTCCAGTGGTACTTGTGCTGCCATTCATGCTTGAGTTCCTTGTATGAAAGGCACTGGCTGGAAAGCACATAGTCTTCAGCATCATGTTCATGCTGGCAATGCTCCCCTTCTTTACGTTGATGTACTTATTTAAGTGAAGTTCTGGTTGCTGAGTCCTGTGGATGTTTGGCCATGAGCCGCTGGCCCGATGTGGGATGTACAGACACTTTCCCCATGGGGAGGCCCGTCCCTCTTTCCTCTGCCGTAGGAGCTGCTGTGTGGACACAGCCCCGGGGTCTATTACCTCCATCGCCTCTGGGTTTGGGGTCCTGTGGGAGAAGTCTGTGCCCCAGTCCCCGCCAGACTGTGTCCCTCTCCACGTCCTTCTGCCAGGTTCCAGCTGCAGGTGTGACACTGAGGTCTTCAGTCCACATGGAGATGCTCAGGAGCAGGTGATGCTGCTCCACACTGTGTCCCCTGTGGGGTCTGGTTCTCCCAGCGCTGCTCACTGACGACAGTGTCCTTTCCTCCTGGGGCTGTGGCTTTGTACAAAATGAATTTCACAAGGATGTGGTTGCCTTGGCACAAATAGAAAATCAAATAAGCAGCAGCAGAAAACAGCAGCCAGTCTCCTGCAGGTGCTGGGTCCTTGATGTTCTGCCTGGGAGTGAGCAGCAGAGGCAAGTGCTGCTTCCTGCAACACTTACTGGTCAACCACGGGTTTGGGAGTGGCCAGGTCAGCTCCTAGCCTGCAGCTTCTGTTCTGGAGAAATCCCAAGGTGTTCTGCACAGGCTCTTTTGATTGATGAAGACATGTCCCCAGGCAGATGTTTTAAACAGGTCAGGGAAAGAGGACAGACTCACCCTGTCCAGCAGGAAGGAGAATCTGCAGTTTCCCTGAGTTGTCCTGCAGTGCTGAGGGCAACAGAGAGGAGAGAAGCTAGAGGAGAGAGCATGGCAGGGCGGGGAGCTGTGTTAAAGGGGAGAAGGTGCCTGTGGCCAGGAGTGCAGGCTGCTTTTGTACTAGTGACCATTTGCTACTTCTATGTAATGTTAAATTATCAACTGGTATTTGCAGTGGGCTGGAAGACGCCTGTTCTTCCTAGTTTGATTAGACACCAGCATTGTTCCCAGTGAAGGCCCCTGCTAGGTCCTGAAGCCCGGGCTGTGCTGGTCTCATGTGTGCTACTGTGACTGTCGTGCTGGCGCATTGTGCTCAGGGACTCAGCTGCCCAAGGTCACAACTAGGGTCTGAGCCTGTGCAAGCAGTTGGCCAGAGTCTTGATTTCCCCGGGAGGTAGGAAGAGCACTCTCCTACCCAGTCCTGCTTTCCAGGAACACATGGCGTGTCCTATATCACACCAGGCCCTGCCCTGGTCTTGGCAGCAGCACCAGCCAAGAACTTGACCTGATGTGTTGGGCCAGTCATTGCTAACTGGGAATATTGCCCTGGACGCCCCCTACTCTGGTCCTGTGTCTGCTGGCCTGGAATGCCCTGCTCGATGGGAGAGGGATTTCCATGCACGGGCTTCCACCAGGGATCTCCTGGCAGGGAGCAGACGTCCAGCTGCTCAGAGGGTGCTGTGGCAGGCAGCAGGTGCTCACTCTATGTGCCATGTGCTGTGGAGCCTCAGGGTGGCTCTGGACGGGGCAGGCCTGGGCAGGTCCCATGTGCACAGGGAGGCTTTGTTTTCCCACAGGCTGAGTGCCTGGCTGCCTGGGTCCCTTGCTGCTGGTGCTCCTGTGGCCGTCATTCCTCCTTGTGTCATCTGCCACAGGAAGTCACCTCTGGAGGCCCAAGGGGAGCTCTGTGGGATTGGGCCGCGAGTAGGCGGGGAGATGGGGAGGTGAGGAGGGTCTGATTGGCAGGAGGGTCTCCTGGTGCTCCCTCCTGCACAGGGAGGAGGGTCCCACATGGGACTGGGGATGGAAGTTGGAGTCTCTGTTAAGGGAACAGGAGCCTGTCTTTTCTCACTGGCTCAGTGCAGGCAAAATGAGGGTGGTGCCAGGGCCCCTGGGGTTCAGATTGAGGGAGAGGAGTGACAGCAGTGTCCTTGTGGCCATGCCTTGCCCCCATCCTGTATGTCAGGCCATCTGTGTGTCCTCCCCACCATCCTTGGCCTGGCTGAGCCTGTTCCTGGCCTCTAGGTGGTCAGGGCTGGCATCAGGGACAATCTTTGTGATTGCTTCCATAGGGGGCTGCCTGAGGGAGAGGGATGGGGAATTCTTGGGGTGTGTGTGCCCTTGCAGACCCAGCCTGGGGCACAGCCTGGGTGCAGGTCAGGGCCAGGGGACTGGAGCTCTGTGTGGGGCATTTCCTGCAGCTTGGTCTGCCCCCTACACTCTCTCATGTGTGACCCAGCTTCATGGTCAGGCAGCTCCTGTGGCCTCGGCACTATGGGAGGGCATGACTTGTGTGTCACAGCCAGATAGCCATGTCCAGCTGATACATATGGGAGCGTAGGACAGGTATGTCCTCTAAAATGGCGTCTCCCATGGAGGACGTGTCCCTTCTGGTCCCCTGTGGCAGTGTGTGCAGTGTGGGAAGAATTGCTCAGGATTCCTGTTCTAGTGCTGGTGACCTTTACAAGTCCCTCTCTCAGGGGACAGGCCCCTAGGATGTGCTCCCTCCCCAGGGCTTGGAGGAGAACAAATGGATCAGGAAGTGAGCATGGAGATCCTCGTCCAGGAGGGTGCCTGTGGTGAGGGTGGTCATGGCAGAGACCAGCTGATGGCATGGAGAGCAGGCAGAGGCAGGCATGGTCTGACCCAGGGTCTCAGAATGCAGAATTTCCTCTTGAAAGAGGATGCACTGAGGGCTGCGCCCTGGCTGTGTCTGTGCTATATAGGGCCTGGCAGACATAGAGTTTCAGCTTGTGGCAGCCTGTGGGAGCAGCTGTCTGCAGGGGCAGGAGGACGCAGTTCAGCCTGGGAGCTGGGCAAGGCAGTGCCTGGGACCTCCTTGGCTTGGGGCTTTCCAGGCAGGGCAGGGCCAGCTCAGCCTGTCCAGGGTTGCTGCTCTGGGCCATCTGTGCCCCTGGCCTCCTGCTGGGCTGTGCAGGTGGGAGGGGCTGGTTCAAGATTTTGGAGCGAGAGGAAGCTGAGTGCAGTGCAGGGCGGGGCTGGGCAGGATAGGCATGGCCTGTGAGTGGCAAGTTGAGTCCCAGCAGAAGGAGGGAGTGTGACTCTGTGTGGGCCTAGAGGACAGGGCTGAGCCCTGTGGACATGTGGGGGCTGCTCTTGGATCTCGTCCTCCACCCTGAGGCCCTCTGCTCCCTTGCTCTGTTGGTGTCAGCAATGGCAGGGTTCCATGTGGATTGAGGTGTGGTGAAGGAGCCAGGGGTGATAAAGGGGGTAATAGGAGTGCTCATGGGGCATTAGCATCCTCCTGGCAAGAGCTGAATCTGAGTTTAGAGATACTAAGAGAGGGGGAGGTCCTGAGGTGATAAAAAGCTCCCTGTAACATTGGTTCTGTCCCCTGCAGCCTGTCTGTCCCAGATGACCAGCAGGTGGCGCCATCCGGCCATGCCAAGTGAAATCCTAGCAGTCCACGGTGTCTACTCCTGTGTCCCTTGGTTCCACTGAGGCCGACTACCATCTGCAGAGAGGGGTCTGAGTTCCCCCATGCTGCAATCTCACCAAAAACATCCTGGACACTTCAATTTCTTAATTTCCTTATTGGAAAAAAAAATGGGGAACGTATTGTTGCAGTTTGGGTAAAGCTGTTGCCAGGTTCCCATATAGACAACAATTTTTATTCCTTCTACTCCATTTCCAGTCCAGCTCCCTGTTATGGTCTGGGGGAGCAACAGAGGATGGCCCAAGTCCTTCAGCCCTGCACCTACTTTGGAGACGGTGAAGAACTTCCTGGCTCCTGGTTTCAGGTTGACTCAGCTCTGTTCATTGTGGCCCCTTGGTGAGTAAACACTGAATTCCATCTGTCATTTTCTGGTTGCGAATTTACCTCTTAAAAATAAAATAGAGCCTGGCGTCGTGGGCTAGCATAGTGGCTAAAGTCTTCACTTTGAATGTGCCGGGTTCCCATTTGGGCGCTGGTTCTAATCCTTGCAGCTCAGCTCTCCATCCAGTTTCTTGTTTGTGGCCCGGGAAAGCAGTCAAGGACGGTCCAAGGCCTTGGGACCCAGCACCCATGTGGGAGACCTAGAAGGAAGTTCCTGGCTCTTGGCTTTGGATCTGTGCAGCACCAGCCGTTGTGCTCACTCGGGTAGGGAATCATCGGACAGATTTTCCTCTCTTTGTCTCTGCTCCTCTCTGTATATCTGACTTTGTAATAAAAATAAATACATCTTTAAAAAATAAATGTTTATAAATAATCTTAAGAAGAAAAAAAATAAAGTCCTGCCAGGCTTGTGATGCAGTGGGTTAAGATTCCTCTTGCAATGTGGGCATTCCATGTAAAGACAAAATAAAGAAAACCAAGCAATGATGTGGAATAAATTGCATTTCTCCATGTATCAGTGTGGATTCAGGAATTCACATTCGTGAGTGATTGCAACTATACCCTGTGGATTATCCATGAAGTGTGTGTACTGTGTGTATGCTGGGAAATGTACATGATGACAGGCATCTCACTGTTGAGTCTGGAGGGGCAGGTGTGAGGGTGGGGCAGAGGCAAGGCTCTGCTGCCATGGTGACCAGGTGAAGGAGTCTGTGCAGGGACAGGGACCAGAGGGCCCAGCAGAGCAGGAGGGGCTGGTCTTGTGGCAGGAGTTTCTGGGGCGGCAGGGATGCCTACCCTGAGAGGGGCCCTGTGGGGTATAGGATTAGGGTGAGCTGTGGTGTCAGGGGCCTGGGGTCCTGGTGCTGAAGAGCAGGGTCAGTGCTCCTGGGCGGGGCGCTGTGGGGAGGCAGGACTGAGTGAGTGAGGAATGAATGAGGTGGACACGCAGGGATCAGCCCAGCAGCTGCCTCCCCTGGTTCATTCTGTGTGTCGGGGAGAGGTCTCTGTCCTTGCTGCCTCCTGGTCCTTGCTGCTCCTTGGGACAGGCTCCTCCCAGGCCAGGCAGCAGTGGCAGAGAGCTCCAGGGTTCCCTGTGATGCAGCTTGAGCTGGGCTGGGAGCTCTGCCTGCAGCAGGAGTGGATGAGGGCCTGCCTGTGAGTGGGAGAGGACGAGGGGCCCTTGGAGGTCTATCTGGGGTCCTGGAGTCCAGGAAGGAGGAGGGAGAGAGTTTGTTCAGGCATCCTGCAAGATCCACCTGCTGCTGCATGCTGTTGTGTTTTTGCTCAGCGCTGTTTTCTCTCTCACATTGCTGCAGGCATGTTGGATGTTTGAGACCCTGAGTTTGATTGACCCTCAACTCTCATCTGTAGTGCTCAGTTGTCTTCAGCCATAAACCTTTGCATGCTTGGAGGTTTTCCTTTTATTTGAATCAAACTTACAAGTGCTGATAGTTGAAAGAGCTAATTATTTTTCTTTTTTTTAAGGATTTATTTATTTATTGGAAAGTCAGATATACAGAGAGGAGGAGAGACAGAGAGGAAGATCTTCCGTCCAATGATTCATTCCCCAAGTGAGTGCAATGGCCGATGCTAGGCCCGAGTTAATTATTTTTCAAGATTTCTTCTGAGAGGCTGGCATTGTGGTGTAACATGAAAAGCTGCTGCCAGCAATGCCAGTGTCCCATGTGGCTGTTGAACAGAGTCCTGTGTGCTCCACTTCTCAGTCAGCTCCCTGCCCTTGTGCCTGGAAGAGCAGCAGAAGCTGGCCTGAGTGCTGGGACCCTGCACCCATCGGGGAGAAGGAGGAAGCTGGTGGATCCTGCTTAAGCCTCTCCCTTCCCTGGTTTTGTGAGTGAACCAGTAGGCGTGAGATCTCTAACTGCCTCTTCCTTCTCTATATTCCAATAAAAAATAAATAAATAAAAGGAGCTTCTCATGGCATGCAGTATCCTTGTGTCTTCTCAATTTCTGTCTTCCTAGCGGCCCCCGCTCCCAGCACCTGAGCTGACCTTAGCCTTGGCTCCCTGACTCACACTCAGTGTCTTTTTGAGAGCCCCTGAGTGTCCACCTGCAGCCATAGTGGGCTGCACCGTGTAAGAGCTCCTGGTGTCTGTCATCAGCAGGAATCGACTCAGCCTGCAGTCCACACTGTGCTGCACCTTCACCTTCTGGGTCAGGATCCCCTGCTTTGGTCATGTTGACTTGCAGACTGGGGACTGCGTTGTCTCAGCCACTCTCCCAGGCTGTCTGAACTCCCAGTGAGTGTGGGTGATCTGGGTGAGCAGACTCTGGTTAGTCACAGGCTCAGGTGTCGCCACGGGAGGAAGGAAAAGAAAGATGCACGTGATTCTGCAACAGCTCTGCTTCTCATTGTAAGTTATTTGAGAGAAGAGTGACAGAAAGACAAAGAAAGTCAGATAGCAACAGGGTGAGATGTGTGTGTGTGGGGGGGTGGTTTTGTGTGTGTGTGTGTATGTTAGAATGAGAGAGAGAGAGTGAGAGAGAGAGAGAATGCTCTTCCATCTACTGTTCACTCCCCAAATGGATATAAAACCTGGGGTTGATCCAAACTGAATCCAGGAACTCAGAACTCCAACCAGGTCTCCCACAGAGCTGTCAGGAGCACGAGCACTTGGGTCGTCTTCTGCTGCTTTCCCAGGCATTGCAGCAAGGAGCTGGATCAGAAGCAGAGCAGCCAGAATGTGAACCAGCTCTCTGCTCTGGGATGTCGGCTTCACATGCAGGAGCTTAAGCAGCTGCACCAAACCTCCTTCTCCTGGGACAGGTTCCCATCTCTTACACAACCTTTGCTGCTTTCAGATCAGCCTTAGCTCTGCCTCACATCCTGCTATGTCCTCATTTTCAAGGAGCTGTGCTGATGTCTGAAAACCTTTTTCTCTCCTTTGTCCTCAGACTTGTCCTCATTATGCTGACTTGGTACTGTTGACCAGGATCAACAGTGAAGGGAGTGAAGCAAAGAGCAGCTGCTGAGTGAATCTTAGCATGGTCCTCATGTGTCAGCTCAGTCACAATTCCAGGGGAGTAAATCCCTTTGGACTCTTCTGGCATCAGGAAGTGGTGCCTGTCATGTCAACCACTGACCCTGTGGCTGCCTGAGAGCTGGGGGCGTGGGTGGGGCTGATAGGTGGGTCAGTAAATAACCCTCATGCTCTCAGCCAATGTACAATCTCATTTGTTTTATCAAGTATTTCTCCGTTGTGTAGGTTTATTGGATTAAAATATCTGAAAAATCTGATTCTGAGAGTTTTTCCCCCTTAATAGTTACTTCATTTTAAAGTTTCATTTTTATCCTAAACAAATTAATGTTCTATCACTGAAAAGTCACAGAGAGAGAGAGAGAGAGAGAGAGAGAGAGAGAGAGAGAGAAAGAGAGAGAGGGAGAGAAAAAAAGACAGAGATAGGCAAATGGGGAGAGATCCTCTATCTGCTGGTTCACTCCCCACATGCAGTAGCCAGCGCTGGACCTCTCTGAATTCTGAGTCCAACTCTCCATCTTGGTCTCCCCTGTGGGTGGCCCAGTGCTTGAAGGACCATGTGCTGCTCCAGGGTGTGCGTTAGCAGGACACTGGACTGGATGCTGAGCACTGCACTGCAATGTGGGATGCAGCTTTAACAGTGCTGACTTAATTGTTGTGTTTTTGTGCAATAGCTGTTCCTTCTTTTATTTTGGATTAACACATAGAATTTTTCAGTATATGTTATTTTCATGATAATTTTCTTTGTTTCTTTTACTGTCTCTCTCTCTCTTCCTTCTTCCCCCCTCCACCCCCATCTTCCTTCTTTCTTGCTTTATTTCAGAAGGGCAGAGTTACAGAGAGAGCAGGACACAAAGATCTTCCATCCACTGTTTCACTCCATAAATGGCTGCAACAACCAGGGCTGGGCCAGGCTAAGCCAGGAGCCTAAGATATGTCCTGAGTGAATGACACAATACTTGAGCCATCTTCTGGTGCTTCCCCAGGCCATCAGCAGGGAGCTTGATTGAAGTGGAGCTGTCAGACTTTAGGATTTGAATCAGTGCCCAAAAGGGAGGCCCTGCAGCAGTTTCTTCAGACCCTTTTGGTTTGTATAGAGTTAGTAGTAAAATCTCCCTTTTTCTTTTTTTAAGGATTTGTTTATTTTTATTGTAAAGTGAAATTTACAGAGAGTCTGAGAGGAAATATCTTCCATCAGCTGGTTCACTCCCCAAGTGGCAGCAACGGCTGAAACTGAGTTGAACCAAAGCCAGGAGCCAAAAGTTTCTTCTGTGTCTCCATGTTTGTTCAGGGGCCCAATGATTTCAGCCTGAATTACCAGGCCACAGGAAAAGAGGTGGATGGGAAGTTGAGCAGCTGGAACATAAACCAGTGTCCATAAGGTATCCTGTTGTTTGCAAGGTCAGGACTTTAGCCATTAGTTGCGCCATGTTCTCTTTCCTGTTTGTTAAAGCTTATTTATTTTTTATTAGAAAGCCAGATTGTACAAGAAAAAAAGAGATCTGTATCTTCCCTCACTAAATGGTGCACTGGCCATAGCTGAGCTAATGTGGAGCCAGGAACCAGAGCTTCCTCCTAGTCTCCCACTCAGGTGCAGGTTTGCAGGCTTTTGGGCTGTTCCTGTCTGCTCTCCCAGGCACAAGCAGGGACTGAGGGGGAGGTGGAGTAGCAGGAACAGGAACCAGTGTCCATGTGGGATGAGGTGCTTGGGGGTGGAGGATCAGCCAGTTGAGCCAATGTGCTGGACCAGTAATGTCTCCATTTTCATTTCTGATTCTACTTATCTTACTTATCTGAGCTTTTCTCAAAGCTTTTGCTTTTGGTTTGGTTTTGGTTAGTCTGGTTAAATATTTGTCTATTTTATTTAAAACCAACCTATATTTTTGTTTACTTTCACATTTCCTTCATTTCACTTTCATTTATTCTGGTCTCTCTCCTCCTGCTAATCTGGGATTTGGTTTGTTCTTGTTGCTCTGTGAACAATGACCTTGGTACTTTTATTGGGATCACATTGAATCTGTAAATTGCTTGGGACACCATGGACTTTTGGATCATATTAATTCTTCTCATTCAGAATCCTGAAAGATTTTCCCCATTGTTTGTGTGTCCTGTTCTTTCATTGAAGTTGTGTGACTTTCACTGTAGAGATCTTTCACATCCTTGGCTAAACTCACCCCAAGGCATTTCACTTGTTATAGCTGTTGTGAATGGGAAGACCTGGTTCACACAGGGGCTGAAGCACATGTTCTCATGTGTCTGCCTCTCAGAGATGTGAAGTTCAGCTTCCCCAGTTTCTGAGGGAGCAGGAGCGTCTCCTATCAGATCCCCCGGGGAAGGATTCTGGGCTCCTGTCTGATCTGCTGCAGCCAATAGCCTGAGGAAACCAGAGCTGGGATTGAATTATGGCAAATGTCCTCCAAATAAAAACAACTTTTCCCTGTGAATGTCTGTACCCTTTATTTATTGTCGTAAATGTTTATTCTCTTGCTTATTCAGTATTATAAATTCTTTAATAGTTCCCCTATTATTTTTAGTTTTCAGTGGATGAGGCCATCCTAAGGGCACATGAGTGGAGACAAAACTGCCCTCACTTGTTCCTGGGAAGTGAGCCAGTGGAAGGGAGCCTATCGTGGGTCTGTCAGTCTCCATCTGCCAAACAGACGAACATAAACTTTGACAAGAAAGACTCTGCAAGGAAAGCTCCATGGACACCTCTAAGGAAGGGTCGGGAAGAGCCCCTGGACTGGCCATGCAGTCAGCTGCTGGGAGGGGCTGCAGCCCAGCTCCACGGGGACACAGAGACCCTGACACCAGGATCCTTGTAGACCTTGTGCTCATCTGGCTGCCCCTCTGTGACCTTGGTGTACACAGCAACAGGAAGTACAATTTCTGCCTGGGGTCTGGGAGTTTTTACAGGACATGATCCAACCTGGGAGGAACACTGTGCAAAACCTCAACGTTGTAGCCACTGCAGTCAGAAGAGCAGGTGACCAAGGTGGGAGTTGAGGGCAGCTGGTTTGGGAGGTGAGGGCAGTGTCAGGGATGGGCCTGGAACCTGCGGGTTGGACACTAACTGCAGGTGTCCCTGCCAGGATTCAGGGCAGGACTGCTAGTTGGTGTCAGAGAAGCAGACACCTCCTCGGAGAGAGGAAAAGCCCCTTCCTCACTGACCCATAGAAAGAAGAATTCTGAGAAAGAGTCAGGAAGTGAACCTTGTCTCCTCTGGAGCAAACAAAAGTATTTGCATCACACCACAGAGCTGCTAAATGCAGGACACCCAGGCTGTCAGCATGGACTGCAATCCTAGTGCATGCCCAAGGTCAGGGTCAGGGTCAAGGGTGTGAGCTGTGCCCTCTGTGCCCAGCAGCAGGGCTGTGGTTCCCAGCTGGGACCAGCCAGGGTGAGGCCATGGATTCTGCTCCTGGCTGTGCAGCCTCAACTGGGTTCTCTGCATTTCCTCTACCTTCATCACAAAGCCAGGCGCAGGGTGAATTTATAACTCCTGGATTTCACTGTGGGCTTCAAGGCGTGAGAATCTGTGTGGGGCACCATGTGACGCAGCAGGATGCCAGGAGGTTCCGTGTGTTCAGCTGTGGCCTCTTCTTGGACCTTCTCCCTGGGATAACCCCTGGCTGAGTGGACACCTTGTGTCTCCAGTGTCCTGTGTCATCAATGACCACCTGTGTCCTTTATTTCCTCCGTGATGGAAAACCATGGATGTAGGCATGGGCACTGTGTACAGGAGTGGAAATGCAGCTTGGGACACCTGATCCCATCTCAGTGTTCTGGTTCCACTTCTGGCCCAGCGTCTGCCCAGTGCATGCCTTTTGAGGTAGTAGATTATGCACCTGGACTCAGTTCTGGGCTCTAGGCTTTGACTTGTCCTGTCCCCAGCTGTGTGTGCCTTTGGGGAGTGAGCCAGGGGATGGGGGAGCACACTCTTTTTCACAAATATTAAAACATTTTCGAATAAATAAATATAATTGTCTGATCCCTCCCCATCTCGAAATGTTCTCAGTTCACAGGTCCAAGGGTTGCAGTGTGAGTTACAGTGTGGTTGAACGTGGGCGCTCTTAAGAAAGCAGGTGCCTTGATTGATGTTCACTGTAGCTGTGTCCGGATGTGAACACTGGAAACTGAAACACCACAAGCTGAGACTGCAGTGACTGCCCCTCCCCCCTGACATCCCAGCTAAACAGGAAGGTGTCCAGTGAGGGTAGGGTCTCCCTGGAGATCATACAGCTGAACTGGACTTGGGATTCCTTACCCACCCAGCACCTTGATAGAGTCCTGCCCAGCACAGCAGCCCCAACACAGTCAGAGGTGTGGCTCAGAACTGGGTGCCTCTGGTTCCCACATTCTGTGCCTGGGAGATCCTAAGTGAAACCACTCCAAGCTGGGCCCCCTGCACCCAAGTCTCTGCCAGAGTGGCAACTTACTGTGTGGCCCAGGGCCCAGGTGTGTTCAAATGACCATTTGCAGGGGAGGCTGAGGCCCACATGGGAGTCCTGTATTCCCTTTGGCTGCCATAGTGTGCTGGGGGGGAGGGACGGGCAGTGCCGTCATCACCCACCAGAGCCACATGTAGATGCCCTGCCCACTCCAGACTGTCCAGCTTCCTAGTGCCCACGTAATCCCCTCAGCACGTCTCAGGTCCCTGGTTCTTTCTGCAGCTGCTTGCGCTTTAGCCTTGGTTTCCCTCACACACTTAGCCTTGCAGGTCAAAGACTCAGTCTTGTGTCCTTTTTCATCACAGTCACTCAGTCCATGGGTATCCCATCTCTACTCTTGACTGCAAATGTGACACAAGTGGAGTCACCTCCCCAGTGTGTCTACTGCACAGACATTTCCCCTCATCACCTGACTCATGGTCACCGCCAGCCCTGCAGGTCACGTCTCACCAACATCCTGGCTCCCACTGCTCCTGCACTGAATGCCTGGTGGTCCCTCCTGGGATCCACCCTCCCAGGTTGCCCTTCTCCTACGGTGATGCCATCCCCCCATGGCCTGAAGCTCTGGGTGTCCTCCTAGCCTCCTCCTCTTTCCCTGGATGCAGTCCACAGGAAATGCTGTGCATCCATCTGCAGAAGGATCCAGAACCTCATTTCTTCCACCCTGCCCAGGCCCACACCCACCATAGTGACTGGCATCCCTGCCTGGACACTGCAGGAGCCCCTAGAGCTTTGTATCCAGCCTCTCAGCCCTGTCATGATGCCGCAGCCAGAGTGGACCCTGGACAGGAGAAGGTGCACACGTTCTTCTGCTCAGAGCTGTCTTGTGGCTCCCACCTCACTCAGCGCCAGGGCTGAGCCTTCCAGTGTGTGTGAGGTCTGCTGGACGGTGGTGCCCGACCCAGCCTTTCTGACGGCTCCCTGCTCTGTATGCAGACTTGCTCCTACCTGGGGAATTTGTACTGGCCGTCCCCTGCCTGCACAGCACCTGCCCAGACACCTTTGACGGTGACTCACTGTGTCCTCCCAACTTTCCTCAGGGTCATCTCCCTTAGTGCAGTGCACGCTGAACATGGTGGCAAGAGAGCCAGCTGCCCCAGCCCTCACACCCACTCTGGACCAACTTGCCCTGCACTGGGTCTAGCCCACAGCAAGGTGGGGGTGAGTGATGAGCATGTTGCACCTGCCCTTCTAGACCCTGTGGTTCATTAGTGAAGCCTGAGACAGAGGTTGCCTGTGGCCGCTGCAGAGTGGGATCCCCTTCCTCTGGTGTCCAAGAGATCTGTGCTTTCTCACACGTATCATCTGCCCTCCTGCTTCCCTCCCACACTGCCTCCTGCACACACAGGCCTGAAGGCCACCAGAGCTCACACACAGGACGAGCAGGTGCAGTCAACAACACTAAGGAACAAAATGGACATAGGAAGATGGGAGCCCTGGGCTGATCCAAGTGTGTTTTGACTGTTCTGGCCTCCTGCAGCCTCCACTATTTGGGTCCATGAGGCAGGGCAGCCTGGCCACAGCTGAGTCCTGTATTGGCAGGTGTTGATGGGCACGACCTACCAGACAGCCCAGGACACTAAGGCACTGAGCCAAGTTGGCAGTGACCACGACAAAACCTGGTGGGCTGAGCAGTGCATGGACACAACCCTGTTCTCACCCAGGGCATCCCAGTCTCTCTTGTCCTACCTGCAGCTGACTCAACATAGCAACCACATGGCTTCTGGAAGGTTCTTGGCGCTTCAGTTTATTTGCTCTGCAAAATTTTTGGAATTTTTCTGATTTAATTTTCTTAACCCCTTGTGATTGGAATTGGAAAAAGTGAATTGCTGTTCAGATCTGCACAGGAGAGGACAAAACTGTAGCAGGTGCACCTGACTTGAGACAGGGACAGAGGCTCCCACACTGGGCTGGGAGAGCCAGGCTTCCACCTCACACTGTGCCCACAGAAACACAAGGAATCCCAGCTCCTTTGTTTCTCCTCAGACCCACCATCTCTCTGGCTCCATCCCATCCAAGGCTCACCCTTCAAACTGTCAGAGAGCAGTCAGAACCCTGGGCTCTGTTCCCACCTGGGAGAACCAATCAGGACTTGGTGAGAGTCCTTGGGGTATGGCTGAGGGAGGAGCTACTGGGTGGGCAGGGCAGCTTCTCCATGGGCATCTAAGGGTCTTGGGGACGCCCTCACCCTCAAATATACCCCAGTGCTTACCTGCAGCCCTAGTGTAGCTTGCTGCTTCCCCACCTGTGAGAGAAAACATCTAGTGAGAGGCAGGGAGAAGGCAGGGCCTGAGGACTGGCTCATCTCAGAGAAGATTCCAGAACTGTGGCTACAGACCTAGGAAAGGGTCAGGAGGTGCCTCTCCTGGAGGTGTGTCCTCAGCTGGGATCTTCCCCTGACCTGGGGCTGCTGGAACTCAGGTTCCTGTGAGCAGAGTCATCCCTGTGGAGTGTTTGTTCTCCACCTTCACTTGTGCTTCACACCAGAACCAATGTGAGCACCAGGGGCCCAGCTGGGAGTGCAGGTGTGTGTGCATGGTGCTTCCCAGGAATGGGGTGGCAGACCTTCTCTTTTGGAGACAGCAAACTCAGACACAGATACAGCCCTCACCCTGCCCTACCTGAGCACTTCCTCCTAATCATCTTCATCACAGCAGTGACCACAGCTCCAATGAGCACAGCTGCCACGAGGACCAAGCCAGTGATGACTCCCCACATGGGCACAGTGGGCCGAGGAGGCTCTGAGAGGGGAAGGGAAAATAAGGGGCTTTGACACCAGGTCTCAGCCCTGCCCCTGCTGAAGGCTCTGCCCCTCACTTCCCTCCTTACCCCATCTCAGGCTGAGGGGCTCAGGCAGCCCCTCATGCTCCACGTGGCATGTGTATCTCTGCTCCTCTCCAGAAGGCACCAGCACAGCTGCCCACTTCTGGAAGGTTCCATCTCCTGCAGGTCTGGTCTCCACCAACTCCATGTCCTGGGTCAGGTCCTCCCCATCTCGCTGCCAGGTGAGTGTGATGTCCTTGGGGTAGAAGCCCAGGGCCCAGCACCTCAGGGTGGCCTTCTGGTCAGAGACTGGGTGGTGGGTCACATGTGCTGTGGGTGGGTCTGGGGGGAGATTTGGACAATTCATGCCTTTCATGTTTTTCATGTGACACTAAATTTACACTCAGTGACCATCCTGAGAATGGACAGGAGGACAGGGATGTGGGAGAGCATTGCAAGCCCAGACCTGGCCTGGATAAAGACAATGGGATCATCTGTTGTCTGCAAAGATGTAGACAAAGAATCAGGTATGGTTCAGGCTGGGAGAACCCGGGTCTCTTATTGGGTGAAAGGGATTTGGTCTTGTCCTGAGTGGAGGCTGAGAGACTGAGAAACCCTGGGGTGAATCCTCCCAGTGCATTGGCTTGAGGTTGGGGACAGGCCTGGGAGGGGTCACAGCTCACAGGACCCAGCAGGAGTCCAGGGCACCAAGAGGATTCTTTTCAGATTTTTCTATGCCTGCACAATCCAGGTCCTTCTTCCACACTGAGGAACGTGTGGGTATCTGGCTCTGGACCCAAAGTCCAGGAGGACATCCCTGCTGTGGTCATGAGGAGAGGTGGACACAGACCTGGCTCCTTCTTTCCTCCCATCCTGCACAGCCCCAGCCCCAACCCTAGGGGATGTGGGCAAGGGCAGCCCCTACAAGCCTTGCACACCTGAACGCTGTAGTGTCTCCTGCCCCAACTCCAGGAATCTGGTTAGCAACTCTAAGCACTCCCCCTCCAAGTAGGCCCTGAAGTCTTCAGCATCACCATCAGCCTCCCACTTGTGCTTGCTGATCTGAGCCGCCATGTCGGCTGCAGTCCAGGTTTGCAAGTCCTCATTCAGGACAATGTAGTCCTTGTTGTCGTAGGCCCACTGCCAGTACCCGCGGAGGAGGCGTCCATCTGCCCCGACTTCGCAGCCATACACTTTCTGGAGTGTGTGAGAACCTGTCACCAGTCCAAGGTTAGCCTTGGCCACGCAGCTCCGCCCCCGCCCTCACCGACCCGCTGGGATTTCAGCTGAAACCGAAAATGAAACCCGGTTGATCCCCGTCCCCGCGGGCTCCTCCCTCCGAGGGTCTCCGAGGCGCCTGTGGGAGGGGTCGGGTCACTCACCGTCCTCACTTTGGTTGTAGTAGCTGCGCAGGTTGTTCAGGTCCACGCGATTAATCTGTGTCTGCTGTTTACCCCGCTGTGTGTGCCTGTGCAAGTACACCTGCTCCACCTGCTGCATCCACGGCGCCCGTGGTTCTGCCCTCGGGTTCTTGGCGTCGCTGTCGAAGCGCACGAGCTGCGTGTCGTCCACGTAGCCCACAGCCATGAAATGGGGCTCCCCGAGGCCGGGCCGGGACACTCCGGTGATGAAATACATCAGTGAGTGGGAGCCTGGAGGAGAGAGGGGCTGGAGTGGTACCCTGGGGTCCAAGTCCGCTGGGGCAGCAGAGAAGGCAGGGTCCTTGGGGTTGCTAAACAGTAAAGGGTCAGTGAAGAAGGGACTGGGTGAGGCGATGGGGGATAAGTAGAAGTGGGGACGTCTACAGGGGCTGCGGAGAGGCGGCTCCCGGGGTCCTGTGTTCCCTCCGCGCGCTCCCCTCGCTCCTGCCCCGCAGAGCCCGTCTCCCTCCCGACCCGCACTCACGCTCCAGGGTCTCTGTCAGGGACAGGCCCACCGCGAGCAGCAGGAGGGTTCGGGGCAACGTGGACCCCATCATGGAGAACTAAAGAGACTTTTCCGGGAACCTCCACACCCACTTTATATCCGGGTGGCGCTGATTGGTTCGATCCGACTTTGCAGCCTACCTGCCCTGCCCACCGTGTGTGACATCAGGAACCCGGGAGGTGGACTGAGGTTTCTGTTCAGACTGTCCCAGTGGAGCTGAGAGCCAGGGCTGCCCCATCTGAGGCTGGGCTGGGCAGGCAGGGCTGCCCTGTGGCGTCCTCTGGTGGTTGGTGGGTGGAAGAGGCCTCGGGTCCTTTCTTCAGGATTGTGTGTGCCAAGGCAGATGGCTTTTCCAGAGCTGGGGGGGGGTGGGGGGGGGGAGAGAGAAAGCTGCACAGGCTGACACTGAGCCTTCATCCAGCTCTCCCCCGTGGGTGACAGGGATCCAAGCACTTGGGCATCTTCCATTACTTTCTGTGATACAGCAGCAAGCTAGACAAGAAATGGAGCAGTTTGGACTCAAAGCTGTGCCCATAATAGATGGGTGTTGTCAGCTCAGCCTGCTACCCTACAGTGTTGGCCCTGTTTGCTTCTTTAGCGGCCACATAAAAGGGTGAACAGGAGACATCTGTGTTCCTGTCTGACTTCATTTAACATAAATGTCTTTCAGCTCTATCCATTATGTCGCAAATGATATTATTCATTTTGACTAAGACTTCTTTGTTTGAAAGACAGAGTTAGAGAGAGAGAGAGAGAGAGAAGAGGAAGAGAGGAGAAGAGGGAGAGAGGAGAGGAGGGTAAGAGAGACACATTGTTTCATCTTTTGCTCATTTCCCAAATAGCTGCATGGCAGGAGCAGGGCGGGTCTGACGCTAGGGTCTCCCATATGGGTGCAGCAGCCCAAGCACCTGGGTCATCTCCCACTGCCTTCCCAGGTGCATTAGCAGGGAGCTGGATCAAAAGCAGAGGATCCAGGACACGAAGTAGCACCTGAATAGGATACCAGCATCACAGGCAGAGGCTTTACCCACTGCACAAACTGGGCCCTTATCACTCATCTTTTGATAATCATCCATCAAGCTGCATGAATTGATACCTTATTGCTATTCTCCTCTTCCTCAGATTAGTAGGTTATTTTGTCATTTGAATATTAGAAATAAATCTTATAATGTGGATTCTGGATCTGTCACTGGGCATCTCTGAGGTCTGATTTTTTATCTGGGGAACTGTTGCTTTCTTCCACACATCAACTGCATCGAATTAGTGCTGACATCCTTGTTTCTTTTTTTACAACAACGGGAAGAAAAGAAAGAAATTAATACCATGAAGTTAAATAACATGCTACTGAATAACTACTGTGTCGCTGAATAAGCGAATATCAAGAACTTTCTTGAAGAAAATGATTCTACCATGTGATCTATGAAGAGATGCAACTAACCAAAAAAAAAGTCAAAATCCATGAGATATGGTTTCCGCCGATCTCTGTTGGTGGAATGTGTCTCCCTTAGGCAATACGTAGATGGGTTTTGTTTTTAACCCAGTCTACTAATCTGACATTTGATTGATGAGTTTAATCCATTCACATTCAGGGTTAATACAAATAGGTGGTAATTTGGTTTTGTCATATTAGCAATGGGTTGTTCGTTGATTTAGTCTTCTGTTGTTATTTTACTGAGATTTTCTTCGCATTTGCCTTTGGATTTGGTGAGTGCTATTCTTTTTCTCTGTCAAGAGAACATCTTTGAGTATGAGCTGTAGGGAAGGTTTGGAAGAGGCAGATTCTTTAACTTTTTTTTTTTTTGACTGTGGAAGAACTTTATTTCATTTTCAAAGAGAAAGAAAAGTTTTGCTGGGTAAATTATCCTGGGCTGACAATTTCTTGCTTGTAGAATCTAAAATATGTTGCTCCATTCTCTTCTGGCCTGCAGTTTCCTGTGAGAGGTCTCCTGTGAGTTTAATTGGCAATTAGTTGATTTTTTTCACGTGCACATTTAAGGATCTTTTCCTTATGTTCGATTGAAGAGAGCTTGATTATCATGTGTCATCATAAAGATCACTTTTGGGAAACCCTGTTGGGAGTTCTGTGCCCCTCCTGAATGTTGTTTCCCAATTCTTTCTCTAGATTAGGGAAATTGTCCCTTTTTATTTCATTGAATACATCTTTAAACCCAGCTTTTCTTTTTGCACCTTCTGGGACTCCCATAACTTATATATTTGGCTTTTTCATAATGTGTTTCAATTCTTGAATACTTTTTTTAGCCTGACCCAGCTCTGTCTCCAGCTTTTGGTTTGTTTGTTTCCCCCTGATGACAGGAAATACATTCTAATTTTGAGATTCTTTCTTCTGCCTCCTTCATTCTATTTTGGAGACTCTCCACTGTACTTTAAATTTGCTCCACTGTATTCTCCAATTTTGGTATATCAGCTTTCATTTGATTCATTTCCTTTGTGACATATTTCTTAAATTCCTTGAATGCTTGCTTTATGTTTTTGATAAGAAGTTTTACAACAAGTACTTTGAATTCTGTATCCCCCATTTTCTCGATGTCTTCCTCAGTGAACTCTGAGATTGGCAAAGGATTTTGCTCCTTTGCAGGGAAGTTTTCAGTAATATTCATTGTGCGTTTGTCTCTTCTTTTGCTCTTGGTCATTGTACTTCTAGTTAGCAGATTTTTCTCCTTGTGTTGGGTTTCTAAGCTGTGTCACCCACAGGTCTACAGTTCAATTTTACTTATTGCAGTTGGTGCACAGCTCTTTGCTTGTAGTCACTTGTGCCACTCCTTCCAGTGAATTCCAGGTCTGGGTTCTTATGTTAGATTTCCACCATGGTCTCCATAGCACCAGCTCTTGGCTCACCACTCTCTACCTCCTGTGATACCGTGCTGAGGCTGCACCATTGTCTGTGCGGCCTTTCTCCAGCTTCCCATGAGTAGGTCACAGGATTAGGGAGACACCAGGAGTCCTATATAGCTAAGTTGCTGGTGGTGATAATCTTCCTGGAATCTATTGGCCATTAGGTTTGAGGGCTACATGGACCTATTTTGACCTATATGATGCCAAAGTCAGAATTAGTTTGCACGTGGGACTAGAGCAATGCACTGAACTCAGTGAGTTCTCACTGAGCTCAGTGTACCCGCAGCTCACTGTTGTCCCTGCATTCTTTCCCACACCATACAAAATGGTGCTTGATGTGCCACTACTAGAGGTGTTGGTCTGTTGGCCATTAGGTCTGAAGGCTACCCGCACGTATCTTGGGTGGAACCTGTAGGATGTCATGTTTTTGCAGTTCACAGAGCTAGAAATGAGTTCACTCTAAGCTCAGTGTACATTCAGTCCTTTCTCTAGCCTTTGCCTCCTTAAACAGAATGGTGACATATTTGGCTCTAGGGGGTGGACTAGGCTGTGAAATTCACCCTGCTCCCGCACTGCCTGTCTGGAACCTGCCATTCCGTGTCTGTTCCTGCTCAAATCAAACAGACCAGCAGGATGAGCAGTTCTTTGTCTGGGTTCACCTCCTGAGTTCCTGGTGAATGTCCCTTCCCACTTCACTGCTGGCGGAGTTCTGACTGTTGCTGCAATTCAGATCGCCGCTCACTGGATATTGCTGGGGTACTGGTCACTGCAACCCCACACCATTGTGTCTGCTGCTTTCCTTTGTCTGTCAGTCTCCAGGTATCCCCCTGATGTTGTTCTGTCTTCTCCTATTTCCTGGAATGTGCCCTCTCTGCTTCACACTGGGTAATACTTCTCCATCCATTTAAATGTGTCCTTACTCTATTCCTGTGTGTTGATTCTCACAGACGTTGTTATTTCTAAAAGTAGTGGTCTGTGTAGCTAAAGCAGTGGTTTTAACAAGTTCAATGTTGTGATTTTTCTCCCATGATCTTTTATTGGGTGTTAGATCTGTTATAGTATGAAAGGATTCAGTGATGATGGAATTCCTCACAGAGGGTTGGTGGGCCTGGAAGGCCTGGGTCAGGAATACGGGGTGTGCCATCCACATTGGCCTCTCCAGTGGTACTCGTGTTGCCATTCATGTATGGGTTCCTTGTATGAAAGGCACTGGCTGAAAAGCATGTAGTCTTCAGCATCATGTTCATGCTGGCGATGTTTGTCCTCTTTACGTTGATGTACTTGGTCACAGCCTTTTATGAAATGCTCCACTGATGCCTCAGTGTCCAGCTCGGCAGCTCTGTGAGTTTGACATCCATAAGTTTCTTCTCCTTCAGTGGCATGACTGATGCCATCTTGGAGTCCTGGTGTTCCCTCAGTGTCATTTCTTTGAAGTATTGTATGTTAAAATTTTATTATGAAAACCAGGGATACATATTATATACATATACATACAAATATATTACACACACGTGCGTGCGCGCGCACACACACACACACACACACACACACACACACACACACACACGGAGAGAAGAAAGAGACCTTCTATCTCCTGGTTACTGCTCCTCATGCCTTCAGCAGCTGGACCATGGCTAGGCCAAAGTCAGGAGCCATGAACTTGATTCAGGTCTTCCTGTGGGAGACACAGACACTAGGCACCACAGACACCACCCCCAGGGTATTGTGGGCTAAGGAGCGAATTAGCGCTCATTAAGCTGAGCAGAAACAGGAACTGGGCTTGTGGTTACAGCAGAAGCACATTATAAAACATAATCAATTACACCTATAACACATCATTCCATTAATTCTCTTATTATCATTTAACAACTTAATTATCCCTTCACCATTCTACACATTATAAATAATTCCATTAATATATACATATTCAATAAACATTCCAACAAAAAATAACACAAAAAAAAAATAAAACTTTTTGTTACAAAAATCCCACCTATCCACTTTCCTATCTCCACATTTAACAACCATAATTATTTCGACCATCATACAAATACAAATACTAAACCCAAATAACTACAACTACCCCACATATTTTATTCCCCCATAACCGCAGTCTTACAGCCATCCAGCCAATTCAAAGCATTATCCCCAAATCACATAATAACAACTCGTTGTTTTCCATTTATCATACACCCCCAAATATTGCATCCTCGCGTGTGTGCAATCAGGACCTAATTTCAGAATTCTAATACCTTCCCAACTTTTTCTTCAATTATAAATCCATATACAAATTAACTTTTGTTTCCAACCTTATTCTAATTTTATTTTAGCTCTCCTCGACACACTTCATATGGTCAATTTCCTAAATTGTTAGTACACATAATTCCTTTCATGGTCTCTAATTTCACTACCTATTATATTCATAAATTCTTATTCTGAAAAGTTCACTAATTAGATCTATTCTAGAGTATGAATAGAGCAGTTATTTCTAGAGAGTCTTTCTTACCTCTACTTCAGGAGACCAGACAACAGAAAAACCTTCCCCAACCCCCCCTCCTAGGATCATACCACAACAAGGCTAAACAACAAATTGAAGCGCGCTCGGGCGGCCGGCGGCCACTAAAGGCCTAATCCCAGAATACATTCTGCGTCTCTCATGCGGGCAAAGCACACAGTACTTGTGCCATCTTCTGCTACTTTCTCAGGCCACTAACAGGGAGCTGGATTAGATGTAGAGTAGTAGAGTAGTCAGTTTCTTATGACCCTTTGTGCTTCTCTGGAATTAGCAGTGAAGTCTCCTTTTATCTTTTTTTTTTAAGATTTATTTTTATTATTTTTTCATTGGAAAGGCGGATATACAGAGAGGAGAGCCAGAGAGGAAGATCTTCCGTCCGATGATTCACTCCCCAAGTGAGCGCAACGGTCGATACTATGCCGATCTGAAGCCAGGAGCCTCTTCCGGGTCTCCCACGCGGGTGCAGGGTCCCAAAGCCTTGGGCCATCCTTGACTGCTTTCACGGGCCACAGGCAGGGAGCTGGATGGGAAGCGGGGCTGCCGGGATTAGAACCGGCGCCCATATGGAATCCCATATGGTTAAGGTGAGGACCTTAACCACTTGCGCCACCGCACTGGGCCCCCTTTTATCATTTTTTAAAATTGATTGCATTTCGTTTTGATACACAGTTTTATAGGTTCTGGAATTCCCCTAACCCCTCCCCGTGCCCTCCCCCCATGGTGGATTCCTCCACCTTGTTGCAATATTATAGCTCGAATCCAGTCAAGATTTTTTCATTGCAAGCATATACCAAGCATAGAGTCCAGCATCTTATTGTCCAGATACATCCAATGGTTTCTTGGGGAGACCATCTCCGGTCTGAAGGCTGAGCTGGCAGAATATCATCCTGACCACTTAAAAGCCCCAACATAACATCAACAACAATTTACAGCATTATGGAGTTAATTAACATGGTATTGAGTAACTAATATGTTTAAAAATGCAGGTTCTTAACCATATCCTGTGACTACTTCATTGATATTTCAATTTTAATTTGTATACAACTGGCTTCTATACACCTTAAAATGGCTATAGGGTACTATTCAGCTGTCATGTGTCCTTTTATCATTTTTAAAAACAAATTCATTTCTTTTTATTGGAAAATCAAATTGTACAGAAAAAAGGAGAATCAGAGAGAAATATCTTCCACTGGTTGGTTCACTCCCAAAGTGGCCACGTTGGCCATTGCTGAGCTGATGTGGAGCCAGGAGCCAGGAGCTTCCTCTTAGTCTCCTGCAACTGTCCTCCTCTGTTACTGCAGGATGCAATCAGGGAGCTGGATGTGAAGTGGAACAGCTAGAACATGAACCATATCCCCTGTGGCATCCCTGTGTGTGCAAGGTGAGGATTTAGCCACTGAGACACCATGCTGTGTCCCGACAGATGTGCAAAACCACACCTCAGACCTGCAACAGGCTGTCAGCCCCTCTGCCCCCCAGGTTGTCCGCAACATCTGCCTTCTTTCAGGCCCATGTCACATAGACAGTCACATAGACAGGTGCAGGGTATATTAGCAACTCCTGGATTTTTCGTGAGCTCCAAGGAGTGAGAATCTGTGTGGGGCACTGTGTGAGGCAGCAGGATCCAGGTAGGTTCCGTGTGCTCAGCTGTGCCCTCTTCCTGAACCTTCCTCCAGGGCTGCCACACCAGGAGAGAGGACACTGTATGTCTCCAATGTCCTGTGCCATCACTGACCACCTGTGCCCTTTATTTCTATCCTGATGGAAAACCATGAATGTAGGCTTGGGCACTCAGCACACGGTAGAGACACAGCTTGGGATGCCCAGTCCCATCTCAGTGCTCTGCTGGAGTCCTGGCTCCACTTCCGGCCCAGCGTCCACCCAGTGCACACCATGGGAGGCAGCAGATGAGGCATGAGGACATCTGCACTGAGTTCTGGGCTCTGGGCTTGCGCTTGCCCCAATCCCAGCTCTGTGGGTGTTTGGGGAGTGAGCCAGGAGATGGGGGAGCACTTTTCTTTCACAAAGATGAAAGAAATCTTCAAATAAATAAACATAAATTTCTGACTCCTCCCCCTATCTTGTAGTGCTCTTTGTTCACAGGCCCAGGGGTTCCCAGTGTGGATGACAGCAGTGTTGATCGTGGGGCTCTCAGAGAACACAGGCACCTTTGACCTTGGCTGTGCCCTGTCCAGTTGTGAACACTGGGAGCTGAAACATCACAAGCTGAGACTGAAGTGATTGCCCCTCCCCCCCGACATCCCAGCTAAATAGGAAGGTGTCCAGTGAGGGTGGGGCCTCCCTGGGAAACATAAAGCTGACTTTGATTTGGAACTCCCTGCCCCACTGAGCACCTTGCTAGTCCTGCCCAGCACAGCAGCCTGGGGACAGTCAGAGTTCAGGAGAAAGTTGTGGCTCAGAACTGGGTGCATGTGTTTCCCACCTTGTGAGCCTGGAAGATCCTAAGTGAAACTGGGTCATCTCCACCCAGATCTCTGCCAGAGTGTCCCCTTACCGTGTGGGGCCCAGAGCCCAGGTATGCTCAAGGGACCATCCTTCAGGGGATGCTGAGGACCAGCTGGGAGTCCTCTCTCACCGACTGTTGCCAGAGTGTGCCATGTGGGTGGTGCTTCAGCACCAACCTGAGCCACACGCAGATCTCCTGGCCACTCCAGGCTATCCAGCCTTCTAGTGAACATGGAATCCACTCTGCACATCTGAGGTCCCAGATTCTCATAGTGAACTCACCCTACAGCTAGCTGGGCTGTGGCTTCGGTTCCAAACTTAGTACTGCAGGTCAATGTCTTGGTCCTGTGCATACTCTCAGCATAGCTACTTACTTCCTGGGTGCCCCATCTCTGCTCCTGACTGCAATTTTAGTCCATGTGGAGCCACCTCCCCAGTGTGTCTCCCACACAGACATTTCCCTTTAGTCCCTGTCATGGTCACTACCAGCCCTGCGGTGTCACTCAATTCTCAGCAACACCATGGCTACCGTTGCTAGTGCACTGAATGCTTGGGTGGCCCCTCCTGGGATCCACCCTCGCTGGTCACACTCTCTCACAGTAATGCCATCCCTGCAACTGGCACAGCCTGAAGCCCTGGCTGTCCTCCTTGCCTCCTCCTTCTCTTTCCCTGGATGCAGTCCACAGGAAGTGCTGTGCATCCATCTGCAGAAGGATCTAGGACCTCTTCTCTCCCACTCTGCCCATGCCCACACCCACACAGTGACTGGCATCCCTGCCTGGACACAGCAGGAGCCCCGAGAGCTTTTTCTCCAGCCTCACAGTCTCTCAACCCCATCCTCACGCAGCAGCCAGGGTGGTCCCTGGATAGGAGAAGGTGCACACATGTCCCTCCTCATTCCGAGCTGTCTCGTGGCTCCCACCTCACTCAGCGCCAGGGCTGAGCCTTCCAGGGTGTTGTCTCCTGCTGGATGGTGGTGCCTGACCCAGCATTCCTGATGGCTCCCTGCTCTGTGTGCAGACTCACTCCTGCCCAGGGCATTTGCACTGGCCGTCCCCTGCCTGCGCAGCACCTGCCCAGACACTTTTGCTTGTGACTTATTGTGTCCTTCCAACCTTCCTCAGGATCACCTCCAGAGGGCAGTGCATGCTGACCGTGGTGGTGAGATAGTCAGCTGACCCAGCTCTCACACCCACTCTGGACCAACTTGCCCGGTACTGAGTCTGGCCCATGGCCATTAGTGAGCTTGTTGCACCTGCCCTTCCAGACCCTGTGGTTCATTAGTGGAGTTGAGACAGAGGCCGCCTGTGGCTGCTGCAGAACGGCATCCTATTCTCTGGTGTCCAGGTGGCCTGTGCTCTCTCACAAGTGTCCTCTGCCCTCCTGTTTCCCTCCCTGCCACACTGCCTCCTGCACACACAGAGCTGAAGGCCACCAGAGCTCACACACAGGAAAAGCAGATGCAAGCAGCCAACGACACTAAGGAACAGAATAGACACAGGAAGATGGGAGCCCAGAGCTGAACCCAAGTGTGAATTTTGACTATCTTGGCCCCATGCAGCCTCCACTTCCTCAGGTCTGTGAGACAAGGCAAGGCTAACTATGGCTGAGTCCTGTGATGACAGGTGTTGGTGGGTACGTCCTACTAGAGAGACCAGGATATTGTGGCAGCTGAGCTGGGTCAGCAGTGACCACGACAAGGACTGTTGGTCTTGGGACCAACTGGGCACAACCCTGTTCTCACCCAGGGCCTCCCAGCCTTTCCTGTCCCACCTGCAGTGGACTCAAAAAGGAAACACATGGATTCTGGAAGGTTCTTGGTGCTTCTGGTTTTTTTCTTGCCCAATTTTTGGAATTTCCTTTTAATTTTCTCATGAAACACTCATTATTGGAATTAGAAAAAAAAAGTGATTTTCTGTTCAGATCTGCACAGGAAAGATGAAGCTGCAGCAGGTGCACCTGACTTGAGAGAGAGATGGAGATGCCCACGCTAGGCTGGGAGGGCCAGGCTCCCACCTCACACTGTGCCCACAGGAACACACTCAGCTGCCTGTGCAGGAAGGGAGGGCAGGGCTTTCTTCTTGTTCTTTTTTAAAAAATATTTATTTATTTTTATTGGAAAGGTGGATATACAGAGAGGAGGAGAGACAGAGAGGAAGATCTGTCTGATGATTCACTCCCCAAGTGATCGCAACGGCAGGTGCTGTGCCAATCAGAAGCCAGGAGCAAGGTGCTCTTCTGGGTCTCCCACAGGGGTGCAAGGTCCCAAGGTTTTGGGCTGTGCTCAACTGCTTTCCCATACTACAAACAGGGAGTTGGATGGGAAGCGGGGCTGCTGGGACTAGAAATGGCGCCCATATAGAATCCCGGTGCATGCAAGGCGAGGGCTTTAGCCACTACATTATAGTGCTGGACCCGAGGGCAGGGCTTTTAAAGGATACCAAGATGGGGACTTAAGCAAGGTTCTATCTCTCAGTTCCAAACAAGGCAATTGTCTCACTCTACAGAAACAAGGTGAGAAATTGCACTACACATGGGGACAGGAACAGCTCTGCACACATGAAAATGTGCAAATACGGGCCCAGCACAGTGGCTTAGCAGCTAAAGTTCTTGTCTTGAAAGCGCCAGAATCCCATATGGACACTGTTATAATATTGGTGTCCCACTTCCCATCCAGTTCCCTGCTTTTCCTGGGAAAGCAGTCGAGGACGGCCCAAAGCCTTGGAACCCTGCACCTAGTAGGAGACCTGGAAGACTCCTGGCTTCATATTGGTACAGCTATGGCCTTTGAGGTCACTTGGAGAGTGAATCATTGGATGGAAGATATTTCTCTCTGTTTCTCCTCCTCTCTATATATGTCTGACTAAGCAATAAAAATAAATAAATAAATCTTAAAAAAAATGTGCAAATGCAAGGAATCCCCCAGCCCCTCTGTGTCCCCTCAGATCTGCCTCTCTAACCCTCCAGTTCCTCCAGGTCTCACCTTTAAAGCCCTGGGCACTGTGCCCATCTGGGAGAATCAATCAGGACTTGGTGAGAGCCCTGGAGGTGTGGCTGAGGGAGGAGCTACAGGGTGGGCAGGGCAGCTTCTCCATGGACATCTGACTATGGCAAGTGCTTTGGGGATTCCCCCAACTCCAAACACACCCCAGTGCTTACTTGCAGCCTTGATGTAGCTCCCCCCATTCCCACCTGTGACAGAAAATAGCTGGTGATAGACAGGGAGAAGGCAGGAGCTAAGGACTGCTTCATCTCAGAGATGTTTCTAGAATTGTGGCTACAGACCCAGGAGAGGATCAGAAGGTGCTTGAGGAGTTCCTCAGCTGGGACTTTCTCCTGACCCGGTGCTGCTGGAACTCAGGTCCCTGTGATCAGAGTCATCCTCATGGAGTGTGCATCCTCACCTTCACTTGTGCATTACACCAGTGTGAGCATTTGGGGCTCAGCTAGGGGAGCTGGTGTGTTCATGGTGCTTCCAGGGTTTAGGGAAGGCAGACCTTCTCCCCAGGGGACAGGAGACTCAGACCCAGCCCTCACCCTGCCCTACCTGAGCTCTTCCTCCTAATCATCATCATCACAGCAGTGACCACAGCTCCAATGAGCACAGCTGCCAGGAGGACCAGGCCAGCGATGACTCCCCACATGGGCCCAGTGGGCCGAGGAGGCTCTGAGAAGGGAAAGGAGAAGGAGGAGCTCTGACACCTTGGTTTTGGACCTAGCCCTGCTGAAGGCTCTGCCCCTCACTTCCCTCCTTACCCCATCTCACAGTAAGGGGCTCAGACAGCCCCTCATGCTCCATGTGGCACGTGTATCTCTGCTCCTCTCCAGAAGGCACCAGCACAGCTGCCCACTTCTGGAAGGTTCCATCCCCTGTAGGCCTCGTCTCCACCAGCTCCATGTCCTGGGTCAGGTCCTCCCAGTCGCGCTGCCAGGTGAGTGTGATGTCCTTGGGGTAGAAGCCCAGGGCCCAGCACCTCAGGGTGGCCTTCTGGTCAGAGACTGGGTGGTGAGTCACATGTGCTGTGGGTGGGTCTGGGGGGAGATTTGGACAATTCAGGCCTTTCATGTTTTTCATGTGACACCAAAGCTGCACTCGGTGTCCATCATGAGAATGGACAGGAGGACTTGGGTGGAGCAGTGCAAGCCCAGACCTGGCCTGGATAAAGACAATGGGATCATCTGTTGTCTGCAAAGATGTAGACAAAGAATCAGGTATGGTTCAGGCTGGGAGGACCCGGGTCTCTTATTGGGTGAAAGGGATTTGGTGTTGTCCTGAGTGGAGGCTGAGAGACTGAGAAACCCTGGGGTGAATCCTCCCAGTGCATTGGCTTGAGGTTGGGGACAGGCCTGGGAGGGGTCACAGCTCACAGGACCCAGCAGGAGTCCAGGCCACCAAGAGGATTCTTTTTAGAATTCTATGCCTGCACAGTTCATATCCCTCTTCCACACTGAGGAAAGTGTGGGTATCTGGCTCTGGATCCAAAGTCCAGGAGGACATCCCCGCTGTGGTCATGAGGAGAGGTGGACACAGACTTGTGTCCAACTTTCCTCCCATCCTGCGCAGCTTCAGCCCCAGCCCTTGGGGAGTTGGGCAAGGGCAGCCCCTACAAGCCTTGCACACCTGAACGCTGAAGGATCTCCTGCCCTAACTCCAGGAATCTGTGCAGCGACTTCATGCACTCCTCCTCCAGATAAGATCTGTATCTTTCAGCTTCACCTGTCACTTCCCACTTGCGCTGGGTAATCTGAGCTGCTGTATCAGCTGCAGTCCAGGTGCGCAGGTCCTCATTCAGGGCGATGTAGTCAGCGCCATCATAGGCCCACTGCCAGTACCCGAGGAGGAGGCGCCCATCTGCCCCGACTTCGCAGCCGTACATCTTCTGGAGTGTGTGAGAACCTGTCACCAGTCCAAGGTTAGCCCTGGTCACGCAGCTGCGCCCCCGCCCTCACCGATCCGCGGGGATTTTGCAGAAACTGAAAACAAAACCTGAGTGTCTTGCAGGCTTCTCCCAGCGGAGGATCTCCGCGGGGCGCGCAGATTAGGGGACCTCGGCCCTGGGGACCTGGGACGACCTGGGCGCACGTGGGAAGGGGTCGGGTCACTCACCGTCCTCGCTTTGGTTGTAGTAGCTGCGCAGGTTGTTCAGGTACACATGGTTCAAGTGTGTTTGCTCTTTTCCGTGCCATGTGTGCCTGTCCACGTACTCCTGTTCCACCTTCTGCATCCATGACGCCTGCAGTTCTGCCTTCGGGTTCTCAGCGTCGCTGTCGAAGCGCCCCAACTGCGTGTCGTCCACGTAGCCCACGGCCGTGACATGGGGCTCCCCGAGTTCGGGCCGGGACACTCCGGTGATGAAATACATCAGGGAATGGGAACCTGGAGGGAGAGAACGGCTTAGACCCGGAGCTAGACCCGGACTGATCCCCGCTTGGAGTCATACCTGGGATTTACGTTTGTGGAGGCTACAGGGAAGGAAGGGTCCTTGGAATTGCTAAGCAGTAAAGGCGCTGAGGGGAAGGTTCTGAGTGAGGGGAGGGCGGGACGGACTGAAGTGGGGGCATCTGCTCCGGGGGTGGCACAAAGGCCTCTCCCCGGGGTCCTGTGTCCCTCCCCGCGCTCCCCTGGCTCCTGCCCCGCACCCCTCCCGACCCGCACTCACGCTGCTCGGTATGGGTCAGGGCCAGGGCCCCCGCAAGCAGCAGGAGGAGGGTTTGGGGCGTCATGGACCCCATCCTGAAGGTCTGGGGAAGACTCTGATCTCCCCACTGAGGGCTCCAACTTTAAAATCGGTATGGGAGTGACTGCGCTGATTGGCTCTTTCGGAAACCGCTTGTCCAATGGGAGTGCTGGCAGTGTTGTGTCCCAAATGTCTTGGCAAAAGGACCTGACTCCCAATCAGGAAACTGGCATTGAACTCCACAAGGCTGGGCTTTCCCAGCCCAGATCTGCCCTGGGACTGCGTCACTGAGAGCCACCCTGGGAATCTGAGCCTTTTATCCCAGGTTTGCACTAGCACCTGGCACAGAGGCTCCTTCTGCACCATCTTCCTGAGACCGACTCAGTGACTAAGTAAGTCAGTGATTCTCAGATGTTTTGGTTTCAGGATGTTTATGCTCTGCAGAATTAGTGATGACCCCAAACAGAAACAGAAGTTGGGTTATATGTACCAATAGTTCAAATTCAGAAGTGGAAACCATTTTAAATATAATTGACTCATTTAAAATATCCCATGACTTTTAAATGAATACTGTTTTTACAAGAAATAACAATTTTCAAAGTAAACAGGATAGTGAGGAAAATGAGTCTTTACATTTTGTTCCTCTGCACCTTTAGTTTAGTTAGAATACTGAATTTTCGCTTGTATTCTACAGTTAGCCTGATTTTTTTTAATTGTAGTATGTGGGAAAAAAAGCCTAGCATGAGCAAATATGTAGGGAGACTATCTTAATAATGTATCCAAACAGTTGTGAATATTCACCCTTGATCATACACTAAAATTACACAAGTGCCAGCTCTTAAAGGTTATTTGCAATGTATAAGCTGAAGCTCTATTGCTGCATATTTTGTTTTCTGGTGTGTTAAAACTCATAGGTTCATCCTGCACACTGAATGGATTTTGTGCTAATGCATGATTTTTTTTAAAGCTTTTTGTAATGCATTGTATGACCACTTGTATGTATAATTTGGAAATAATTTTAAATCTCACCTTCAGTAATATCACAGATTCTAAGAGAAAAGATTGTAAGTACTGGGAAGCTGTCTAATTTATGATGGTGGATTCAAGGTTTCACAATTCCTGTTTTCCTTTTTAGAGTTTAGGTGTCATCTAGGGTAATCAAAGAAGCAAACTCTTTCTATCTTTAGAGACATGACTGGGGAGTGGTAGCCAGTAATAATACTCCATGGCAGGGGTCCACGGTTACTGCCCTGGCTCTGCTGTATTACTGGATCAGCTGTGAGACATGGGATAGGGTTGAGAGTTGGTGTGTTGCTCCCTGCCTCCTCAATATGTACTGGAATATGTCAACCTGAGCCCTCCATTCCCTTTTGAGCATTGCATTTGATCTGACCAATGGCCTTTGGTGTTGACAAGCAGCCAGTGGTTTCATGTTCTGCAGGCTCTTGAGGCATCAGGATGTCTGCTTTGAGGAACCAGAATCAGTGGATGTATGTCCCAGCCTCTGCCCACAGTACCATTTTATAACTTTTTTTTTTTTAGGGTTAATGGATGGTAATTTTGTCCTGTTATTTTAGCAATGGGTTGTTCATTGATTTAGTCTTCTGTTGTTATTTTACTTGGATGTTCTTCCCATTTGCCCTTTTTTGGTGAGTACTATTTCTCTTCTCTGTCAAGAGAACATCTATAAGCATACTTTGAAAGGTAGGTTTGGAAGACATATTCTTTGATCTTTTCTTTACTGCGGGAGAATTTTATTTCATTTTCAAAGACAAAGGAAAGCTTTGCTGGGCACGTTATCCTGAGCCGACAATTTTTGCTGTTAGAATCTGGAATATGTTGTTCATTCTCTTCTGGCCTGTAGTTTCCATCTAGAGGTCTCCTGTGAATTTAACTGGCATTCCTTTTTATGTCAATTGATTTTTTTTTTCATGTGCACATTTAAGGATCTTTTCCTTATGTTCGATTGAAGAGAACTGGACTATCATGTATCGTGAAGATCTCTTTGGGTCAACCCTGTTGGGAGATCTGTGACCCTCCTGGATATTGTTTCCCAATTCTTTCTCTAGATTAGGGAAATTTTCCCTTTTTAATTCATTGACTATACCTTTAATCCCAGTTTCTCTTTCTGATTCTTCTGGTGTTCCCATAACTCTTATATTTGACCTTTTCATTGTGTCTTTCAATTCTTGAATACTTTTTTTTATTTGATCCAGCTCTGCTTCCAGGTTTTTGTTTGTTTTCCGCTGATGACAGGAAATATGTGCCAATTCTGAGATTCTTTCTTCTGCTTGTTTCATTCTATTTTGAAGACTCTCCACTGTACTTTAAATTTGCTCCACTGTATTCTCCAATTTTGATATATCAGCTTTCTTTTGATTCATTTCCTTTGTGACATATTTCTTAATTCCTTGAACTGCTGCTTTGTGTGATTCTTGTTGTTGATAAGCACTTTATAAAAAGCATTTTGAATTCTGTGTCCCCCATTTTCTCGATGTCTTCCTCAGTGAACTCTGAGGTTGGCATAGGGTTTTGCTCCTTTGCAGGGGAGATTTCAGTAATATTCATTGTGTGTCTTTTCTTTTGCTCTTGGTCATTGCACTCCTGATGATCAGATTTTTCTCCTTGTGTCGGGTTTCTAAGCTGTGTCACCGACATGTCTACAGTTCAATTTTACTTATTGCAGTTGGTGCACAATTTTTGCTTGTAGTCACCTGTGCCACTCTCTCCAGTGAGTCCCAGGTCTGGGTTCTTATGTTAGATTTCCACCATGGTCTCCATAGTACCAGCTCTTGGCTCACCACTCTCTACCTCCTGTGATACCATGCTGAGGCTGCACCAATGTCTGTGCAACCTTTCTTCCACTTCCGGTTGGAACAGTTCCCAGGATTAGGGAGACACCTGGAATTC
Organism: Ochotona curzoniae; assembly: GCF_017591425.1. Classification (NCBI taxonomy): domain Eukaryota; kingdom Metazoa; phylum Chordata; class Mammalia; order Lagomorpha; family Ochotonidae; genus Ochotona; species Ochotona curzoniae. The sequence continues at coordinate 11,166 of NW_024464993.1, read as the reverse complement.
TATATAGCTAGGTTGTTGTTGGTGGTGGTCTTCCTGGAACCTATTGGCCTTTAGATCTGAGGGCCTCACGGGCCTAATTTGACCGGTAAAATGCCAAAGTCAATATTATTTTCCTGCGGAACTAGTGCACTGAGCTCCGTTAGTTTGCTCCCAGCTCAGCACATGTGTAGCTCATTGTTTTCCCTTCAGTCAAAAATTCCTTTCCACACCATACAAAATGGCACCTGATGTGCCACGACTAGAGTTCTTGACCTGCTGGCCATCAGGTCTGAGGGCCACTAGGACCTATCTTGGCTGGAACTTGTAAGATGCCATGTTGTTGCAGTTCACAGAGCCAGAAATGAGTTCACTCTTCAGCTCAGTGCATGCTCAGTCCTGTCCCATAACCTTTGTCTCTCTATACAACATGGTGCCTGATTTGGTTCTGTGGGGCAGACTGGGCTGTGAAATCCACCCTGTTCCTGCACTGCCTCCTTAGCTCCCGGTGAACGTCCCTTCCCACCTTGTTGCTGGTGTGGTTCTGGCCTCTGGTGCAATTCAGACCACTGCTCGCTGAATGCTGCTGGGGTATCAGTCACTGTAGCACCACATCATTGTGTCCGCTGCTTTGTTGTGTCTGTCAGTGTGCAGGTGCCCCTCTGCTGTTCTGTTCTCTCCTATTTCCTGGAATGTGTCCTCTCTGCTTCAGACTGGCTAATGTTTCTCTGTTTAAACATGTCCTTATCCTATTTCGCCATCTTTATTCTCTTCTCAATGAGTTTTTCTAATAGGATACTGTAAGGTCTCCATATGTCTTGTGTAGCTAACTTTGAGAACCTATTGCTTTACATAATTTAGCCTGTGCTTCAGGTTAGTGTCCATAACAAGTACTCAAGTCAGTGGACACTGCCTAAAGTAATCAGAGATTACTGATAATCTTTAGAACATATACTTGTAAAACAGGAGGGATTAAGGAAGCGGCTGGGGCTGCGGCTGGGGCTGCGGCTGCCTGTGAGCCGCTCTTGGGGCATGGGGTGGTGCTGAGGGAGCCAAGCTCAACACTGGGAGTGTGTCCAGCAAGCGCAGCGCCCCCTCCCCCAGGAGTCCGCAGCCAGAGCAGCCCTGGATCCCTAACAGCTGAGCCGGCCCTGCAAGGAGGAGGACAAAGAGCCGCTCATTGAGCTCTTCATCAAGGCTGGCAGCAATGGTGAAGGCATAGGAAACTGCCTGTTTTCTCAGAGGTTCTTCATGATTCTTTGGCTCAAAGGAGTTGTGTTTAGTGTCACAACTGTGGACCTTAAAAGGAAGTTGCAGACCTGCAAAACTTGGCTCCCAGGACCCACCCACTATGTATGACTTTCAACAGTGAAGTGAAAACGGATGTAAATAAGATTGTGGTCATGACCTAAGACTGTGGTCATGACTGCAAACACTTTGGGTAATTTGCATATCATTTGTTTTAGAAGTGTTCTTTCACTCTTTTAGAATGTGAATGCTGTAATAGGGCAGCATTCCTCCTGGCTGTGGCAGCACTGTGTCCTGCTGTCTGTAATGGACTTAGGCCAGGGAGCCCTTACCTTTCTCAGTATTCTGTGCTCCGAACCACAAGCCTGAGCACCCTGTTTTGTGAGGAAGCACAGTCCAGCTCTTGGCAGAAGTGCTGTTGTCTGCCATCCCAGTGCACTAGCTTGGTGGCAGTGTCCTGTCCACTCCCAAGCCCAGGCAGGTGTCAGAGAGGCCTGCTGAACCCAGTTTTGAGGTTTCCAGTGTGACAATATCAGAGGAGCGGTCGGGGGGCACCTGTGCCTTGTAGTGAGTGGTGGGCCCAGCGGTGCCAAGTCAGGGCCATGTCCCCCCAAGGACAGGAGTGAGCAGCACCAGGCCAGGAGGCAGTTTCTCTCTAGATGGTTCTTGTCCTCGTTTTTTTTGCCTAGTGATTACCTGTGGCTGTCCCTCTGGTCTCAGGAAGGCAGATTCTGAGATTTTCATGAAAACAGGTTTATTTTTCTCCTATAGAGATAAGGTTTTATGACTTAATCGAGGAAGTTGGATGGCGATTGGTAACAGACAAAGCCCATAAAAAGCCTAATGTTGTATCTCATGTTTCTAGAAAGGTCATGGCTTAAAATCTTCAGAGGTTTGGGATGTAGAAGTTTCCATGGCAGTTCCTATAGGGTATGGGGTTGATAGTGTGGAAATGGAGCTGAGTTTGGTTTCTCTGACTACTGGGAACCCCTCGTGTGCTCCCTGCTTGGTTACACTGCAGCAAACACACACAGTCCAAGGGGAGGGCCTCACTGTTCCCCGGGAGTGCTGAGGCAGTTTTGTGTTCAGCAGCTGGAGTGCCTGTGCTATTCCAGCTGATCCAGGGTAAGAATTCTATTTCTTGCCAACTTTAGCTTTCACGACTTGTCTTGAAACCCTTGAACAATCTGTATACAGGTAAGTGGTTCATGGCATTTTTGCTTAGGCTGAGTGGACCAACCTAGGTGGTTTTTACTTGTGTTAACTTCCGAGCCTCTACAGAGTTGTATGCAGACAGCTTTTATTTCTATGCATTAAAACTGTTCATTTATAAAATACAAAGTGAAACTGAGAGGAATACAAGTTATTTTTTCATAAACATTTTGATATGCATTTCATCAAGTTGTTAATTCACCCAATTTCTTACACTGGTTATAATTAGTACTGAATTCAAAGAGGAGAAAGCATTCAAATTACATTCTCTACAAATTAACCAGGCAGGAGCCACTCATATTTTTATTTTTACCATGAAAAGAAGTTTCCACTCCCCAAGCTGTAATACTGAACAGAACTGGAGTATTTTGTTTAGAATTTCTGGAATGTTGTTTCTTTTTTCTCTCTGACTTTGGAATATCAACACCAGTATATTGCTGGCAGCTATTGTATAAAATAAAGTATATTTTCACTATCTAAAAGGGTCCTGTTTCCCCCTTAATGAAAATAAATAACAACTTAAGGTAAACCCCGCCCCCCCCAAAAAAAACCCAGGAGGGATTAATAGAAATCTGTCACCTTTATTCTAATGGTGGTATGCTCTCTGAAAGGTACATTAAATGTTTTTAAGCTCAAGTTGGCTAGTTTAGAAATCTTTATAGGAATAATCTATCAACACAGAGTACTTGCGAAAGGATAAAATGTAATCCTCTCTTGTTAAGGAGTACCCCACTTGCAATCTGTTTCTTTCCAGTTTTGCTCATGTTGATTGACAAACTTGTCTGTTTCAAAAGCCAATATCTGCTCAGAGGAAGGAGAAGCACACGGGACACAATCATTGGCACTGACTGGTAATTCTCTAGCTTGTGACATGAATCCTTTAGATGAAATGGGGAGGGATTTCTGAATCTGGGATAGGCAATGTGTACAAGTCCAGTCAGCAGGAAGTAGTTACCCAAGATGTGATAAATTTACACTCTTTAGTTTCCCTAAGAGTGAGGGTTCAAAGTATCTGAGGGAGGAATGAGATGGGATGAGCAGGTAACTAGCAGTTAGAAGCCGTTCCTCCCCTGCCTTATATAATCCTCTGTGCCTACCAGTTAATCAAATGACCCCTTCCTTAGGGTGTAGTTCCTCTTAGCTGAGACTTAGGATATTTGTTTTATCTTATCTTTTTATTTATAAAATAACACCTTTCCTTTCCAGGCTCATAAGAAACCTGGCAATGGGAAAAGGTGCCTTCATTCTTCTCATGGACAAAAGCTCCCTGCTAATGTGCTTGGGAAGCTCCCTGCTAACGTGCTCAAGTGTTTGGGGTTTGCATCTCAATATGAGAGACCCAGAAGAAGCTCCTGAGTCCTGGCTTTAGACCTGCCCAACTTTAGCCATTTTTGCCATCTAGACAGTGAACCAGTGGATGTAAGAACTCTCTTTCTGTCTCTCTTTTGCAATTCTGCCTTTCAAATAATAACTGAAAAGAGAAAAAGCACTCTATATTTCTCAGAAATAAGTACATCTCTATGGGAAAACTTAAAAGAGTGCTTGAACAGATGTTGAAAAATAAGAAATGTAAATGTCAGTCAAGTATTGTTGTAATTACAGTGGACAAAAGTGAGAATGTGACGTCATTAATGGGAATAAAAATGTACATGTGTCAACTTTGCAAAATGAAAGTAATTGTTGAGAGTTCAAAGAGGCTTCAGACAGTTCTTAGGCAAGTCACATTATCATTTAATTCTGTATTGGCTTAGGACAGGGAAAATATACTGTCATGAATGTTGAGAGGTTTAGAAATTGAAAAACAAATTTCTAAGGATGGTTTGTAAAACAGTTTAACAATTTAAAAATGCATCTATTTGGTTGCATGCAATTCTGTTTGAGATTTTTTTCCCCTGAAGTTATAATGGATATCTCAAATATATATATATATTTAATATTTCTTGAATTGTGGTTTATAAAGTCAAATAGCTAAACAGAATCTGAATGCTTTAATTAATATAATGATGATAGCTAGGAATAGTGGAACACTTCCTGTAGTTCAAAGAAATCCATGAGGGGGTCTTGCCTGTGTGTTAGGTGAGGGTCATTGAGCACCAGAGGAAGAGGTCCTTGGCCCAACCTGTATGGTAGATGCTAAGCGTGAGACCTGGATGTGGAGGGTCTGGCAGGGCCTGGGTTTTGGGCTTGCCTGTGAAAACTGGTCCTCCCCAGTGGAAAAGACAGAGCAGTGGATGGCTGGCTCTGATGCACATGAATAATATGGCAGCCCATTGGGGCCTGCAGCAGTTATTTGTACCCTAGAAGAGGAAGAAAAACAGAATAATTTGGACAACTACCTCAGTCAAAGGATGACGACAAGTATCTGGCCGAATGCAGACTCTGTTTGAATTTGTCAGCTAATGGATATTGGAAGGATTTCCTTAACATTGGATTGGCAAAATCAATAGCATTTCAGATCTTTCAAAACCACTAGACCAGAACCCTTTGAGCATGCACCACACAAGACCCTGTGTTGGTATCGGGTGACTGTTCCTCATTGCTGGATACTGGGACACTTATGAGGCTGAGTATTGCTTCTCTCCTTGTATCTCCATTCTCCCAGAAACAGGAAGTAATAGAAAATTTGGAAATGATGATCACACTCACTTTTACCTAACCCACAGTCCTTCCCACTCTGATCAACAATGTAAACATTATCAAGAAGAAAAAGAAAAAGAAATGCAAAAAAAAGCAAAAAAAAAAAAAAAAGAAAAAAGAGAAAGAAAGAAAAAGCATGAAGAACCGAGTATATGATCTTTTTGTGCAGATGAGGAAAGGGAAACCTGTTGTGGGCTAAGGAGTTGATTAGTTCTCATTGGCGTGGGCAGGAACACGAACTGGGCTTGTGGCTAAAAGCACCTAGACTAATTGGACTCATCTGTAACCAATTTCCTAGCTAAATTAGGACGGCGGTGGGGGGAGGGGGTGGTGAAGATTATATAAGGAGAGGTTTAAGAGCAATAAAGAGACTTCGCAGAGATTTCTACCATCACTGGTCTCCTGTTAGTGCTTCATCCCCAGACCCTCTCCCTCTCCACGTTACTGACTCTGCTGGCCGGAACAAAATAGTGCCCAACGTGGGGCATGGCACGAGGGACAGTCTGAGGGATCCCTGGACCTACAAAGGTAAGCTTAAAACTAAAATTTTTTGCAGGGGCATAAGTAATTTCATTCCCAGACCCTTCCCTCTCCTAGGGCACAAGGGACAATCTGAGGGGCCCCTGGCACTCTGGAGGGGCATAAATGATTTCATCCCTAGACCTCCTCCTTGTCTTGGGCAAGAGGGATAATCTGAGGGACCCCAGAAATCCGGAGGCAAGTTTAGAATTAAATATTTTGCAGGGGCTTAAGTAAAATTTATCATGGGGCAAGAACTCGCTAAAGTGCAGATGATTAAGGAAATCAGAGATCTGCTCCAGTCACAAGGCACTGACACTAAGCTTAAGGCCTCACAGAAGTTCATTGAAACTGCCTGCAATGTATCCCCATGGTTTGCTCTCCTTGTAGCCACCTTTTTCCTCTGGTGCTTGGTAAAAATGCTTTGTCATCTCCTCAAGTGCTGGTGCAACCCTTCCTTAAAAAATTATTCACAAGAAGGGGGAGAGAACCCCAAGCCAGAGTAGGAAGACAGAGGGGACCCCAAATCAAGTTTAATAAAGAAGGAACCCCAGACCAGACTGAGTCTGGAGAAACAGCACGAAGAAGATTTGTGGCCCTCTTCTGAGGAGGAGGAAAGGGAAGAAGAGTTTCTGATGGACTTACGATGAAACTGTTTACTATATCTTGACAATAGGATTCTGGACTCTCTGCCATTGTTCATGCCCGCAATGATGGACATATGACTGAGTATGAAGAACTATATGTTAGTAATGATATAGAGGAACTAGGTGGGGGCGGGATTTGGGAAGGGGATAAGGGAATATGGAACTGTATCATAAAATGATAATAATAAAATGTAAAAAAAAAAAAAAAGAAGTTAGTTGGCAAGGGTCCTCCACCCATAAAGCATGTGCCCATAGAGTGTGTGCCATGCAAAAATCTCTTTTGTGCTTGTTGGCCTGGGCAGGAACAGGATCTGGATTTGTAGCTAAAAACACCTAGACTAATTGGACTCATCTCTGTCCAATTTCCTGGCTAAATTAGGATGGGCTGGGGGTGAAGATTATATAAGGAGAGGTGAAGGAGCAATAAAGAGACTTCGCAGAGATTTCTACCATCACTGGTCTCCTGTTGGTGCTTCATCCCCAGACCCTTTCCCTGTCCACAGTACTGACTCTGCTGGTTGGAGCAGAAACCAGGAGAGGGTAGAGGAGATGAGAGAGCTGGTGTGGAGCTTGAGATTTTTGAGAGATTGTTAGCTCGTTCCCAGTTCAACAGGTGTTGGGTGTGACTCAGCAATCCAGTCAAGTGAACTATTTTAGTGTCTCAGAGAGTTCTCTGGCAAGACAGCCAGGTATTATGTGAGTTCACTGACAAAGTCACCCCAAGGCTTGTTCATGCATTGCATATCCAAGTTCTCTGGTGAATCATGTGTTTGGCTAGACACTGAATATACAATGAAGAGCTTAAGTAACAAGACACATGCCCTGTCTTAGAGGAGTCACCACTTTAGCACATGCTCCAATATTCCAATGATAAATACAAACTCACTGTTGGGATAAATGACAAGAAGAAAAGTTTGTGGAAGCATGAAGGCAGTTCATCAGGAGATCTAACAGGGCTACTGCTACTATTACGTACCTAAAAATGTTTGTAAAGGTGGCATTAATGAAAGAACATTAGAATTTCCTAAAACTTTTTATACAAAAAGGAAAAAGGAATTCTTTTTTAAATATTTTTTTTTTATTAATTACATTGCTTTATGTGGCACAGTTTCATAGGCTCTGGGAATCCCCCAACCCCTCCCCGTGCCCTCCCCCTGCCGGAGTCCAGCTCCAGCCGAGTTCGGAGCTCAGGAAGGGTGCGTGGAGTCGGCGATAAAGAAAGACAAAGACACAGACGTTTGGTGCATTCTCACAACAGCTCAGGAAAAAACTGTCCTTTTTATTTACTCAAAACCCTTCTCAAGTTTCTGCACAAGCAACTATTCTATTTTTTTTCTTTTCAAAATTAAGGGGGCATGTACAGACATTTGGTCACTCCGTCTGCACTTCAAGGCTAAGCAGGTGCTCCTAAAGATAATTTTGCAAAATACTGTATTCATATTCTTCAAAGCAAGCTATTGTTTATTCTTCAACAGTAGCCATGGAGCAACAGCCAGGACTCCAAGGCCAAGGCACATGCGATTATCTACTAATCAGTAATACTTTCCCACCACATTTTTACTTCTACAATTTACCCATCATTTAATGGGAAAATAGGTTACAAGGGAAAAAAAATCTAAAATCTAAAACAGGAACTTCAAATGTTAAATCTCCCTATAACCATAGACTCCTACAACCCCATAAATAATAAAGCAATAATCAAAAGCATTTTTCTTTAATAAAAGCATCCTTAATTCCTCTAGCTAAAAATTATAAAAGCAGCTAAAACAATTACATTTTCTAGGCTCCAAAAAAAATTGCAAAGACAAGCTAGCCTTTGAGATAACAATAACTATATCTATTGCCATAGCAGTTTCAGCTCTCACTCCCATCACTTGTATTAATATTTAGGATATTTTCAAGCCCCTTCCCAGAAGGTGTGTTATATGTCTGGGCCCAATTTCAGGGCAATGGGTAGGTACACAATAAGGTGTCCAGAAATGGCATGGGTTTAATTGTACTCCTGTGCGCAGTTAAAGGCCCACTCACCAAGACATTATCAATAACATTAACTCTCAAGCTCATGTTGGTGATAAAAGCCATCCCACAGGGGCAAACAATGCCTCAATAGATTACAGAATTCTTAGTGGGGTGCTTGAGTGTCCATGCAGCCAGGGGGTAAAACAGCATCAAGGTGGTCGGAGAGACTTCCGCCGGGCCTTGCCTAACAGCTGGAAACTCCCCCCGGGCCTTGCTGCACAGGGGAGCTGTTCTCATCATACCCTCGTGTCATCCACACCCACTGCGTGGACCCCAGCATCCCCCCATGGTGGATTCCTCCACCTTGTTGCTGTATTACATTTCAAATTCAGTCAAGATTCTTTCATTGCAAGCATATACCAAGCATAGAGTCCAGCATCTTATTGTCCAGATACATCCAACGGTTTCTTGGGGAGACCATCTCTGGTCTAAAGGTAGAGCTGGCAGAATATCATCCCGACCACTTAAAAGCCGCAACATAACATCAACAACAATTTACAACATTATGGAATTAATTGACATGGTATTGAGTAACTAATATGTTCAAAAAAATGCAAGTTCTTAACCACATCCTGTGACTACTTCATTGACATTTCAATTTTAGTTTATATACAACCGGCTTCTATACACCTTAAAATGGCTATAGGGTACTATTCAGCTGTCTTGTGTCTATTTTCATTTTAGTATTTAGGAGTTTATAGTGTTGGAACATAATTTTGCTGAACTTGGCAGATTTTAGGATAGTCTAAACTGGCTTATAACTCTAAGAAGGTATATGTCAACAGTTGAAGTGTAGAACAGTTTTAGGAGGGGTGTGCAGAGAAATCTTCAATACCTTAGTGAGGAGTAACTAATCTTTGTGTGCTACCTAGTAAGGTATGTGTGAGTCCATGCTGACCATTTCCTGTCTGGTTCTAAGCTTTCCTTCTTGTTCGCTGTCTATCTATTCTAGTGTGTGTGTGTGTGTGTGTGTGTGTGTGTGTGTGTGTGTGTTTGGGGGGAGGGCTCCAGAGAGACCCTGATGGTCATTGTAAGAGAGGGTAAGGATCCAAAGTTGGAACTAAGTAAGGACCAGAGAAAGCTCCTCTCCCTAGTCCAGAAGGAAATTTGCTGTTCTGTTTCAGCAGACCGCTCAGGGCTCTTGGCTGTTGTTCAGATGACATTGGATCCTGTGAGGAAGAATTTGGGCTTCTTCCAACCCGTATGGTAGATCCAAATGGGGGTGGATGACCTCCCAAGTATGGGTGGCTCCCAAGTATGACATGTATTACATAACAGGCTTCAGAATGTCTAAGGGAAAAGGTCAGTCTAGGCCTGGGCTTGAGTGAGAGCCACTGAGGGTATGGTGAGGAGTGATTTTTGGATACTTCCATAGACCAATGCTGGAGTCCAGCTCCAGCTGAGTTCGGAGCTCGAGAAGGGTGCATGAAATAGGTGTAGAAAGAAGAAAAAAGAGATGGACCACTACAATTCCAACATCATTGTGGACCCTGCGAGAAAGCTGACCGCTTTATTTATACAGAAGCAGTACATGGTTTTCTTTTAGGGCATTTTGACATAGCTTCAAGAGGGGCACAATTTACAACAGCTTGAGAGGTGAGTGAGGGAGGACCCCACATTCTTTGCTTATCTCGGCTTGCCAGCCCCCACCTACTCTCCTCAAGTCTGGGTCCCATCCTTGGCGCCGCCTGTGACAACTGGACCCCTACCTTAAATTACTTATGGGTTGAAAGATCTGAGGCCTTGGTTTATGGGGATTGGGGCATTGACACCAAAGGTCATTAGGTCTGCAGGCTCACACAGTTTGTTAACTAAGCAAGAGTTATGGCGACGGAAAGAATTGCATATTAGCAATGAGCCATGTTTGCTCCATTTAGGTTTCCACTCTACAATGGGCAAGTAAATGTTTCCAAAGATAACTCTTCAAATAATTTCACCTTGAGACAGGGCATTATCCATTCTGATGTTGCAGCCAACATTTTCTCAGTAGGCAACACATCTTATTCAGTAATACATTCCTACTACAATTCTTATTCTACAACTTATCCATCACTTAATGAGAGAAATACATCAAAGGAGAAAAAACATAAAGATCTAAGACAAAAGTTTCAAACATTAAATCCCTCTACAACTGCAGGTTCTACAACCTCATAAATGATCAAACAATAATCAAAAGTATATATGATGTTAGTAAAATCACCCTATATTTCCTCTAGTTAAAAAATTATGAAGGCAGCTAAAGCAACTACATTTACTGTGTTCTAAAGAGTTGAGAGTTGCAAGAACAGGCTAACCTTTAAGGTCACAGTAACTATATTTTTGCCATAGCAGGATGGCCTTTTGGGGTCACAGTAATTATAACAGGACAACCTTTAGGGTCCCAGTAACAGGATAGCTTTTTAGGATCCCAGTAACAGGATAGCTTTTAGGGTGCCAGTAGCTATATTTTTTGTCATAGCAATTTCAACCCATACTCCCATCACTTCCATTAGTTTGTGAAACTCTTATCAAGCCATTTCCCAGAAAGCATGCTAAATGTTTGGGCTAGATTTCAGAGCAATGGTTAGGCACACAATAAGGTGTCTGGAAGCAGCATGGGCTTAATTGTACTCCTGTGTGCAGTTAAAGGCCCACTCACCAAGACATTATCAGTAACATTAACTTTTAAGCTCATGTTGGTTGTAAAAGCCATCTCACAGGGGCAAACTATGCCTAATAGATTGCAAGATTCTTAGTGGGGTGGTTGAGTGTCCATGCGAAAGGGGGTGAAAACAGCATCAAGGTGGTCGGAGAGACTTCCCCCGGGCCCTGCCAAACAGCTGGAAGCTCCCCCAGGCACTGCCAAGCAGGGGAGCTGTTCTCTTCACACCTTTGTGTTATCCACACCTACTGCACGGACCCCAGCAGA